>NC_045546.1:59165787-59765787 GCF_009769535.1 Thamnophis elegans | reverse complement strand
GCAGGATTCGCCGGGTCCAAGTTTATTTTCCTTAATCCTTTGTAAATTACTGGAGGTCCAGCGTGGTGCATCCTTTCCATTGAGTGGGATGAGTCAAATATGGGAAGTCCTGCTGGCCAGGGGGCGTTGCCCAAAGAGCTTATCTGACTCATCCAATCATGAGAGGACAAGGTCAACACATTCTCGATACTCCTCCCCCCTCTCTATGGAGAATAACCTCTTTTTTTCTGGCTCTGAGTTGTAGTAACAGGCTATTATGGCACGGTTTTCATCTGCACTATATTTTTATTGTTTTGTTGGCTGGTCCACTTGTAGCCCACTTGTCGACGGATGTCCAGGCACCCCAACATCCGCTGCGGCCCTTGTTAACCTGCGTGATGACCGATGCAGTATAGAATTTTTATTCGTTTCTTTCACCATATTGTATGGGTTGGCGGGGTTTTTTTATGGGGCCAGGTTGCCAACCTGACCCCAACCCTCCTCCTTTCTCATCCGGGCTTGGGACTGGCAACGGTATTATGATTATCATCATCATCATCATCATCATCATCATCATCATCATCATCCTTCTTTATATTCAATCCAAAAGGATTTCTAATCTTCCTTTCATGGGCGCCATTCAATACTCATATCCAGTTATCACTCATCATAACACTACACATTGTATACATTATCTTTATCAATTATTTATTTAACTATATCTACTATCACTAAATCTCGCTAAGTTTAGCTAGTTTTAAATTATGCTCTTCCATCTATCAACCTGTATCTTTCTACTAATAAAACAGTGTCATATTTTCTGCCATTTCTGGCATCAATCCTCTAATCATCTCCTTAATCAACTTTGTATGGACTCCTCTTAGCAACTCTTTGCTTATAAGATCTCTCATGTAATTTCGATGCCTTTCTTCTGTTTCCTTAATCTGCTTATCTTTGATTGTCAGTGGTGTTATCAAAACTATTGCTAATAAGATTTCTCTCTTTAAGACCATAAATTCTTTTATTTTTTCCTCTTCTGCATCTTCCCATCTAGGGTAGGTTTCCCCTCCATTTAATTTCTCTTTCAGTATTCCACTCTTTCCATTTTCAGAAACAAACCAATCACCATAAGTCTCAGCAATTTTAATTTCTTTATATTCATTTTCCTCTTCAGTTTTTTGGATTTTAACTGCCACTTTTTCCATTTGATGAACATCTTCAACTTCTTCATCATATTTTACTGTTAGATGCACTAAATAATCCAACTTCTTCTCTATCCTCTCGTTTGTCTTTGATAATTTCTGTATTTCTGAGTATATTTTTTGCAGATTTAAAACCTCTTTCTGGTGTTGAAATTGCGCCATGATTTCCGGCTGACAAACACTGCTACTTTAGCTTAGAAGGTTTTAGCAGAATTAAGCATCACAATAACATTTCACCTTTCTCTGGTTAAGAATCTACTTCAAAGGGACATATCTGTGTTTTTCTTCTGTCTAAACAAGCTGAGAGTCCTTGAAATGCCAAGCAAGGATAATCAGTGAAAAAAGTATTTCGTTTCCAATACACAAATATCTAGCTTCCGAGTAGCAGCATTACAAAGTTAGAATGTTACCATTTCTTTTTTTTCTTTTTGTAATCTTTTTGTATTTCATGTTAAAAAAAAGGTCCGATTTTTAAATGAGTTAGAAAAACACCTACATTAATGAAAGAGGAGAGTTTTAGTCCATAGATTACGGAAAGTAGTCAAAGAAAAAAAAATAGAAGGAAACTTACTCCTTTCATTTTAAAAGGCTTGCATAAATTCCATCTGTAAAAATAGCATTTAAAAAGTGAGATAAACCACTGTTCAAAACCAGTCCAAATTTAATTCCACTGCTTATTTCTTCTGTTCTCCAGTTTAAATTAATTTTAAGGTTTTTTATAGACTTTTAAAATAGTAAAAATTCCTCACCAGCTGAAAACACTTTCTCTTTCCATATCCTTCTGTTTTGGAGCTGCCTCAACCTAATCAACCATTTGGCTGGATTTTTTGTCACCAGCTTGAAGAGTTTCTCTTGGATCAATCAGAGACTTTGCGATGTCCCTGTGATCAGTAAGTTCCTATTCATCATCTCTACGGGACAGTTTAGGTCCGTTTGGACCACCCAGAGACAAAAGTGTTGACTGTGATCTCAGAGCATTGAGATTGCACATCGTGTTGTCACGACTTCAGCTCCTCCCATCCAGCAAAGAGGGTTTCTTGAATGACTGTATGGAGCACTTCATCTGGGAGTTCAAGCACCAAAGGTCAAAGAGACAGCTATCCAGTCAGTATCTGATATATGCTATCTGATATATGCCTTCAGATTCTAGACACCACATAATAATATGCAACTGAAGAATGACTGAATAGGACTAGAACAAGATTGGAGTGCAGACAGCACACAATCTGTTTTACTCCATTAAAATAGCAAATGCAACTGATATATCACCATTGTGAAGAATCTGTCATATCATTCCATTGTAGAGTAGTAGAATCAACTTCACAAGTCTCCTTAGGCATCCATGTCTCAGGATGATTTGGAGAGCTTCCTTATTTACAGTGTCAAATGCCTTTGTCAGCTCAGTGAAGACAGAATAAGAAGCTTGTTTGTTTGATGTATTTCTGGACTTGCCTCATGACAAATATCCTGTCTGCTCTCCTTTCTGGCCGAAAACCAGTTTGTTAGTCCTTCCTAGTCTTTCAACAAATTTGGCTCATTAGATTACAGCAATAGGGAGCATCCTGATTTAGAAGAACCATAAACTGACTTTATGGGCTAAAGAACTCTTGGCTGGCTGGGGAATGTTGCCTCGATTGAAGAACACTGCTCTGGTGATATGCATGTCTGCATAGCATTCTGCCTACTCTGTCTTCCTCTGCCATCACTTATACTGCATTTTTCACAGTTCAATCTGTTCTTTGGACAGCATGTTCTTAAACTTGTCTGTTTTTGAAACAGATATGGGCCATTCTGCCATTTGGCATAGATTTGTTCTTGGCCTGAAGGGTTGCTGAAATGATCTCATGGTTTTCATCAGTCTTGATACATCTGGGTTCTGAGTTCAAGTGCAGTTGTTGCAGTCTTATGATGACATCTTTAAACTGCATCCACTTTTCAGAACATTTCCTACAGCTGCTAATTTCCCAGAGGGGTTTTCATTAAATACATCATAGAAGCATTGGATTTTAACTGAGTCTTGTACTCTGCTGATGCTGAATGACTTTACAGGAATACTTACAGGGAAAAAAACTGTTACCCAGACAGACAGACAGACAGACAGACAGACACAGACACAGACACACAGACACACACACACACACACACACACACACACACACACACACAGACACACACACACAGACACACACACACACACACACACACACACACACACACACACACACACACAGATTTATCTATTTAGATATATATATTTATTTATATTTTTATATATATATATATATATATATATCATTTACAAAAAAGCAAAGAGGCATGAAAATGAAAACACTCTATGTCTGTTTCTGTGTTGTATTTTTGCAGAGATAACCAAGATAGAAAGACTACCCAAGGATAGAGCCCTCCCAAAGATCTAACCCAGTGAGAGGAAGCTCTCAACCAGAAGGGTATGATAGTGGTATTCCTTTGATGTTCATCCTCAACAAATATCATTCAATAGCATACTCTCTCTGTATTTAAAGATTTCATATACAGTAGTTAGCAATAGTAGCAGATACTCTTAGTCTTAATTGTTCCAATAATCATTTATAATTATCTACAATTTAATCGGCCCTAAGATATTTTTATGTGCCTAATATAATCCCTACTGCAAACTAAGCCCTACTTAAGTGCTTGCACAGCCTCCCACCTGCCCATTTCATCTGGTTGCTTGTGGTGCCACCAACATGAGGTGAGGTGAGGGGGTGGAGGTGCCCCACGCGCCCCTTACCGGCTTACCTCATGGCCCCCACAGCCAGACCATCCATGCCCAGACAACTGCCTCATGGCTACACCACTGGCGTGTCACTCAGCCTACTGCTCCTGGAACGAGCAAAAAACAGCCTGATTTTCATGAAAACTGCCCCCCCCCCTTTTAAAGGGCGTGAATAGCCTTTAGGAGGCTTGTAGAGTGCTCCTGGGAGGTGGGGTGGGACCAAAAACAGGCAAAAAACAGTCCGATTTTTGCAAAAACTGGTCCATTTTTTGTCAAAAAAAGGGAATGCACAGCCTTTAGGAGGCTTGTAGAGTGCTCCTTGGGGCTGGGGGGGGGGGCGAAATTGAGATAAAAATGGCTCATTTTTCACTCATTTCTGCTCTCCCCAGCCCCCAGGAGCACTGTGCAAGGCTCCTAAAGGCTTTGCACGGCCATTTTGGTGAAGGGGGCAGGGTTTTTTGAGGCAAAAATGCTGCATTTAGTGTATAAGATGCACCCAGATTTTCAGCTTCTTTTTTGAGGGAAAAAGGTGCATCTTATACTCCAAAAAATACAGTAATTGTTACAAAGTAAAAGAGAATAAAACACTGTTTGATAACAATTGATTTTTACCTTCAGTACTTAAGCCTGGACTTGAAGTGAATTTTGCTACATCGACAATCTTGACAGCAAACTGTTGCCCAGTTTCTCTGTTGATACATCGCCGCACAACACTGAATGGACCCCTAAGAAAGAACAATATTGCTCAATTAATGTAAACATTCTGCGATCCTCCTTTTTTCCCAAACAACTCTATTATTTTTCATTGAATTTTCATTGAATTGGCATTTCAAGAAGTATAAATTGTTACAAAATAATTTTGTTATTTTATTAAACTTTTATTTAGAGAATTACAGCACTTTAATGATCTTTGCTTTTAAAATAAATGAAAAACCCATGTAGTTGGCATTTTAATCCTACACTGCTTTGTAATGTATCAGCAACAGAACAAATAATTTAAATAGGATTTTTTTTTCAATATATATAACACAAGTCTATTTAACAATAAAATGGAAATTCATGAAAGTCATATGAGGAGGAATATATAAATCTGTTCAACAGGATTAAAAGAGAGATTGCTGCAAATTACTAATGTGTACCATTTTGATAAGGGATTTTTCCTTTCTAGTGGGGAAGGTGGCTTGTGCAATTCCTTCAGAACTGGAGATGAAGCAACAATTGAATTGGGGCTCAGACAGGATACATGTAAGTTGAAGAATTCTCCAGAATCAAAAGGATTCCCAAAAATTGATGTATTTGTCCCACAGACAACAGTTTCTTGAAACAAGATTGTGAAAGGAAGATTTCCACAATCAGTGGTGAGTCAAATGGCTTGGAGGCAGGGTCTTACAGCAACTTCAAAGCTGTAGCACAGCAGAAGAAAAATGGACACTATAACTGACACCCCATTTCTAAATCACTTAATTATAATTTATTTTTTCAGCTTGAGAGGCTTACTCCAGATGTCCTTTTGGAGATTTTCAGTATTTTCAGTATTATAATTTAGTATTATTTTCAGTATTATAAAAAAGCTGATATGAATATTATGAGTTGTTTGTCTAGCAAAAAGGTGAAGATTTGTATTATCAACTGTTTTCTAAAGAAAAAAATATGGATGATTAAAGTTTATTTTTTGGTGAATCTGTGTTTATGGTACCAGATCTTGGAATTTTTGAGTTTAAATTTTTGGAGGAATGTTGTATTTTTTCTATTGACCCCTGTGCTGACTAATGTGGATTTACAAATAAAAGCAATGGGAGAAGTTTCCTTGGAAACCCCCCTCCCCCCTTTATTCTATTTCCAGTGAGGCTCTTAACTGCAATTAACAGTTAACATAATAACTTCATATTCTGGACATTACAGTGTGCTATTAACTATGGCTATGGAAAGATCACAATTTTGTAGGTCTGAGGAGCACAATGTTTGCAAGAAACCATATAAGAAAAAAAATAGATGTAGATTATTTGAAATGTAAAACTTTGGATGAAGAATTTATATTAGCAGGTTTGAAAAAGACTAATGGAGTTGTTTGGTATTTTAAAGTACGTCTGAAACCATAGGTTTTCTTCTCTTGTGAGTCGAGTACAGTAGAATAGAGTAGCATAACGTAGCTGGAAGGGACCTTGGAGGTCTTCTAGTTCAGCTCCCAGGAGAACCTATACTAGTGATGGCGAACCTTTTGGACAGGGAGTGGCCAAACTGCACATTTGCATGCCCAAGGTGCATGTATGCAAACATGTGCATGTTCTGACATGCACATGCATGGACATGCACATTACCGTGAACGGACATGAGTGCGCACATGCATAGCAGAAACCTGAAGACCCGCTGGCTGGTGGGGCATCCTAACTCTGAAATCATGGTAAGAGGTAAGATCTTTTTCTTTGGTGAGCTTCTGTTTTGTCTTTTGTAGGGTAACAGAAGCTCATGAAAGAAACGCCACGGAGATCTGACCTGAGGTGAGGGCATACATGCCGCTACTGGCACATGTACCATAAATTCGCCATCACAGACCTATACTGTTTCAGATAAGTGACTGTCTAGTCTCTTAAAAATCTCCAGTGATGAAGTGCCCACGATTTCTGAAGGGAAGCTGTTCCACTGGTTAATTGTCCTCACTGTTAGGAAGTTTCTCCTTAATTCCAGGTTAATTCTCTCTTTGATTACTTTCCAACATTGTTTTGGAGAATAATTTGACCTTTTCTTCTTTGTGGCAGTCCCTCAAATACTGGAATACTCTTATCAAGTCACCTCTAATTTTTCTTTTCTTTAGACTAGGCAAACTCAAATCTTGCCATTGGTTTTCATATGTTTTAGACTCCAGGCCTTTATCTTAGTTGCTCTTCTCTGAATTTTTATGAACTTTTTCCAAAGTCTAAACATCTTTTTTGTACTATGGTAACCAAAATTGGTTGTAATGTTCCAAGTGTTGTCTTACCCTAGCAGTACTATTACCCCTTACCCTAAAGCGGTACTATTACTTCACGTGATCGTGATTCTATGCCTATTTATACAACCCAGGATTGTATTAGCTTTTTTGGCTGCTGCTCAGAGGTAGGTCGCTATTTTTTTTACTACCAGTTCGAGTGTGCTCCCGCATGCTGCGCATGAACAGAAATGTCCGGGCGGGTGGGTGGAGCCTCCTGCCACTGCTACTACCGTTTTGCCTGATCCGAGCCGAACTGGCAGCAACTCACCTCTGCTGCTGCTGCACGCTGCTGGCTCATGTTCAAGTGACCATCCACTAGGTTTCCAAGGTCCCTCTCAGTTACTGTTTTTGAGCCAGGCCTTGCCTAATCTGTACTTATACCTTTGATTTTTTCCTGCCTAAATGTAAAACTGCTTTTCTCCACACTGAAATTCATTTTGTTGGATAGGGCCCACTATTCAAGTTTGTCAAGATATTTTTGGATCCTGAGTTTATCATGTGTAAATTTGATGAGCTCCCCTTCTATTCCCTCATCTAAGTCATTTATGAAGATATTGAAGAGTACTGGGCCTAAGACGGAGCCTTGTGGTACCCCATTGCTTACTTCTCTGCATGTGGATGTAGTAGCATTAAGGACTACTTGTTGAGTATGGTTTATCAGCCAGCTTCAAATCCATCTGGTGGTGATGTTGTCTATTCCACATTTTTCTACTTACCAAGAAATAGGTTGTGCTCTACTTTATCAAATGCCTTACTGCATTCTAAGTATACTATGTCCAAAGCATTTCGCTGGTCTACTAATTTAGTACCTTTATCAAAGAATTAAATTAGATTGGTTTGGCAAGATTTGTTTTCAACAAACCTGTCCTGGCTACTAATTATAACTTTATTTGCTTCTAATTGCTCACAGAACTGTTTTTTTATTACCTTTTCCAGGTTTTTCCCAGGTATTGATGCTAGACTGATTGGTCTGTAGTTTCCTGGATCTGGTTCCCTGCCCCCTTTCCTGAAGATGGGAACCATATCAGCCATTTCCTAATCCTCAGGTGCTTCCCCAGTGCTCCAGGATTTTTGAAGGATATGGTAGATTGGTTCTGAGATAATATCTGCCAGCTGCTTCAGAACTTTAGGATGTAATCTGTCAGGTCCCAGTGATTTATATTTATCAAGGTCAGATATGTGTTCTCTTACCATTTTCTTATTTTAATTTTAATCTCTAGTTTGTCTTTTATAGTAGTTTTTTTTTGGTATGTTGGACTATAATTTCTTTTTTGCATGAAGACTGACGGAAAGAATGAATTAAGCAGCTCTGCTTTCTCCCTATTGCCTGTTACTTCCTTGCCATTTTCTTTCTTTAGTGGACCCACTGTTTGACTTTTTTCTTGCTATTAATATGTTGAAATAAACTGTTAAAAATATACTTGTTTCACTTTTGTTGCAAGTCTTTGTTCATTCTGAGCCTTTGCTTTCCTGACTTCATCTTTGCATGTTCTGGTATCTGCTGATAATGAGCCTTAGTTATGTGTCCTTCTTTCCATTTTTTGTACCTGTCTTTTATGTTTTTCAATTTGTCAGAGATCTTTCTGCAGCCATGCTGGTTTCTTCTTGAATTTGTTTTTTCTTATGTGCTGGACTGTGCTTTTATGATAATAGTTTTCAGAGTTTCCCACATTTCTTGAGTTGTTTTCCCCTTTCGGATTTTCATCCATGAAATCTTTCCTAGGCTCTCTCTGAGTTTGTTCAAATCAGCTCTTTTAAAGTTTAAGTCACTGGTTGGATTATTTTATATTGCTTATGTTTGCGTTATATTGAATTCCAGTATGATGTGGTCACTTTCACCCAAGGTTTCGACAACTACAACAACTTCTATTACTTCTTCTCTATTAGCAAGAATTAGGTCCAGTATACTTCTAGTTCCCTCCTCTACCTTTCGGATGACAAATTTGTCAGCTAGGTTCATTATGAATCTGTTTGATCTCCCACTATCTGCAGAGTTTATCTCCCAGTTGATATCTGGATAGGTAAAGTCTCCCATTACTACTGTGGTATGCTTCCTACATACATGTTAACTGGTTGACCAAGAGTTCGTCTATTTCTTTTGATTGGTTGGGTGGCCTGTAATATACACCTATGGCAATATCACTTTTCCCCTTTTATATTGATCCCTATACATTCTGGAGGGGTTTTATCTTTGATCATGTGCGTTTCTGTAGATATGTAGTGATCTCTTACATATAGTGCAACTTAACCTCCTCTTTTTGTAGATCTGTTTCTTTTGAACAATTTGTATCCATCTATCAGTACATTCAAGTCATGGGTTTCATCCCACCAGGTTTCTGTAATGGGAACTACGTCATACTTATCCTTGTTTACTATTGCTTCTAGTTCAACCCATTTGTTCCCCAAGGTTTGTGCATTTGTATATAAACATTTCTTTTATGCTTGTTTATTGATATGTTTCCTGCACATTAAAATTCATTTTGTTGGATAGGGTTCATTGTTCAAATTCTAGGCCAGAATTTGGACGGAGACTAATATTGTCTACAATGATTAAAATGCTGTATTGTGGACTAATTCTGCTGACTGCCAGGGGTTCAATCCTGACAAGCTCAAGGTTCACTTAGCCTTCCATTCTTCCGAGATTGGTAAAATGAGGACCCATATTGTTGAGGGCAATATGCCCTGTAAACTGTTTAGAGAATGCTGTAAAGCACTGTGAAGTGGTATATAAGTACTAAAAGGAAGGGCAAGATTTAACTTCAACTAGGAATTATAAGCAGATTTCATTGTTAATAATATAATATTTACATAAATATTGGCTGATAGATAAAACGTTTTTACAAGACTTTATTCATGATGATTAAAGATGTTTTTTAACTAAAGAATAATTAAGAGAGAGCATGGGAATTGTGTTGAATAGAATACTTTACAACAACATAGTGAAAGACAGGATACATTGCAGGTCCCGCCTTTTAAGGAAGTACACCAGATGGGACCTAGAAGTATAATAGGTCTTTCCCTGTAGTGACTCCTTTCCTTTGGAATGTCTATAATTGAAACCAGAAGTTTTGCTTTTAGGCTTCATGGATAAAAAGATTGAAAACATGGTACTTTGTTTTTTATGACGACATAGTATGTGCAAAGATGGAAAGTTATATAAATCCCTACAATGGAAAAAATTACTAAAAGAATACAATAGAACTGGATTGTCTTATAATTACAGAGAATACAAGGAAAAACGTGAGGTCTGAAGAAATAAAATTTCTGTTCTTGTTTTATTTCACACAAAAGTGTTATGAGTTTGACAAAAAGAACTCAATAATGTTGGCAAATATGCTAAAAAGAAAAACATTTCATTACAGATAGTCTTTGATTACCTGCTGTTTGTTCAATAACTGGAGTTATGATGGTGCTGGAAAAGATTTGTAATCTTTCCTCAAAACTACAGCCATCACAGTATCCTCATGGACACATAATTGTGATTTGGTTGCTTCACATTCAGTGCACATTAACAACAGTCACAGTGTCCTGCAGTCATGTGATTATTTGTGACTTACAGAGACAACTTCCAACAAACAAACAAGCAGGAAAGCAAACAAACAAAATCAATGGGAAAGCTAGAAGGAAGTTGTAAGTTGCAGCTACATGATATCCAGGGGTGAAATGCTATAGGTTCGGGCTGGTTTGCTTGAACCGGTAGTAAAAAAATGCTTTAAAAAGTTTTTAAAAGTTCCGATGAGCAGCTGTGCAACAATCAACTGTACCTGATTGTCTGTGAGGTTCCTGCTTGTTGCAGGGGCCATTTTGTGTGAGGTCCAGCTGCTTTTACATTGTGTGAGTCAGTTGTGCAGCTTTTGTGTTATTTTTGTGTAAAGTTTGATAGTTGATTTTTGAACTCTCTGTGACTCTGAGTTTCCTGCTTGTTGCAGGGGCCATTTTGTGTGGTCAAGCTGACAAAAAGGACTAAGGAAGTGGTCGGTGCGCATAACGTTGCATGAATCGTATATCTATAAACCAAAATAGCAGTAATACATTTTGGACTAGTGCGCCTGAGATTGTGATTTTATTTTATTTCAAAATGACCGGCTTAGTTCAATGTAATAGCTGTTTTGCACCTGTCTTTTGCAGTACTCTTTTCAAATTTGGATACTGTCCGCTTTGTAAACAAATTACTAGACTACATAGATAGATTACCTATCTAGAATCTCTAATCTATGCTCTCCAAGTAGAAATTAGGTGTCCAATTTGGTCAATCCACTCTATGGAGATACCACGCGATGAGCCCCCTCTACCGCAAAGATCCTGCAGAAGAGCAGTCTGGACAATCGCAGGGTGAGAGCTGTGAACCATAAACACAAAGCTTTTGGTGTGACCCAGCATAACAGATATAGCACCCTTGCTAACCTTAATGGACACCCTAAAGAGACAGGTCAAGGTAGTTGTGATAATGATGACTTAAATAAGCAGGGGATTGTGGTCCAAAATGAAGAACTTTCTTCGGAAAAGCGAAATGTGGAACCAGGTTATCACACATCAGTTGCACAAGAGCAAGGCAAGCAAAAAGAGAAGTCACCTTCTGGTTGGTGATTCAATCGTAAGGGATGTAAATTTAGGAAAGGATATAGAGGTTTTAAGAGAGGTCAGATGTCTGCCAGGTGCTACTGCCAGCAGAGACAAGAAGTGTATCCTTAAAATAGTCAAGAATGCAAGTAAGGACTGTGACGTTGGTGCTATTATACATCTTGGCACAAATGATCTGTCCCAAAAAGATGTACTTTCTGTGAAAAATGATTTCCAGAGCTTGGGGTATGAACTTAGTAGTATAGGTTATAGGCTTATCTTTTCAGAGGTTTTACCAGTATATAAGGAACAAAAAGGGAAGGGTCACAGTGTAGCAGAGTTTAATATGTGGCTAAAGGAGTGGTGTAAAGGCTTTGGTTTTATTAGTCATGATGTCTGCAGCTGGTCCAATGAAAAACTGTACAAAAGAGATGGTTTGCACACATCTAAGAAAGGGACTGAGTTACTTGGCATTAAATTCACAGATTTTCTGGATAAACATTTAAACTGAACAGCGGGGACAGAGAATTAATTGATAGAGAACATTTCTGTCCCCAGCAATCTAAAATTCATAGGGATATCAGTGCATATAACATAGATATTTGTGCGGATAAGATTATCACTCCTACTGTCAAGCAAAACCAAGCATTTAATAGTGAGTGCCATACCATGTGCATGAATCATACAAGTGGCAAGAAAATAGGAGCAATCAGGCATAACACAGGTTATGTAGACAGTAAACACAGAGTCAATCAAAATAGACTCAAATGTCTATACACCAATGCACAGAGTATGAACTGGGTGAATTAGAAATCCAAGTAAATGAGGGCAGATGCGATATTGTTGCCATTATAGAAACTCGGTGGGATGAAACCCACAAATGGAACATATAACTAGAAGGATTTAAATTTAAAAGAAATAGACCAAATAAAAGTGGTGGAGTTGCACTCTGCACCAAGTGGAACATCCAGCAGGTTCCTAACGAACCTAGCAGACAATTTTGTTTCCCAAAAAGTAGAGAAGAGAACAAGGCGATCGGCCATATTGGACTAATTTTCACTAACAGAGCGGAAATGATAGGTGTTGAAGCCACAGGAACCCTGGGGGCAAGTGACAATGCAATATTGGAATTCAACATTATGCAAACACAAGTCGTAAAACAAAGTCAAACTAGAGTCTTGGACTTTAAGAGAGCTAATTTCAATAAACTTGGGAAGAATTCCATGGATGAGAATCCTCAAGGGGAAAACAACTCAAGAAGCTTGGGAAATTTTGAAAAATGAGATTACAAAAGCCCAGTCCAGCACAATACCAATGAAGAAGAAAAATAACAGCTCCCAAAAGAAACCAGTATAGCTGCATAAAGAACTCTCTGACAAAAAAGATAAATATAAAAAGTGGAAACAGGGGGACAGAAGATAGGCTTAAGATACAGAAGGATTTTGACAAACCTGAACATTGGGCACTATCCAATAAAATGAAATTCAAAGGTGAAAAGAGTAAGGTTTTACATTTAGGCAACAAAATGCACAGGTACAGCGTAGGTGGTACCTTGCTCAATAGTAGTAAAAGTGAGAGGGATCTTGGAATCCTAGTGGACAACCATTTAAATATGAGCCAGCAGTGTGCAGCAGCTATCAAAAAAGCCAACACAGTTCTAGGCTGAGGGATAGAATTAAGATCGTGTGAAGTGTTAATACCACTTTGTAATGCCTTGGTAAGTGGCAAGAAAATGACAAGCAACAGGGAGAAAGCAGAACTATTTAACTCTTTTTTTGCATCTGCCTTTACACAAAGGGGAAACACAGTCCAACCTATCAAAAACAGCACCACAAAAATCAGATTAGGAACACAAGTAAAAATAGGTAAGAAAATGGGTAACAAAATGGTAAGTGAGTACCTGTCTATCCTAGACAAGTTCAAATCACCAGGACAGAATGGATTACACCCCAAGTTCCTGAAGGAACTGGCAGACCAGATCTCAGAACCACTGAACTATATCTTTCAGAGATCCTGGAGCACCGGGGAACTGCCAGAGGACTGGAAAAGAGCTGATGTAGTTCCCATCTTCAAAAAAGGGAAAAAATAGATCCAGGAATCTAGAGACCTATCAGCCTGACCTCAATACCAGGGAAGATTCTGGAAAAAATAATCAAGCAACAAATCAGCGAAAACAAAGCAAACAAAGTCATAACCAAAAGCCAACATGGGTTTGTCAAAAACAGATCATGCCAGACTAATCTTATTGCATTCTTAGACAAAGTGACAAAATTAGTGGACCAGAGGAATGCTGTCGATAAAATTTACTTGGACTTCAGTAAGGCATTTGATAAAGTGGACCATAACCTACTACTAGATAAAGCAGAAAAATGTGGTTTAGACAGCATCACCACCAGATGGATTCGTAACTGGCTGACCAACTGCACTCAACATGTAGTTCTCAATGGAACTGCATCTACATGGAGGGAATATGCAGTGGAGAACTTCAAGGATGTTTTAGGCCCAGTACTTTTCAACATCTTCATCAATGATTTGGACGAGGGGATAAATGGGGAACTCATCAAATTTGCAGATGACATCAAGCTGGCAGGAATAGCCAACACTCCAGAAGATAGGCTTAATATACAGAAGGGTCTTGACAAACCTGAACATTGGGTGCTATCTAAGAAAATGAAATTCAATGGTGAAAAGAGTAAGGTTCTACATTTAGGCAAGAAAAACGAAATGCACAGGTACAGCATATGTGGCACCTTGCTCAATAGTACTAATTGTGAGAGAGAATTAGAATCCTATTGGACAACTTAAATATGAGCCAGCAGTGTGCAGCAGCTGCCAAAAAGCCAACATAGTTCTAGGCTGCATAAACAGAGGGATAGAATCAAGAACGCGTGAAGTGTTAATACCACTTCATAATCCCTTGGTAAGGCCATAGTTGGAATTCAGTTTTGCATTCAGTATTGGTCGCCACAATATAAAAAAGATGTTGAGATTCTAGAAAGAGTGCAGAGAAGAGCAGCAAGGATGATTAGGGAATTGGAGGCTAAAACATATGAAGAACTGTTACAGGAACTGGGAATGGCTAATCTAGTGAAGAGAAGGACCAGGGGAGACATGATAGCAGTGTTCCAAAATTTGAGCGGATGACATTAAGAGAGAGTCAAGCTATTCTCCAAATCACCTGAGGGTAGGACAAGAAGCAATGGGTGGAAACTAATCAAGGAGAGAAGCAACTTAGAACTGAGGGGAAATTTCCTGACAGTTAGAACAATTAATCACTGGAACAACTTGCCTCCAGAAATTGTGAATGCTCCAACACTGGAAGTTTTTAGGATGTTGGATAACCATTTATCTGAAGTGGTGTAGGGTTTCCTGCCCAAGAAGGGGATTGAACTAGAAAACCTCTAAGGTCCCTTCCAACTCTGTTATTTTATAACTTCTATCATCCCTTGGGACCTTATGTCTCTTTGTATAGCTCCGATTTATTCTAAATATTTTATCTACCTCTGCCTCCATCTATTGCTTTCCTATCTCTACAACAGAGCTGTATCATCACTTCTGGGAGGTCTTCTTTATCTTCTTCTATGATTTGGAATGTTAGGAAATGGGCCCCTTTCTCCATTTCTAGGATTATAACTGTCTCTTCCAGATCCTTATTTGTTTCTGTCAATTTTTGAATTATCTCCTCCACTTTTTTCTTGGCTTCTTCTGATTTCGCCTCTATTTTCTGAACCCTTTGTTCATTTTTTATTATCATCTGTTGGAAGTTTCCTAGACTTGTATCCATATTCTTGATCTCTGCCTTCATCTCCTCCAGATTGCTTTTTATCTCATGATGACGTTTAGGATTAAATGATACTTTATTTCCAATTTTTGTTAAGTTTGGACCACTCATCATTTTATTTTTCTTTCTCTATTTGATCTACCTTTTATTTTATAGTCTTTTAATCTTAGTCTTACAGTCTTACACTCATACAAATCTATATAATAACTGTATTATAACATATAATACATTGCAACCTCCAGTTACTCCCCAAAATACCTTATTACAGTATTCCTAAATTTTCAACTTACATAAATGTATTAAAAAAAGAAAAACTATTTAAAGTAATGTGTATTGTCATTCAACTTTTCCTTTGGATGTCTCGCTTTAGATGTATTGTCTTATTTCACTTTTCTTCTATATTCTCTCAAAATGTTCTGTCAATCGATGATTATAATCCAAATTGGCCCACCAAAATCCCCAATATCCAAATAATCTAAGAAGCCAACAAACCAAAGATCCAATTCAGTCAGTTACTGTCAGGAATTATTTGTAATCCAAAATGGCCCACCAAATTCCCCAGTGTCTCAGTAATCCAGAAAGAGCCAAAAAGTCACTTCGTTCAGTCACAAAGCAATTTCCATTCAGTCAGCAATATTTATATTCCACCAAGGTTTAAATGACTTCCAAAAGCTCACCATCTGTCCCTAAACAGCTTTGTAGCTGTTCCTTATCTCTGTCCCCTTATCTAGTTCAGGTTTATTATCTTTCTTCTATATTTCCAGTATTTACTTCAAGTTGTGTAATATCTTTTCCCGCCAGTAGGTGTTATCCTAGCTCTTACTCTTCCAACTTATTCCGCAAAGGTTTGCTCTGTCGGACTGTTTACTTTTCCAATAAAAAAGAGAAAACTACTTTCCAATATGTTAAGTTACTTTTCAAGGTATTATAATCTCCAGTCTAGTTTTTTATGGTTTAATTTAATATCCCATAACTTTTTTTCTGGATCTATTTTCTGTCTCCTGGTGTTTGGCTCACCACTTCTTTTAGAGGTGGGAATACAATCCCTTTCTATTCTCCTAAAGCCACACTTTTCTAAAGGTTTTTTTATTCAGGAGTGATCTCCTACAAAGAAACTGAAATATATTTTTACCCAGATCTAGTATGCAGTTCACAAATTGCTAGGTCGTATTTTCTTCTGTCCCGGTTGTCACAGCTTTGATCATGCTGTAATGGCCAATCCTTTTTACGTCCATCAGTCTGAGGGTGCCTTTGGATCTAGCAGGAGGACTACCATCCCCATGCAATCAATAAAGGGTCCCTCCTTTGTTCCTCACCCCTCCAGGATGACTGGCCCGGTAGGACCTCCTGATGGACGGGAATCAGCTAGATTTTGCGGAGTCCTGCTAATCCGTGACTGTTCTGCCGCAATGCAAACCAGAAGTCCAGATGTTCCTTTATTTAATATAGAGATTACCAAGGCTTTCAAGAACATTAATCAGACAAAATCTCCCGAGCCAAATGGGCTGACAAAAATTTTACAATGAATTACGTCCATCAATATATGGTAACAAACTACAGCAAGGTGGTTTTCTTCTAAATTATTGGAAAGATTCAAAGATAATTTTATTTTCTAATCTGGGCAAAAATCTTAAAGGGCTACTATTTATATGCTCCTTTTACATCTTTTTTAAATTAGTGGGGAAGACCCAGTGCAGGCCTTGAATTACCTCCAATACACCGATTAGATCTCACAGATTAGATCCCACAGATTAGGCCTCCTCCGAATTCCATCCACTTGAGTCCCCTCGGGGAAAAGGGCGGCATAGAAATATAATCAATTCAATTCAATTCAATTCAATTCAATTGAGGGTCTGTTTGCTCTGGGGGAAAAGAATCCTACCTGGGTTTTGGCAGAAAATATTTTCCACTCTTCAACAGAAAGGTTGCACAATAAGAAAAGGAGTGGTGTATGCCTCAGGGGGATGGGATAGACTAATGATGATGAACCTCAGGTGCCCACTCGTGTGCCCACCCCCTTATTTTAATGCCCCCAACTGTGCCGTGGCCCCTGCACATGCACGAATGACCACCTCCAGCTGCCCCACGCATGGCTTTCTTGGAGAGTGAGGAGGGCAAAAACAGCCTCCCCTGGCCCCCCAGAGGCTGGAAACAGCCCACTTTGTAAATTCCCGTGGGCACGGTAGGTCCATTTTTCGCCCTCCCAGTCTCCAGAGGCTTTCTAGAAGCCTGGGAAGGGCGAAAAACACCCAAAACGCAAACTGTAGGTTTGGGAATGGACTTCCAGATTGCCCATTTTTTCCCCTCCGGAGGCTTCAGGAGACTGACCAGCACGCACATGGCTCCATGTGCTTTCTCTATCATGGGGATAACCCTAGGAATCTCAATGCAGGTTGTGCATGAGGGTCTCCACCAAGGGCCTGAAAATCCTGCTTTCTTTTTGATAGAGAGGATTTTCAGGTCCTGAACAGGGCCTTCCATGATTCCTCCGCCCTAGGACTCCTTGAGGCTTCTTACCTTTGCCTATGTAACAAGCCACACAACATTGAACAAAGTAGTCATGTGATATCTGGGTCATTCCATGTCAAGTGGCCTAGGGCTCCGTGCTTGACCATCCTGGATTTCGATGAAATTTGGTGTGAAAATGCACCCACATCAAAGTTGAGGATGTTGCATGGCAACATCACATGGAACCTCAAGAAGGAAACCAAACTATAGGCTTGGGAAACTGAACCAAGAAACCCACCCATGGCTGGTATTCAGTGATGGGTTCCTAATGGTTAGGACCAGTTCAGTCAAACTGGTAGTAGCTTGGCAGCTTGGGTCACTGGAACAGGCAGCGACCCAGGCCTGCTATGACCCCAAACTGATGCTCTTGTTTTTTGCTTCTGCACATAGCAATTTTAGTTGTATTGTTCATGCATGTGCAAAGCGAGCGTATGCACGCAGCACGCCCTTGAACAAACTGGCAATAGTCTCCGCCAGAACCCACCACTGCTGATATTGCACAGCTATCGGGCGTGCCCACTATGATGATGGGGGTTGCTGGGTCAAGTGCCTGAACTGGTAATGACAATGTCACCATGGACCAATGCAATATAATAATAATGATGTCTCTATAAAACAAACAAGATGAAACAATAATAGAATGCATGTGACGTTGTCATAGTACCATCCTCAACTGTGTCCATTTTTTTAGGGCTTTATATATCCGTGATGAAACACCAACCCTACTTTTGTAGGGGGGTTGAAACATGATCTTTCTAATTAGAATGATTTAACAGTGTTTCCAAAAGGTCTTTTTTTTATAAAAGTGGGCTGAAAATATCCTATTTTTGGCATTTTTACAAAAACCATCAACTTTATACTCAATTTGTGAAATATTGGAAAGCAGTAGGAAAATGAAATTTTGTATTCAAAAACTTTGTGTTACTAACAAAATTTCATGTTTCTCATACCTTTCCTTCCAGAGATATAAAAAGCCAAACTTTAACTTTTTTTCAAGCGCAGACATTTTAAGCCAACTTTGCTTCAAATTATCTAGATGGAGATCGCTCATGAGAATGTTTTTATTATTTTGTTTAATAGAGCACAAAAGGTTGTACAAAATAGCCAAGTTTTGTTTCTCTCAACAAAATATTGCTAGAGACATTATTTCTCAAAGTTGCTGGAACCTCAGTGTCATACTGTAGAAGGCTGCAGTATGGGGTCAAACAAAAAGGGCATTGGTACTTACCTGATACGTCTCTTCTCATAGTGGGGGGAGGAGTATCCAGAATGGGTTGACCTTATCCTCTAGTGATTGGATTGAGTCAGATAAGCTCTTTGGGCAACGCCCCCTGGTACCAGGAATCCCCAGTTTTAATGACGAAGAGCTCTATCCGACTCCTTGGACCATTCACTCCAGACTTTTAATTCAGTTCTTAGCTTTTATCGTCTTCAACATCAACATTTATATAACTTCATAAAACAATGAACATAACACTTAGTCGTACAAACATAGTCAGGGAGGGACTGGAGGCGTATCAGGTAAGTACGAACGCCCTTTCTCCATAGTGAGGGGGGAGGAGTATCCAGAATGGGATGTACCAAAGTCTGCACATCCCTAGAGAGGGAGACCCCTGAGGTCCCGTGTCCCCCACTCCTGCCAGTTGAGGCGTGGGCCCGCCCTGTGAACCGCCTGCAACACCCTGCGGCCAAAGATGCTTCTGCTGAGGCAAAGGAGTCCACTTTATAGTTCCTAGCAAAGGGAGAGGGGAAAGCCCACGTGGCTGCCCTGCGGATTTCGGCCAGGGCTGTCTGCGTGGCCCAGGCCATGGATGTGGCTGCGCTCCGTGTGGAGTGAGCTGTGATATGATTGGTGTCTGTAAGCCCTGCGATTGGTATGCAGTGGCTGCCAGCGCTGCCATTACCTTCGTGAATACCCTCGGGGCCGAAGACAGCCCGAAGGGGCGGGCCCGGTATTGATAGTGGTGTCCCATGTAGCAAAACCTGAGATACCCTAGGCAATGGGAATGTGCAGGTAGGCCTCAGTTAGGTCTATGGAGGTGAGAAAGTCTCCCTGTCTAACCCCCTCCAAGATAGAGTGCAGGGAGTGCATCTTGAACCTCCTATAACGAATGGAATGGTTCAGGCGTTTCAGGTCGGGATCGCTCTCCAGCCCCCAGAGGCCTTGGGGATGACAAACAGAATGGAGTAGTGCCCCTGACCCTGTTGCTCTGGAGGCACCGGCTGGATCGCCCTGATCTCCAACAGGTGTTGGATGGCTTCCAGCATCAGCAGCCCCCGGGTCGGGTTCTTTGAAACCGGACATATCCGGAAGAAGTTCGGGGGACTGGAAAGAAATTCGAGTGAAAGGCACCACTTGTGACGAATCTTTCTTGATCTATTAATGATCAACTTTTTGTGCAGCAATAACCACAGCCTCCCAGACACTGTTCAGAGAGGTATACTGTTTCCTTCACCATAAATCTCCCATTTAAGAAGGGCCCACAAGTTCTCAATAGAGTTTAGGTCAGGTGAAGAAGGAGGGCATGTCATTACTCTTTCATTTTTAAAGTCTTTAGTGGCTAGCCACACAGTGGTACTTTAATGCACGCGATTGAACAGTGTCCTGCATAAAAATCATGGTCTTCTTGAAAGATGCAGACTTTTCCCTGTACCACTGGTTGAAGACAATGTCTTCTAAAAACTGGCAGTATGTTTGGGAAATGATTTTGAGTCCATCTTCAACCTGAAAAGGTCCAACTAGATCATCTTTAATAATACCAGCCCATACCAGTACACCACCTCCACCATGCTGGTGTCTGAGTCGAAGTGGAGCTCTGTGGCTGTTACTGATCCAGCCATGGGTCCATCCATCTGGTCCATCAAGAGTCACTCTCATCTCATCAGTCCATAAAACCTTTGAAAAATCTTGCCTTAAGATATTTCTTGGCCCAGTCTTGTCATTTCAATTTATGTGTCATGTCCAGTTTTAGCCTTCCTTATTTTGGTCATGTCTCTGAACATTGAACACCTTGTACTTCTGGCAGTTCTGGAAGGTGACAGGACTGGAAGATGGGTTCCTGATAGCTTCATGTTTGATTCTTCCCAAATCTTTGGCAGTTAATGTGTGTCTTTTTTTCTCAACACATTTCTTACAACCCTGTTGACTCTTTGCAACAAAACATTTGATGGTTCTGTGATCATGTCCCAATACCTTAGCAATTTCAAGAGTGTTGCATCCCCGAAAGTCTTTTTACAATTTTTGACTGTTCAGAGTCAGTTAAATCTTTTTTTTTGGGGGGGGGGGGGAATTTTGTCTGAGGAAAAGAAGTTGCCAAATGATTATACACACCTGGATATATGGTGTTGATCTCCTTACACAAATACACTTCATCTGATACACTTATATACAATATTCATTTAAGTTTATACAGCTTGGAGGTGGAAAATAAGAAAGCATTAAAATATGATCAAAATACTCACTTCCCTAATAATTGTGCATACAGTGTACTTTACACTAGGGATCCCGTAGCCCACTACCAGGCCCTGGCCTATTCGGAACCAGGCTGCACAAGAGGCAGGCCAGCACTCATGTACAGCTCAACTCTTGTGAGCGGTGGGCTGATGTGCATGCGCAGCTCAACTCATGCAAGCGGTGGGCCAGGCCACATGCGCATAAAGCTCCACTTGCATTCGAGCTGCATGTGCATGAATGTGCCTTCCAGCTCACTACTCACACAAGTTGAGCTGCTTGCACTTGTGTGCCAGCCCTCTGCTCATGTGGCCCAGTTCCTCTCTCTCCCTGCCCCTACCACCAAGCCACAAAGGTTGGGAACTGCTGTTTTACACACTCATTCTTCAAAATGCTAGAAGGAACATACAAAAAAGGAACCTTGTCACCATAAATGGTAATCATATGATAAAGTAACAGCCTTTTGGTAGAAACTTTTAGTGAAATAAGTTCTCCTAGGCGCTGCTTGGAGTGTCCAAGCTCGGGTTAACTTCAGCTTGCTGCCCAAGGAACTGAGTTTGAAACTTTGTTGTAGCTCCGCCTCCTGGTTGCTCCAGAGGCTCAGTTTTTAAAAAACTCAGTCGCCCAACAGGACGTATTTCCAGGGGCTCCAGTCCTTGTGCAGCAAGCTGGACCCCAATTTAGTATTTCCTAGAGAGTTTGTAGCTTCTTTTTTGCTAGTTTGGATAGATAGGTTGCAGTTAGGGTAATTTTATCCTGCTTTTCTACTTCTTCGAGAATTCTGGGCTAGGCCTCTGAGCTTTAAAGGCCTTAATCCATCGCGCAGGCAGGCTCCCTGGGGCGATCGCAGCCCAGCCTCCACCTGGGCTGTTTCTAGGTCAGGTCTCTCCCGAAACGCCGGTTCAGTGACTACGTGGGGGGGGGGCGATTCGGCTGCTAAAGCCTTCCTGAGCCCCTGACAGGAGCGCTAGGCTCCGTGCCGGCCCGACAACGCTCCAAGCATGCGCGGCAAGAGAGCCCGCCATTTTAAACGGCCCGTTTTGGCGCTCTTACATTTCCAGGCCTCTATTCTTGCCGCGCAGCCTCCTTTGAACAGCAGATCACCGCAGAGGGCCGCCTTAAGCCCGGAGACTCACGTGGGGTGCTCACGCTGTCTCTTGCCCTCCTTCTCCTTCCAGCAGCCGCAGGGAACCCGGGCTTCAAACCCCCGCCTACCTGCCTTCAGCGCGGATCCGCAGGAGCTAGGCCGATCCTCTCAGCCAGCTCCAGCCTCCCTCTCCTCTCTTCAGCCGGCTAGCCCTCTGAGCCTTAAAGGCCCAGCGTGTGGATCAGGTTCTGGCCTACCCCAGGCCTGGTCTACTGCCATTGCCAGAATGGAGCAACAGCTTAGTACTATCAGCATGGAAGAGAGGCAAGGGGAAAAGACCGGGCCCACTCCCAGTAAGCGTAGCAGGCCCAATCCATCGGGCAAGGGAGTTGGGGGGGGGTATTTCCCCAAGGGAGAAGCAGCCTAAGGTAGGCCCGGCCTCCAAGGCTGAGGAAAAAATGGCACTGCGCCGTCAAAAGGCCCTGGAGAAACAGTTCCAGAGGGCCCAGGCCGCACAGTGCAAGATTTCTATGGAGCCATCCCACAATGAGACCGGGGGTGGGTCTCCCAGGGGCGAATCCCAGCAAGGGGAATCCCCTCTAGACCCAGGCAGTGAGGACTTTGGGTTTCCCCCCAACCCTCATAGGGCTTCCTTGGGATCCCCTACCCATTCCATGGCTATGGATTCCCTAGCAGACAGGAGCTGAGGAGGAATCCTTAGCTCCATCTGAATTGGAGCCCCCTCCCCCGCAGGGTCAGGAATCCATCCTATCCAGGGCCATGGAGAAGGTGGTAGCTCGGGCCATATCCAAAGGCATCTCAGATGGCATGGTACAGCTGGCGGCCCAGTTGCCCTCTGTGGCGCACAAGCCAGCCCCCAGTCAGGCCAAGATCCCCAAGGCTTCTGAAGCTAGGGCACCCTCTCCTGCCCCCACAGGCCTTAGTGAGGTGTCAGATCAGGAGGAGCCTGAGGTAGAGGTTCCGGTCCTATCGGAGGATGAGGAACCTGCCACTGAACAGGCCACGGGCTCAGCTCTATTCAATCCGGCCATGTTTAAGCCCCTCCTTACGAAGGCCAGGGCTGCAGGCCCCCAGATGGGTCTCCCAGCTCCCGCAGCAAAGCCTATATCTGATCCAGTCACAGGTGTAGTTATAGGGCCCCAGGACCCCGGCGCAGGCCTTTTTAATGAGGTTCCTCCACCTTTGGACCTCGTGCCGGCACCCCAGTTATTTTTGGACATTATCCAGCGCCAATGGGTGCAACCGGGGACTCTAGCCACTCCCAGTGGGACGGAGAGGAAGTTATTCACCATGGAGGCCCCCCTGGAGGAGCTCCTCAAGGTTCCTCAGGTGGACGATCCAATTATGGCTCTCACATCCCCTACTTCCCTTCCAGCTGAGTTATTAAAAGGCCTCAAGGCAGAGGACAAGAGGGCAGAATCCGCGGCTCTTAAGACACACCAGGCCACCGCCTGGGCCATGCGCGCTTCCGCCAGCTCCTCTTATTTTGGCAGGGCAGCCCTCTTCTGGCTCCACAAACTGCGGGCTGGCCTCCCGGCAGGCAACTCCAGGACTAGGCAGGTCATCACCAAGATCATAGCCGCTGTGGAGTATTCTGCTGACGCGTCCCTGGCCGCCACCAAATTTTCATCCAGGGCGCTGGCCTCAAATGTCACCTCGAGGCACCTGCTGTGGCTCCGCCACTGGCAGGCTGATGTTAAAGTGAAATGGAAGGTGGCTTCCGCCCCCTTCAAGGGAGGTAAGCTGTTTGGAGAGGCCCTAGATCCATTCCTCACCGAGAATAAGGATAAGCGCAAGGTGCTCCCTCCGGTCACAAAAAAGCATGAACGGAAAGGTCAGCTCTTTCGCAAAAATTCCTTTCGGAACAGCGAGCCCTCCACTTCCACTGCCGGTCCTAGTCGAGCCTACGGTGCCTCACAGGATCGCGCCCCTCCTTTAGAGACAGAGGGAAGCAGCAGGGTTTCCGCAAATCCTTCCGGGGAGGCTATTCCAACAGGCCCTTTAGAAAGTCAAAGTGACCCTTCACAGAGCTCCCCCCAGGCGGCCGGCTCCAGCTCTATGCCGCCCAGTGGGAGGAGACAACGACGGACAGTTGGGTCAGGAACACGGTCCGCCACAGGCTGACCTTGGAGTTCCTATCCTTCCCCCCCGAGAATCTTCCTCCGTTGCCCTATCCCCAGGTCCGCCCACAAGTTACAACTGATGAGGGCGGAGATACAACACCTTTTAGAGATAGCGGCCATAGAGGAGGTCCCCAGAGGGCAAGAAGGCAGGGGTTTTTATTCCATCCTCTTCCTGGTCTCCAAGTCATCAGGGGGGGGTGAAGGCGATCCTGGACCTCAAGAAGCTGAACAAGCATCTGGCGTACAAGCTCTTCAAGATGCAGTCCCTCCAGACGATCCTGGGCTGCGTCAGACTGGGCGATCTGCTGACATCGATCGACCTGAAGGAGGCGTATCTGCACGTTCCGATCCACCCGGCGGACCGCCAGTTCCTGAGGTTCCAGTTTGCCCATCACCATTACCAGTACAGGGCCCTTCCCTTCGGGCTCTCGTCGGCCCCGCGGACCTTCACCAAGCTGCTGGCAGCTGTAGCCGCACGACTCCGGTCTCTGCCCGTCAGATTGGAATGCTACCCGGACGACATACTTATCCACTCGTCGTCCAGGGGGCAAGCCCAAGCAGACCTGGCCACCACCATCAAGGCCCTGCAGCTTCACGGGTTCTCAGTCAACCTCACCAAGAGCCATCTGACCCCGACCTGCAGGATCCAGCACCTCGGAACGATCATCGATTCCGAAACCTGCCAAGTCTTCCTCACTCAAGAGCGAGTCAACAGCATCTGGACCCTGGTGAGGAGCATCCGCTGGACCGGGTCAGCCTCGACGGCCTTCTTCAGTTGGTGCCTCAACCATCACCTTGTGGCATCCTCCGCGACCATTCCGCAAGTCCTGGAATTTCTTCAGGACGGTTTGGAGAAAGGGCTGGCACCAAACACTCTCCGTAGACAGGTGGCCACCCTGAGCACCATCCTGTCTTCTGACTCTCAGCTACTGATTTCACGACATCCTCAGGTAAAGGGGTTCCTGAAGGGGGCGTCCAATCTTTGCCCGCCCACCATTCACAGGTACCCTACCTGGGACTTGACTGTTGTTCTGCAGGCATTGACCGCATCTCCCTTTGAACCGTTGCGGACGGTGGGCCTACGCCACCTTACACTAAAGACCGCCTTCCTCATCGCCATCACCTCCGCCCGCAGAATTTCGGAGTTGGCCGCCTTGTCTGTCAGAGGCGACCTTTGCATTTTCCACTCCGACAGAGTCATATTGAGACTGGACCCTGCCTTTGTCCCGAAGATTAACACCATCTTCCACAGAGCGCAGGAAGTGATACTCCCTGACTTTTGCCCTCGTCCCAAGCACCAGAGGGAAGTCACTTGGCACAAATTGGACGTACGGAGGGCGGTGCATATTTACATCAAGCGAACGGCTCCTTTCCGTAAATCGGAGGCCTTATTTGTGTCATTCCAGCCGGCTTCCATGGGGAAGAAGGTCACATCCTCTACCATCGGACGCTGGCTCAGAGCGTGCATCAAGTTGTCTTACGAGATTCAGGCCAGATCAGTTCCCTCGCGCATAACAGCACACTCTACGAGGAGTGCTGCGACTTTGGCCGCCTGGGCTACGCAAGCGCCAATTGAAGAAATCTGCCGTGCTGCGACATGGTCTGGTCCATCTCCATTTATACGCAACTATAGACTGGACACTTTCGCCTCTGCTGAGGCGTCCTTTGGGAGGAGAGTTCTACAGAGGGTGGTGGCAAGCACCGCGGCCCCGGACATTTCTTCTTCCCTCCCAACTTCGACATAGCTTTGGCATGTCCCGAGCTTGGACACTCCAAGCAGCGCCTAGGAGAAAGACCATTGGCTTACCTGAATGGTCGTTCTCGAGGCGCTGCGGAGTGTCCAAACCCACCCTTAAGGTGGGGCCGCGAGGTGTGTTCTTAGCACCTTCGTGTCTTGGACTTGGACTTGGACTAGTTCAGTCATGGACTATTGATCTCCTTCATTTTTTAAAACTGAGCCTCTAGAGCAACCAGGAGGCGGAGCTACAACAAAGTTTCAAACTCAGTTCCGGACTTCCGGGGGAGGATCCTGTCGTCGCCGGGGGCTCAACGGAGCTCCCCTCAGAGTTCTGGTCTGTATATCTAAAATATCAATAGATATCTCCCCTTTCAGGCAGAAAGGGGCAGGGAGGAGCTCAGTCGTTAGGATCTCTTTGTAATTCACAGCCTTTTCTTTTGCTGTGAACGGAGAAGAGGTTCAACAAAAGCTGAGCTTTTTTTTTTACTCCAGCCAGATCTTCTCAGCTGTTTTTTTTTCAGCTCTAGGCAGGTCGTCCTCCCCCCTCAGAACAAATCTAAGCTATTTAAAGTCGGTCCGAGCAGCGACCATTCCTGAAAAAATTTTTTTGTTTATTACTATTTAAAATACCAGCTTCAAGCTTACCAAAAACTCCTTTGCTTAACTGTTTTTCAAAATGGAGATTTTATAGCCTTCGCAGTTGGTATATTTAACCAGCCCGGTTTTCCTGAAGACCTCTCTTTACTAATTGCCAAAGTCTACTCAAAGTATTTTATTTTAAATCAAGGTGCTCAAAGACTTTGTTTGTTCGCTTTTGTTCTTTTATAATGGCTCCCAAGTCAAAACATTCTAATTCTAAACATTTTTTTAACAATACATCCCAAGTAATCGCTATAAAGCCACAGTCTTTGCCTTCTACGCCCCCTACTGGAGACTTTTTAATGAAAGAATTTCTTTTTGATACTCTCAGGGAATTTAGAGAGGAAATAATGCAATTTATTTCGGAATTATGTGATAAACTTGATGCCAAGATTGCTCAAACAAAGGAGGATACCATCGGGGTTATAACTGTGATGACAGACTATATTGCAGGAATGGAGGATAAATTGGAACTTTTGGAAAAAGCCAATTCTAATCTGACATCCAAAATCGAAAAGTTGCAACAGGAAGATGATAAGGCAGAGAGACAACTTGTCATGACAAATTATAAAAAGACTGCGTTTGCAATAAGAGTTAGGGGATTGCGTGAAAACGAACAGGAGAATTTGAAGCAGACCTTTTTTGAGGCTTTCAGTCGTGTGGTGGGAGGTCCGGGACTCAACTTTGATTGGCAGATTCAAAAAATTTACCGCCATAGTTCGTGGACAGCAAAACAGAGACAGCTTCCGAGAGATGTGGTTATATATTTTGCTACAAAAGAATCCAGAAACGCGATACTACAAGAGCTCTACAACAACAGGCTGCGAATTGATGGACAGGACTTGATCGTTTTTAAAGAGGTGCCACCCCAGATGTTAAAAGCCAGGAGAGACTATGCTTTTTTAACTAAAGAACTTAGAGATAATCAGATACAGTACAGATGGGAGGCGCCATTTGGCATTACAATCACACTTGACGATCAAAAACATCGCCTTAATTCAGCTTGTGAAGCTCGAGACTTTTATTATAAGATTTTAAAGGCGGGACTTCCTGCATTACCCAGACCTGGACAAAGACAAGGAGAAGCAGATGGGAAACAACCAATCACACAACTACAAGGCGGGAGCTATCGTTTTTCCCCTTCGGCAGCGCAGCAGAGCAGAGAACAAGGACTTAATTATGCTTCCAAAGCATCTGCTTAATCTTAACTCAAATAATACTCTGTGACTCTGTCTTGTAGAAAATGGCATAGTGGTATACCGATCAAGAGACATGAGGGCTGTAAGAAATGATGTTGATCTCCTCGGAAATTATATTGTATGGGACTTAAAAAAAAAAAAAGACTTGATGGACAACTTTGAACTTTTATACAAAATGTTTATGTTTTATTCTCTTGGGTGAGGAAGGCGGAGATTGTGATGCTTCCGGATTGTGGTTTAGGTTAAATCGAGCTGGGAAGGGTGGCACAGATGGGAGGGTAGTGAAGGTTTAATTAGAGTTTATTTTGAGCCAGAAAGTAAGCTGATTTTTATAGTAATTCTTATTTGAACATAATGTGTGGAAGAATATACTTAGGGAGCTTGAAGGAAGGCGGAGCAAATATGGGAGGAGTACGGATGATAACAAAATATATATATTGACACGGGTAGAGGCAGGATGAGAGGAGCTGGAACAGAAACCGAGAGAAATATTTGAGGTGTTTAAGTTGCTTTATAGAGAAAGAGGTAAAAGGGATATATTAAAGGTTTGGAAATGGATATATATTTAGATAAGGAGATAAGGTCCCTAGCTAGAGTAGAATTTTATTTGATTAACTCACTTGGTTTCAACATAGTTTGAAATCCTGCAAGTAATAAATTAATTGAGATTAGGAATGATGCACATTGCTTAAGTGTTAATAATGATGGGAAGCTGAGTTTAAGGTAGAGAGTTTATTGATTTCTCTTTCTTGGGGGGGGGGGTTCCCCCTTTTATTTTTTAATTATTCTTTTCTTTTTTTCTTTTATTTTTTACTTTTTATTTTTTATTATTTTTTAACTTTTAATCTATCTGGTTTCAATATACTCCAGACTTTGCTTGATAAAGAATGATGTCGGGAATGGGATCTGGGAAGTCGGAAGGGGGTCAGGGAGGGGGGTTCATGGGGGGGGAGGGTGGACTCAATTTTTAAAACAATGAATGCACTTGGATACTGTTGCTTCTTTTTCTTTTTCTTTTCTTTTCCTTTTCTTTTCCTTTTTTTTTTTCTCTTTTCCTATAATTTTAGTGTAAATTACAAAACGAATAGACCAATGAATAGTAGAAATACACCGAAGTGGGGAGTAGAGGGAAAGAAGAGGGAGGAATTAAGAGGGAGTGAGAAGGGAATGTAAGGAGGGTGAGATGGTGGGAATGTAAGGAGGGTGAGATGGTGGGAAGGGGAGAAAGGAATGGTTGAGGGGGAGGGGAAGTAGAAGAGGGGATTGTTGGAGGGGAGAAATGAAAGTTGGAGGGGTAGAAGGAAGGGTGTATGAAGGATAGAAGTGTTATGAGTTGTTTATTGCTTTTTCAACTGCACAGTATTTAAGTGATTGTATAAAGGAAAATGAAAATGAAATAAAAGATGTTATTAAGAAAAAAGTTTCAAACTCAGTTCCTTGGGCAGCAAGCTGAAGTTAACCCGAGCTTGGACACTCCGCAGCGCCTCGAGAACGACCATTCAGGTAAGCCAATGGTCTTTTTACTGTACTAAAATCAAAAGGTCATATGTTCCCTTGAATTAGGATATGCTACACTTATAAATAAGGAACTGATTATACCATTTTCTAACAATGAAGTTAATTATTGCACGGCATTTGCAATTTCTTGAAAATCAAACATTTTCAATTATCTTATTAGAAATATGAATAAATTTAGGTTAAAGACTATCTGGAGGCAAAAATAGTTTTATCAAACCCAGGTAGATTCTATTATATTAATCACAATGGACCTAATCATCTATTTTCATTATATATGGAAACAATGAACGTTTTGATTTTTTGTCCGTGTATGGTCAATAGTGCCTTTTCTATTTTTTTCCCTACAACCTTTTATAGTCTTTAATATTTTTCTTTTGGGGATATTAATTATATGTGATTTTAATAAATTAATAAAATATGGAATAATATTTAGTGGAATGTTTAATTATTTTATTAATGATATGAAGGGACTGAAAGATGAATATGACACAAAACTAGAAAGAATAGTTAACATCTTAGAAGGGAAATAGCAATAGCAGTTAGACTTATATACCGCTTCATAGGGCTTTCAGCCCTCTCTAAGCGGTTTACAGAGTCAGCATATTGCCCCCAACAGTCTGGGTGCTCATTTTACCCACCTCGGAAGGATGGAAGGCTGAGTCAACCTTGAGCCGGTGAGATTTGAACCGCCGAACTGCAGATAACAGTCAGCTGAAGTAACCTGCAGTACTGCACTCTACCCACTGAGCCACCTCGGCTCTTAAATAAATATTCAAAAAGACTTAGCAGAGATTGATCACTATAGGCCACGGGTATCAAACTCAATCATGTCATGTGATGTATCATGACATATTGCAACATTTTTTTCCTTTGCTGGGTGTGGCCTGTGAATGACACATCCGGCCCAAGGGCCGCCAGTTCGACAGACCTGCTATAGGCTAATATGAGAAGGGTGGATTTTGAGAGAAAAACATATGAAAGGAGCCTACATGGAATGAGAAAATCTGGCTTAAAACTTTCATGTTAAAAGAAACTTGTATTGTAAAAGATCCCAAAATTAAATATGAACCAATAGCATGATGTAAATACTTAAAATCAAAAGCTACTTTAGCATGTATTAACAGAAAAACAGAATCAGATAATAGGAAGTAATGTTATGTTTATATATGTTTAGCCTGTGGAAGATTGAAATGAGATATGACATAGCGATAGTAATATTTGTCATATATATATAGGGACATTTTCTATTATCCCAAACAGCAAGAGTAGAACAAAGATTACCTATAAAAAAGTAGATGCTGGCTACACATGAGCAGTAACCTCCGGACGGTATGAGCTGTCAGTTAATGGAATAGGTTTACATATAAAGCATGTTCCTCTTCACAGGAAGTCTTTAAAAACTACTTAATAGCCACTTGTCAAAAAAACTTTAGCAAATTTTGCACTGAATAAGGTGTTGGACTAGATGGGTTATCAGCAATCTGCGGCTCTTTAACCCTTCTCCTTGTCAGCTCCAGCCAGCCCAGAGTTGCCATTCAGGGGAGAAAACTGAGCCAGATGCCAGACCTTCTATTTACCAGATATAAAGTTCCTCTTCCACAAGCAGTCCAGCTGAGATATCTACAAAACTCTTGATAACTGACTGTGAACAATCCATGATTAATTGCCGGGTGGTTTTTGCTCTGGGACACGAGGTGATGGGTATGTGCACATGTGGGGGTGGGGTTTATCCTAATTACCAAATAACTATAAAAGGTGGTGAGAAGCACCGGGTGGCAACTCTGACAATTTATTCATTGCCTTAGTGCTTTGTTGGTCAGTCCGTGTCGGGGGAAGAAGATAAAATGCATTTGCAAACGGTTTCTGTATTTGGCTGTTTTCATTAACCCTTCGGAACCTGACAGTTTGTCAGAGCTCCTCCAGAGTTTACGCCAGAACTCACACCATGGCTGAAGGCTTGGAAGAGTCTGCCCTGGCAACTGATACAATTGTGCTGGAGGTTGTGTCTGGGCTAGCAGGAGAGGCACCATTGGATGTAAGGTCTAAGGACCACTTGGTGGCATGGAAGCATACAGCAGAACCTCTAGAGGCCGATGTGGGCCCATGGAGGAGTGACAGGGGATTGGTGTCTGGGCTTGCCAATGGCTCAAGACCACAGAGGCTTACCACCCCATGCTCCCCAGCTCACCTCTTCTGAAACCCATTTTGCCCAATGGCATGAAAGGCACAGCTCAGATGACGATTGGAGTGACACCTCCGCAGTGGACAGCCAAACTCTATAGATGCTGCAGGAAAGGTTTGGGGCAGTGGGCTTCCGAGATAATGAATGTGGCAGTGGTTGGAAAGATAGTGCGGCAGGGTTCCTGGAACATGGATCCCAACAGGTAAGGGGAGTTGTTGGACAGTCCAGCATAACCAATCCATAATGGTACGGTGCCCAAGGGGCCGCAAAAGTAGGAGATCAGCAGCCTGGGCTAGGTTTACCCCAAGCTGCCCGGGACACCTGCGGGAGACGAGCGACGTGAAAGAGCCCTGTTGACATGGCAGCATTTACTAGAAGGGGGAGGGATATCCTTCAAGGTCTGGATGGACCATAAGAATTTGGAGGCCCTCCAGACCCCGCAGAGATTGTTGCTAAAACAAGTTAGATAGGCCTTATATTTTCAGCGATTCAACTTCCAATTAAAATATATACTGGGTGACAAGAACTTCTTAGCCGATGCCCTCTCCCGCAAACCACAATATCATAATAAAAGGGAGGATCTAGTGCAGGCTATCATTTCGACCTCACAGCCTAGAGTGTTAGCTACTCAACAGGCCGCACCAGCACCAAACCTGTATGCCCAGGTGGAGGACCTCCCAGAGGAATCCAAGCAGCACTCCCAATGGATCAGTGGTTTCAGGATAATCAAACTTTATTAACACAGTGAATAGGCTTTGACTGGAAGGGGTTGAAGTTATATGTACCAAGTGTTGTACGGGTAGCCATGCTACAGTGCACACATAATGTTTGCTCAGCTGGACATTTTGGGTTCCTCAAGATTCTGGATTTACTAAATCGCCAGTTCTGGTGACCCCAAGTGAAGAGGGACATAGAGGAATATATAAGGAGTTGTGTTGTTTGCGCTACCATGAAGGTCCGGCCTTGCCAGCCTCCTGTTTTTTTACAGCAGGTGGCAGATCCGATTCGGCCATGGGAACAGATAGCCATGGACTTCATCGTGGATTTACCGGACAGCCAAGGGAACAAGGTCATTTGGACAATAATAGACCTGTTCTCCAAGCAGGCTCATTTTGTAGCATGTACTGGCCTTCCATCGGCTAGGAAGCTGGCCGAACTGTTTATTGCCCATGTCTATAGACTCCATGGCATCCCCAAAAGGATAATTTCAGAGAGGGGAGTGCAATTCACTGCCCGGTTCTGGCGCAGATTTGTGGCGATGGTGGGGTCTTCACAGGGACTTAGTATGGCTTCCACCCAATGACCAATGGTTCCATGGAGAGGGCAAACGTGATGGTGGAGTATTACTTAAGGTGTTACATCCAGTACCAACAGACCAATTGGGCTGAGCTCCTCCCCTTTGCAGAAGTTGCATATAACAATGCAGTGCACAAAAATATGAGGTTTATCTCATTTCATATGGCTACAGGGGCAGTGTTCGACCCAATTCCAGAGTGTCCTCAAGTGCTCCCAGATGACACAACCTTGCAGGAATGGATAGCCGGGATGCAAAAGATTTGGAAAGTGATGAGGGATGTGTTATGTCACTCTTTTGCTACATATAAAAAGAATGCCGACAAAAGGCAGAAGGCACAATGACCTTTCCACATAGGCCAAACGGTATACCTCTCCATTAAATAACTCAAGCTGCCGTTGCCATGTAAGAAACTCGGGCCCAAATACATTGGGCCTTTCCCAATCATGAGAGTTATTAACCCGGTCACAGTGCAGCTAGGTCTTCCCTCTCCCACTGGGGAAAATAGATCAGGTCTTCCACTGCAGCCTGCTCCAATCAATTCAGGAGGAGGCATGGCCAAGACTTTTTCTAAACTCAGTCTGGAGCCAAATAGGCAGAATTTAACCCATGCTTGCTTGGATTCTCCCGCAATGCACAAGGAACGACCTTTCAGATAAGACAATGGTCTTTTCCCTCTCTCTCATTCTCTCCCTCCAGCTCTCTTTCATTTCTCTCTCCCTCTCATTCTCCCCTTCTCTCTCTCTCTGATTTGTTTCCCTCTTTTCCCTCTCTGTTATTCTCTCCCTCCAGCTCTTTCATTTCTCTCTCCCCTTCTATCTCTCTGATTTGTTTCCCTCATTTTTCCTCTCTCATTCTCTTCTTCCATCATTTTCTCATTTCTCTCTCTTTTCCTCCCCTTTTCTCACCCTAATCTCTTTTTCTCTCGCGCGCACGCAAGCAAAATATGCACCTGGGCCGGGATCACAGTGGTGGGGACAGCAACGACTCCCACTGCCACCACTGCACAGTGAGAAGAGTCCTGCGCAGCACAGGAGAGCTGGAGTTCTTCCCTCCTTGCATCCAGCAATGGTGGTTGCTGCTCCCCATTCTCCTCGTTCCTGAGCCAACCCAAAGGGGACCGCGACTGGCACTGAGCTGCCTGAGAAGGATGCGGAATCGCAAAAACCAGCCAGTTGTGGGCAGTGTGGAGAAAATGCTAGGGGTGCTTCAGCTGCCTCTGTAGAGAGGCTTGTGCCATCTTAGGGTGGAGAGCAGATCACACGACTGTGTCAGCAGGGAGCCACAGGAGTGTCAGGTTCCGGAGGGTTAATGAAACAGTCAAACCCAGAAACGATTTGCAAATGCAGTTTATCTTCTTCCCCCAGCACGGACTGACCAACAAAGCACTAAGGCAAATGAATTAATTGTCAGAGCTGTCATCTGGTGCTCCCCACTACCTTTTATGCTCCCCACCACCTTTTATAGTTACTTGGTAATTAGGATAAACCCCACTCCCACATGTGCGCACACCCATCAACTCGTGTCCCAGAGCAAAAACCACCCGGCAATTAATCATGGATTGTTCACAGTCAATTATCAAGAGCTTTGTAGATATCTCAGCTGGACTGCTTGTGGAAGAGAAACTTTACATCTGATAAGCACAAGGCCTGGCAGTTGGCCACAGAGATAGCATCTAGGGAGCTACAAATTCCAGTCAGTAGTTGAAGGATCCCTTCCCCCCAATTTTGTGGGATGTCTGTGATGGAATCTCGCTACCAGGTGGGGAGTCCTACAGTCCTTGCTATGAAGCCATGATGCCTCTGATGGGATAACCTTTCCACATTACACCTATCCTCCGCGAGCTGCACTGGCTACCTATTAGTCTCCGAATCCGCTTCAAGGTGCTGGTCACTACCTATAAAGCCCTACATGGCATCGGACCTGGGTACCTGAGAGACCGCCTCCTGCCGATTACCTCTCTCAGACCAATTATATCGCACAGGTTGGGTCTCCTCCAGATTCCATCTGCCAGCCAATGTCGGCTGGCGACTCCCCGGGGAAGACCCTTCTCTGTTGCAGCTCCGGCCCTCTGGAACGAGCTCCCTGTTGAGATCCGGACCCTTACTACCCTCCCGGCCTTCCGCAAAGCCACCAAGTCCTGGCTGTTCCAGCGGGCTGGGGGGAGCTGAGAAGCATTTACCTCCACGGAAATTGTGAATGTTGGTTTTGTTTTTAATATGTTGTCTTTGTCTCGTTCCCCCCTTTCCCTTGTCTTTTGTGAGCCGCCCGGAGTCCTCCGGGAGTGGGCGGCATACAAGACAAATAAATAAATAAATAATAATAATAATAATAACAACAACAACAACAACAACAACAACGAAACAAGAATACAGAAAAGAAGTGATAAAATCAAGAATGGAGAGTTGGCAGAACAAAGCACGGCATGGTCAATTTCTGGAAAAAATAAAAGATAAAGTGGACAGTGAACAAACTTGGTTATGGTTAACAACAGGTACATTAAAGAAAGAAACAGAGTCACTAATCCTGGCTGCGCAAGAACAAGCTATCCGCACAAATGCCATTAAGGCCAAAATCGAAAAATCCTCTGATGATGCCAAATGCAGACTTTGCAAAGAAGCTGATGAAACTGTTGATCACATACTCAGCTGCTGTAAAAAAATCACGCAGACTGATTATAAATTGCGGCACAATTCAGTAGCACAAATGATCCATTGGAATTTGTGCAAAAATTATAATATTAAAACAGCAACAAACTGGTGGGAACATCAGCCTGAAAAAGTCACCGAAAATCAGATGGTCAAGATCTTGTGGGATTTCCGTATAAAAACTGTCTGTCATTTCAATATTTGGAATAGTTAAATCATACAAGGTTTTAAAGATAAGAACCAGCACCTTGAATTGTACCAAGAAGCCAACTTGGTTGCAAAAGGCATTTGTAGATAATTTGGTTTTCATCGTGGAAGATTTTTTAAAAATAGAAGAATATTGTGAAGTTGCAAAACAGAATATATATATGAGGAAAAAAACTAAAGTTTTAATCAAAAACTTTGTCCGTTAGGAGCACATGGTGACCTAACAGAGAGTTCTTGAAATGGCAGAAGGCCAGCCGAGCTACCTTCAGCTCGAGCCAGTTTATGTTGTGGCACAGATCTAAGACTGTCCACAACAACCCTGCACCAGCTGAGCACCCATCAGGGTCCCCCAACCAAATAAGCTCGCATCTGTTGTAACTGTGATTCGAGCCGACTCCCTGAACTTGGACCCGCGGTGTAGGGTGGGTGAGAGCCACCACTGCAGAGAAAGTCAAACTTCTGCTTGTAGAGGAATGGTAATTGTTGAGTTGCTCATGAGTCTTCGCTGGTATGGGATGAGTGTCTGGCATGCAGGCACGCCAAGGGGACTATGTCTATGCATGACACCATCTTGCCTAGGTCGGGAGAGGTCCAAGATGGAAACTGACCGACTTGCACTGCCGGGCCAGCATCTGAAGGTTGATGCGTCGGTCTGAAGACAGCTGGACCAGGCCCACCACCAAGTCTATCACTGCCCCCAGTTGAAGAATTTTGGTGGTAGGTGAGATGACTTTGGGGAAAGTTGACGGAAAACCCCAGGGACTGCCAGGTCCTTATGTTTAGTTGGAAGATCGTGGACCCTGAGCATGTGATTGCGCCTGTACCAGGACATCGTCAAGGTAGTATTGGAGTCTCACCGGGGTGGAACGTAGGTAAGCTGCCAATGCTGCCAGGACCTTTGTAAATGTGCAAGGGGCCAAGGCCAGGCTGAAGGGCAGGGCCCTGTATTGGTAGTGCAGCCCCTTGTGGGAGAATCTGAGGTATCTGTGATGCCTGGGTAGGACTGGAATGTGCGGATATGCCTCCGTCAGGTCCACAGAGCAGGTAATCCCCTCGCCTGATCCCCTGCAGTATCGATCTGAGGTAGGACCAAGTTCAGGTGCTTGAGGGCCAGGATCGCCCTCCATCCCCCGCCCCAAACTCTTCGGACAACAAAAAGGTTGGAGTAGTGGCCCAACCCTTGTTCGGCCACTGGAACCGGCTCCACTGTGCGAATTTCCAGCAGGTGGTAGATAGTTAAGTCCATCAGACAGCAGCAAACTGTTCCTCTTGACAGGGGAAAAGTCCTGAAGAGGTTCGGGAGAAGGGAGAGCAATTCCAGGTGGAGGCTGTTTCACACCGTGGACCTGACCCACGCATCCAACATTATCGTCTCCCAGTGATCCGCAAACTGTTTCAGGTGGCCTCCTATGGGAAGACTCGGGTTGGAGTCATTTCCCTTTGCAGAAGGGGTGGTCACCCCCACCCCCACGAAAGGGCCACCTGTCTGACCCTGGAATCTACCCGTCTTGGTAGTAAGTACGATGGGTTTGCCTGTCGGACCTGTAGTGGGTACCTGTAGGGTCTGGGAGAAGGCCTGCTCCATGTTGTAGAAGCGACAATCATTACCCCCCGGGTTAGGAAACATCGAACGTGAGACCACTGCTTCTTTACTAGCTCTAGGAAGAGAGGTGCTGGTACTTCCTCCTTGTCAGTGATAGTGCTGGAAAACATGGTGTGATTGGGATCCAGAGGCAGGGAAGCTGTCTGGGCGCCAGTCCCTTAGTAGTCTTGCAGGCCTTATGTAAGAGTGTCTTAAACATGGATGGGGTGAAAAGGCAGGGAAGGCGGGAGGATCTGGGGGGAGGGCCTCCTCATCCTCTGAGAATCCCATATCTTGCTGGGCCTTCTCCCCCAAGACAGAGCCCTTGCTGACCATAGAGGGAGATGGGGGTCTCCCTTGTATTGGTAATAGGAGTAGAGTGCCTATCGTGGGATCCCATCTGGAGTCTATTGTCCCTACAGGAACCTCCATCCTTCTGGGGTGAGACCTTGCATTGACTCAGGCCAATGGCTATACCGCTACATGTAGCTGATGATATAAGCCTTCTGATGCTTTTAGGTAGGAGGTTCAAATCATCGAGATCCTCCTCTGTAGGCCTCTGCAAAGGGGGCCCTTGGGGAGCCAGGCTTGCAGAAGGTAAGTAATCTCTGGGGGCGCCCTCCAAGGGGTCCTCCAACTCATCCATGCGCGCATGAAAGGTGCTCCCCCCATTTTTTGCATGCTTTTTTCGCCCTCCCCAGGCTCCAGAGGCTTTATAGGTGCCTGGGTAGGGCGAAAACAGCCCCCTCCCCGCCCCCCAGGCTCTCTGGAGGCTTCAGGGACCTTCAGGAGGCTTCCCTGAAGCCTCCAGAGGGCTTAAACCGACCCTACGAGCAAATCGGAAGTCTGTTCCCAAACTTCTGGTTTGCCCATAGGGCCGTTTTGTTGCACTCCGGAGGCTTCAGTGAAACTCCTGAAGCCTCCGGAGGGTCTCGGGGGGGGGGGGTCAGGCTCTTTTCACCCTCCCCAGGCTCCTATAAAGCCTCTGGAGCCTGGGGAGGGCGAAAAATGGCTTTAAAAAAGATTGAACTCAGCTGGCCAGCACGCACATGCACGCTGGCCAGTTGACAGGGCAACACCTCGCATGCCCTGACAAATGGCTCCACGTGTTAAGATAATGTCGGAAGATATAAGCTGTTCCAAGTAGGGTGGCTTTTTGTAGAATGAGAATGTTCAAGTCTCATAAATTTAGAATTTCCACATAGCAAGGTAGCCTTTTAGGTATTGCTCCAAGGGCACTAATTACAGTTGGGACAACACATGATTTCTTTTTCCAGTTGCTCAACTTCAATTTGCAAGTCCTGGTACTTTGTGATTTTTTTCTTGCTGCTTATCTTCAATTTGTGCATCACCAGGTATTGCAATGTCAATGAACCAAATGGTTTTCTTTTCAACTATTGTTATATCTGGTGTGTTGTGGGCCAAGTGCCTGTCAGTCTGAATTCTGAAATCCCACAAGATCTTTTTCATTCTCTAGAATCTTCTCAACCTGATGTTTCCAGTGGTTTTTGCTGTACTCAAATCCAAACTTCTGACAGAGTTTTCAGTGAATGATTTTAGCAACTCAGTCATGGCATTATTGGTAGTCAGTTTGTGAAATTTTGCTGCACCCACTGATCAAATGGTCGACTGTCTCATCTTTTTCATCCAGAGGTGGCATTTGTGGTAACATACTGAATTTTTGCCTTCATGCAATTTGTGGCTAAGGCTTGTTCTTGAGCTGCCAAAATAAAGCCTTCTGTTTCTTTTTTCAGTACTCCTGATCTTAACCAGTTCCAAATTAGCTTTTGGTCAGCTTTGCCTTCAATACTTTTCAAGTATTGGCCATGCATAGCTTTGTTTTTCCAATTTTCAGCTCACTTCTCAATTATTTATTTCTTGTATTCAGCTTTCGACTTGGTTGTCTTCAAAAAGCCTTCTTTATTTACTTCCTTAATCATTGGTTCTTCACTTTTCTGGATGTAGTCATTCAAGCTGTGTCTTTAGTCTTCCACAGTCTGCTTTACTTATATGAGTCCTCGACCACCCTTTGCTCTTGGTAGATATAATCTGTCCACATCACTTTTAGAGTACAAGGCATGATTCATTGTCATAATCTTCCTTGTTTTTCTGTCCAAATAGTCCAACTCCATCTGGATCCAGTCAATGATTCCTGCAGAATATCGAATCACAGGTATAGCCTAGATGTTTATTGCTTTTATTATATTTCCTCCACTCAATTTAATATCTTGCAGATTCTTCTAATGTACTTGGCTGAAGTTGATTCCTTGACTTTATTATGCATTAAGTCAGAGGCCTCTAAAATTCCCAAGCACTTGTAACCTTCTTCTGGTTTTACTACCTTCATCATTTCCTCATTCTCAAGTTCTATTGCATCATCTTCTATGACCTTGCCTGCTTTGATTGCTATTGTTGCACATTTGTCAATTCCAAACTGCATGCCAATGTCTTAGCTAAATTCTTTTGTGCTTTCAATTAATGAATTCAGGTCAGCTTTTGTTTTATGAAACAATTTCACATCATCCGTGTACAAAAATGCGAAATTTCCAATCCTTTCTTTGCAAGTTCGTATCCACAGTTCACCTTCTTCAAAATGGTCGTCAGTGGTAGCACTGACAGTATAAAAAGTAAGGATGAAAGGGAGTCATCCTGGAAAATGCCTTGTTTAATTACAACTTCACCCAGTTCTTCTCCATTAGCCAAAACCTTTGTTTTCCAGAAGTTCATTGAAATTTCCATGAATTTTTGAATGTTGCTGATGATGCCAAAGATTTTCAGGCATTTCTTGTTCCAGCTGTGGGGAACTGAATCAAATGCTTTCTTATAGTCTATTCAAGCCATGAACCGGTTGGTTGGTTTGTCTTTTCTTTGAATTCTTTAGAATTAGCTTGTCAATCAGCAGTTGGTCCTTTGTTCCTCTTGAATTTTTGTAGCATCCTTTCTGCTCTACAGGAAGCAAGTCATTTCTTTTCAAGTATCCATAAATTTGGTTTGCAATTATGCCAGTAAGAAGCTAGAACTCTGAAACAAGAATTGTATAACTAACTATAACTTTGGAACTGGACATCTTGGAAAACTGTGAATTAGAAGAACTACATTAAATTATAAAAAATATGTAAAATCAAGCCTAAATAGAATTATGAACCCAGGGAAGCAGAGATCTAAAGAAGAATTCAAAGAAGAAGAAGGGGGGCAAGGCAACTAAGGGGGAGAAACAGAGGGAAATAAAAAGCAGACAAAAACCTCCATCAGTCTTGGAAGCGGTATAGGGAAAACAGTAAAAAGTGGTGTCCCAACAAAAGGGAATAAAAAGCAGACAAAAGTGATTTTGAAGGTTGTTAGTGGTATAAGGAAAATTGAACTAGGAGACTATGCCCCAACAAAGAGAAATATAAAATACAGTTGTAAGGGTGGCTGGGGGAAAATTGATGGGAGTGGAGATGTTCAAACAAAGAAAAGGGAGAAGTCAGGAATAGAGAAGTGGGACAAAAGACTTACTAGGAAAAAATCAGATACCTAGGTATGGGAAAATATAAAGCAAGATAAGGGTTTTATTTCTAAATATAATAAAATGGAGGTGTTAACTGGTTGAACATAATAATGGAAAGATAACAAAAAAAGGCCAGAGAGAGGAAAGGGAAGTAAAGTAGAGAAGGATGACAGAGAGAAGAAAGGAGGTAGGGAGGGAGGAGAGGGAGGGAGAAGAAAGTGATGGATAAGGACAAATATGGTGTATGGAAAGCAGAAGAGCTAATAATTGTGATTCGGGAGTTGATGGTAAGATGAGTTGATGTAGACATTTAATAATACAAAACGATCCTGGCTATGTATGCATGTGATTATGTGTTATGAAAATGAAAAAAGAAGTTTTAAAAAAGAAGCTTGTATGATTTTGGCAAGCAGGTTATTGGCCTATAGTTTCCAGGGTCCTTTCCTCTTTCTTTATCTTTTTGGATCAAAAATGTCCTTCCAGTTGTCATTCATTCATCATTTTCAGGTGTTTTTAAGATCTGTTTCATTTGGGCTGCCAATCTTTCGTGCACATTTGTAAGTGCCTTTAGCCAGAAGCCATGTAGCTCATCTGGTCCAGGTGCACTCCAGTTCTTCACTTTCCTTGACTGCCTTTACACCAGTGGGTCTCAATCTTCCTAATGCCGCCACCCTTAAATATGTTGTGTGGTGACCCCCAACCATAAAATTATTTTATATTTTCCATTTTTTCAAAAATATGTGTTTTCCGATGGTCTTAGGCGATCCCTGTGAAAGGGTCGTTCGACCCCCAAAGGGGTCCCAACCCACAGGTTGAGAACCGCTGCTTTACACCATTTCTTGTGTTATTTTCACATCTTCCATTTTATGCACTTTGACAGACTCCTCAGCCTGCTTGATCCATTTTGCATTTCTGCTGTGCTTCTTGTTTGTTCTCCCAGAATTTCAGAGCTTTCTCTTTATCAGGTTTTTAATTTGTTGTTACTCCATCTCCACTTTCTTAGCTCTTGTAAAACTGGTGCTGATTTGCTCTGAATTGTGAGTTTTCCTTGAACTGAATTACTCGATTTTCATATCATTTAATCTTTTCAGCAATGGTGGTAGGAAGGAAGAATCAGGAATGGGGGGGGGGGAGAAAAGAGACCTATCTTCCTGCTTGGTGGTAGAAAGGAAGAATCAGGGATGGGGGGGGGGGAAAGAGGCCTAATTATTATTTTTATTGCTGCTGTTGTTGCATTAATACCAATGTAATGAATATTATTGTAAACACTTTGGTTATTATTTCCTAAAACTATTTGTCTGATATTCTGAGGTGTTTGGCCCTTCCTAACCTGACCTGAAGAACTTCTTGCTCTTTCTTTTTGCTAATGCATTCCTCTACATTCTTTTCCCTACAGCTGCATTTGTAGGAGGAGGAAGAAACTGCTTTTAGTATTTCATCCTCTTACAGTACATACTTAAAGAGATAAAGACTTTTGTTCTATATAAAAGGAGTTCTTAATGTTTTTTGAATTTATTCATTATTTTAATTAAAAGATTTGGCTATTTCTTGGAGTGTCTTAAGAGTAAATTGCAGAGATACTATCAGGTCCTGGAACTATATTCAGTTTTAACTTTTTAAACTGCCTCTTTGGTCTCATCTTTAATTAAGAAACATTTTTGTTGATTTGTAAAAAAATTAAGTAATATAGTATTAAAATATTCTTTAATCTTTCCCATATCAAATCTTTCCTATATCAATTGTCTAGAGTTGTCTATAATCTGAGACATAATTTCACTAATTGTTATATCATGTTTTCCTCATAAAACATATTTGATTCCATCCCAAATAAGTTATTTTAGTCATTACATTAGACAATTGGTAATCTTAAAATTGTTTTGCTTTTTGCCTTTTTCAAAATATTTCTGCTTGATAAAATTTAGCTCCTTGTAATAAAACAAGCTGATTCTAATTGTTTCAAATTATTCAACAATAAACTTTATTGTTTTTCATGAATGTTTATTGGATGCTAGGGAGAAAACAAAATTCACATAAAAGCTTTAACTAGCATCTCATACTGAGCCAGAAGTTCATTTATTTAGTTTTACATGATCTATGTAATTTAGGAATTGCTACCTCCATGTCTATGAGGCTAGTTGACCATAAATTAGAAACTCAATGCATGTCTTTTTTTGAGTAAGTTTTATGAGGTAAAAAGTAATAGCTATACTTCTCTTCAGGATCTTTACATCTCTACACATCCAGGATACATAACAATTATATATAAGCTAAAATATTTTAAGGGAGTTTACTGGATTTTCTTCACTGGATTTTTCTTTTTTTTCAATTTTTGGATAGAACTTAAAAAGGCTTATGATGAGAGTTGAATTATGATACATTTTCCACTAATGTGAAAATAGCAGGTATGGCACAATTGCTGATAGCTTTGATGGTGATTCCGTTTTTAAAATTGTATTTAGCAATTTTCTCACTATTTGGCTGTATTACTAAAACATTTTTAATTTGTCCATGCTTATGATTGGTCACAGTCAGCCAGGTATGTAGATTTGATTTGAAAATTTTTGGCACTTCCCAAGGAACTGGAATAGACAGACATTGTTTAATATTAAAGATAATATTGCAGGATGTAAGTTGGTTTGAATATAGCTGCCTTTTGCAATGAACTGATAGTGATTTTATCATTATTACTATTAAGATTGGTCATATATTATCTGTCCCAAAAATGTGAAATCACAGCTGCCAGTTCTTTAGCTACCATTATTACCATACATGTTGGGTTTTCCCAACAACTAACCCCAACCTATACATGATTCCCCCTTTCTGATATAGATATACAAATAAATGAACAATACAATTATATACTACAGCCAAACATACAGGTCAGTGAGAAAAAAAATTGCTATTCCCAAGAAATACTAAGCGTATTTGTTTTTCCAAAGAACAAAATAATGAGTTCAGAGTCTGTAGTTATCCAGCCAGCACACAAGTAAATAATTCATCAGGATTTATTTATAGAAGAAACTTATTTATATACAATAATATAAAACATGATGCATATATACACTATCCATGCAGCTCTTGCAACGTGATATAAGTAGCAAGTACAAGGACAAGAAGTAGAAACAAGGAGTAAGGACAAACACACTCTTATATACACAGAACAGTTAAGCTAAGCCACGCCCAGGCTCTGAGCTGTCTGACATGGCTCACAACAAATCCTGTGTCTTAGTCACCAAACAGTTCCCATTGGCTGACTTGTTATTGCTATTCCAGTTAATAAATTCTTATATACTGACACTCTTTATTTCTTCAAAACACTTATCATATTTTTTGAGTATAAGACGCACCTTCCCCCCCCCAAAAGAGGGTGAAAATCTGGGTGTGTCTTATACTCCAAATGTTGCATGAGCCATACCTGGTGGGAGAGGGGAGTGAGAGGTATAGTGGCAGTAATGGCAGAAATGGCGGCAATGGATGGCAAAAGGCAGCTGATTGGCAGTATTCTGGAAGGCTGATCCAACTGCCAATCAGAAATGTAAAATTCAAAAGATTCTGGGGAATCGTTTCCTATAAATTGAGGTGAACCTTTAGTTGGGCCCTTAGTCGAGGACCCCTGCCATACCAGACTTCAACTTGCCTGCTCCTAATGTACCACCCCAGATGTCCAGACACCACCTGAGCCGCCCCGCCGCTGCCTTAGGAGCCTGCATCAGTTGCTACTGAAATTAAAGCCGCTGCTGCCACCCCGCCACTGCCGTCTGAGGACCCCCGCCACTGCCCAAGGAGCACTACTGCTACTGCCGCCACCCCGCCGCTGTCCGAGGAGCCCCATCACTGCTGCCCGAGTAGTCCCGCCGCTACCCGAGGAGCCCCACTGCTGCCGCCACCTCGCCACTATCCGAGGACCCCTGCCGCTGCTGCCACTTCGCTGCTGCCCGAGGAGCCTGCCTGACCTGCTCCCGGACAAAATTAAAGCCGCTAAATGTCACTTGAGAAAAGGGCAATTGGCAGGAAAATGGGGAGGGGAATTTTCCTCCGATCACCAAAAAGGCTCCATCCCAATCCTTCAGTGTTGCATCTTGAGATGTGCATCTATGCTGGGCTTGAGAAAAGGATGATTGGCTGGAAAGAGATGGGGGAAGCTGATTCCAACAGGCTGCATGGCTTTCTGCCTCATCATAGCAGCAGCCTGAGCAACACCTGAGCTCCAGGCCTGGCGGAGTGCAAACCGTGATCGCTTACTGCTCCGGAGACACAAGGTGAGCTGTGGAAGAGAGGGGACCTCAGCTGCGAGGTTGCCTGGCACCATGGGCAGGGCTGAGACTAAATAGAGTGAACTGGAAACATTTCGTGGCACCCAAAGAGACAGAGCTCTCGGTCCACTCTGGCTTAAGTGATCCACGGGCCATAATTAAGGGGCCCAGCAGTCATGAGGTGATTGTGCTCGCCACCTCCTGCACTTAAAAAAATTAAGACAACCCCCCCCCCAAAGTCCTAGTCATTTTTTCAGGGGTCAAAAAATATATGACCGGATATTATTTTGGGGGAATCACAGTATGCAATGAAAATAGGATTGCATACGCAGGTAGTCTTTGAGATATGACAGAGCACTTAACAAACGTTGAAAGTTATGTAGTTTTGGTGAAAGAAACGAATAAAATTTTTATACTGCATCGGTCGTCGCACAGGTTAACAAGGGCCGCGGCGGATGTTGGGGTCCCTGGACATCCGTCGACAAGTGGGCTACAAGTAGATCAGCCAACAAAACAACAAAAATATAGTGCAGATGAAAACCATGCCATAATGGCCTGTTACTACAACTCAGAGCCAGAAAAAAGAGGTTATTTAAAGCGAATGTATGAATTATGGAAAGAACAATATCCAGATTCAAATATTAGTGAACAACGACTAGCAGATCAAAGGCGATTTATTATACGGAATAAAGTGTTTAGTGAAGTTGAACTTGAGGAAATTCAGGCAAATTGCAAAACCAAAAAAACAATATCACAAGCGGAAATAACTGATATTCAAGACACAACTAAAGACATTATAGCAGAACTCCCAGAAGAAGATCTCGGGGAGGAAATAACGCCACCACCACTAGAACCAGTTATCACTGAACCAACTGATGAACTAACTCAAAAACAAAAAGAATTGAAGGATAAGATCATGGAGCATTTTCTGCTTAGTGAGGAAAGGCAACATTTACCATCACTAAAAACTGTGCCTAAAAAAATTTTGGCCCTATCATGAAAATGGTTAATGCAGTATTTTCAACAATTGAATCGGGATCCATCTTGGAAACGAACCAGTTAATGTACAGCGCAGCTGTAATAGTCACTAATGAAATAGGCATTAAAATCAAAGTACCTAGTCACACAACAGAAAAAGCATCAAAGCCAAAGTGGAAAATCCGATTAGAACAAAAAGTCAAAAAATTAAGGGCAGATGCTAGTAACTTAAAGAACATGCATGAGCAATGTTCTTCATCCCTTTATCAAATGGGCAAGAAGATAAGGATATGTTAAGCATATTGACATGAAGCGGAAATACACCAATGAGAGGAGGAGTGGGAAACAGAAGGGAGAAGAAAGATGGGAAGAGAGGGATAGGAGAGAGGGTAAGGGGGGAAGATGAGGAGGATGAGGATAAGGACGAGTGGAATGTAGAGAGAGGAGAAGGAGAAAGGAAGGGGAAGTAGAGTAGGAAAGGATGATGGAGGGAAGATAGAAAGTTGGAGAGAGGTAGAAGAAAGAGGTGCATGGAGAGCAGAAGAGCTATAATGGGTTTTTATTTTTCTGGGCATTGTTGACAAGAGGAACTGATGTAATTATTATTTAATGCTATATGATACTGGCTATGTATAGTATACATGTGAGTGTATGTTATGAAAATGGAAATAAAAATTTAAAAAGAAAAAGAGAACATGCATGAGCAACAGCTTAAAAACAACAAAATCATAGATCGGCTAATCAGAAGATATAGATTGGATACAAGAAACATCAATGAAGCTGTAGAGATTGTAAAACAGCAGATAACAGCAACAGCTAGAAAAATTGAAAGATATGAGGTACGAATCATCCAATATAAATCAGCAATTTTGATCAGACCCAACAGCGTTTTTATCAAAGTCTTAATGTGAATAGTGACACCAAAAGTGAAAAACCAGAAAAGCAGGCCACAGTTGAATTCTGGAAAGAATTGTGGGAAAATGCAAAGGACTACAATAAGGAAGCAAAGTGGATACATGACTCTGAGAAAAGCATTGGCAACAAACAAATGCAAGTATTAGAAATAACAACTGAGATGGTCAAAAATCGAGTTAAAAAGGTAAAGAATTGGACATCACCTTTAAAGGACCAATAGGGCGTTGGTACTTACCTGATACGCCTCTTCTCATAGTGGGGGGAGGAGTATCCAGAGTGGGTTGACCTTGTCCTCTCATGATTGGATGAGTCAGATAAGCTCTTTGGGCAACGCCCCCTGGCCAGCAGGACTTCCCCATTATTTGACGAAGAGCTCCATCCGACTCGTTGCACCATTCACTCCAGACTCTTAATTCAGTTCTTAGCTTTATCGTCTTCGACATCAATATTTATATAACTTCATGAAACAATGAACATAACATTTAGTCGTACAAACATAGTCAGGAAGGGACTGGATACTCCTCCCCCCACTATGAGAAGAGGCGTATCAGGTAAGTACCAACGCCCTTTCTCCATAGTGAGGGGGTAGGAGTATCCAGAGTGGGACGTACCAAAGCCTGCACGTCCCTAGGGAAGGAGACCCCTGAGGCCCCATGTCCCCCCTCATGCCAGTTGAGGCGTGGGCCACGCCCTGTGAACTGCCTGCAATGCCCTGCGGCCAAAGAGGCTTCTGCCGAGGCAAAGGAGTCCAGTTTATAGTTCCTAGCAAAGGGAGAGGGGGAGGCCCACGTGGCTGCCCTACAGATTTCGACCAGGGATGTCTACGTGACCCAGGCCATGGATGTGGCTGCGCTCTGCCTGGAGTGGGCCGTGATATGATTGGTGTCTGTAAGCCCTGCGATTGGTATGCAGTGGCAATGCAGGTTCGCAACCACCTGCCTATTGTGGTGAAAGTCACCTCATTACCCAGGACTTGGTTGGAAGGAGACAAACAAAGCTTTGGATTTCCTGTTTGGCCTGGTTCTCCTGCGGTAATCCACAGAGCCCTCCTTACGCCCAGAGTGTGCCACTTCTCCGATGGGTGAGAAGGGTCTGGACAGAAGTTGAGCAAATCAGTTCCTGGGCTCGATGGAAGCAGGGGCCCATCCTGGGGATAAAGGACAGATCCAGTCGTAACCCCACCCTGTCTTGGTGGAAGACGCAGAGATCCCCCCTGGTGGACAGGGCTTGCAGTTCGTATATCCGCCTGGCGGAGGAGATGGTCCCCAGAAAGGCCACCATAAGAGTCAGGAACTTAAGGGAAACTGTTCGTAAAGGCTCAAAGGAAGCGCCTGTTGGAGCGTCCCCTATCCTGTGTAAGTCCCAGGGAGGTACTTGAACACCGTGTGCGGTTTGGGGTTGAAAGCCCCCCTTGAGGAATTGCCTGACCATAGGATGGTGAGTCAAGCTCTGGCTCCTGCCACATGGGAGAACTGATGAGATGGCTGAAACCTGTCTCCTAATCATTTTAGGAGCTAACCCTCTGTCCCGGCCTGCCTGGAGGAAGTCCAGAATCTGAGGCACTAAGGCCTGGATAGGGTTGTATCCCGAAAAGTTACACCATGAGGCAAAGGCCAGCCACATGGAGCCATAGATACGCTCTGTGGAGGGTGCGCGGGCAGTCTGGATAGTCTGCATCACCCTGGGGGGGAAGGGGTCTTTCCCCAGGATGCTCCACTCAAGAGCCGAGCAGTCAGCTGGAGCCATTGAAGGTTTGGTTGCTCCAGTGACCCCTGGTTGAGGGATATCCTCTCCTGGGGGATTCCCCAGGGCCTCTCCACTGAAAGCGACTGGAGATCTTCAAACCACGGCCTCCCGGGCCAGGATGGCGCCAACCGGACCCCTTCCGCCCGCTCCCGAAGGATTTTCCATATGACCCTGGGGATGAGGGGTAAGGGCGGAAAGGCATACCGACGACCCCTGGGCCAGGGGCTTCGCAGAACGTCCACCCCTTCTGCCCCCCGTGTCTGGTACCTGGAGAACCACCTCGGGAGCTGAGCGTTGAGGGGCGTGGCGAATCAGTCAACCTCCGGGCGTTCGAAGCACTCCGCCAGCTCCTCAAAGATTGCTGGCTACAGCTTCCGCTCCAAATTGTCCACCTCGGTCCGGCTGAGCCAGTCGGCTCTGATGTTCTCCACCCCTGCTATATGTTCTGCCCTCAGCGAATGCTGTCTAAGATCGTGGGCTATCTGAGGTGCTTCTGCGACTTCTCATAGTCGGACATCCCATTCTGAGTTTGTGGTGGGTTCTGGCCTGGGGACCGGCCTACCTGACCCCTTCTCCCCCAGCCATAAGGGTGTTATGATTCTATGGCTAGGATTAGCGCAGAGATATTCTGAATGTAAGCACAGACGGAGTTCAATGGTCAGCCACTAGAGTGTGTGTGAAGATGAAGTGAGGGAAGCTAAGGCTCACAATAAAGAAAGGCCTGCTGCCAAGGTAAAATAATAATAATAATGATTTTCCAGGGCGATTCACTTTCACCTCTTCTCTTCATCATCGCAATGATCCCACTATCAGTAATCTTAAAAAAAATGAAATTAGGCTACCAAACAGCCAAAGAAGCTGAAAAAATTTCGCATTTACTATATATGGATGATTTGAAACTCTATGGAAAGTCAGAAATAGAAATCCAATCATTGACACACACAGTCCGAGTATTCAGCACCGATATTTCAATGCAGTTTGGCATGGAAAAATGTGCCACTGTATCCATAAAAAGGGGCAAAATCACTGCATGTGAGGGAATTGAAATGCCCAATGGCCAATTAATTAAATGCAAAGAAAATGAAGCCTACAAATACTTAGGCATTCTGCAGTTGGATAACATGAAGCATGGAGAAGTAAAAACTGTTGTCAGGCAAGAGTACACCAACAGAGTTAAGAAAATTTTGAAATCTAAATTGAATGGTGGAAATACAATCAAGGCCATAAATACTTGGGCAATACCAGTTATAAGATACACAGCTGGTATAGTTAACTGGACACAAGCTGATTTGGACATTTTGGACTGAAAAACCAGGAAACTAATGACAATGCACTACAGTTTACATCCACGTGGTGATACTGATAGACTACACCTTCCCCAAAAATCAGGTGGCAGAGGTTTATTACAAGTGAAGCAAACAGTTGAAGAAGAAAAACATGCACTGGCTGATTATTTAAAAGAAAGTCAAGAACATCTATTAATCGAAGTAAAGAACAAAAATCTACTGAAGGCCCAACAGACGAAACAAGAATACAGAAAAGATGTGATAAAATCAAGAATGGAGATTTCTGGAAAAAATAAAAGATAAAGTGGACAGTGAACAAATGAAAGAAAGAAACAGAGTCACTAATCCTGGCTGCGCAAGAACAAGCTATCCGCACAAATGCCATTAAGGCCAAAATCGAAAAATCCTCTGATGATGCCAAATGCAGACTTTGCAAAGAAGCTGATGAAACTGTTGATCACATACTCAGCTGCTGTAAAAAAATTGCACAGACTGATTATAAATTGCGGCACAATTCAGTAGCGCAAATGATCCATTGAAATTTGTGCAAAAATTTTAATATTAAAACAGCAACAAACTGGTGGGAACATCAGCCTGAAAAAGTCACCGAAAATCAGATGGTCAAGATCTTGTGGGATTTCCATATACAAACGGACAAAATACTGGCGCATAATACACCAGACATCACACTGGTTGAGAAAAATAAGGTCACAATCATAGACATCGCAATACCAGGTGATAGCAGGGTCGCCGAGAAGGAACATGAAAAAATCGCAAGATACCAGGACTTAAAAATCGAAATTCAACAACTATGGCACAAACCAGCAGTGGTAATTCCAGTGGTAATTGGCACACTGGGTGCTATTCCAAAAGCACTGGAATTACATTTAAAACAGTTAAAAATTGACAAAATCACCATCAGTCAAATGCAAAAAGCCGCACTGCTTGGATCTGCACGCATATTACAAAAATACGTTACGACGTCCTAGGCCCCTGGGTGGGGTTCGACTAGTAACCAATGCCAAATCCGGCGAAACAACTGGCCGCTGTGATACAATTGTATAATAACAACAACAACAACAACAACAACAACAAAACAACAATAATAAAATAAAATACAAAAGGGGGCATCTTCCCGCATTTTAAAGACAAGAAAGATTAAGGAAACAGTTGGTTCCTTGCTGGGAGAAAGTTGCCAGAAGGTGACAAGCAGCAGGGGTAAGGCAGAACTGTTTAACTAATGTATGGCATCTGTCTCTACCCAAAAGGGTAAAACAGTCCTATCCTAAACAACCTATCAAGAACAGCACCCCAAAAATCGGATTAGGAACCCAAGATGAGATAGGGAAGAAATGGTAAGTGAGCACCTGTCTACCTTAGCCAAAGTCCAATTCCCAGGACTGGATGGGTTACACCCCAGGGATCTGAAGGAACTGGCAGACGAGATCTCCAAACAAGTGAACTATATCTATCAGAGATCCTGGAGTACCGGAGAACTCCTATGTGGTTCCCCTCTTCAGAAAGGGAGAAAAACAGGTCAAGGGCCCAAAGCCAACCTGGATTTGTCAAAGCAGATCATGACAGACTAGCCATATTGCCTTCTTAGATACAGTGACAACCCTAGTGGGCTATAGGAATGCCATTGATATAGTTAACTTGGACTTCAGCAAGTCCTGATAAGATAGACCATAACCTACTACTAGATACAGTAGAAGAATGTGGGTTAGACATAGTCACCCCAGATGGCTTTGTAACTGGTTGACCAAACGCACACACCTGTACTCCTCGATGGAACTGCCTCTTCATGGAGGGAAGAATGCAATGGAGTCCCCCAAGGTTCTGTGTTGAGCCCAGTACTATTCAACATCTTCATCAGTGATTTGAATGAGGGTGTTAGGTGTGTAAGCTAACACTTGGGTTAGCAATATATATGCCATGATAGTAGTACTGCTTCTTTAAGTACTGCTGTTATCTCAATCTGTCATAAGGAGGAGCCAGAATGACTGTTAGCTCTCTGTTTGAAAAATGCTGTTCAGTGGAGGGACTCATCAGATTTGCAGATGACCCCAAGCTGGCAGGAATAGCCCACACACCAGAATACAGGCTAAAGATACAGAAGGATCCTGATACGCTTGAACATTGCAGTGTTCCAATATCTCAGGGGTTGCCACAGAGAAGAGGCAGCCCGATTATCCTCCAAGGCACCTGAATGCAGAACAAGAAGCAATGGGTGGAAACTAATCAAGGAGAGAAGCAACTTAGAACTGAGGAGAAATTCTCCATAGTGAGGGGGGAGGAGTATCCAGAATGGGTTGACTTTGTCCTCTCATGATTGGATGAGTCAGATAAGCTCTTTGAGCAACGCCTCCTGGCCAGCAGGACTACCCATTCTTCTGACTCATCCTCAAGGAAAGGTTGCACTACTCGGTAACTCCAGTAATTTACAAAGGAGTAAGGAAAATAAACTTGGACCCGGCGAATCCTGCCTCCCTTCATCGCACACAGCCTCCTCCTGCAAGGACTGGACTGCCACAAGCCCCCTGGGGCGGCACGCTGCCCTGGCCACTGAGTGAGACGGAGTCACTCAGGGAGGACAATTGCCGGGCAGGCAGGAGGAGAGGGCAATATGCTTCCTAGAGGCAGCCCTTGATGCAGAGGCTAATCAGGAGCAGAAGCGCTCCTCTGCTCCCCTCGGGTTGAGCCACGAGGGTTGCTAAAATACCCTGGAACACCTGTGCTGGCTGCGGGAGGCAGGGGGAGATGAGCTGAGCTGCAGCCATGGCAAGCCTGCAAAGGCAAAAGCCATTTCCATGTGCTCCAGCAAGGAGGAGCCGTTTGAATTTGGAGCCGGGGCCATCTTGAAACCACGTGGTCCAAGATGGCTGCCCCCAGCAGCTCAGAGGAGGCAGGCAGAGCCTCAACTCTCAGCCCTCCAGCCACAACCGGAGGCTTGTGGAGCCCTTGAAAGGTGAGAAACCATCGCAGAGGCATTAGCCAAGGGCGGGGGACGCAGCAAAGGGCCAAAAGGAGGCTTGTTAAGGGAGTTAGAGGCAGGCGGTGGATCCCCCCCCCCACGCCTACTTCCTAGATGAATCACAGAAGCAGCTGCCACAAGACTGCACGAAGAACCCCCCCCCCCAACCTGAGAACTCCTTCCCTCCCAGGGGAGGATTCCCTTCGGCTTCGGTGCTTCAGAAATCCTGCCTAAAAGCCCGTTCTCTCCCTTTCTAACTGCATAGTAACAGGAAACCCCCCACCCACCCTTAAGGACACTCTCCTTTAAGTAGGAGAAAGAGACTTGGCGAGAATGCCATCAGAAAAAGGCTTCCAGCAAGAGCTGCGTTTTTTTGGGGGGGGCTAAGTCTCCTTCACCCTTAAGAAAATTCTCCTTTGAGTAGGAGAAGGAGGGGGGAGGGGCGGGAAGTCCCTGAGTAGGAGGCAAAACAAAAGCTGTTTTTTGTGGCTAAGTTCTGCGTGCGGGGCGATGGCAATTGCCTTGCAAAACCATTTGGAAAGAAGGGGGGAGGGGCCCCACATGGCCCAAGCCGGCAGCCCGGCATCCTGGAAAACAAGGGGGGGGGCAGAAGGAAGAGTATTCAGCCGGCGACAGCCCCCAGGGAGGGACAGAAGAACCTCCAATCAGGTTACAGATTACCCCCCTCCCCAGGGCTTTCCAAGCGTCGGGGTGAATAGGCAAAGAGCAAATGCTATACAATACAATACTATGCAAGACAATAGCAGAGGGGGAAGGAACCTTGTAGGTCTTCTAGCCCAACCCCTTGCCTAAGCAGAAATTCCTACACCATTTCAGACAAATGGCTATCATTACTAGTCGAGCCCTGTAGCTCAATGGTTAACACATCTGCCTAAGAGGCAAGAGAGCACAGGTTCGATTCCCAGCAAGGGTATGGCTAGCTGATGAGAGTTAAATAGCTTGAATAGTTGATTATGCTGACTCTGTAAACCACTTAGAGAGGGCTGAAAGCCCTATGAAGCAGTATAAATCTAACTGCTATTGCTATTACCATCCAACAGCTGTTTAAAAACTTCCACTGTTGGGGCATTCACAACGTCTGGAGGCAGGTTGTTCCACTGATTAATTGTTCTAACTGTCAGGAAATTTCTCCTCAGTTCTAAGTTGCTTCTCTCCTTATTAGATTCCACCCATTACTCCTAGTTCTGCACTCAGATGCCTGGGAGGATAATCAGGTTGCCTCTTCCCTGTGGCAACCCCTGAGATATTGGAACACTGCTATCACGTCTCCACTAGTCTTTCCTTTCAGTAAACTAGACCTACCCAATTCCTGCAACTGTTCTTCATAGGCTTTAGCCTCCAGTCCCCTGATCCCCTCTGTTGCTCTTCTCTGCACTCTCCCTAGAGCAGGTTCGCAACCACCCACATCCTTTCTGCATCATGGTGACCAAACTGAATGCAGAATTCCAATCTGGCCTTTCCAAGGCCTTATAAGGTGGGATGAACACTTCACGGGAGCTTGATTCTATTCCTCTGTTTATGCAGCCAAAAACTGTGTTGGGGTTTTCTGGCAGGTATTGCACACTGCTGGCTCATATTAAAGGGTGGTCCACTAGGACTCCAAGATCCCCTTCACAGTTACTGCTGTGGAGCAAGGTATTCTGTACCTGTGCACTTCACCTTCGTTGCCTAAAGGTAGAACCTTACCTCTTTGAATCCCATTTCCCTAGGTAGTGCCCAATGTTCAAGGGTATCAAGATCCTTCTGTATCTTTAGCCTGTATTCTGAAGTGTTGGCTATTCCTGCCAGTTTGGGGTCACCTGCTAACCTGATGACCCCCCCCCCCCATCAGCATTTAACAAACAGAGAGCTAACAGTCATTCTGGCTCCTTCTTATGACCGCTTGAGATAACAGCAGTTCTTAAAGAAACAGTACTACTATCATGGCATATATTTTGCTATCCCAAATGTTAGCTTACACACCTAACACCCTCATTCAAATCACTGATGAAGATGTTGAAGAGTACTGGGCTCAACACTGAGCCTTGGGGGACTCACTGCACTCTTCCCTCCATGAAGAGGCAGTTCCATTGAGGAGTACAGGTGTGGGCACCAGTTACCAAGGCACCTGGTGTGACTAGGTCTAATCCTCAGTCTTCTACTTTATCTAGTAGTAGGTTATGGTCTACCTTATCAGGACTTGCTGAAGTCCAAGTTAACTTATATCAATGGCATTCCTATGGTCCACTAGGGTTGTCACCGTAATCTAAGAAGGCAATATGGCTAGTCTAGTATGATCTGTTTTTGACAAACCCATGTTGGCTTTGGGCTCTCGAGCTGGTTTTTCTCCCTTTCTGAAGGGGGGGAATCACATCAGCAATTCTATAGTGGTTCTCCGGTACTCCAGGAGCTCTGATAGATATAGTTTCAGTTGTTTGGAGATCTCATCCGCCAGCTCCTTCAGATCCCTGGGGTGTAACCCGGTCCTGGGAATTGGACCTTGCCTAAGATAGACAGGCTACCATTTCTTCCCTATCTCATCTTGGGTTCCTAATCTGAATTTGGGGTGCTGTTTTTGATAGGTTGGATAGTTTATCCCTTCGGGGGGGGGCAGAAGGGGCGGACGATCTGCGAAGCCCCTGGACCAGGGGTTGTCGGTATGCCTTCCGCCCTTACCCCTGATCCCCAGGGTCATATGGGAAACCCTTCGGGAGGGGGCAGAAGGGGTTCTGTTGGCGCCTCACTGGCCCCGGAGACTGTGGTTGCAGAGCTCCAGTCGCTTTCAACGGAGAGGCCATGGAGAATATGAGGGAATATCCCTTAACCAGGGGTCGCTGGAGCACCCAGACTGTCAATGGCTCCAGCTGACCGCTTAGCTCTTGGAACGGAGCATCCTGGGGAAAGACCCTTCCCCCCACCAGGGTGATGCAGACTATCCAGACTGCCCGCACACCTTCCACAGAGCGTATATATGGCTCCATGTGGCAGGCCTCTGCCTCATGGTGTAATTCCCTGGGGCACAATCCTAGCCAGGCCTCAGTGCCTCAGATTCTGGACCTCTTCCAGGCAGGCCGGGACAGAGGGTTAGCTTCTAACACAATTAGGAGACAGGTCCCAGCCTTCTCGCCAGTTCTCCTGCGTGGCAGGAACCAGAGCTTGACTCACCATCCTATGGTCAGGCAATTCCTCAAGGGGGCTTCCAACCCCAAACCGCACGCAGCGTTCAAGTACCATTCCTGGGACTTACACAGGGTAGGGGATGCTCCAATAGGCGCTCCATCTGAGCCTTTATGAACAGCTTTCCTTAAGTTCCTGATTCTCACGGTGGCCTTTCTGGTGGCCATCCCCCCCCGCCAGGCAGATATACGAACTGCAAGCTCTCCACCGGGGAGGGTCTCTGCTTCCCCCACCAAGACAGAGTGGGGTTACGTCCTTCATCCCAAGGTGGGCTCCTGCTTCCATCAAACCCAGGAACTGATTTGCCCAACTTCTGTCCAGACGTGGGGAAAGAAGTGGCTCACTCTGGGCATAAGGAGGGCTCTGAGGATTATCTCAGGAGAACCAGGCCAGACAGGAAATCCGAAGCTCTGTTTGTTTCCTTCCAAATAGGGGCCTGGGTAACAGGGTGACTTCCACCACAATAGGTAGGTGGTTGCTAACCTGCGTTGCCACTGCATACCAATCACAGGGCTTACAGACACCAATCATATCTCAGCTCACTCCACGCGGAGCGCAGCCACGTCCAGGGCCTGGGCCACACAGACAGCCCTGGCCGGAATCTGCAGGGCAGCCACGTGGGCTTCCCCCTCTCCCTTGCTAGGAACCATAAACTGGACTCTTTTGCCCCGCAGGGCAAAAGCCTCTTGGACACAGGGCCTCTTGGACGCAGGGAGTTGCAGGCGGTTCACAGGGCGGAGCCCACGCCTCAACTGGCATGAGCGGGGGACATGGGGCCTCTGGGGTCTCCCTCCCTAGGGACGTGCAGGCTTTGGTACGTCCCATTCTGGATACTCCTCCCCCCTCACTATGGAGAAAGGGCGTTGGTACTTACCTGATACGCCTCTTCTCATAGTGGGGGGAGGAGTATCCAGTCCCTCCCTGACTATGTTTGTACGACTAAGTTTTATGTTCACAGTTTTATGAAGTTATATAAATATTGATGTTGAAGATGATAAAAGCTAAGAACTGAGTTAAGAGTCTGGAGTGAATGGTGCAACGAGTCGGATGGAGCTCTTCGTCAAAAGAATGGGTAGTCCTGCTGGCCAGGGGGCGTTGCTCAAAGAGCTTATCTGACTCATCCAATCATGAGAGGACAAAGTCAACCCATTCTGGATACTCCTCCCCCCACTATGAGAAGAGGCGTATCAGGTAAGTACCAACGCCCTTTTCCTGACAGTTAGAACAATTAGTCAGTGGAACAACCTGCCTCCAGACGTTGTGAAAGCCCCAACAGTGGAAGTTTTTAAGCAGCTGTTGGATAGCTATTTGTCTGAAAAGGTATAGGATCTCCTGCCTAAGCAGGGGGGTTGGGCTAGAAGACCTGCAAGGTCCCTTCCCCCTCTGCTATTGTATTGCATAGTATTGTATTGCATTGCATTTGCTCTTTGCCTAGTCACCCCCACCCTTGGAAGGCCTTGGGGGAGGGGGGTAATCTCTAACCTGATTGGAGATTCTTCTGTCTCTCCCTGGGGGCTGCAGCTTTTAGCAGCCGGGCTGATTACTCTTCCCCCCTCTGTGTTTTGCAGGCTGCCGGCTTGGGCCACGTGGGGCCCCTCCTCCCCCTTCTTTCCAAATGGCTCTGCAGGGCAATTACCATAGCCCCACCCTCAGAACTTAGCCACAAAAAAACAGCTTTTGCTAAGGGCCAGCCTCCTTCTCAGGGACTTCTCGCCCCTCCCCCCTCCTTCTCCTACTCAAAGGAGAATGCCTTAAGGGGGAAGCAAGAATTAGCCACAAAAAACACAGCTCTTGCTGGACAGCCTCTTTTTGAGTGCCCTCTCCCCCCCAACTCTCTTTCTCCTACTTAAAGGAGAGAGGACGTTGGTCTTACCTGAACGTCTATTTTCTGATGGGAGGAGGGAATGGTCACACGTGAGTTTTATCACAGCCTGATTGGTCCAAGACTGAGAGGAAATCTATAAATACCGGTGCCTGTCCATTGCTAACCCAGAATCTCGAACATGAACGGTACAACTGAAAAACAAGAAACAACAACACAACAACCCCGGAAAACACCCCCCGGGCCCTCCCCTTGGCCCCAACAGCCAGAACTCAGGGCGGGTTGTGACCATTCCCTCCTCCCATCAGAAAATAGACGTTCAGGTAAGACCAACGTCCTTTTTCCAGAGTGGGAGGAGGGAATGGTCACACGTGGGACATACCCAAGCTAAAGTCCCAGGGAGGGAGAACAGAAACTCTAGGGCCCAAGGGGAGCCTCAGCTGCCACCCCCTGTAGTACCCTACGACCGAAAGACACGTCCGCAGACGCAAAAGCATCCAGACGATAATGTCGGATGAACGAGGTTGGAGTGGCCCAGGTAGCCGCCCGGCAGATGTCTTCAAACAGGGCCCTCGTGGCCCACGCTGCCAAGGTCGCCGCGCTCCTGGTAGAGTGCGCCGTGATGCCCGACGGAACCGGCCGCCCTGAGGCCACGTAGGCCTCTGAGATGGCCTGACGCAGCCAACAGCCGATGGTAGCCGAGGACACCCTCGAACCCAGAACTCCAGGTAGGAAGGAGACGAACAAGGCCTCCGACTTGCGGAAATCCTTGGTCCGCCGGAGGTAGATCCGCAAGGCACGGCGGACATCCAGACGATGCCAAAGATGCTCCCTGTCAGTGGACGGACTCAGGCAGAAGTCGGGCAGGACGATCTCCTGAGCCCTGTGAAAGGGGGTATTTACTTGGGGGACGAATGCCGGGTCAAGGCGGAGGACCACTCTGTCCTGGTGAAAATGACAGAGGTCGTCCTTACAAGACAGGGCGCCCAGCTCGGATATACGCCGGGCGGAAGTGATGGCCACCAGGAAGACCACCTTCAGTGATAAGAAGCGCAAGTGCACCGAGCGGAGAGATTCAAACGGAGCTCCCGTTAAGGCCTTGAGGACAAGCGGAAGATCCCACGTGGGGAATCTATGAACGGGGAGAGGCCTGAGATTTGCCGCCCCCTTGAGGAACAGCTTGACCAGAGGAGACTGGGAAAGAGAAGAAGACCCCGCCCCCCCCCAAGACCAAGGACAGAGCCGCCACTTGGCGTCGCAAGGTGTTTTGCGAGAGCCCGTCCTCCAGGCCCTTCTGAAGGAAATCCAAGACGTTGGGGATGGTGGCTCTGTCAGGAGAGATGCCCTTGGGGAAGCACCAGCGGACGAACACTGCCCAGGTGGAGTTATAAATGCGGGTCGTCAAGGGATGACGGGCTGCCTCGATGGTGCGAATGACCCCAGAAGACAGATGCGCCCCCCTTAGAAGCCGCCGTTCAAGAGCCAAACGGTGAGCTGAAGCCACTGAGGCTCCGGGTGAATCAGGGCCCCCTGCCGTAAGACCACCTCCCCTTGCGGGATCCTCCACGGGGAAGTCACCGACAGCTGAACCAGGTCCGCAAACCAGGGTCTCCTGGGCCAAAACGGGGCCACCAGAATGACCAGGGCCCTTTCCGTCACCACCTTCCTGACGGTCCCCGGGATGAGTGGAATGGGGGGAAAGGCATAGAGAAGGCCCGGGGGCCACCGGCTCCTGAGGGCATCCGTGCCCTCCGCCGAGCTGGATTGGAAACGGGAGAAGAAACGCGGGAGTTGTGTGTTCTCGGGAGACGCAAACAGGTCCACCCGGGGGGACCCGAACCGACGACAGATCTCCCGGAAGAGCGATGGGTGGAGTTGCCACTCGCCGTTGTCCAGAGTTGCTCGACTGAGCCAGTCCGCCTGGACGTTGGAGAGTCCCGAGATGTGCTCCGCCACCAGAGACTGCAGGTGTTTCTCCGCCCATGACCCCAATTGCAGAGCCTCCAGCCAGAGGGCTCTCGAGTGGGTCCCACCCTGACGATTGATGTGCGCCTTGGTGGCCACATTGTCCGTCAGGAGGAGAACATGACTCCCTTCCACCGAGGAGCGAAAGTGACTCAGTGCCAGACGCGCGGCCTTCAGTTCCAGCCAATTGATGTTGTGACGGAGGTCCGAGGCCGTCCATCTGCCCTGAGCCATCCGAGAGCCCACCAGGGCCCCCCACCCGAACAGACTTGCGTCCGTGGTGACGGTCACCCTGCTCGGCTCCCAGAACAAACACCCCCGCCGGATGGCCGGGGAGAGCCACCACGCCAGGGATGCACGGACTCCCGCCGAGATGCGGAGAGTCTGAAGGGAATTGCTCATTCATCCCCTCTGATAGGGGATAAGCTCCCATTGAAGGGGCCGAAGATGGAGCCTGGCCCACGGGACAATCCCTATGCAAGAGACCATCTTGCCCAATAACTGCGACAGAGAGAGGATGGAAACGGAGCTCTTTGTGCGAACGCTCTCCGCCAACCGACGAAGGCTTACCTGCCTCTCCTGAGACAGACGCACCTCCCCCAACTTGGAATCTATGACTGTCCCCAGATGCAGAATGCGAGTGGAAGGAGTGAGATGGCTCTTTTCGAAGTTTACCGAGAACCCCAGGGCCTGGAGGCTCCGAATGGTAAGCCGAAGATCTGAAACGGCCTGAGACAGGGAGCCCGCCTGAAGCAAGACATCGTCTAAATAACATTGGAGGCGGACTGGGACTGATCTCAGATGGGCCGCCAGAGCAGCCAGGACCTTTGTGAAGGTCCGCGGGGCCGAGGCCAGGCCGAAGGGAAGAGCCCTGTACTGGTAATGGTGGGACCCGTGGGAGAACCTCAAGAACCGGCGATGAGCGGGCAGGATGGGAATGTGAAGATAGGCCTCCGTGAGATCCACGGAGGCCAGGAAATCGCCTTTTCTGATGCCCTGAAGGATGGACCTGAGCGATGACATTTTGAACCGCCTGTAGACCAGAAACCTGTTCAGGCGCTTGAGGTCTAGAATTGCTCTCCAACCCCCCGTGCTCTTCGGGACCACGAAGAGATTTGAGTAGTGGCCCAGGCCCCGTTCCCTGCGGGAACCGCCTCCACCGCTTGGATTTCGAGGAGGTGGGCGATCGCCTGACTCATCAGGCGGCGGCGCTCTCGACTCCGGGATGGAGGGAACAACCGAAAGAGATTTGGAGGAGTGGAGAGAAATTCTAACCTGAGCCCGTAACGAACCGTGGCTCGGACCCAGGCATCCGACATGATGTCGTCCCACCGGTCCGCATAAAGAGCGAGGCGGCCGCCGATGGGATGACTCGGGTTCGAGTCACTTCCCCCTGCGGAAGGGATGGCCGCCTCCCCCACGAAAGGGCCGCCGAGCCTGGCCCTGGAATCGGCTCCTGTCCTGGAAGGGCTGCCCCAAGAACTGCCTGTCAGAAGAGAAAGAAGAGAAGCGCTGGTTATAGCTGAAGCTAGGGGCCCTATACCGTTGCCTACGGAAAGGACATGACTTGTTCTCGGCCTTCTTAGCCGTGGAGGGGAGGACCTTCTTTTTGTCCTTATCCTCCACTAGGATGCGAGTAAGGGCCTCCCCGAAGAGATCGGGCCCCTTGAAGGGGGCAGCCGCCAAATCCCATTTCGCTTTGTTGTCCATTTGCCAATGGCGTAACCACAGGAGCCTACGGGAGGTGACCGAGGTGGCCAGGGCGCTAGAAGCAAACTTGACCGTATCCAAGGTCGCATCAGCTGAGAACTGACACGCTGCCAGAATCTTGACCAGATCCTGATGGATCCGGTCCTCCTGTATGGGAATGCGTTCCTGCAGCTTCTTGAGCCACATGACCGTGGCACGATTAAAGTATGAAGCTGAGGCCGCTGCCTTAATGGCCCACGCTGTGGCGTTGAAGTTCTTCCGCAAAGTAAGTTCTGCGCGCTTATCCTCCGGCTTCATCTTATCTGCCGCATCGCCCGACACCACCGGGGAGGAGGACACCAATGCGGCCACAGGGGTGTCAACCGTCGGGAGCTGAATGGCCTGAGCAAAGGTTTGCTCCACGTTATAATGCCGACGGTCGGTACTACCTGGAGAAGAGAAATTGGAAGGTTTAGCCCACTGGTCGGTCAGAACCTCAAGGAACAAGGGAGGGGCAGGGATCTCTTCCTTGTTGGTGGCTGTGGCAGAGAACATGACCATGTCGGGATCCCTGGGGGGGCACAGAGGGATCCCCAGTTCCGACCTTGGTGGTGTGTCTCGCCTTATCCAAGAGAACTTTAAACAGGGCGGGCATAAATAGGACCTTGGAAGAAGGCTCCTCCGAAACAGTGGTATTCTCATCATCTGAGAATCCCATCTCCTGGGGTAACTCCCCCCCACCCAGGAAGGAAGTCTCACTGATCATGGAAGGGGAGGAAGCCCGACACTGAGCCCTGTTCAGCCCCCCATGCCTAGAGTAAAGGGAGCCTTTGTCCCGCTGGGCAATGCCCCGAGTGATGGCTGCAGAAATAAGCCTTTTAATCCCTTCAGGGAGATTATCCAGATCCTCCACATCCCCATAAGTGGAAGCCGGGCCCTGGGGGGCCAACCTTTGGGGGGAACAGGGGCCTCTGGACGTGCCCTCCAGAGGATCATCTATGGGGGATGGAGAACGCCCCCTCCTGGAGAAGGCCCGCGACCTACCAGGGGAGCTGCCTGAAGAAGCCGGGCTAAAACCCCTAAGGGGTGACCTCTCTGAAATGGGCCTAAGAGGGGACCTGGATCTGTCCCTAGATAAAGGCTTGGCGGACTGGGCCTGCCTTTCTGGACTGGCAAAGGTCTTTTCCAGCGCCCTATGGCGAGCTGCCTCATCCCTGGAGACAGAACTGGAGGGGCGCCTTGAAGAAAGGGATCTCTGAGGGGGAGCCCCCCTCCCCACCTCCTGATCCAAGGCCTCCTCACTCCCAGTTGGGCCCGCCCCCTGGCCCTGGGGAATCTCCGCTCCCTCGTCCATGCCCCACTCACGTGCCCGACGAAAAGGAGCAGGAATCAGCCTCCAAAGTCCCACCTGAGACCAGGGCCTGAAGCCTGTGGGGAGACCTAGGCTCAAGGCCTCTCACTAGGCCACACTAGGCCTGTCGATAAAGGCAACAGCCTCCAAAATGGCCGCCGGAACTCCGTGCGCGGGAGAAAAGGGCTGGAAATAATCACCAGCAGCCCAGCCAGGCTTTTCTAGCCGGCGTTACTTTAAAATTAGCAGGGAGAGTCACACGGCACACACACACGCTCTCCTCACTCCTGCTCTTTTGTCCCCACGGCAACACAAACAAAGGAGCCTGCAGCGAGGCCCCCTACGGAGCAATCAGCTGTAAGGCGGGCCGCTTGCTCCTCGAGGCTCCGAAGCCACTTGTAACTTTGCTGCTGCAAAAACGGCCACTTCTAAGCAGCTTAAAGGAGCCGCACCCCCGTACCCGGGGACAGGCTAAGGCTCCTGGCCTGCGGGGGGGAGACTAGTGCCCCACTGGGCCCTCCCCCAGCCACCCGAGGCAGAGATCTGTCCCTTGGGGCCACAGCAGATCAATTTAGAATTTAAAAGGATTTAAAGTGCCCAATTAGCCAAATAGGAATCAGATTGCATAGAACTCACCCAAAAGGAGAAAATAAGTAGAATCCTAACAAACTACTCTACAGAACTTGGACCAGACTGAGAGAATCTGGGCTAGCAATGGACAGGCACCGGTATTTATAGATTTCCTCTCAGTCTTGGACCAATCAGGCTGTGATAAAACCCACGTGTGACCATTCCCTCCTCCCACTCTGGAAAATGTCCTTAAGGGGGAAGCCTTCTCCTGTTACTAGGCAGTTAGAAAGGGACAGAACGAGCTTTTAGGCAAGATTTCTGAAGCACCGAAGCCGAAGGGGATCCTCCCCTGGGGGGGGAGGAGTTCTCAGGTTGGGGGGGAGGGTTCTTCCTGCAGTCTTGTGGCAGCTGCCTCTGTGATTCATCTAGGAGGTAGGCTTGGGGGGGGGATTGATCCACCACCTGCCTCTAACCTCCTTAATAAGCCTCCTTTTGGCCCTTTGCTGCGTCCCCCGCCCTTGGCTAATGCCTCTGTGATGGTTTCTCACCTTTCAAGGGCTCCACAGAGCCTCCAGTTGTGGTTGTTGCTGGAGGGCTGAGAGCTGGGCTCCTGCCTGCCTCCTCTGAGCTGCTGGGGGCTGCCATCTTTGACCACGTGGTTTCAAGATTCCCCCCCCCCGCTCCAAATTCAAAAGGCTCCTCTTTGCTGGAGCACATGGAAATGGCTTTTGCCTTCGGAGGCTTGCCATGCAGCTGCAGCTCGCCTCCCCCTGCCTCCCGCGGCTCTTTCTGAGCCTTTCGGCTCTCACCTTGTCCACTGGTGATAGCTGCCAGCGCAGGCTTTCCAGGGCATTTTAACAACCCCCGTGGCTCAACCCCTGAGGGGAGCAGAGGAGCGCTTCTGCTCCTGAGAAGCCTCTGCATCAAGGGCTGCCTCTAGGAAGCATATATGCCCTCTCCTCCTGCCTGCCCGGCAAGGGTCCTCCCTGAGTGACTCCGTCTCACTCAGTGGCCAGGGCAGCGTGCCGCCCCAGGGGGCTTGTGGCAGTCCAGTCCTTGCAGGAGGAGGCTGTGTGCGATGTAGGGAGGCAGGATTCGCCGGGTCCAAGTTTATTTTCCTTAGTCCTTTGTAAATTACTGGAGGTCCAGAGTGGTGCAACCTTTACTTGAGCGGATGAGTCGAAATAATGGGGAAGTCCTGCTGGCCAGGGGGCGTTGCCCAAAGAGCTTATCTGACTCATCCAATCATGAGAGGACAAGGTCAACCCACTCTGGATACTCCTCCCCCCTCACTATGGAGAATACATGGTTTCTGGCTCAAATATCTGACCAGTTTACATGCAATATTGGCCAGGCAACTGAATGAAATTTTACAAAAGGGCCAAATTGATGAATGGTTGACAACTGGAAAAACATACTTGATTCAGAAAGATGCAACTAAAGGAACAACACCTGAAAACTACAGACCAATAACATGCTTGCCAACAACCTTCAAATTACTCACAGGCATTATTGCAGATAACATGATGGATTATTTGGAAACAAACAACATCTTGCCTGTAGAGCAAAAAGGCAACAAAAGAAGGAGCAGGGGCACAAAAGATCAGCTCCTAATTGATAAAATGATATTAGAAAATTGTAAGAACAGAAAAACGAACTTGAATATGGGCTGGATTGATTACAAAAAGGCATTTGACTCACTGCCACATAGTTGGATCATAAAATACTTAGAAACAACTGGCATTAGCAAAAATATTACATCCTTTACTGAAAAGGTGATGAAACAATGGAGAACTGAGTTGGCAGTAGGGAATAAGATCTACGGAATGGTTAATATCAAGCGAGGAATTTTCCAGGGTGATTCCCTTTCACCTCTTCTCTTCATCATCCCAATGATCCCACTATCAGTAATCGTAAAAAAATGAAATTAGGCTACCAAACAGCCAAAGAAGCTGAAAAAATTTCACATTTACTATATATGGATGATTTGAAACTCTATGGAAAGTCAGAAATAGAAATCCAATCATTGACAAACACAGTCCGAGTATTCAGCACGGATATTTCAATGCAGTTTGGCATGGAAAAATGCGCCATTGTATCCATAAAAAGGGGCAAAATCACTGCATGTGAGGGAATTGAAATGCCCAATGGCCAATTAATTAAATGCAATGAAAAAGGGCGTTGGTACTTACCTGATACGCCTCTTCTCATAGTGGGGGGAGGATTATCCAGAATGGGTTGACCTTATCCTCTCGTGATTGGATTGAGTCAGATAAGCTCTTTGGGCTCCGCCCCCTGGTACCAGGCATACCCAGTTTTAATGACGAAGAGCTCTCTCTGACTCGTTGCATCATTCACTCCAGATTCTTGATTCAGTTGTTTTCTTTTATTGTCTTCAACTTCAATATTTAAATAACAACATAAACAATGAACATAACACTTAGTCGTACAAACAAGTCAGGGAGGGGCTGGATACTCCTCCCCCCACTATGAGAAGAGGCGTATCAAGTAAGTACCAACACCCTTTCTCCATAGTGAGGGGGGAGGAGTATCCAGAATGGGACGTACCAAAGCCTGCACGTCCCTAGGGAGGGAGACCCCTGAGACCCTGCGTCCCCCACTCAGGCCTGTTGAGGCGCGGGTCCTGCTCTGTGAACCGCCTGCAACACCCTGCGGCCGAACGAGGCCTCTGATGAGGCAAAGGAGTCCAACTTATAGTTCCTAACAAAAGGAGAGGGGGAAGCCCACGTGGCTACCCTGCAGATTTCGGCCAGGGATGCTTGTGTGGCCCAGGCCATGGATGTGGCTGCACTCCGCGTGGAGTGGGCTGTGATATGATTTGGTGTCTGTAAACCCTGCGATTGGTACGCAGTGGCAATGCAGGTTCGCAACCACCTGCCAATAGTGGTGGAAGTTACTTTGTTACCCAGGGATCCTGGTTGGAAGGAGACAAACAGGGCTTCGGATTTCCTGTTTGGCCTGGTTCTCCTGAGGTAAATCCTCAGAGCCCTCCTAACGTCCAGAGTGTGCCACTTCCTCTCCAATGGGTGAGAAGGGTCTGGACAGAAGTTGGGCAAAATCAGTTCCTGGGCTCGATGGAAGCAGGAGCACACCTTGGGGATGAAGGATGGATCCAGCCGTAACACCACCCTATCTTGGTGGAAGACACAGAGATCCTCCCTGGTGGACAGCGCCTGCAGTTCGGATATCCGCCTGGCGGAGGTGATGGCCACCAGAAATGCCACCTTCAGGGTCAGGAACTTAAGGGAAACTGTTTGTAATGGCTCAAACGGAGCGCCCGTTAGAGCATCCAGTACCCTGTGTAAATCCCAGGAAGGCTACCTGTGTACCGTAGGTGGTCTGAGATTGGAGGCCCCCTTAAGGAATTGCCTGACCATGGGGTGGTGCGTCAAGCTCTGGTTTCTGCCACACAGCAGAACTGATGAGATGGCAGAAACCTGTCTCCTAATTGTGTTAGGAGCTAACCCTCTATCCAGGCCCGCCTGGAGGAAGTCCAGAACCTGTGGCACCGTAGCCTGGATGGGGTTGTACCCCCGGGAGTTGCACCAAGAGTCAAAGGCCCGCCACGTGGAGCCATAGATGCGCTCTGTGGAGGGTCTGCGGGCGGCCTGGATAGTCCTTATCACCCTGGGGGAGAAGAGGTCTTTCCTCAGGATGCTCCGCTCAATTGCCAAGTGGTCAACTGGAGCCATTGAGGATCTGGGTGCTCCAGCGCCCCCTGGCTGAGGGATATCCTCTCCTGGGGGATTCTCCAGGGCCTCTCCACCGACAGAGACTGGAGATCTGCAAACCAAGGCCTCCGGGGCCAATGAGGAGCCAACAGAACCACTTCCGCCCCCTCCTGAAGGATCTTCCGTATGACCCTGGGAATCAGGGGCAAGGGAGGAAAGGCATACAAAAGACCCCTGGGCCATGAGCTCTGCAGAGCGTCCGTCCCTTCCGCCCCCCGTGTCCGGTACCTGGAGAAGAACCTTGGCAGCTGAGTGTTGAGGAGAGTGGCGAACAGATCGACCTCCGGGCGCCCGAAGCACTTGGCCACCTCCTCGAATATCGCAGGCTGTAGCCTCCACTCTGAGTTGTCCACCTCGGCCCGGCTGAGCCAGTCGGCCCTGGTGTTGTCCACCCCCGTTATGTGTTCTGCCCTCAAAGACCGGAGGTTCCTTTCAGCCCACTGACCCAGACGTTTGGCCTCCTTCATGAGGGCCCTTGATCTTGTCCCCCCCTGTCTGTTTATGTGAGCCTTGATGGTGATATTGTCTGTGAGGACTAATATGTGCTGGCCCCTGACCGAGTTCTGGAACCGTAACAGGGCCAGGCGGACCGCCCTGAGCTCCAACCAGTTTATGTTGTTAGTCCCTTCTGCCTGAGTCCACTGTCCTTGCGCCATGAGCCAGCAGATGGGCACCCCACCCGCTCAGACTGGCGTCCGTCGTTACCGTCAAGCTGTCTGGTGTCCAGAAGGTTTCACCCTTCGTGATCGCTGGGGACGTCCACCAAGTCAGGGAGCGGGAGACCTCTACCGGGAGAAGTACCTTGGTCTGCAAACAGCTCATGCGCCTTCGCTGGAACAGCAAGAGGAACCATTGGAGATCTCTGGTGTGGAGGTCAGCCCACGGGACGATGCCAATGGCGGAGACCATGGTGCCTAGTAGTTTAGACAGAGTGGCTAAGGACACCTTGCGCTTCCTGGCTATCGAGGAAGCTAGCTGTCTAAGCGCTATCTGTCTGTTGGGCGACAGGAAGACCATGCCCGCCTGGGTGTCTATTCTGGCTCCTAGGTGAATCAGACTAGTAGAGGGGTGGAGGTGACTCTTGGCTAGGTTCACTGTAAACCCGTGGTCCCTCAGGACTGTCATGGTGACGTCTAGGTCTCGCAGAGCGCCCCTAAAGGAAGATGACTGCAGGAGCAGGTCATTCAGGTAACATTGGATACGCACCGGGACCTGTCTCAGGTGCGATGCCAGCGCTGCCATTACCTTTGTGAATACCCTCGGGGCCGAAGACAGCCCGAAGGGGAGGGCCCGGTACTGATAGTGGTGTCCTATGTAGCAGAACCTGAGATACCTACAGTGATCCTGGGCAATGGGAATGTGCAGATAAGCCTCAGTGAGGTCTATAGAAGTGAGAAAGTCTCCTTGTCTAACCCCCTCCAAGATAGAGTGTAGGGAGTGCATCTTGAACCTCCTATAGCAAATGGAACGGTTCAGGCGTTTCAGGTCAAGGATCGCTCTCCAGCCCCCAGAGGCCTTGGGGATGACAAACAGGATGGAATAGTGCCCCTGACCCTGTTGCTCTGGAGGCACTGGCTGGATTGCCCTGATCTCCAACAGGTGTTGGATGGCTTCCTGCATCAGCAGCCTCCGGGTCGGGTTCTTAGAAACCGGACATATCCGGAAGAAGCTCGGGGGACTGGAAAAAAATTCGAGTGAAAGGCCATGCCTGATGGTCTTCTGCACCCATCTGTCAGAGGAGGTGAGGTCCCAGCGGTCAGCGAAGTACGCTAAGCACACCCCAATGGGGAGAACGCTGGGCCTAACTTTAGTTTCTGCGGAAGGAGCGCCCCCCTCCGCCTCCTCCGCCCCCTTGAAAGGGCCGCTTCTGCTGCCTGCCTCTTTGCTGTCTGTCCGGGTACCTCTGTCTAGCAGGAAATCCCCCCTGATACTGCCTGCTTCCAGAAAAACCTGCCTCTGACCCCCTAAGGGAGTCCTGACCCCGAAAGAAGGAACCAGAGTCCTGACCCCGGGAGTAGGAGCGTCTGGGGTATGGAGTCGACCTGAAGCTGCCTTTCTTCTGGGCAGTGGCGAGGACCTTCCTCTTGTCCTTGTTCTCAATCAGGAACCGGTCCAGAGCCGAGCCAAAGAGGGAGTCCCCTGTGAAGGGGGCCGAAGCCAGGCGCCACTTGTGACGAACCTCCGCCTGCCACTGTCGAAGCCACAGCAGCCTGCATGATGCCACTGACGATGCGATCGCCCTGGAAACAAATCTGGCTGCAGCCAGGGTGGCATCCGATGAGAACTGGATGGCCGCTGCCAGCCTGTTGATGTGACCGGGCATCTGCTATGGGGGTGCGTTGCTGTAGCTCCTGCAGCCACAGCAAGGAAGATCTGATGATGAAGGAGGCTGTTGTGGATGCTTTCACAGCCCAGGCCGCTGCTAGATGACCCCTCTGCAAGGTGAGATCTGCCTTCTTGTCCTCCGCCTTCAAGGCATCCTCTGGCTCCCCAGGCATATTGGTGGATGTATGAAGAGCCACGACTGGATCATCTATGGCGGGCTGTGCAAGTAGCTTAGCCAACTCTTGGTCCACATTGAAGAACACCCTGTCTGAAGAGGAGGGTGAGGGGCCAGTTGTAGGAGATGCCCACTGGCGCCTTATCACGTCGAGGAAGGGCTTGGGCGTAGGAACAGTGTCTGCCTCGATGGCCTGCTCATCAAAGATGTTCTCCGCTGAGAAGCCCTGGCGTTGGGGTGTGGCCTCCGCTGCTCTGTTGCCTAGCTTGACCGTTGCCTTGGCCTTGAAGAGCAGGGACTTAAACAGTGAGGGCTGGAACAACCCGGTGAATGTAGGTTTAGGAGGAGGCATGCCTTCATCCTCTGACAGCTTGAGTTCTCTGATCTCGCCTTCCTCACTTTCATTGTCACTGTCCTCCTGGGATGAATCTGAGGAGCTGTGAATCTCTTCCTCCTGGGCTTCTGGGAATTCAGGAGCCCTGGGGGTGGGTGGGAGGGGAGCCCCCTGAGGCTGTGGCTGTTGGAATGCTGCAGCCATGTATTGCTGAAAAGCCTGCATCATTAATTCCTGGAAGTTGGGGGCTCCTGTGGGAGGTGCTTGGTTGGGGCTGATGCCCCCCTGAGCAGGGGGGCTGCCCAAAAGGGGAAAGCCAGTAGACAAGGCTGCCCCCACAGTAGGGGTGGTAGGGGATTGCCACCCCTGAGTAGAGCCCCAAAGTCCCGAGGTGTCTATAGGGATCCTTGCTGGCAGGGCTGGATTCTCCCCTGAGCCTCAACTGGATAAGGGAGTGCCTGGATTTTCTCCCCCTTTGCCTGGGGCGTCCTGATGGCTGGCTGCCTTTTTGCAAAGCCGCTCTAAAGCCTTATGCCTCCTCCGCTCGTATTTAGAGGGCTTGGAGGGCTTGTGACCCCTCCCTTCCTCTGGATCTGCCCTGGGGGAAAGGTGCTTGGTTTTGCATTTAGCCTTTCCTCTCCCCCCCCCCTCCTCGGGCAGTCTCTGGGGAAGCCACTGACCTGGATGCTTGCTCTTCTGCCCCTCTGGTGGGGCTGCAGTCCATGCTTGCAACTGCCTGGGATTCTCCTTCCTGGTAGCTGCTGGGCGCCGCCACCTTGGACCACGTGGGTCCTCCCGGCTTCAAAATGGCGCTGACCGGCTTGCAAAGGGGTGCGAAATTTAAAAGTGCCTGAAGAGAGGCTTGTGATCCTGAGAGCTTGCCACATGCGCTCCCAGCCGGATTCTCTTCCTCCTGCCTCTCCTCCGATGCCGCTGTGGCCAGGAACAGCTTCTTCGGCTTCCTCACGATCCTCTGGCCACGTGGAGGCAGTGCGGGCACTCCAGGGCGTTTGGAAGCCCTGGTTCGTCGCTCAACCCTTGAGGGGAGCAACGGAGCGCTCCAGCGACTTACAAGCCTCAGCGGTTAGGGCTGCCTGCTAGAGGCTTTTGCCCGTCCTCCTGCTGCCCGGCCAAGGTCCTCACTGAGAGTCTTCGGATGTCCTCAGTGGCCAGGGCAGTGTGCCGCCCCAGGGGGGCTAGTGGCAGTCCCAATCCTGCAGGAGGAGGCTGTGTGCGAAGCAGGGAGGCAAAACTCGACGGGTCCAAGTGAATTTTCCTTTAGAGCCTAGTAAATTGCTGGAGATCCAGAATGAGCAACGTCTCACGATCGTTTTGAGTCAGAAAAACTGGGCATGCCTGGTACCAGGGGGCGGAGCCCAAAGAGCTTATCTGACTCAATCCAATCACGAGAGGATAAGGTCAACCCATTCTGGATACTCCTCCCCACTCACTATGGAGAATGAAGCCTTCAAATACTTAGGCATTCTGCAGTTGGATAACATCAAGCATGGAGAAGTAAAAACTATTATCAGGCGAGAGTACACCAACAGAGTTAGGAAAATTTTGAAATCTAAATTGAATGGTGGAAATACAATCAAGGCCATAAATACCTGGGCAATACCAGTTATAAGATACACAGCTGGTATAATTAACTGGACACAAGCTGATTTGGACATTTTGGACCGAAAAACCAGGAAACTAATGACAATGCACTACAGTTTACATCCACGTGGTGATACTGATAGACTACACCTTCCCCAAAAATCAGGTGGCAGAGGTTTATTACAAGTGAAGCAAACAGTTGAAGAAGAAAAACATGCACTGCCTGATTATTTAAAAGAAAGTCAAGAACATCTATTAATCGAAGTAAAGAACAAAAATCTACTGAAGGCCCAACAGACGAAACAAGAATACAGAAAAGATGTGATAAAATCAAGAATGGAGATTTCTGGAAAAAATAAAAGATAAAGTGGACAGTGAACAAATGAAAGAAAGAAACAGAGTCACTAATCCTGGCTGCGCAAGAACAAGCTATCCGCACAAATGCCATTAAGGCCAAAATCGAAAAATCCTCTGATGATGCCAAATGCAGACTTTGCAAAGAAGCTGATGAAACTGTTGATCACATACTCAGCTGCTGTTAAAAAAATCACACAGACTGATTATAAATTGCGGCACAATTCAGTAGCGCAAATGATCCATTGAAATTTGTGCAAAAATTTTAATATTAAAACAGCAACAAACTGGTGGGAACATCAGCCTGAAAAAGTCACCGAAAATCAGATGGTCAAGATCTTGTGGGATTTCCATATACAAACGGACAAAATACTGGCGCATAATACACCAGACATCACACTGGTTGAGAAAAATAAGGTCACAATCATAGACATCGCAATACCAGGTGATAGCAGGGTCGCCGAGAAGGAACATGAAAAAATCGCAAGATACCAGGACTTAAAAATCGAAATTCAACGACTATGGCACAAACCAGCAGTGGTAATTCCAGTGGTAACTGGCACACTGGGTGCTATTCCAAAAGCACTGGAATTACATTTAAAACAGTTAAAAATTGACAAAATCACCATCAGTCAAATGCAAAAAGCCGCACTGCTTGGATCTGCACGCATATTACGAAAATACGTTACAACGTCCTAGGCTGGGGCCCGACTAGTAACCAATGCCAAATCCGGCAAAACAACTGGCCGCTGTGATACAATTGTATAATAATAATGATAATAACAATAATCATAATAACAATAACAAGAAAACAAAATACAAAAGGGGGCATCTTCCCACATGTTAAAAACAAGAAAGATTAAGGAAATGATTGGTCCCTTGCTGGGAGAAAGTGGCCAGAAGGTGACAAGCAGCAGGGGTGAGGTAGAACTATTTAACTCATGTTTGGCATCTTTCTTTACCCAAAGGGATAAAACAGTCCAACCTATCAAGAACAGCACCCCAAAAATCAGATTAGGAACCCAAGATGAGATAGGGAAGAAATGGTAAGTAAGCACCTGTCTACCCTAGCCAAAATCCAATTCCCAGGACCGGATGGGTTACACCCAGGGATCTGAAGGAACTGGCAGACGAGATCTCCAAACAACTGAAACTATATCTATCAGAAGTACCGGAGAACTACTATAGGATTGCTAATATGTTTCCCCTCTTCAGAAAGGGAGAAAAACAGATCAAGAGCCCAAAGCCAACATGGGTTTGTCAAAAACAGATCATGCCAGACTAGCCATATTGCCTTCTTAGATATAGTGACAACACTAGTGGACCATAGGAATGCCATCGATATAGTTTACTTGGACTTCAGCAAGTCCTGATAAGGTAGACCATAACCTACTACTAGATAAAGTAGAAGAACATGGGTTAGACATTGTCACACCAGATGGCTTTGTAACTGGTTGACCAACCGCACACACCTGTACTCCTCGATGGAACTGCCTCTTCATGGAGGGAAGAATGCAGTGGAGTACCCCAAGGCTCTATGTTGGGCCCAGTACTCTTCGACATCTTCATCAGTGATTTGGATGAGGGTGTTAGGTGTGTAAGCTAACAGTTGGGTTAGCAATATATATGCCATGATAGTAGTACTGTTTCTTTAAGGGAGCGATAGAGGATGGCGGCTGCAGTGACGAGGACTGAGCCCCGAAAACACCAGCAATTTTCCCTCCATCTGCAAGAGCGGCACAAGTCAGCCTTGAACTCTGGTCTCCTACATTGTGGCCCTTATCTATCTTTGGAAAAGAGACCTTTGAATATACAGCCCACTAACCTCCACCAGTGGGGTAAGACTACATGGTTGCCGTTCATGAACTTTGGAGCTTTGTATTTAATCTTGCTTGTACACAGCCACCTTATATATTACGTACTTTTGACTTGGTGGCTAAGGACATTTCCCCAGGACATAAGAAGGGAGAGGAGCAGGCCACCGCTTCCTCCACAGTTTCCATATTACTATATATTATAACTGCGCAATTTTAAATAGTATGTTGAGTGTATGGGAGTTGGCTGGAATTGAATGAATGGCCCACTTTTAGTAATTGTTACCTTTGTATTTTATATGTTTTAATATTTTACGTGGGAACTGTTAGTGTGGATAACTGAGAATGTGTGACTCGGAGGACCTGCTGGGGAAGGCGGGGGGTACCGGGGTGGTTGGGGGGACCATGGACATGGGAGTGGGTCGGAGCATAGCGGTCGTGACAGGGAGAGGCAGATATGGCGGGGACCTTAGGGCTGGCCATTACCGGGGAAGGAGGGTTCGCTACATCACAGAGATCCCTCCTTCCGGCCCTAGGAGTCCCACTCCAAGACCAGATGGCGCGAGTAGTCAGGACCCTGGTCTCAGGCTGTTGTCGCTAAATGCCAGGTCTGTTGTTCACAAAGCTCCCCTCGTCCGGGACTTAATTGTTGACGAGAGGGCAGACCTGGCATGTATTACTGAACCTGGCTGGGCACAGAAGGAGGAGTCCCCCTTGTAGAGATGTGCCCAGAGGGATTTCAGGTGCTTCATCAGCCGAGAGCCCAGGGAAGGGGTGGCGGTGTGGCTATTGTAATCCGGGAGTCTCTGTTACCTCGTAGGGTCCCTGCTCCGGAGCTTGTCGGGTGTGAGTCTCTGCTGATAAAGTTGGACCTCAAAGGGTCAAGTGGGTTTTGCTGCTAACGTACCTGCCTCCCAACTGCGTTGCAGCATCCCTCCCCTCGCTCCTCGAGTCAGTAGCCGAGCTGGCAGTTGAGTTCCCCAGGCTTATAGTTCTGGGGGATTTCAATCTGCCATCGCTCGGTGAACGCTCTGATGGGGCGCAGGAGTTCATGGCTTCCATGACAGCCATGGGCTTGACCCAAGTAATTCAGGGCCCAACCCACGCAGCGGGTCACATGCTCGACCTCGTATTCCTCTCGGAGCAGTGGATGTGTGATCTTGGTCTGAGGGGTAATGAGATCCTACCCCTGTCGTGGTCAGACCACTGCCTACTGAGGCTTGACTTCCGGAGGCCAAACCCCCACCGTAGGGAGGAGGAACCGACCAGATGGTTCCGCCCCAGGCGACTTATGGACCCGTTGAGGTTCCAGACGGAGCTTGGGGTTATTCCTGATACTCTCGCCCACAGTTCGGCGGAGACTCTGGCTGCCGCCTGGTACTCGGCGGCGTCAGAGTCTCTCGACCAGATTGCGCCACTACGGCCCCTCCGGGTCAGTGGATCCCGGAAACCTCCCTGGTTTACCGAGGAGCTCCGGGAGAAGAAACGCCGGAGGAGGTGCCTAGAGCACCAGTGGAGGTCCGATAGGTCCGAGGCGAACCGAGCACTCTTAACTACCTGCACCAAGGACTATGTCCGAGCACTAAGAACTGCAAAAAGATCATATATTTCAGCCTTGGTTGCGTCCGCCGAGTCACGCCCAGCCGCCCTGTTTAGGATAACCCGCTCCCTCCTCAATAGGAGGGATGCGGGAGACCCCTTGCAGGGTAGGGCTGAGGATTATGCTCAATTCTTGGCGGACAAAGTAGCTCGGTTTCGATCGGACTTGGACTCCACCGCAGTAGATCCAGCTGAGACACAGGAGGATCACTTGCCACACCAGTTCTGGGTTGAGTTCCAGGACGTTGCCTCTGGGGATGTGGACAGGGCCATTCGAGCTGTAAGTGCCTCCACTGTATTCTGGACCCGTGTCCCTCCTGGCTGGTTGCCAACAGCAGGGAGGTGACACATGGCTGGATCCAGGCGGTTGTCACCGCCTCCCTTCGGGAGGGGCACTTCCCCGCCGTACTTAAACGGCGGTGGTGAGACCCCTCCTGAAGAAACCATCGTTAGATCCAGCCATTTTAAACAACTTTCGTCCTGTCTCCAACCTTCCCTTTATCGGGAAGGTTGTTGAGAAGGTGGTGGCCTTTCAGCTCCAACGGGCCTTGGAGGAAGCTAGCTATCTTGACCCCTTCCAGTCCGGCTTCAGACCTGGTTACAGCACAGAAACCGCTTTGGTCGCATTGACCGATGATCTCTGGAGGGCCAGAGATGGAGGCTATGCGTCCATCCTGGTTCTCCTTGACCTCTCAGCGGCTTTCGATACCATCGACCATGGTATCCTTCTGCGACGACTGCGGGAGGTGGGAGTGGGAGGCACTGTTTTGCGGTGGTTCTCCTCCTACCTCTCGGACAGGTCGCAGTCGGTGTTGGTCGGGGGGCAGAGATCGTCCCTGAGGCCCCTAACATGTGGGGTGCCACAGGGTTCGGTCTTATCCCCCCTACTATTTAACATATACATGAAACCGCTGGGCGAGATCATTCGGAGGCACGGGATAAAATACCACCAATATGCGGACGATACGCAATTGTATCTGTCCGCCCCGTGCCAACTCAATGAAGCGGTGGACGTGATGAACCGGGGTCTGGAGGCCGTTAAGAACTGGATGAGTGCTAACAAACTGGTACTCAACCCGGACAAGACCGAGTGGCTGTTGTGCTTCCCCCCCAATAATTTGGCTAATATACCAACGCTTAGGCTGGGGGGTCAAATTTTATACCCCTCAGATAGGGTCCGCAACTTAGGAGTCCTCCTGGACCCACAGCTGACTTTTGATCACCAGCTGTCAGCTGTGACCAGGGGGGCATTTGCCCAGGTTCGCCTGGTCCGCCAGTTGCGGCCCTACCTAGACCGGGGGGCTCTCACAATAGTCACTCGAGCCCTTGTGATCTCTAGACTGGAATACTGCAATGGGCTCTACATGGGGTTGCCCTTGAAGTGCATCCGGCGACTGCAGCTAGTCCAGAATGCAGCCGCGCGAGTGATAGTGGGCGCACCGCGGTTCGCCCACGTTACACCTGTCCTCCGCGAGCTGCACTGGCTACCTGTTGGTCTCCGGGTGCGCTTCAGGGTACTGATGACCACCTTTAAAGCACTCCATGGTAGTGGATCTGAGTACTTGAGAGACCGCCTTCTGCCGATTACTTCCCAAAATCGACCAATTAGATCGCACAGACTGGGCCTCCTCCGATCCCATCTGCCAGTCAATGCCGACTGGCGACCACACGGAGGAGAGCCTTTTCTGTTGCTGGTCCGACCCTGTGGAACGAGCTCCCCATGGAGATCCGTACCCTCACCACTATCCAGACCTTCCGCGCAGCCCTCAAGATCTGGCTCTCCCAGCAGGCCTGGGGATAGGCTTCCAATTCACCCGCCCGAGTGTTTGATTGTTGAATGAAAGTTGTGTTTTACTATCTTTTCTTTGTTCACATATTGTTTTGTTTTTGACCTTGCACCCCCCCCCTGTGGTTGTAAGCCGCCCTGAGTCCCCTCAGGGAAAGGGCGGCATATAAATCCCAATAAACCTAAACCTAAACCTAAGTACTGCTGTTATCTCAAGCGGTCATAAGAAAGAGCCAGAATGACTGTTAGCTCTGTTTGTTAAATGCTGATCGGTGGAGGGACTCATCAGATTTGCAGATGACCCCAAGCTGGCACGCATAGCCAACACTCCAGAATACAGGCTAAAGATACAGAAGGATCTTGATACGCTTGACCACTGTCTAAGAAAATGAGATTCAATGAAGTAAGGTTCGACAATTTGGCAACGAAAATGAAATGTACAGGTACAGAATACCTTGCTCCACAGTAGTAACTGTGAAGGGGATCTTGGAGTCCTAGTGGACAACCCTTTAAATATGAGCCAGTAGTGTGCAACAGCTGCCAGAAAGACCAACACAGTTTTTGGCTGAATAAACAGAGGAATAGAATCAAGCTCCCGTGAAGTGTTAACCCCACTTTATAAGGCCTTGGTAAGGCCACACTTGGAATTCTGCATTCAGTTTGGTCACCATGATGTAGAAAGGATGTGGAGACTCTAGGGAGAGTGCAGAGATAAGCAACAGAGGGGATCAGGGGACTGGAGGCTAAAGCCTATGAAGAACGGTTGCAGGAACTGGGTAGGTCTAGTTTACTGAAAGGAAGGACTAGGGGAGACGTGATAGCAATGTTCCAATATCTCTGGGGTTGCCACAGAGAAGAGGCAGCCCAACTATCCTCCAAGGCACTTGAGTGCAGAACAAGAAGCAATGGGTGGAAACTAATCAAGGAGAGAAGCAACTTAGAACTGAGGAGAAATTTCCTGACAGTTAGAACAATTAATCAGTGGAACAACCTGCCTCCAGACGTTGTGAAAGCCCCAACAGTGGAAGTTTTTAAGCAGCTGTTGGATAGCTATTTGTCTGAAAAGGTATAGGATCTCCTGCCTAAGCAGGGGGGTTGGGCTAGAAGACCTGCAAGGTCCCTTCCCACTCTGCTATTGTATTGCATAGTATTGTATTGCATTGTATTTTGCTCTTTGTCTAGTCGCCCCAGCCTTGGAAGACCTTGGGGGAGGGGGGTAATCTCTAACCTGAGTGAGGCTCTTCTGTCCCTCCATTGAGAGCTGCAACCTTTAGCAGCCGGGCTGATTACTCCTCCCCTCTCTGCTTGTGTTTTTCCAGGTTGCAGGGGGCTGCTGTCTTGGGCCACGTGGGGGCCTATCCCTCCCACTTTTTTCCAAATGGCTCTGCGGGGCAAATACCATAGCCCCGCCCTCAAGACTTAGCAACAAAAACCACAGCTTGTGCTACTAAGAACTGCTGACCGGCCTCCTTCTGAGAGCCTTCTCGGCGCCCCCCTTTTCTCCTACTTAAAGGAGAGTGTTCTTAAGGGTGAAGCCTCTGGAATTCTCCTGTTGCTTGGCAGTCAGAAAAGGGACCGAAACGGGCTACATACATCGTGCGGCAAGGTTGCTGTAACACCGGAGGACAAGCCGAAGGGGATCCTCCCCTGGCAGGGGGGAGTTCTCAGGTTGGGTGGGGGGTTCTTCCTGCTGCAAGCTTGTGGCCACTGCCTCTGTGATTCATCTAGGAGGTAGGCTTGGAGGGGTGGGGATTGATCACCGCCTGCCTCTTTAACCTCCTTGATAAACCTCCTTTTGGCCCTTTGCTGCCTCCCCCGCCCTTGGCTAATGCCTCTGCGATGGTTCCTCACCTTTTTAAGGGCTCCTCAGAGCCTCCGGTGGTGGTGTTGCTGGAGGGCTGAGAGCTGGGCTCCTGCCGGCCTCTTCTGAGCTGCTGGGGGCTGCCATCTTGGACCACATGGTTTCAAGATGGCCCCCGGCTCCAAATTCAAAAGGCTCCTCTTTGCTGGAGTACATGGAAATGGCTTGTGCCTTTGCAGGCTGCCATGTGGCTGCTGCTGCCACTGCAGGCTGTCTCTCTCGCCTCTCCCTACCTCCCGCAGCTCCTTCTGAGCCTCTCTGGCTCTCACCTGTTCACTGGTAAAGCTGCCAGCGCAAGCTTTCCAGGGCGTTTTAACAACCCGCGGTTCGTGGCTCAACTCCTGAGGGGAGCGGAGGAGCGCTCCTGCTCCTGAGAAGCCTCTGCAGCAAGGGCTTGCCTCTAGGAAGTATGTGCCCTGTCCTCCTGCTTCCCCAGCAAAGGTCCTCACTGAGTGACTCCGTCTCACTCAGTGGCCAGGGCAGCGTGCCGCTCCAGGGGGCTTGTGGCAGTCCAGTCCTTGCAGCAGGAGGCTGTGCACGATGTAGGCAGACAGGATTCGCCGGGCTCCAAGTTTATTTTCCTTAATCCTTTGTAAATTACTGGAGGTCCAGAGTGATGCAACCTTTCCAGTGAGTGGATGAGTCAAATATGGGGAATATCTGATGGCCAGGGGTGTTGCCAAGAGCTTATCTGACTCATCCAATCATGAGAGGACAAGGTCAACCCATTCTGGATACTCCTCCCCCCTCACTATGGAGAAATGAAGTCAGCATCCCCATAAATCCCGTCTGCGGAAGGAAGCATGAAGTGCTCCAAAATCTCATGGTAGACAGCTGCATTGACCCTGATCTGAATGAAGCACAGTGGTCCAAAGTCCTGTTGCTCAGTGGTCCAAAGTCCTCTTTTCTGGTGAGAAAGGACGTTGGTCTTGCCTGAACGTCTCTTTTCGGAGTGGAGGAGGGAGTGGTCACGTGTGGGTTTTATCTTAGCCTGATTGGTCCAAGACTGAGAGCAAAGCTATAAATACTGGTGCCTTCCAATCCTGGCCCAGATTCTCGAAGATGAACGGTATAACTGAAACGACAAAAACAACAACACAACAAACCCCGGGAACGCCCAGGCCCTCCCCTTGGCCCCAATCAACAGAACTCAGGGCGGGTCGTGACCACTCCCTCCTCCACTCCGAAAAGAGACGTTCAGGCAAGACCAACGTCCTTTTTCCAGAGTGGGAGGAGGGAGTGGTCATGTGTGGGACATACCCAAGCTAAAGTCCCAGGGAGGGAGAGTAAGAACCACTAGGGCCCAAGGGGAGCCTCAACCGCCACCCCCTGCAAAACTCTCCGACCGAAGGACGCGTCCGCAGACGCGAAAGCATACAGACGATAATGCCGGATGAAAGACGTTGGGGAAGCCCAAGTGGCCGCACGACAATGTCCTCAAACAGGGCCCTCGTGGCCCACGCCGCCGTGGTTGCGGCACTCCTGGTAGAATGAGCCATGATCCCCAACGGGGCCGGCCGACCCGAGGCCGTGTAAGCCTCCATGATGGCCTGACGCAGCCAACGGCCAATGGTAGCCGAAGACACCCTCGACCCCAGCGACCCTGGCTGGAAAGAGACAAACAGGGCCTCCGACCTACGGACCTCACCGGTCCGCCGGAGGTAGATCCACAAAGCGTGGCGGACATCTAACCGATGACAGAGACGTTCCCTGTCATTGGAAGGGCCCGGGCAAAAGTCGGGCAGGACAATCTCCTGGGCCCTGTGAAAGGGAGTATTTACCTTCGGTACGAAGGCCGGGTCAAGGCGAAGGACCACCCTGTCCTGATGAAAGTGACAGAGGTCGTCCCTGGAGGACAGGGCGCTTAGCTCAGAAATACGTCGGGCGGATGTAATCGCCACCAGGAATGCCACTTTCAGCGACAAGAAACGTAAGTGAATTGAGCGGAGGGGCTCAAACGGGGCTCCCGTCAATGCCGAGGACCAGGGGAAGATCCCACGTGGGGAACCTGTGAACAGGGGGAGGCCTGAGATTAGCCGCCCCTTTCAGAAAAAGCTTGATCAGAGGTAACTGGGAAAGGGAAGAAGACCCCGCCCACCCCAGGACTGAAGACAGAGCCGCCACCTGGCGACGCAAGGTATTCTGCGAAAGCCCGTCCTCAAGACCTTTCTGAAGGAAATCCAAGACGTTGGGAATGGTGGCCCTATCGGGAGAAATGCTCCTAGGAAAGCACCATCGGACGAAAGCCGCCCAGGTGGAGTTATAAATGTGGGTCGTCGACGGACGCCGAGCCGCCTCGATGGTGTGAATGACCCCGGAAGACAGATGAGCCTCCCTCAGAAGCCGCCGTTCAAGAGCCACGCGGTCAGCTGGAGCCACTGAGGCTCCGGGTGAATCAGAGCCCCCTGCAGCAAGAGCACCTCCCCCTGCGGAATCCTCCAAGGGGGAGCCACCGACAGCTGTACCAGGTCTGCGAACCAGGGCCTCCTGGGCCAAAACGGGGCCACCAGAATGACCAGGGCCCCCTCCGCCACCACCTTCCTGATGGTCCCCGGGATGAGGGGAATGGGAGGGAAGGCATAGAGAAGGCCCGGGGGCCACCGGCTCCTGAGGGCATCCGTGCCCTCCGCCAACCTGGACTGGAAGTGGGTGAAGAACCGTGGAAGCTGGGAGTTCTCGGGAGACGCAAACAGGTCCACCAGAGGAGACCCGAACCTTTGGCAGATCCTCCGGAACAGCGACGGGTGGAGTTGCCATTCGCCATTGTCCAGAGTCGCTCGACTGAGCCAATCCGCCTGGACGTTGGAGAGTCCCGAGATGTGCTCCGACACCAAGGACTGCAAGTGTTTCTCCACCCAGGAGCCCAGCCGCAGAGCCTCCAACCAGAGGGCCTGCGAGTGGGTCCCACCTTGATGATTGATGTGTGCCTTGGTGGCCACATTGTCCGTTAGGAGGAGCACGTGGCGCCCCTCCACCGAGGACTGGAAGTGACGCAGGGCCAGTCACGCAGCCTTCAGCTCCAGCCAATTTATGTTGTGGCGGAGGTCCGAACCCGTCCACCTGCCCTGCGCCATCCGAGAGCCCACCAGGGCCCCCCACCCAAACAGGCTCGCGTCCATGGTGACGGTCACCCTGTCTGGCTCCCAGAAGCAGCAGCCCCGCTGAATGGCCGGGGAGAGCCACCACGCCAGAGAGACCCGGACCCCCGCCGGGAGACGGGGGGTCCGAAGAGAGTTGCTTAATCGTCCCCTCTGAAGGGGATGAGTTGCCACTGGAGAGGCCTGAGATGGAGTCTGGCCCACAGAACAATCCCGATGCAAGAGACCATCTTGCCCAATAATTGTGACAGAGAGAGGATGGAAGTGGACCGCCCTGCGCGAACGTACTCCGCCAGATGACGGAGGCTGTCCTGCCGTTCCTGAGACAGACTCAACACCCCCAACATGGAGTCTATGACCGTCCCCAGATGCAGAATGCGAGTGGAGGGAGAAAGATGACTCTTGGCGAAGTTCACTGAAAAGCCCAGGCTTTGAAGGCTCTGAATAGGGAGCCGAAGATCCGAAACAGCCTGAGGAAGGGACCCCGCCTGAACCAAGACATCCTCTAAATAACATTGGAGACGAACCGGCACAGACCGCAGATGAGCCGCCAGGGCCGCCAGAAGGTCCGTGGGGCCGAGGCCAGGCCGAAGGGCAGAGACCGGCGATGAGCGGGCAGGATGGGAATGTGAAGATAGGCCTCCGTGAGGTCCACGGAGGCCAGGAAGTCCCCTGTTCTGATGCCCTGACAGATAGATCTGAGGGATAACATTTTGAAACGCCTGTACACCAGGAACCTGTTCAGGCGCTTGAGGTCTAGAATTGCCCTCCAGCCCCCCGTGCTCTTCGGGACCATGAAGAGATTGGAGTAGTGCCCCAGGCCTCGTGCCCCTAAAGGAACCGCCTCTACCGCCCAAATGTCGAGAAGGTGGGCAATCGCCTGAGCCATCAGGCGGCGGCGCTCCCGACTCCGAGACGGAGGGAACGACCGGAAGAGGTTTGGAGGAGTGGAGAGAAACTCTAACCTGAGCCGGTGACGAACCGTGGCTCGGACCCAAGCGTCCGACGTGATCTCGTCCCACCGATCCACATAGAGGGAGAGGCGGCCGCCGATGGGACGACTCGGGTTTGAGTCACTTCCCCCTGCGGTAGGGACGGCTGCCTCCTCCACGAAAGGGCCGCCGAGCCTCGCCCTGGAAGCGATTCCTGTCCTGAAAGGACTGCCCGGAGAACTGTCTATCAGCTGGGAAGGAAGAAAAGTGCTGGTTATAGCCATAATCAGCAGCCCTATACCTTTGCCTACGGAAAGGACGTGACTTAGCCTTGGGCTTCTTGGCCATAGAAGGAAGGACCTTCTTCTTGTCTTTATCCTCTACAAGAATGGGAGTAAGGGCCTCCCCGAAAAGATTGGGCCCCTTGAAGGGGGCGGCCGCCAAATCCCATTTCGCCTTGTTGTCCATCTGCCAGTGACACAACCAAAGAAGCCTACGAGATGTGACAGAGGTGGCCAAGGCACTGGAAGCAAACTTGACCGTATCCAGGGTCGCATCAGCCGAGAACTGGCAGGCTGCCATGATCTTAAACAGATCCTGGTGGATTCTGTCGTCCTGGATAGGAATGCGCTCCTGAAGTTTCTTAAGCCACATGACTGTGGCGCGGTTAAAGTAGGAAGCTGAGGCCGCGGACTTAATAGCCCACGCCGTGGCATTAAAATTCTTCCGTAAGGTAAGCTCTGCATGCTTATCCTCCGGCTTCATCTTATCCGCCGCGTCGCCTGACACCACCGGAGAGGAGGAGACCAGGGCGGCCACCGGGGGTGTCAATGGTTGGCAGCTGAATGGCCTGAGCAAAGGTCTGTTCTACATTATAGTGCCGGCGGTCATTACTGCCAGGAGCTGAGAAGTTGGAGGGGCGAGCCCACTGGTTAGTCAAGACCTCCAAAAACAGGGGAGGAGCAGGGATCTCCTCCTTGTTGGTGGCCGTAGCAGAAAACATGGCCATGTCAGGATCTCTGGGGGGGGGCACTGAAGGATCCCCCGTCCCCACCTTAGTGGTCTGCCGTGCCTTGTCCAAGAGAATTTTAAACATGGCTGGAACAAAGAGGCCCTTAGAAGAAGGCTCATCAGAAAGGGCTGTATTCTCATCATCCGAGAAGCCCATTTCCTGGGGAATCTCCCCCCCCCCCAGAACGAAGCCTCACTGACCATGGAAGGAGAGGAAGCTCGATACTGAACCCTGCCTAGCCCCCCATGCTTAGAAGAAAAGGAGTCCTTGTCTCGCTGGGCAATGCCCCGTGAAATGGCTGCAGAAATAAGCCTTTTAATTCCTTCAGGAAGATTATCCAGATCCTCCACATCCCCATAAACAGAACCAGGCCCCTGGGGAGCCAACCTCTGAGAGGAACAGGGGCCCCTGGACGTACCCTCCAGGGGATCACCTGCAGGGGATGGAGAACGCCTCCTTCTAGAGTAGGCCCGAGACCTGCCAGGGAAACTTGAGGAAGAAGCCGGGCTAAACCCCCTAGAGGAAGATCTGCTGGATACAGGCCCAAGGGGAGACCTGGACCTGTCCCGGGATGAAGGCCTGGCCGACAGGGCCTGCCTCCCCGCCCTCGCAAAAGTCTTCTCCAGCGCCCTATGCCGCCTGGCCTCCTCCCTAGTGGAGGACCTAGAAGGGCGCCTAGTGACCAAGGATCCCTGGGGGGGAGCCCCCCCACCCCACCTCCTGATCCAGGGCCTCCTCACCCCCAGTTGGGCCCACCACCTGGCCCTGGGGAATCTCCGCTCCCTCGTCCATAGCCAACTCACGTGTCCGACAGAGGGGCTGGAACACAGGCCTCGAAGGCCCACCGGAACCAGGGCCTATGGGTCTGTGGGGAAACTCAGGCCCAAAGCCTCGTGCAAGGCCTCATCCCCAAGGTAGGCCGAAGCAAGGCCTCGCGCACGTGGCGACCTCCAAAATGGCCACCGGAACTCCGTGCGCGGGCGAAACGGCCAGCAAGCAACTCCTGCGGCTGAGCCTGGCTACCAGGAGCCGGCACTGCTTTAAAACAGGTCGGGGAGAGCCACGTGGCACTCAGGCACGCTCTCCTCACCCCCACACGGCCCCCACAGCACTTAAGGCAATAAACGGCGGAGCGGCAGCCGCCCGGGCTGATCAGCTGTGAAGCGGGCGACTCACGCGCTCCACGTGGCGCCGAAGCCACTCCTGCCGCCGCTGCTGCAAACGGAGCTGCTTCAAGGCAGCAGAGATCGGAGCTGGCACTCCCACACTCCCGGGGATAGGGCTGAGGCTCCTGGCCCGCGGGGGGGAGGCTAAATGCCCCACAGGGCCCTCCCCAACCGCCCGAGGCAGAGATCTGTCCCTTGGGGCCACAGCAGTACAATTTAGAAGCTTTTAGAAAGTTTTAAAAGTGCCCAATTAGCCAAATAGAAACAGATCGTAAAACAACCAAAAGGAAAAACTCCTACCTAAACATTTTTCTAACAGTACTTGGACCGAGACTGAGAGAATCTGGGGCCAGGATTGGAAGGCACCAGTATTTATAGCTTTGCTCTCAGTCTTGGACCAATCAGGCTAAGATAAAACCCACACGTGACCACTCCCTCCTCCCACTCTGGAAAACAACTTTTGCATCTCATTTGGAAACCAAGGACCCAGAGTATGGAGGAAGAATGGAGAGGCCAATCAAGCACAGTAATCCCACAGTCATTGAACCAGTTTTTGGTGCTTTTGGCAAAAGTTGCCAGTTGTCGCAAACAACCGTTCGCTTTTAGTATACAGCAAGCAATTCCGATTTCTTGGATAAACCCAGGTTTGTTGGGACTAATTACATTTGACTTTTCGCTTATCCCCGTGAATAAAAGAATGTTACTGTCCTATTATAAAAAAGGTGGTTGTTTTACTTGTGAGTAAATGTCTTATCATTACTTATGAAGGCTGGGTCATAACAGTAAGATTTTAGAAGTGGTTTGCCATTCCCTGCTTTCTAGAGCTAAGAGAGAGTGACTCGCCCAAGATCTCTCACTGGCTTTGCAAACGGGTGATAGAACTTATGCTCTCCTGGCTTCTAGTCTGTTGCCCTTAATCAGTACACAAAACCGACTCCCCAAAAACAAGTACAGGTAGTCTTTGGTTTATCAAGCAATTGAGACTATAATTGCTGTTGTTAAGTAGTCAAAGCACAACATCACATGATCATACTGATTAACCATGGTAAATCCAGAAGTACTGGTTATATTGTTAAGCATGACCTCACATGACTGCAACTTCTGATTTCTTGCAGGCTTTCCACTGACTTTGGTTGGCAAGAATATTGGAAATCTTGTGACTAGGAGATGCTGCGACAGCTGGGACTCTAAGTACCAAACATACCATCATTCAGTGCCATTGTAATGTTGAATAGAGGCTGAATGAATGGTTGTAAACTGAGACTTCCTGTATATATGGCATAATCTGCATATTGACAACTGTGGGAATATAAATTTAAGGAAAAAATCCATGTACACTCTCTTCATTCAAGCCATCGTCTGTAAATTATTTCTTTAAAAAGTAATTAAGTTCTAGTCCCATTTTAGGCATGAAAGTCAGCTGGGTAACTTGGACTAGTTATTCTCTCTCAGTCCAACAGGAAGGTTGTTCTGGGGAAAATAGAAAAAGGAAAGTGTGTTGAATATGCTTTGAATTATTTGTAAAAATAATAAAGACAGGATATAAGTAATAAATAAAAATAAAAAGTCAAATATTTATCAACATATTATCTCCTTCTGAGACAAGCATGCAAATGTCATTCACAATTCCATTTGCAATATGCCTCCTTACAAAGTAAATCCCAGTTACCTCTTTTCAATACCAAAACACACTCTTGGAATATGTATCTCTGACTACATGAAACTTGCATGAAACTTTGCATAACTCATTAAAGTGTCAAAGGCTACAGTGTACAGGTAGTTCTCAACTTATGACCAAAACCCTTGTGGCTCACTACATTATTTCTTATGGGAAAATTTTGTTTGGTATCCAGCTACCCCATCCCCTTCTTTACCATTATAAAATACTTCAGAAATTGACCATTGGCTTACCTGAAGGGTCATTCTCTGTGCACTGCAGGAGAGTTCAAACATGGGTTAAATTCTGTTCCTCTGCCCAATGGACTGGATTGAATTTTCTGAGCACGCCTCCTGACCTCCTGAGAGTTCAGTTTTTCAATGAAGGCATGGTCCCGTGGAAGACAAATCCATCATGGTAATTCCATAGTATCCAATAGACTAGGACAAGTCTTTTCAAATGAAGACAAAAAAATTAAATACCCCAGGGTGAGGTTGGACTCTTCCGCAGAGCACAGAGAATGACCCTTCAGGTCAGGTAAGCCAATGGTCATTCTCCTGTGCGCTGCTTGGAGAGTCCAAGCATGGGACATACCCAAGCAAAAAATGTCCTAAGGTGGGAAAAACAACCCGAACCCTACTTATGATGGAGAAATAACGCTGTGCAAAACTCTTCTGCCAAAAGCAGCGTCTGCAGAAGCAAATTTGTCCAACTTATAATGTCTGATAAACAGTGACGGGGTCACCCAAGTCACTGCCTTGCAGATCTCAACAAGAGGCCTTGGTAGCCCAGGCCGCCATCATAGCCACACTCCTAGTCGAGTACGCCATTACGCGTGAAGAAACTGTTCTGCCCTGGTGTTCGTACGCAAGAGAAATGCAAGCTTTGTTCCAGCGCCCAATGGTAGACAATGTGACTTTGCGGCCCATGGACGCCAGTTGAAAAGTGTGAGGCCCTTGTCGAGACCCTCCTGGAGAAATGCCAATATCTGTGGTAGATATGCTGTAGGAAGCTGAATCTGATGTTCCACAAACCAGCAAGCAAAGGTGGACCAGGTGGCGTCATAGATTCTGGTGATAGAAGAACGCCTGGAGGCTTGAATGGTTCTGATGACCTTGCTGGAGAATCTGGCACTCATCAGGAGGTCCCTCTCAAGTGCCAGATGGTCAGCTGGAGCCATTGAGGTTCCAGATGCAGGAAGACCCCCCCTGACTGAGAGAGACCGACTCCTGGGGAATTCTCCAGGGTTGGGCGATGGAAAGGCAAGTGAGATTGGTGAACCATGTCCATCTGGGCCAGTGAGGTGCCACCAGAAGAACCTCTGCCTGTTCCACCAGAATCTTCTGATCACTCTGGGTATGACAGCCAACGGGGGAAATGCATAAAGCATCCCCGGAGGCCAGGGGCAGCGGAGAGTGTCAACTCCTTCTACTAGGGGTGACTGGAACCTGGTGAAGAAGCAAGGAAGCTAAGCATTCTCCAAAGTGGCAAACAGATCAACCAGGGGATGGCCAAACCTCCACAACAGCTGATGGAGTAGGCGCGGATGCAGGTGCCATTCCGAGTGGTCCAGGGTGGTCCTGCTCAGCCAGTCCACTCAAACATTGTTCTACCTGGAGATGTGCTTTGCCCTTATGGATTCCAAATGCCTCTGCCCAGCGAACTGATCGTCTCTGCCACTGACATAAGCAATTTGGACCTAATATCCCACTGGTAGTTGATATGCACCTTTGTTGCTGTCTGTGAGTATCAGAACATTTGGCCCCAAATGTCCTTCTGGCAGCTTTGAAGAGCAAGCCTCACCGCCCTCAGCTCCAACCAGTTGATGTTGTGGACCAGTTCTTGAGCTGACCACTGGCCCTGTGCGACCTGGTTGTGAAGGTGGGCACCCCAGCCAAATAGACTGGCAACCAACGTGGTGGTCAGTCCAGCGGATTCCTTGAAGAAGGTTCCCTTTGCCAGCACCAAGGACTTCCACCACTTGAGGGACACTCTGACCAAGCAGTTCCTGGTGTTGGCCCATTGGGAGCAAAAAACATTGCAAGTCCCTTGTGTGTAGGCCCAAGGCACTATTGACAAGCATGAAATCATTTTCCCTAGTAACTGTGAGAGCATTAGAATCTGGACACTGGGAGGCTGGCAAACTTGCTGGGCAAGGTCCTAAAGGATGACAATACAGTCCTGTGAAAGGGAGACTTGGCAAGACATGTTAATCACTGCTCCCAGATTTAACAGGGGTCAGGTGACTCTTCTCGAGGTTGATGGTAAACCCGTAATTCTGCAGGGTTTGCATGGTGATCCGAAGATCGCATGCCGCCTGAACCAGTGAGCACGACTGGATCAAGATGTCGCCAGATAGCATTGGAAGCAAATCGGGCGCACCCGGAGATGTGCAGATACTGCTGACAGAATCTTTGTGAAGGTCCTCGGGGCTGACGACAGGCTGAATGGTAGGGCCCTGTACTGAAAGTGGGACCCTGCAAAGAAAAACTTCAGGTACCATCTGTGCGCAGGTTTGATGGGAACGTGTAGATACGCTTCCTTTATGATGATTGACATCAGGAAATCCCTCTCCCGAATGCAGCCCAGGAAGGGCTGCAGGGACTTCATTTTGAATTTCTTGTAGGCCAGATGTTCGTTTAACTTTTTAAAATCTAATATTGCTCTCCACCCCCCCTCCACCCGAGTTCTTGAGAACCAGAAACAGGATGGAATAAAATCCCCAACACTCCTGCCCAAAAGAGACTGGTTCTCTGGCCCTGATTTCCCTCAGATAAAGAATCTCGGCCTCCATGAGGCTTTTCTTGGTGGGGTATCTGGGGATTGGGCAGTGGATGGGGGGGGGGGAGAGAAATTCTAAAGTTAAACCAGTTGCACTCTTTGAACGACCCATGCATCCAAGGTGATCTCCTCCCAACAGGTGGCAAAGAGTTGCAGCCGCCCCCCTATTGGGAGGGTTGGGATGGTGGTCACTTATTTCGATGGAACAGTCTGTTCCCAGACCCCCCTCAAAATGGACGTCAGGAAAAAGGCTAATGTCAGGCCCTGTCCCGAAATGGCTGCCTGTCCTGTGCGTGATCCGCTCCCTGCGGGTACGGATGCTGAAAGGAAGATGTGCTGGGCTGTGGATCAGACAGCCTACCTGTGGAAGAAAATGGAGACCTGCGATCAGGTCTGCGGAACACAGAAGGCATCACCTTCCATTTGTCTTTGTTCTCCACTAGCACAGAGTTCAAAGATTCTCCAAACAACTTACCCCCTTTGAAGGGAGCCGATGCTAGCTTCCACTTGAATCTCATGTCCGTGTTCCAATGGCGAAGTCATTAGAGATGGCGAGAAGTAACATTGGATGCCATGGCGTGTGAAGTGAACTTTGCCGCATTAAGGGTGGCATCCACCGAATACTCCACTGCGGCCACAATCTTCTTTACGTCGGTACGTAGTCTGCAATCCCCAGGGGGAAACCTGGTGAGCAGTTGACGAAACCAGGCTATAGAGGCTATTAAAAAATGAAGCGGAGGTGGCCGCTTTAATGGCCCACGTTACGGCTTGATGAATCTTATGACAAGCCCGTTCAGCCCTCTTATCCTCCTCTTTGAGGCCTTCCAATAGGTCATGTGGCAGTACTGACAATGAGGTAAGTGCTGCCACTGGAGGGTCAACAGCTGGAAGTTTCAACATCTCCATACTGGGGTGAACCAAATACACATGTTTATCATTGCCCCCAGGAGTAGCTAAGGTCCCCAGTTGCACCCATTGGCATTGGACCATGTCCTTGAAAAGCTTAGGCGAGGGAACAATCTTCCACGCCAGAATCTTTTCATCAAATAGCCCTTTACTGGGATCCGTCAGATCAGTAATCCCTTGCTCTGGGTGGTCTCCACTTCCATATGAGTGGAAATTTTTGCCTTAAACAAAATGGACTTGAACAAGGTGGGTTTAAATAACCCAGCAAAGGCAGGCTTGTCAGGGATCAAGTGGAAAAGTCTTGGTCCCCATGGTCCTCATCCTCCCATACTGACTCTGCACTAGCTATCAATGGAGGAGGAGGAGAGTCCGCTCCATGCGAGTCTGAGGGGCCTGTTGTTCTGGCTGATCTGCAGTTGGCTGCATTTCAGGCTGCTGCAAATCCTCGGCAATGCCCTAGGAGATCGCTTTGGCGATTACTTCGCGCATCTCCACTGAAAGTAAAGGACCCTGATCCTCCATTGGGTGGGGCCCCGCCACGGTGGGTATGAGTGCGGAACCCTATCCAAGGGAGTAGGAGAAAGTAGGCTCTCCCTATCAGACATTACCTCGCAGTCAAAGAGATTGCTGTTTAATCTCTTCTTAAATACTTCCAGTGTTGGATCACCCACAACGTCTGGAGGCAAGTCATTTCAGTGATTAACTGTTTTGATTAACTGTTCTGATTAACTGTCAGGAAATTTCTCCTTAATTCTAGAATGCTTCTCTCCTTGAGTAGTTTCCATTCATTGATTCTTGTCCTGCCTTCGTGTTTTGGAGAATAGATTGAGGCCCTCTTTTTCTGGCAGCCCTTCAAATATTGGAATACTGCTACCATGTCATCCCTAGTCCTTTTTCACTAGATTAGACATACCCAATTCCTGCAACTGCTCTTCATATTTTTAGCCTCCATCCCCTAACAATCTTTGCTGCTCTTCTCTGCACTCTTTCTAGAGATTCTACATCTTTTTAATATTGTGGTGACCAAAATTGGATGCATTATTCTAAGTGTAATCTTATCAAGGCACTATAAAGTGGTACTAACATTTCATGTGATCTTGGTTCTATCCTTCTGTTAATACAGTTTAGGACTACATTGGCTTTTTTGGCTACTGAAGAACATTGCTGGCTTATATTTAAGTAGTTGTCTACTAGAACTTCTAGATCCCTCTTGCAATTATTGCTATTGAGCCAGGTTCAACCTATTCTATATCTATGCCTTTGGTTCTTTATGAATATGAAGCAGTTAACTATCTGAAATTTTTTAAAAAAACCAATTATTGTATTATTTGAGCACTTATTAACATTAAACAGAGTTTGAGCATTACCATAAAGTAGCAGATAATTATTTTAATGCCAGCTAAAATAATAAATGTGAGGGAAAATTCTACTATCTGAAGTTACACTGTAGTTAAAAGCATGGCTCATCACTTAGACCAGAGATTCTCAACCTGTAGGTCGCGACCCCTTTTGGGGTCAAACAACTGTTTCACAGGGAGACCAGTGCAACACTAAACTTTAGACTCCACCTCGCGTTCCTTGAAATCCCCTGCGGGTGGGCTCCAGAGTCATCGCCGGCCACGCAGCACATCACTGTGGCTCCACGCAGTAAAAACCATACGTGCACACCCCGTACAATTAGTCTCAGAGATTTCGCAATGGCAGGAAAGTGTTTCTGCGAGGGAGGAAGGGGCTTAAGTCCTGCCCCAGGCTGTAAATATGCGCGGCGTGCACACTATATTTTCCACGCCACTGCCAGGTACTTTAAACTATATCTAAATCCACAACCAGACCTGTCATCAAGAGCCAAGCTCAGGAGCCTGAATTGGCCCCATTCACACAATGAAAACCTGCTTGCTAAAAGTACCATAAACCATGCACAAAGGAAAAGAGCAAAAAAATGCAATGCAAGTAAACAATTTAAAAAATGATACAAGTGGAATTATTATTAGATATAAAATGTAACTGAGAAAATGATATGTATGAAAATATAAAGTTGGGTTTCCTGAAATGCCACCCCGAGAACCCATCAGAGAAAGTAAATAAGCAAGGGCAACAATGGAAAGGAGGAAAGATGAGGAGGGAAAGGAAGAAAGGGTAAAGCAGAAGAAGTAAGGGAGGGGAATTAAGAGTAGGAGAGAGGATAAGAGGAAGGCGAAGAGAGGAGGAGGGGAGGAAAGCAGGGAAGAAGGGAGAAAGGAGGAGAAGGAAAAGGAAGAAAGGGTAAAAGCACAGGAAGTAAGAGAGGGGAATTAAGAGTAGGAGAGAGGGGAAGGAGGAGGAGGAGAGAGGGGAAGGAGGAGGAGAAGAGAGGAGGAGGGGAGGAAAGAGAGGGGAAGAAGGAAGGAGAGGAGGAAAGAAGAAGGGAGGTCGAGAAGATAGAAGGAGCAAGGTTGTTGCAAAATAAAATGGGGTGGCAAGAAAGTGTCCCAAACTGTATTCTATATATTTTTAAGAAAATAACGATAAATGATTAATGATAATGATATAATTAATGGTAATTATAAGAGTGTATATTTGTGAATGAACTTGAAAGAAAAAATAAAAAACTTTTTTTAAAAAAATAAAAATTAAAAACAAACAATGCACAACGTTTGCCCAATAAATTAAGGTTAAGCTTACCACCATCACCAAGGTTAAGAGCACTCCTGCAAACAACCCCAAACTAGGTTGAAGATCCATCCAGGCAGGGTAAGCAAGTTTGTGAATGCAGCTGCAGGCAATTTAGTTAAGGAGGCTGTGGGAATAAAGCCACTGTGTGTCTCTGTGTATGTGTGTGTATGATTGTATAGCAGTTGAGGTTGTCCACCCTCCAGAATGTGGTTCTTTTCAGACCCAAAATTTAGGAGCAGACAAGATGTTGGCTACCTCTATAAAAAAGATGTGGAGACTCTAGTCTAGAAAAAGTGCAAAGAAGAGCAACCAAGAGGATTAGGGGACTGGAAGCTCAAACATATGAAGAACAGTTGCAGAAACTGGGTATGTCTGGTTGAATGAAAAGAAGGACTTAAGGGTGATATGATAGCAGTCTTCCAATATCTGAGGGGCTGCCCCAAAGAAGAGGGGAGTAGAAGTAAAGTAAACTCTTAACACTTAGGCAACAAAAACCAAAGCTACACTATGCTTCAAGACAAAATTTCATTTATTTGTAATTAGAAATAAATATTTCACAATATATAATTACATATTGTTTTTGTGATTAATCACTATGCTTTAATTATGTTCAATTTATAACAATAAAAATACATCCTGCGTATCCGATATTTACATTACGATCTATAACAGTAGCAAAACTACAGTTATAGAGTAGCAACAAAAATAATTTTATGGTTGGGGGTCACCACAACATGAGGAACTGTATTAAAGGGTCGCGGCATTAGGAAGGATGAGAACCACTGACTTGGACAAAAGTACTATAAAGTTATTTGTAAAGTAAATTAATGTATCAAGCCAAATTCTACATCAGAACATTGAAAAATTATCCAGAAAGATATATAAGTAGGTATGCAAAAAAAATTATGGCAGTTGATAAATCCAAATCAGAAAAAAATTAAACTACTTCTATTTTTAATTCCTGGTTGGTTTTTGAGAGCCAAACACTTCTGAAAATACTGCCAAGAAAGATACAGGCACTTGTCTAGGCAGTCACCAGGATTAAACACTGACTCAAAGGTACCAAAACAAAACTACCAAAAGCAGATTATTAAATACCAATTGTGAGGAATATTCACAATTATTACAAAATTTCTGTGACCTGTATTAAATGAATGGGTATTTTGAACTCAAATTAGTTCCAAATTGATCAGAATAGCTTATTTTGCATTCAGAACAGAATGTTTCAATTCAAATAAGTTCAGATTCAATATGTTTTGCACATACCTCTCACATCCAGCAATGTAAAACCTTGAAATTCTCCATAGGGAGCTATACAGATAGTCTTTGACTTATGACAACTGGGACCAGAATTTCCAATGCTAAGTAAGTCCGTTTTAAGGGAATCACCCTATCCCATTTTATATCTTTTTTGTCACATTTAAGTGATTCACTGCAGTTAAGTTACATGGTCATTAAGCAAATCTGGCTTCCTCAATTGACTGCTTTTTGGAAGCTGGCCAAGAAAGTTGCAAATGGTGATCATATAACCCTGGGATATTACAACAGCCTAAATACATGCCTGTTGCCAAGCACCTACATTTTAATCACATGAGCGACCCTAAAACTGCTCAAATTCCTATTCAAGATTCCCAATGTAACTGGAATTAGAAACAAGAAAAAAATCCAAGAATCACAATGACATTTTAGCCCACATCCATAGATTTATTTGGCTAAGTTTAATAAATAATAATAAACACGATATAGATGTCAAAAAGTAAGTAGAGGGGATCAAAACTGAACTCTGAGACATTTCAAAATTCAGCTATCATAAAGTTACCCGGAAATCCTGCAATAACTAATCATATTGGGAGAAACAACTATCATCATATTGGGCATCAAACCCCAATCTGGAAGCAATGTTAAAACAGATACTATGACTACAAGGCCCCAAAAGGGCCAAACTCTTCACTATCTAATCCCTGTATCAATAATCCACTAATTCAATTTCTGTCCAAAACTCAATTCTGAACCAATTCTGGAATATATATGTAACTAATCTAAAATTGCCTGGAGTTAATAGACTATCATTTATTCTAAAGCCATATTTAAAAATTATATAATGGAATCTGAGCATTTTCTTTTTTTTAATTAAAAAGTTTTTCATTAAACATAAATTAAAACATTGGACACAGTGTAAACCGTCCTGGCAGTATCTATGCCATACATGCTAAGATATTCAGTTATACATTGTAGCCACCCTGTTTTTTTAACATTTGATCCATACCATATTTACAAAAAGGGAAAAATTTTCCAGCTATGCTCATTTATGTTTATCTTGTACATTCTTGCTTTTATCGTTTCATGCATAATTCTAGTCTCTATTCTATGAATCTTGGTAATGCCTATTTTGGGCTTTCCCTTTTATATTCCAACCATAGATAAAATTTATCCCAGATCTTATAATATTCTGATACAACTTTATTCTTCAATTCCCACGTCAATTTATCCATTTCAGCGCAGATCAAGATTTTCCTAATTATTTCCCCTTCATGTGGAGTTTCCCTGTTTTTCCAATTTTGGGCAAAGACCATTCTTGAGCAAGCATTTTCCAAGGCTACAGAATTTAGATTTGGCTTTGACATAAGCAATTTCACAATTATTCCTACAATACAGATTGGGCAAATGTATAGTTATTACTAATTATATCTACTCAGGCCATTTCTGGCACATTTCAGGAGCCACAAATTGTAAGGTTTCAAAGGTTAACTTTATTTCAACTATCCAAATAGCTTGTCCATTTCTCCATTACCGGTAGCACAAGACATTTATATAAATAAAATGCTAATAGACTGGAAATTTTATTTATGAAAACTGGAAAAAAGACTGAGATCCCAGAATCATCTATGCTTTCATGGTCTTTGCTTTGCTGCAGAGGAACATATATTATGATCTTATTCAATTAGATTAGTGTTATAATACATAATTTCTGAAATAATTATTTTAAAGTCTTGCAAAGCAATGCAAAATTATGCTGGGAATTGGTCTCTGTGCTATTTTGCACTTTAAACATTTAAATATGCATTTATTTTGGGCTCAGTAACATGTAAAATGTTTTATATCAGGTGGAACAATATTAAAAATGAGAACTAGACAGATAATGAGCATGAATGGACACACACACACACACACACACACACACACACACACAGGGGTGGAATATCACAGAAGAGAGTACACTCCCTCACATTTTGTATATATTTAAGTATAATTTTTCATGTGACAACACTGAAGAAATGACACTTGGCTACAATGTAAAGTGGTGAGTATACAGCTTGTATAACAGCATAAATGTGTTGTCCCCTCAAAATAACCATAGGACCATTAATGTCTAAACTGCTCACAACAAAAGTGAATACACCTCTAAGTGATAATGTCCAAATGGGGCCGAAAGTGTCAATATTTTGTGTGGCCACCATTATTTTCCAGCACTGCCTTAATCCTCTTGGGCATAGAATTCACCAGAGCTTCACAGGTTTCCTCTTCCACTCCATCATGACGACGTCACGGAGCTGGTGGATGTTATGAGATCTTGTACATCTCCACCTTCCATTTCAGGATGCTCCACAGATCCTCAATAGGGTTTAGGTCTGTAGATATGCTTGGCCAGTCCATCACCTTTACCCTCAGCTTCTTTAGCAAGGCAATGATCGTTTTGGAGGTGTGTTTGGGTTCGTTATCCTGTTGGAATACTGGCCTATGGCCCAGTCTCTGAAGGGAGGGGATCATGCTCTGCTTCAGTTATGTCACAGTACATGTTGGCATTCATGGTTCCCTAAATGAACTGTAGCTCCCCAGTGCCAGCAGCATTCATGCAACCCCAGACCATGACATTTCCATCACCATGCTTGACTGTAGACAAGGCACACTTGTCTTTGTACTCCTCACCTGGTTGCCACCACACACGCTTCACACCATCTAAACCAAATAAGTTTATCTTGGTCTCATTGGACCAGAAATCCATGTCCTTAGTCTGCTTGTCTGCAGCAAGCAGTTTGCGGGCTTTCTTGTGCATCATCTTTAGAAGACCCTTCCTTCTGGAGCCCTGCAGACTAATTTGATGCTGCATGCGGCGTATGGTCTGAGCATTGACAGGCTTACCCCACCACCACCACCTTCAATCTCTGCAGTAATGCTGGCAGCACTCATATGTCTATTTCCCAAAGCCAGCCTCTAGATATGATGCTGAGCACACGCACTCAACTTCTTTGGTCAACCATGATGAGGCCTGTTCTGAATGGAACCTGTCCTGTTAAACCACTGTATGGTCTTGGCCATCATGTTGCAACTCAGTTTCAGGTCTTGGCATTTACATTGCAGCCAAGTGTTGTCTTCAGTGTTGTCACATGAAAAGATATACTTAAATATTTATAAAATATGAGGGAGTGAACTCATTTCTGTGATATACTACACACACACACACACCAGGCTTCAAGAGAGTAATTATTAGACAGATAATTTCTAAGCACTCTATGCAGTTCATGTAAATTATATATCAATAGTGCTTCAATATCAAGCCAAAATGTCCAAACATCAGAAAGATGCTAAGTCTGAAAAATGTGGCTTGTATTCAGAAAATACACCAAATTATTTTTTAATCTCAGTTTAGGGACGTTTGCCAAATATACCATGACCTGTTAATCACTAAGGCAACTTTCTTTACTTCAAACCATTTTTTGGTACCAAGGAGTTAATGGTTTACTCTATATTAAATCTACCATTTCTTCATTCATCCCATTTGCATTTCACCATATAATATTTCACAGTAAAGCATATAGAGAACAAGAATATATGAAAAAAACTTGATAGAATAAAAAAAATATTCTTCCCAAAAATAAGAGGCTATCACTGAAAGACCTGGTCCAGTTTGATTTAATCTGAACTTCCTTACAATAACAGGCAGAATAGGAAAATTGCACAAATTGATATTAAATCAGTAAGGCCAAAGGCTGTAAGTTTGCAGATAAATACTACTATGATCTCAACATTATACCCCTGTAAAAAAGTTGATAAAATATATTTGCCACACAATCTATGTATTACTTTTAATTTATTTTCCAAAGAAAAAAGAATGCCATAATTATGAAAAAAAAATCATAAATATTTGACCAAAATTTCTAGGCTCATACTAAATTACCATGAGTTAGGAACTCTATTTCTCCTCATAGAGAAAGTTGCTGTTAAAAATTAAAAGTGAGATAGTATCGTTATGTTGTATAATAAAGTAAAAATTAAATATTTGGCAAAAGGTGTAACAACACATTAAATAGACCCAACTGTATAAAGCAAACATAGCACAACACTTTCATGAAAATAACCCTAACAAAATTCATATTAAAATTATTTTTCCACACTAAATCTTTGAATTTAAACAGTTACAGTAACAACAGAACATAAATTAAAAGCTATTTCATTAAATCATAATAGGAGCAAAAACATCTAACTTGTAAAACATATTCACTTATAATAAGGGAAGTTATTATCATGCATTTCCATTTAACTTTCCTTTTTAGTGACATTTCATTTGATTAGAACAAGCTCCCCAAACCAAAAGCAGGTATTGGGGAAGGGTGACAACAAACAAAATGAGCTACATTATTTTGCTACTTTAATTAACTGCATTTTTCATTTCTAGAATAACAGGTAAGGCACTGAAGACCTGGTTCTGCCAGTGGGCCTGGGGAACGCAGAGCGGGATGGAACCCATTAAATGGCTCTTGCGATGTGTTGTGGGGGTGTTATTTTATTTTATTATTAATGTATTTTATGATTCTTTTACTAGTTTTGTTTTTATATAAGGCTTTAAATATTCTTGTAAGCCACCTTGAGTTGCCATTCCGAATAGGCGGCAATATAAATTTCCAAGTAAATAAATAAAATAAAAATGAAAACAGAAAACTTCAGCTGCCATTTTCAAACAACCTACCAAATTGGACATTCAAAATATGAAGCAGAGGCATTTTAGCAACTGTTGCAGCTTCACTTTTGGGCAAATAGTGAACATTAATTTGAAAAGTTGCATAATGAGTAAGAAGGCCAATATCTCTTGCAGTCATTATTTTGAGACAGATCTAGGAAGAAACTGACCATTTACCTATGTGCCAATTCCTTGCCAATGAGATGAATATTATGTAGCAAAAAACAATAAAGTATCTGGCATTAAGGACACTACAACAAAACCAGGGGGAGGACCCAGGGTCATATTTCCTGGTATACCCTTCCAGATAAGCAACTTGTCACATAAATGTACATGCATTTTAAAGCAGAGCAAACCGGATTTATTACAACATTAGACCTCACTAAAGATTTAACTGTGGCGAATGAAAGAAATAAGCTAGACAAAAAAACCCCACATCAGATCACCTCTCCTATCCTGTGATGTCGCGTGGGCGCCACGATGAAGCTACTCGTCATAACATGCCGTTCCAGCAACGAGGATCTGGCCTCATCTCCTCGCATAAGACACGGCGGCGGCCCAACTCAGGTGGGAACGGAACCGAGCATCTCTTATCCCATTTCTTTCCTCCCTTCCGTCGGGGACTAGGCTTTGCAGCCTATTGCTTGGGTCTCTCCCCGCTCCTGGCCCATTTGCCTCCCCCCACCCCCATCCCAGCCACTTACTTGCCGATCACCTCGCAGAGCTCATAGACATCCTCGAACAGCACGTCGTCGTCGGCCATGGTCCAGATAGGTCAGAATTATCCTTGCAGGCGGCCGAGGCGGGAGGGGGCGCCGGCAGGATCCCCTCCGCGCAACCCGCACACCACGCCGCCGCCAAACAGCACACCACGTTAAATCCAGTCCTTTCACACCGAACAGCCCAAATCCGTCCCGGAGGTTCCAATGGCTACGCCGAAAATTTCTCCAGTTGCCGCCGCTCCCCGTTTCTTTCTCCTCTGGGCCTCAGCCGCCCGCCCGCCTGCCTTTTGCTACCGCCGCCAGGTCGTCACCTTTTTCCCACCCCCTCCGCCGCGAGCCTTTTTTCTTTTCTAGGACCCCGGCGAAACAGGCAAAGGCTATCCAGCCAAAGGGGTGGAGCAGCAACCATGGAAGAGATGAATACAAAAATGAACCGGCGGAGGGCAGAGGCTCCTCATTCGCTCCCCTCCCCCACTGGTGCACACTCACAAACGACAGGGACAGAACGAGAGCGCGCGGGAGGGGAAGGGAGAGGCAGACGAGTCTCCGACCACGCGCCGACGACAGCGATAAGTCGTTTAACGAAGCACGCGCGCCGTTCCTGTCCCAGTCGCCACCTTTTTAATCAGTCACGCAACCGCCCAGAGCAAGCACGCGCACCCTTCGTTACAGAGGGCCGGGGGGGGGTGTCCCTCACCCACTCCTCCTCCTCCTCTCTCTTTTCTTCTGCACAAAGCCCCTCCCACAAGTAGCTCAAAAAATACGCGTTTGGCGTATGGAAGCGAAAAGTGGTTGTTCTGCGCAGACGCAGCTGCTTTGACGTCATAGAGCAGCAAGAGGGGAAAGTGCTGCTGTCTTTTTTCAAACGGGTGGGTTTTTCTCGTAGCAATTTTCGAGGCAAAGCTTCGAGATTGGAGTGATATCCTAAACTAAGATGAAAAAACGAATATGGTTCGGGTGTACGGATATGGGATAGTAAGGCATAGGAAGAGAGAGAGAGAGATCTGTCATAGTGCTTTTGAGCATTTTTTTTAATAACTAGTTTTTGCAAGAGCAGCAAGTCCTTTTCCTTACTCGAGAAACTAAAGGAAGGTACAAAAGGAAAACTAGCAAAATTAGCTATTGCTCTATAACCCAAATTGCTAATTGCAAGTTATTCTGTTTAATTATTTTCTCGTCTGGTGTATTTTTCCCTCGTTGGAAGAAAAATCCATCTGGTTCAGTTCCAAGCTGGGAGAAAGAAGCTGGAAACAACATGGAGGCTGATTGGAAAGTTGTTTTATTGAACAGAACCATAAAGACTGTGCAGTTCTGGGTCAGCTGAACAAATGGTTGAATGAGTGATCTTTATAGGTTTCTGTGACTTTGAAGTTTGAACTGTTCTGAGGGTGGTGCAATGAAGGCGCTTGTGTTCTGAAAGGGTGTTGGGCAATTCCTATTGTGGCTAATGGCTTTTGTCCTGTGTTGGATCTTGGGTGAGGAGTTGCTTTCTAATCCTACCATTCTGCCAAGGAGTTTCAAAATAGCCTGTCTTGAATGGATTTCTGCCTGCAGTATTTGCTTTGCTTTTGAATAGAGCTATCTAGATACTTGTCTTCCTCTTTCAATGAGCTGTTTATCTCTTAAGTGCTGGCATCTTCTGTGGGCTATTAAGAAAGACTTGGGACTGCTTTCTGTCTTTCAGAGCATGTTTCTCCATTTCTCCTTTAGGGAAATATAATATTCCGCCTTTTTAATATTACGTAAAATATTTCATTCTTGGGGGGTGGGGGGATTTCCCTCACCATGTTTCTCAATTGAGTAAGAATCTAATATTTTAAAAGTAATAGTGAAATACCATTGCTGCATTGACAAGTAGAAATTCTGGTTTATCCATTCACTGTCTATTCCAATTTGGATTACCTACTCCCAGGATGGGAAATCACTTTGAAACCCTTGGTTATAGAGAGATTATGTACCACCAAGTCTTAGTGACCACATACCTGTGTTGTTCCAAAAAGAAAGCCGGGTCTTATTTTCTTTTGATCCCTGAAAAAATGGCTAAGCCTTCTTTTTGGAGGGTTCTAATTATTAACTCACCTCGCAGCAGTGGCACTAACAGCCCCACCCAGCAGGAGCTTGCTGCTGGTCCTCTTCATCTGCGGGCTTGCCGTCACTCACGCATAGCTCTGGCCTCTATTTTGCCTTCAGATGCCTTCTGGAAAGCCCTCTGCAGCCGATAATAGAACTCCAGATTTATCCAGAGCTCTGTTATCAACTGCAGGTGCCTTCCGGCAGGCATCTGAACACAAAACAGAGGCCAAGGTGATGTGTGCAAGTGACGGCAAGGCAGGTCTTGTAGTGTGCAAGACCTGGTAAGTAGGGCAGCTCCATGCCCTCATCCCCACCCTAGCTTATTTTTAACCTGTGTGCCTCACCCCACCCCCTGCACCCCGGGGTGGGTGGGTCTTAATTAGGGCTAATTTTGTGGGTGGGACTTAATTTGATTGCATGCACTCAAAAATGTGATAGAGCTTCTTTTCAAGGTGGGTGGTCTTTTTGAAGAAACACAGTACCTTTCATCCATGACAATCTATTCCCTAACCTAGTATGTTCAGGTCTTCCACGGTGCATCTATCACCACTGTAAAAGTCCATCCACCTTTGCTGATGATCCTCTTTTTCTTTCCTTACACCTTTCCCAGCATAAAATGTTCTTCAGTGAATTAGGGCTCTGCATAATGTGTCCAAAGGAGGATAATTTAAACTTAGTCAGTTGTGCCTTGAGTGAAAGGTCTGTGTTGATTTGTTTTCTTGGCTGTACACAATATTCTCAGGAGCATTCTCAGCACCAACTTTAAAGGCATCACTACTCTTCCTATCCTCCTTCTTCAAAGTCCAATTTTCACTTCTGTAGAGTGTCATAGGGAATACCATGAATTGTACTATTCTGATCTTTGTAGTTAAAGGCACATCAGTATTTGAATATCTTTTACTAGGTCTTCAGGATTGTCCACCAAGTGCTAGTCTGTGATGTATAGGTAGTCTTTGACTTATAACAGTTTATTTAGTGGCCGTTCAAAATTACAATGGTACTGAAAAAATTAACTTACGACCGTTTTTCACACTTTGAATCACTGCATCATCCCCTCAGTCATGTGATCAAAATTCATGTACTTGCCAACTGACTGACATTTATGATGGTTGCAGTGTCCTGAGGTCATGAGATCACCTTTTGTGACCTGACAAGCAAAGTCAATGGAAAAGCCAGATTCATTTAACAAACGTGTTACTAACAATAATTGCAGTGCTTCACTTAAGTGGCAAGAAAGGTTGTAAAATGGCACAAAATTCACAACATATGTCTCACTTAGCAACATCAATGTTGGGTCAATTGTCATAAGTCGAGGACTACCTCTAAATCTTGACTGCTAGTTTCTGTAACTGTTGATGGTTGATTCTAAATACTATCTACTTCTATATCTTCCTTATCAGTTCTACCGGTAATGAATATAGAGAAGAATGGGGGGCAGGGCAGAAGTAGGTTTCATTTTTTTATTACCGGTTCTGTGGGTGTGGCTTATTTTGTGGGTGTGGCTTGGCAGTCATGTGACAGGGTGGGCATGTCCCAACTTGTAAAATGTGGTGAAACTCACTTAACAACACTAGCTCAGCAACCAAAATTTTGGGCTCAATTGTGGTCATAAGTTCTCTTTCTTTCCTTCCTTTCTTCTCTCTCTCTCTCTCTCCATTCCTCTTTTTTTCTAATTCTTTCTCTTTCTTTGTCTCTCTTTTTCTCTATCTCTCCTTTCTTTCTCTCTTACTCTTTTTCTTTTTCTCTCTCTCTCTCTCTCTCACACACACACACACACACACACATACACCTGGTCTGGGCACATTGACAGAGCCCTTCCCGAGGAGTTCTGCACGGACACGCCCGGCAGCAGCATCATTGGTGGCAGTGGGGGCAGAGCTTGCCTGGACTCTCCGCCGTCCTGAAACTGCACCTTACTGGGGAGTTCTATGAGGACATGCCGGGCAGCAGCAGCCATGGAGGCAGAGTTTGTCTGGGCTCTCCGCCATCCTGGAACTGTGCCATGCCAGGGAGTTCTCCTGCGCAGATGCGCCCAGCAGTGGCGGTGGGGGCAGAGTTTGCCTGGTCTCTCCTCCATCCCAGAACTGCGCACATAGGACCAGCAGGATGGCGGAAAATTCGTTCCTTCGGCAGTGGGAGAGGGAAGAAAATGCTCCAGGAGGGAGGGCGGCACTTGATGGAGACACAGCCGCTGCTCTGGGGCTGAAATGGCAGGCAGTGCACATGTGTAGCAGCCCCGGGACATCCACTTAGCACCTGCCCTCACGGAGCACCACCGCTGCTGCCCCTCTCAGCTCCAGAGCAGTGGCTGTGTCTCCACCAAGGGCTGCCCGCCAACCCACTGGCCGGGCTAGGCTGGATGCCGACCTTGGAAGGCAAGTGGGCGTGAGGGGTCTCTGGGAAGCTGGCGTGGAAGGCAGGCAAGCATGGCAAGGCGGCGGGGAAGGAAGTAGGCTGCTAACCAGCCAGCCAGCACCAATGTACATACTGTGGATCTTTGGAGGGCCGCGCATCCCCCCACCAATCCTCCATACAAACCACCTGCCCTGTTTCTGCAAAGGCAGAGCCCCCCCTTGATCCAAAGAGGGGAGGGGGATGCTGTAGAAAAGGTTGCCTTCCACCTGATCTTGTGTGTCTCCTGTGCCGGCTTTACGGGGCTTCGGGCTCCGAAGCAGCCCACTGGCTTCCTGCTTGGCCACTTGCCTGCTCTCTTTGCAGATTGGCCCAGCCGCTCGCCAGCACTACTCCGAGAACCCGCCCCGTGGGGTCTGGCGCTCCAGGGAAAGAAGACTTGGCCACGTCCCATCAGCGAAGAAGCAGTGTGAGAGGCGCGGAAACTGCAGGGGGGTGGGCAGCAGCTCCTCATACGGAGAGCGGACCAAGTGGCACTCCCTTCGGCCTGGGTGGCAGCACTTCATCTTGGCGAAGACCAGGTCGCCGCACTTGTAGTTGCGCAATTAGCCAGAGTGGGACATGGCGCAGACGGAAAGGCCAATGCAGCCCCCACCAAGACGGCTCTGGACAAGCAATCACCATACCTCCCCAGCAACAGGCATGCCACTGTCTCTGTGTGCTGTGCTTGAAAGGGACCACTCTCGCCGCCCTACCTCCCTGGAGGGCTGCAGACGTCCGCCTGCCCTCCCGGAGCACTGCCGCAGAACTGCCATTCGCTTTTTTCTCCCACCATAAAACGAAAGCAAATGGCGGCCCACTACAAGTGTGGCGACCTGGTCTTCACCAAGATGAAGCAGAGCCACCCAGGCTGAAGGGAAAGCACCACGGGCTCCATGGTGGCCTGGCCAGGCCTGGCCCGCTCTCCACATGAAGGGCTGCTGCCCACCCGCCAGTGGCTTCCTTGCCTCTTTCTCTGCTTGTTCACCAGTGGGAAGTGGCACTGCAGCCGAGTCTCCTTCCCCCAGAGCGCCGGACTCCATGGGCTGAGTTCTCAGAGTGGCCCCAGCAGGCGGCCGGGCCAATCTGCAAAGAGAGCAGGCAGGTGGCCGGATGGAAAACTGGTGGGCTGCTTCAGAGTCCAAAGCCCCGCAGAGGCGGCACGGGAGATACGCGGGCCCGAGTGGAAGTCAGCTTTTTTTGCAGCATCCCCCTCCCCTCTTGGATCGCCCTGCAGCGGGAACTCTGTCTTTGCAGAAACGGGGCAGGCACATGTGCAGCAGCCTCGAGATGTCCAGTTGCCTTTCCGGAGTACCGTTGCCCCTCTCAGCCCCAGCACAGTGTCTGCTTTTCCACCAAGGGCCACCAGGCTGGACACTGACCTCGGAAGGCAAACCAGCATGAGGGACTGCCAATAAAACCATGTGGAAGGCAGGCAAGCATGCTAGCTGCTAGCTGCCTTCCCCATGGCCCTGACATGCTTGCCTGCCTTTCACACGACTTTCCGCTTGCCTGCCTTTGCAAGTTGGCCACTCTGATGTCGGGAAGACCACGTGGAAGTCAGGGAAGCATGGCAGGGCTGCAGGCCGCGGGGAAGCGGGCAGGGGCAGTTAGCTAAGCCAGGCTTACCTGGCAGACAGATCAGGGGCACAAAGCTTCGGGCAGGCAAGCTGCAGAGCAGAGACTGGGCAGGGCGAGCAAGCGAGCGGCAACTGGGGGATTGTTTCTGTGACCCAGGCCGACATACCACTACCGGTTCGTCCAAACCAGGCCGAACTGGTAGGAACCCACCTCTGGGGCAGGGGCAGGCAAGCCTATTCTGTATTGTTGCACAAAAGCAACATCCACATTGCATCCACTAGAAATCAGACTTGATTCAAGAATGCATACACCTAACGGCTGATATTGTACTATCAGTAGTCTATTAAGGAAATCTGGCTTCTTCAATTGACTTTGCTGGTCGAAAGTGGGCTGGGAAGGTCACAAAGTTTACATGAGTAATGTAAAGGTGAGTAGAAGTCTACTGTAATAGCAACCTTTCTGTTTTTATTTCAGCATCATAGATTCTACATGGTGATTGGAAAGGCCCAACAGAGACTTCATTTCCTTAGAGTCCTGCGAAAAAATCAGGTGGAACAACGGCTGATGACCTCTTTCTATCGGTCCACCATATAAAGTGTCCTCACATATTGTATTACAGTATGGTATGCTGGTTTAACAGCTGCGGACAGGAAGGCACTACAGAGAGTGATCAATTCAGCACAAGAAACCATTGGTTACCCTCTGACACAATGGATGACATCTCCGGATCTTGCTGCTTTAGCAGAGTAAGGAAGATACTCACAGATGATTCACACCCTGGTCGGTGTCTCTTTGCACTTCTACCATAAGGCAGAAGACATCAAAGTGTAGCCAGCCGAACAAACAGGTTTAAAGATAGTTTCTATCCTTGGGCTGTGAGACTTTTAAATACAACCACAATCACTCCATGCACATGCTAGTTTTTTTTTTCCTTTCTTTTTTTTATTTCTGTTATAATTTTGCACCAGTGAGGTTAAAACCAATTTCGTTGTATTTAAGTACAATGACAATAAAGATTATACTTATACTTATATGTCAGTTCACTGCATATAATGTATCTCCTAGTTGGTCAAGTTACAGAATATACCAACAGATCTTGACAGATCTTGACACTGGGCCCTATCTAACAAAATGTAGAAAAAAGTTAAGTCCTACACTTAGGTAAGAAAAACCAAAAGTACACATATAAACTGAGTGAAACCAGGCTTAATAGCTGTGACTGTGAGAGGGATCTTGGAGTCTTAGTGGACAACCAGCTAAATATGAGCCAACACTATGCAGTGGCAGCCAAAAAAGCCAATGCAATCCTAAATTGCATTAATGGGGATACAATCAAGATCAAATGATGTACTAATACCACTCTATTAAGCCCTAGTAAGACCACACCTAGATTATTGCATCCAGGTTTGGTCACCAGACTATAAAAAAGATGTTGAGACTGTAGAAAAAGTTCAGAAAAGAACAGCCAGGATGATGATGATTATGATGAGCCAATACAGTTCTAGGCTGCATAAACAGGGATAGAATCAAGATCGCGTGAAGTGTTAATACCACTTTATAATGCCTTGGTAAGGCCACACTTGGAATACTGTATTCAGTTTTGGTCTCCACGATGTGGAAAAGATGTGGAGACTGTAGAAAGAGTGCAGAGAAGAGCAACAAAGATGACTAGGGGACTGGAGACTAAAACATATGAAGAATGGTTGCAGGAACTGGGTATGTCTAGTTTAATAGAAAGAAAGACTATGGGAGACATGATAGCAGTGTTCCAATATCTCAGGGGTTGCCACAAAGAAGAGGGAGTCAAACTATTCTCCAGGGCACCTGAGTGTAGAACAAGAAGCAATGGGTGGAAACTAATCAAGGAGAGAAGCAACTTAGAACTGAAGAGAAATTTCCTGACAGTTAAAACAATTAATCAGTGGAATAGCTTGCCTCCAGAAGCTGTGAATGCCCCAACATTGGAAGTCTTTAAGAAGATGTTGGATAGCTATTTGTCTGAAATGGTATAGGGGGTTGGAATAGAAGACCTCAAAGGTCCCTTCCAACTCTGCTATTTTAATCATGCTTATGACATACTGGCTGAAATCTGGCAAAACAAACTAACACTCATTATTTAGCAGGAAATGTTGCAGGTGACCTGGGAACAATGGAACCTTGTAACTTATTCGGTGTGTACTCTTGCTTAAAAAGTGTTACATGAAGTATCATTTGGAAGAGCCATAATGGACAGCTGAGGTCCAATATCTATCATCCCTCTGATGATGATCATAGTATATGAGTGATCTTAGAATGTAAGAGGAGTTTATAAATTTCATTTGTTAAAGAAAAGAAAAATGGTATATGTGGTGTATTAATAAAAGTATGAAAAATGATACAGCAGATTGGAAAACAATTGGTCTGATTTTGTGGAGAATAGTGGAAAGAAAAGCAAGAACTTGTCCTGTATGTAAAATATTATTAGAGTAATTTCCCAATAAAAAGAAAAAGTGGACATAAACAAGATATAGAATCTGCTTAAAACTGAATAAAAAGAGTTACAGATTGTCATAGAAGCATATGCAGTTACAGTAATGTGGAATATAAAAAGGATGCTCGGCAATGTGGCAGAGAACAAAAATGAGATAAATATATTGAATAATAATTACAAAGTACAAGGAACAGTTAAGATTAAATGAGGTAGACAAAATTTTTTGATGAAAGATCAGATTTTTGGGGAGACGATTGAAGTGGGCTAAGCAAAGTGTCTCCAACAGAATAAATAGAATAAAGGTGATAAAATTGCCTAAACTGAACTGAACGGGACAATACTACAAGGAATATTTTAGATGTTTGTATGAAAATGTTAGTGATATATTGAAGTTTATAAAATCTAAATAAATCTAAATATTTTAAAAAAATGAGGAAGAGGAAGGTATAAATGTTGAGAGAATCTAGCCGGACAAACAGCTGCCTGGGGACCTTTAGGTTCGGAACCATTCTGAAGCAATGCGGGAAAAGGAGAAACATCTCGTAAGGCCAAGAGGAACCAGCAGTTCCTCAATAGGTCAGAAATAAAGTTCTCCAAACTGACAACGGGGGCGGCGGCAGCCATATTGAAATGACTGCTTCAAAGTCAGGGCAGCGGACCAACTGTTTGAGCAAGAGCAGTGTTGGAGCAGATCTTTGGACTTGGGTGAGAGAGTGACCAACCCAAAGATAAAGAAATTTTAAATTTGAATTTAAAAAGAGACCTGGAGCGGAGCTAGCAGCTAATTAGCAGATTTGGGACTTAAATGGAGGAAAAAAAAGCGAAGACTAAAATGGAAAGCCATAGAAGATTTTTGTTCCCAAAATTGGAATTGGAAACATTTAAACAACCAGGGAATTCCGGGGGGGGGGGGGGGGATTACTTTTTCTACCTTTTTTCTATTTTTTGAGAATTAAAGCAGACTTTGACAGCTTCTGGCAGCCAGCTGATAAGACTGTACTGTGGAAAGGGAGACATCTAGCGGTGAGAATACTACAACACAGAAAAAAGAACAGCTGCAGATTTTGACCTTGACTACAGTAACAGATAACTGGAAGATTTCTTTGAAGCTGTGAGAACCATCAAGGAGGGTTTGTTTTTAGAGCAGTGTTGTGTATTTGAGTTACTATTGGAAAATACTGAAAAGTTGATTGGATTGGACTAAAATTGGAACTGGACTTTAGAATTTGGAACAGAAAAATATTTAACAACTTTTTAAATTAGCCAAGCAGGCATTATGGAATTGTGGATGTATGATGAATTACTTGGCATGATAAAAAATGCATGAGAAACACTAAAGGGTAAAGAAAAAAATAGAAATTCAGAGGGTGCACCTAGATTAGGGTGGAGGAGAAAAGTAGATAGAAAAGAGATCAAATGAAGAACAAAAAGATACTACAGAGGGACTGAAAAAGAAAAATATACAGATGATTGCACTGGGATGTACAGTGGCACACTAAAAGTAGACAAGAGGGAAATGGCCCCCCAAAAAGGAAAATTAGATAGTAAAGGTGGAAATAGTGGGAAAGATTGGAAAAAACCATGGGGAAAGTTATCAGAACAATAAAACCAAAAGGGAGAAAAAAGAATGGGAAAACAAAATATAGAAATTAAAAAAATAAGAAAAAGCAAAAACTAGGTGAATGGGTGGAAAGAAGAGACTATAAAAAATGTGAAGTTTCAGAGAGACCAAGAGACAATGGTTAGGAAAGGGGGAAAGAAGGGAAAGGATTTACCAGTAGAATAAAATGAAATATGTTAATTTTGTTAATGGCATATAGTTAATATGATGTGAGGGAAATAGATTAATACTACTAATTGTGGATAATAAACTAAGTGAAATGTTTATTACAAAATTAAACTGAGGATATATGTTATCTATAGTAAAATAAAATTAAAGATGGAAATGAAATATTAAATTTGATTAATTTGGAGGGGCAAATAATGATATTATCTATTAAGAAGAAATTAAACCTGAGATGGAAAATATGGAAAGAAAATTACTGGCTTAAATTGGAAATGTAAATATGATGTAAAATGAATTATAAGAAGATATTAAGGGGGAAAACCTGGGCAACGCTCTGTTTATAAAAGAAGTTATATATGTAACAAAAAGTAAAAAACTTTGTTTCAAAACAAAAGAAAAATGCTGCCAATGTGTAGTATACAAAGGGAAACATAGCTGAAATGGATATCTAATCTTAAGAGGGATCAATTTAAATGCATCTTTTTGGCTGAATTGTAATTGAAAGTATAAAGGATAATAAGAGTTGGCCAGTGCATTCCAAGGCTGGGTGTATAATTTTGGATCTTTAGCAGATTATTGAAAAAATATGAATGTGAGAAAGTATGTATTGAAAGAATATGATGAAATGAATAGATTTGAATTGTGGGATTTTTGTGTGAATATAGTGTTGACGTTTAGCTGCTGAATATGATATGAACAATATACAATGGAAGTTCTTACATGTGTAAAAATAACTGAAACACCTAGTAAAGATTCTACATTGAGCTAGAAGTAATGTCCTTTTGATTGTTTAATGTATTTATGAATAATTACTAATGAAGGCCAACATGTTCTTCAATTCAGTCTTTGTCAACAGCAATGACTTCAAAAAGATGAGACTCTATCCTAGTAAAAAATTACAGACCAATCTCACTGTGTTGCGTCACCTGTAAATTCATGGAATCAATTATAAACCAATCTATCACCCTCCACTTAGAGACAAACAACTTACTTTCTAACAAGCAGTTTGGTTTCAGGAAAAATTTGTCCTGTAATCTACAACTTCTACACTGCAAAAACATGTGGACCACACAACTCAACCAGGGTAAAGCAATTTACATAGACTTCTGCAAAGCCTTTGATTCAGTGGTACATGATACACTATTGTTAAAACTAAGCTCTTACAGCATTTTCAGATCCCTGCATAAGTGAATAATCTGTCCCTGTCAAACAGGCAACAACTAGTCAAAATAGGGAGTATACACACAAATATAAACAATTTAAATACTATAGACTGAACAAATCATACAAAAATGTGCTTCATAAATACTGGCACATGCACACAAAGCACCCATCCTTGAAGCAGTAAAACAACCGGAAGGCCAAAGTGCTGCAGGGTTTCTCAAGTTGAGTCTTTATTATAGTATGCATAACTACTCTGCATTTCAGGAATCCCTGCAGACGTATATCTGCATGCATGTGCAGACAACCTAGGGAAGGTCTCAAAATAATGCTGAGCCAAATACAACCTTTGTGTGTATATTATTTTACTTTGTGAATTACAACCTTATTAAATGTTAAGCAAAACATGTAAACTTTTCACAAAAATGTGAAGAACAACAAAGTATTTGAGAAAAGGGTATTTTAAGAATACACTCACTTTTTTGGAGCCATTTGGTCTTTTCCCATGTTTTCTATTTCTGATGAGACAGTCCACTTAATGTTCTCTGAGAAAACTAGAGTAGCTATTTCTTTAGTAGCTTCTAAGTGGGTACAAAGGAAGCCAATTTTCCTAACAAAGCAGGTTTGGCAAGCAACTTAACAAGTTTTTTCACAGCTTCACAGTAAGGGAGGAACCTGACTCTCTCCACTTATACTTTAGGATTGTTGTTCCCAGGTTCCATCCATTCTGTTGAAATTACTGATTTTAAAATGAAACTCTTGGAATTTTGGAATAGCTACTTTTAAGAATATTTCCTAATCTTACAAATGCAGTCTTTAAAACCTCAAACTGACCCTGAAACTTCATACATAATAAGAACAAATATTATTCAAGCACTGAGAAAAAGATGAAAACTAGAGGAGAAATCCTTTTTATAGTGCTATTGTTTCCTTTGGAATTAAAAAATAAAGTTAGCTGCGCCAAACTGAATTCCCAGTTATGCACTTATTAGGACAGTAATGTAGCAGAAAATGAGACAAGACCAGCTCTTTGTCAGAGGGAGAGGTTTATTTGCGCAAAGGTTCAGGAGCGATTGGTCAAGCAAAATCTGAACCCCCAAGGGCAGTTGTTTACAGTCTTTTATACTCTTAGCCAACTTATCGATCATCCTGCCAGATGCCTCTTTATTTAATAATCAGGAAAGAAACCACTCAACTCCATGTTTCAGAATTAAGTGTACTTTTACTGATTACAAACAATGAGAAACAAAGCAAAGCTGAGTCTGAGTAAAAAGGCGCAAAAGCAATAGATATCATGTATGATTCAATCCCCTCCCCTTGGTACCCCAGTTCATAGTCCAATCATAATTCACCCAACTGTCAGGTGGGGGATGTCTTCAAAAATCATCATCAGGTTGGAATGCTGGCCAGTTGGCCTCGGCGGGAAACTCCCTTCTTCCACATGCGCAGAGAGATGGTCAGAATAACTCCTAATAACAATCCTCCAGTACAGACTAATTCCCCTCCCAAATACCATGCCCTCCCACCCCATTTCAATGGCAGCCGAAAGCAGCAGTAAGGCAAAGGCTGACACCCGGTCTCCCTCCAGAAAAGTAGGCTCACACCTGCAGAAAAAAAAGAACAGAGACACACAAACGAACAACATGACAAAGAAGAGAAAGAAGGGAGGGAAAAATAAAAAAACAAGTGAGGTCAGGGCTTGTCAGGGTAAGCGGAATAGAAGTTGCAGAGAAGCCAAGGAGCCCACACATGAGACTTGTCAACCCACTCAGCATGAGAGGGAGGGAAATGCTTCCAAACCACAAGATACTGAATACGATTCCAGCGTTTTCGTGAGTCCAAAATTTCCTTAATTTCAAAATGTTGCTCACCCTCACCCAGAAGCGGGGCAGGAGGGATCGGAGAAGGGGCCCTCAACGGAGAAAGGCGCTCCGGCTTCAGTAGATTAACATGAAATACAGGATAGAGCCGGTTGAGATATTTAGGTAGTTGGAGGCGGATGGAAACAGGGTTGATAACTTTGACAATGGGAAATGGCCCAACATATTTGGGACCCAATTTCTTAGACTTTTAAGAGGTCTGAAGAAACTTGGTGGATAAATACACACGATCTCCAATCTTATATTCCCTCGGCATTGCCCTCTTTTTATCTGCCTGTTTCTTGTGTGCTTTGTGAGCAGCTTCCAATGCTCGGTAAGTCAGAGGCCACAGCTCCCGAAGGCGGTCACTCCGCTCGGCAAGGGACAGTACCTGCGGTTTCTCGCGAGGGATCTCGGGGATAGGCACAAAATCCTGTCCGTACACCACCCTGAAGGGTGTAAAACCGGTGCTGCTATGCACAGAATTGTTGTACACTACCTCAGCATAAGGTAATAATTCCACCCAGTTATCTTGCTGGTAGTTAATGAAACAATGAAGATACTGTTCCAATACGGAATTAGTCCTTTCATAAGCACCGTTAGTCTGAGGGTGGTGGGTGGAGCTCAACCCCTGGGTGGAGCCAATTAACTTCAGAAACTCTTTCCAAAACAAGGAGGTGAATTGGACCCCCCCTATCCGAAATGATGCAGTCCAGAACCCCATGTAGACGATAGATATGCGTGATGAACAGCTTAGCCAAGGACTTTGTGGATGGGATCTTAGAACAAGGAATAAAGCTTCATGTGTTCGTCATGTGTTTCCGTGTAAATAAGGATATCATCTAGATAGACCGTTACGCCTTTGTAAAGATGGTCATGTAGGACCTCATTAATTAATTGTATGAAAACAGCTGGTGCCCCCTGTAGGCCAAACGGCATAACACGAAACTGGAAACAGCCAAGAGGGCAATTGAACGCAGTTTTCCATTCGTCTCCTTCCTTAATTCTGACCCGATAGTAAGTGTCCCGCAGATCCAACTTCGTGAAGATTTTTCCTTTCCCCAGCTGGGCCAACATGTCCTTTATTAGTGGCAAAGGGTAGAGATTTTGGGCGCAAATGCCGTTAAGATTCTTAAAATTAACACAGAGACAGAAGGAGCCATCTTTCTTTTCCCTGAATAAGACTGGAGCTGCCACTCGAGGCCTAGCTGGCTCAATGAAATCCCTTTTTAAATTTTTGTCAATGAATTTTCTCAATTTGTCCATTTCTCTAGGGGTCATCGAGTAAATTTGGGGTTTAGGAAGTTTTACCCCAGGCAGAATATCAATGGAGCAATCAGTGGGTCTGTGAGAGGGCAACTTATCAGAAGATTTCTCACTGAATACATCTTTCAGGTCCCAGTATTCTTTGGGGAATTTTTCCTCCCCTTTAATTGTCTCCTGCCCACTGGCTGCTAGGTTGGCGCACGCTTTATCTGATTCTGGAACCCTCTCCTGCCCTTCCAGGGGTGTGGCAGAACGAATGCGCAACGAACCATTCCTACAATTTATGTGCAGATTCCATTTACGGAGCCAGGGTAGTCCCAAAATAAGGGGCCGATCCATCCCCGGGGCAACAATGAAACTTATCATTTCCTGGTGGGTTCCCATCCACATCTCAACAGGCTCAGTAATAAAATGAGCAGGGCTTCCCCCCACAAAAGATCCATCTAATTGGCAAAATGCAATTGGGATTTTCAGAGTTTTTAGCCTTAATCCCATTTTTTCAACTATCTAGGGCTTATGATGCAACGCGAGCATCCGGAATCTAACAGAGCAAGAATTTTCTCTTGTGTGCCAGAAGAGGGCACTCTAAGTTCAACTGGGACAGTCATGGGACCCGAGCGGGAACTTACCCAGCATTCAGTCTCGTCAGAATCACTGTCGTCAGATGAGCTGGGACTTTTGTTTTCTCCCTCTGCCAGGTGGAAGCAGCGGGAAGGCTCCTCCCCTGTCAAAGCTGGTTCCTTCCTTCTGCTAGGAGGTTTCTCCATCTTTTTCTCCTTGTGAGGGGGTGGGGTGGGGTGGCTGAGTTTGACTCTGCAGTTTACAGCACAATGCCCCTCCTTTTCACAGTGGAAGCACACGGGAGGTTTAGATTTTCCTGTGAATCCTCCCCTTCCCCCTTTTTGCATCTTTGGGAGGGGTTTTTTGGTGGGAGGTGGGGAATCCTCAGTTTCTCCTTCTCCCTTGTAATGAAGCCTGGCCAAATCAATTTCAACATCTGCTGCTGCCTTGTACCAAGGTTCTAAACGGCGGGGGAGTCTCCTGTTTACACAGTGCTGGTAAACTTCTTTGTTCAAGCCATCCGCGAAACGATCTAATAAGGTCTCTTCAGACCATCCTCTCATATAAGCTGACAATTCCTGGAATTCCTGTACATACTCAGGCACAGTCCTTTTGCCCTGTCTAAGGGTAGTAAATTTAATTCTAGCCCAGCGCTCGGTGAGAGGGTCATCAAAGCGTCTTCTCAGGGCTGCCATAAACCCGTTAAAGTTTCTTAGGAGAGGGGAATCACTATTATGTAATCCAACCATCCATTCAGCTGCCTTCTTCTCCAGAGCCATTAATACTATTCTTACTTTAGCTTCATCTGAATTCAGGTCAGGTCCATATATTTGCATATAATTCCAAACCTGAATTAAAAATAACCCCAGTTCTCTGGGCTATCCAGCATACTTTACACTTAAGGGTGGAACCTTAGCCATTTGGCGTCGCCTGGGGGCACCCCCCGCTCTCGGAATGTCTCTAGCTGCAGGGAGTGAGGTCGGTGCTGGGTCTTCTTGTGCACATTCTCCTTCGCCCCCCCCCCCCCCAGCATCTCTTAAACTATGCAATGGGTACCTTTTCTCTAGTTCTTCCTCAGGACCTCTTTCCACACTACTCTTTCGAGCCCGGCATTTTTCCCACGCTCCTTCGAGAAGTTTCATGGCTTGGGACATCATGAAGTCTTCCTCTTCAGGTCCACGCCAATCAGCTGCTGGTTTTATGGGTCTCCTCATCGTGACTCCACTTACTGGTTCTTCAGGTTCCTCTTTCTGTCCCACTCCCCAAGTCCACCTGGGTCGAACAGTAGGTTCCTCCACTTGCAGGTCAGCCAACATTTCCGTTAATGATGGTGCTGCAGCTGCCATATCCTCCTCTTGGTCACTGCCATGGAAGGACATTTTTTTTTCCGTTGAGTGCACCCCCCTCGGAAGGTATTCGCTCCAGGCTGGGTGCATGGTGAGACTCAGTTTAATGTCAGGTGCCTCTTCATTTAATAATCAAGAAAGAAACCACTCAACTCCATGTTTCAGAATTAAGTGTACTTTTACTGATTACAAACGATGAGAAGCAAAGCAAAGCTGAGTCTGAGTAAAAAGCCGCAAAAGCAATAGATATCATGTATGATTCAATCCCCTCCCCTTGGTACCCCAGTTCATAGTCCAATCATAATTCACCCAACTGTCAGGTGGGAGACATCTTCGAAAATAATCAGGATGGAATGCTGGACAGTTGGCCTCAGCGGGAAACTCCCTTCTTCCACATGCGCAGAGAGATGGTCAGAATAACTCCTAATAACAATCCTCCAGTACAGACTGATTTACCTCCCAAATACCATGCCCTCCCACCCCGTTTCAATGGCAGCCAAAAGCAGCAGTAAGGCAGAGGCTGGCACATCCCCAAATACCTGGCCTTCCTGTGTCATGTAGACCTCGTACACAATCTCCCAAAACAGAGACATGACATTCATTACTCATTTACCTCCCCACAGGGGGTATTGATACCAATATCCTGTTTCATTTGTTTTAGTTTGGTGAAGCAAACAGAACAACTAATCTTAAGGGTAATCATTCCTTTTTCCCATTCCACATGGTGAAGAAACTTTTAATACCCAAATAATCTGTCTAGTTGTCAAATTCTCTTTTATTCCCCCCTTTGAAACTCTTCCGCCTTTTCAGGAGGAGTTTCACAATTTTCTGTACCCATTATTCTCTCATATTCCCACATTGCCATCACCTGTGTCACTGCCTCCCTTTTTGCTAATAATGATAGGCTGTTAGTTATTGTTTTTATGAAGATGGGGAGAATGCATGGGATGATGATACAACCTGCGGCGATTAAACCTATTAGAGCCACTATAGCTTGCAGACCAGGCAGTTTAGGGAACCATCCACTAAAGATCTCTTTAAATTTATATCCACTCCATTTCTGGTCAGCATTATGAGTGAGTTGTCTCATTTCAGTGGTCAATTGTTTAATGAATTTTCCTGTTTCATCAATTTGTAAACAACAATTAGAAAGGTTAAATTTTCCACACACACCTCCCTCCTTAGCCAGGATATAATCCAGGGCCAATCTATTTTGGTATACAGCTATCCTGAGTTTGTCGGTGGCTTCGGATAATATGTTTAAGGCCTTATATAACATTTTACCAGCCAGATCCAACACTGCTTGTAATCGGATAATTCTGTTTAACATATAGATAGGTGTCTGGTATCCATATGACCCATCCTCTGCCCAAGTAGCTTACCAATACTTACAGACTATTCTTTCCGAGTCCCAACCATCAGTCTTTTCATACTCAGCCAACTCTTTACAGGGGAAATTGGAAAATGCTGTTTCCATGTCCCTTTTATGCCTTTTCAGGCCTACCAGGTCATAAATGGGGACTCCCAGTACCTGCCTGGACTGGATGGGTAATAGGAAGAAGGAGAGCTTGATCCACCCAAGAATACAGGATCCTGACCAATTCCCTGGTAATCTCTCATATGCAAGGTTGCCACATATCCAATACATATTATCTGGGGCAATCCACACTTCTGATTTACTACCCAGATAATGAAGTATGGTGGTATCAAATTTTTCAGGCTCTGTTCCATTATTGGGTGATGTCCAGAATTTATATTCCTGGTCCCAGAGCCCTAAACATATGAGGTCTCTCACCGGTACACTCTGGTTTCTTATAAAACAGTTCCTTCCCACTAGGTTGGTTGACAGAGTCCAGAAAATACCAGCAAAACGAGTTCTGGCTGTGATGTTTCCTTCTCTAAACATACTATTAAATATCTGTGGGCTAGCTTCCAAGGCTTCCCATGGCCACTGTTCTCCCATGTTCGTACCCCCACACACAAAACAGTTCTTTACAGTCAGTGTTTTTGCCACTTCTGCCATTTCCACAAATAAGTTATTTGCCTTGGCACTTATTGGGAGCGGGTCTTCCTCCATCTTTCTCAGGTTGTCATATACTGACCAGCCCAGGGACCTAATTTGTCCATCATATACCCTCTCCATCCTCACAGTTAGATAAGTTAAGGGATCTATTCCTGTTCCATCGATCCCCAACCCGTAAACCTTTAAGGACGGATGGTTCCTGTATATTTCCAACCTGACCCGATTGCTATCTTTTTCTTTAGTGAAATCACCTAATCCCGGGCACCCCCGATATCCACCTCCAGTATATTCACAAACATATTCCCATCCTGCACATCGCACTGAGCCTGCGCAAGGTAGCCATTTTTCATGTCTAGCAGTGACCCAGCTCGTGTCTGTCCCACACATATACTTGTGATTCCCTTTGTATGCTTCTTTCCACGAATCAGATTCACACCCCACTTTTCCTGGTTTGCCTGTTGATCGATTGCCGTGCAAGCATTGAACTCCAACATTATCTTTTCTTTCCCTTGTCTCAGGACAGTAGTGTGATTGACGTATGCATACAGACCTTCTATCTTTCCATTATAGACTTGACCAAAGCTGTATACAATGTGACATTCAGTCTCTCAGGGGTTTCAGGTTTATAACAGATCTCTTTTCCCTCTAACTTACACAGAGTGTACATGACCCCATCTTTCTGGCATGTTTTTCCCATAGGTTTACATTCTTTCGGGGCCTGGGTGTGATAGACTAGGGTGGTGACTGTAGCCACACCCTGTCTTGCCTGAGTAACACACTGTTTGCAGTCATCAGGTCCCTGCTTGTACAAACTCTTAACCTCTTGGCGTCTTCGGTCCCCATGATGGAATTGATGCAGAGCAAGGGCTACTAAGGACAGATTTTTCTGTACTTTACACAACCCCACCCACCCTTTCTTTAGCTGAAAAGAACTAATTACTCGCCCAATCACAAAGAAAGGGGGTTGGCCACAATCCATGGCCATCAAAGGTAATCCGGTGGGAGTCTAGAGGTGTCCGCATATTCCAACTCTAAATAGCCTTCCTATTTGTTTACATATTTCAGAGGTTCCAGATCCCATTTCCATACACATGATAGACATGTGCAAATCAAACCCTCTAAGGTCTTCACAAGGCTGGGGCCATCTATCTTCCCAATATGCAGGATTTATCCTAAGTACCTTGTTAATTCCATTATCTATTTTCCCCATAGGTCACTAAAAAGAACCCTGTGTCCAGAACCCCATTCACCTAGGTTTTCAATATATATATCACCATACCCCCACCACATATTGCAAACTATTACTATAAGCGTTATTATAGTTCTTAAATCCATTTTTTCCTCGCTGTGCATAGAAGACCAGCTTCTGGAGTGGTCTAGCAGAGCATCTTCAACACTGTGTGCAGGGAACCTATTGCCGGTAAGGTTCAGCACAGTGTCCTTTTAGATGATGTAACCTGGTCTGCTATTTGCATTGGATCTGGAGTACCAGGGGTTTATCTGTGGATTGCACTTCCCACTGGACCGGGTCGCTTTGGGTTGCTGCCTTTAGCCTGGTCCAGTGGATCCACGATTTAGACTCCAGCACTTTCACTGCAAGGGGAGAACACATGACCACCATATATGGCCCTTTCCAATTAGCCTTAAGGGGTTCATTTTTCCAATGTTTTACCCACACTCTATCTCCGGGTTTAAAGGGATGACATTTTGTGGTAAGTACAGGTGGCGTTTGTGCCCCTGCGTATTGTTTTATTGCTTCAAGTTGCGTATTTAACCCCTGTAGTTTTTTGATTAATTCCCTATTACCTATTCCCCCCTTATGGGATAATTCTGGCCATCCTGCAACTTCTCTTCTTAAAATCATTGGAGCCCTGCCATACATCATCTCAAATGGGGATAAGTGATACTTCTTACGAGGGGCTGTCCTTATATTGTATAGGCCCAAGGGTAGTGCATCCACCCAGCTCAAATGGATTTCTATGCATATTTTGGTTAGTTTGTCTTTTAGGGTTCGATTAACCCTTTCAACTTTTCCTCCAGACTGGGGGTGGAAAGCACAGTGGAACCTCCACTGTATTCCAATTGCCTTGGCCAATAGCTGATTGGTCTTATGGACAAACTCTGGACCATTGTCCAACGAGATAGCAGATGGGCAGCCATAGCGGGGAATGATTGAGTTTAGGAAGACCTTAGCAACCTCCCTTGCCTGTTTAGTGGAGGTGGGAAAAGCCTCCGGCCATCCGGTAAATGTGTCCACGATTACCAATAATGCTTTATAATGTTTGCATCGGGGCATGTCAGTAAAGTCCATAGTTACCATGTCCATGGGAATGGTGCCTACAGGTTGAATCCCTGGGGGCAAGGTAGGACCCTGCCTTGGGTTAGTAGAAGCGCACGTTGTGCATTGCAGGGAGGCCTTGTTGGTCAACGCATGGACACCATCCAAATAATATTCCCTAAGGATGGCCTCAGCAAGAGCTGATTTACCTAAATGCAAAGTCCGGTGGGCCTGTTCTACTACGGTCCATGCTAACAAGTGTGGTATATATGGTCGGCCGTCTGGAAGAATATACCACCCTCCTTCAATTCAGCTTTGAAATCATGGATTGCCCTTTGAACTTCCAAGGCTGAGTAGGTGGGAGTTGCCATGGTAGGAATGACGCCTACATCCATTACTACAAAGACATTAAGGTGTGGGGTTGGTTCGTGTCTGACCGCGGCTTGGTGAGCCTCTGCATCTGCCTTCCTATTACTGATGGCTATAGGGTCTGAGCCCCTTTGATGCCCTTTACAGTGTATTACCGCTACTTCTGATGGCAGCATCACCGCTTGAATAAGGTGTTTGATCAAATGTCCATGTTGGATTGCCTTTCCCGTTGAATCAGTATACCCTCTCTCTTGGTAGAGGGCGGCATGAGCGTGTAAAGTCAGGAAGGCATACTTGCTATCAGTCCACAACCTTTTGCTGTCAGCTAACTCTAAGGCTCGGATAAGTGCCCACAATTCAGCTACCTGAGAGCTCCATCCTATGCCTAGAGGGCCACTTTCTATAACTTCGTCAGAGCTAACAACTGCATAACCAGCCTGTCTCTTGCCCTCAAACATAAAACTAGAACCATCTGTAAACCAGTTATAGTCCGCTTCTGATATGGGACGGTCCACTAAATCTGGCCTACAGGAATACTGCTGTTCCAGAGTGTGTAAGCAATCATGTATAATGGGTTCAGCCTCTAGAGGGTTCAGGCGATTTGACATAGTTAGACTAACTTGCGGGTTTTCAATCAACATTGCTTGATACTTAAAAAGTCTTGAGTTGCTGATCCACAAGTGTCCCTTGTTTTCAAGGATCGATTGAAGTGAGTGCGACCAACACGGGACAGGAAAAGGTGAGTTTATTAGATTCTTGCAGCAACGCAGCCACCCCAGCTAGGACTTTTAGGCAGTGTGGCCATCCTTGGGCAGGTCCATCTAGCTGCTTGGAAAGGTATGCAATCGTCCTTTGCCAGGAACCCAACATTTGAGTCAGGACTCCTACTGCTATGTGAGTGCATACATCTACATATAAGTTAAAAGGTCTATCCAAGTCAGGTAAGCCTAGAGCTGGAGCTTGGCCAAGGGCACTTTTAAGCACTTTAAATGCCTGTTCCTGTTCTGTTTCCCACACAAAGGATTCGACCTTCGCCCCCCTTGTTGACTTATATAAGGGGGCTGCTATTACTGCAAAGTTCGGGATCCACAGTCGACAAAAACTAGCAACTCCTAAAAATCCTCTAAGTTGCCTCCTATTTCGGGGTGCTGCCATCTGCGTAACAGCAGCTTTTCATTCTTCACTTAGGATCTTTGGCCTTGTGAGATGTAGTATCCCAAATATTTGACTTTCTCCTGTACTAACTGGGCCTTTGTTCTAGACACACGGTATCCGGCATCTTGTAGAAGTAACAGAAGGGCCTTAGTATTGTCCCAGCAGCTGTCCTTGTCCTTCCCTGAGACTAGGACGTCATCTACATACTGTAATAAGACATCACCCTATTGGCGTGGGACGAAATATTGGAGGTCAGCACCCAGGGATGTACTGAATAAAGTTGGCGTATTCTTAAAGCCCTGTGGAAGTCAGGTCCAAGTATATTGGGTGCGTCTTCTGGTATTCGGGTGTTCCCATTCAAAGGCGAATAATGGTTGGCTAGCAGGGTGTACTGGGATAGTGAAAAATGCATCTTTTAAATCCAGTACTGAGAACCATTTCGCTGTAGGTGGTATTGTGCTGAGCAGGATATAGGGATTTGGTACTACCTGATGTAAGGTGACAGTGGCTGCATTCACTGGTCATAAGTCCTGTACCGGGGGATAAGTACCATCAGGCTTTTTAACTGGCAAAATGGGAGTGTTCCATGGTGACCGTATTGGTCGTATGATGCCAGCTTCCAAATATTTATTAATTAGTTCATGAATAGATGCAGTGGCTGCCGGAGTGTAATACCTCTGTTTTATCCTCACTGGCACTGCTGATGCCTTCAATTCTATTACCACAGGGTTTTGGTACTTTACACATCTGGGGGGGTTATCTCTGGGGACTTCAAACTCTTGCCATTTATTATCACCTGAAGCTATTTCTTGTACCACCATCAGTCTCCAAGTATGCTCAGGATGGTGGTCCAGTGTTAATTGATTGCCTTCTGGTGTGAAGGTGACCGTTGCTCTTAGTTTAGTTAACAAACTCCTTCCCAAAAGCGGAATAGGGCACTCTGGCATATATAAGAATTGGTGTTGCAGAACAGTATTCCCTAGTTGACATATTGCAGGCTTAAGAATCGGTCTTCCCAGAATTTTTCCGGAGACTCCTTGAATTTGCATCTGTCTTCCAGTAGGTGGTGCTATTGCCTTATTTACCACCGACCGGCTGGCTCCTGTATCCAGGAGGAAAGTTGTATCCTTCGGGATTGGGCAGCCTATAAATTCATTAAATCAAATCAAATCAAATCATTAAATTCATTAAATCAAATCTCCCACCCGTATTTTTACCAAGGGCTCGGGTGGTGGGTCCTCTGAGCCCTGACTCCTTCAATCAGACCAATCCATTTCCGCTAATGCTATCAACTCCCTTGTTTCCTGTTGACCTACTCTTCCCCCTCTGGCTCCATACCTTCCCCGTCCTCTAAAACTCTGGCCCCTTTGGGCAGCTGGAGGCAATACTCTGCCTCTTCCTCTGAATCCTCCACGTCCCCTAGTCCCCATATGCCGTGGGCACTTTCGTTGCCAATGTCCCTCTTCCTTACACAGAGCGCATTGGTTAGGTCCTAGTGAAGTTCCCCCTATAGCTGCCACGAGAAGCTCTGCTTTCTTATGCATTCTAATGTCTCTTTCCCTCTTCTCAATTTTATCCCTGTTTACATAAACCTTTCTAGCAATCTCAAGTAATTGGGTAGTGTTCATCCCTAACACTCCATTCTGCTTCTGAAGTTTCCATCTGATATCATCTGTGCTCTGGGTATGAACCTCTCATTTAGCATAGTTAAATTTTGGGGTGCACGTATGTCAATCTGGGCGTACTCTTCATAAGCTGCCACTAACCTTTGAAAAAAGGATTCAGGACTTTCCTGTGGTTCTTGAATAATAGTCGCAGGCTTAGAAAAGTTTACAGGAGGTTTGCCTGCTCGCTTTAAAGCTTCCATTGCCAGAGTTCTATATTCCACTAATTGGGTCATATGTACTGGGTTATTCGCATCCCATTGAGAATCTTGTTCTAACTCTTCTTTCATTTATATTTGCTGGGGTCTCATTTAGGAACCGTTCCTTCAGAATCTTATTTCTTGCTGCTCTCCATTTTTCCCTATCTTCGGGGGTCAACAATGTTCCCAACAGCTGCCCAATGTCACCCCATGTCAGAAGGTGGGTCTGCATGATGGTTTGGATCAATTCAATCACTTCCCGTGGCTTTTGTGAGAAAGGACCATAATGTTGTTTCCAGTTAAGGAAATCAGTCCCGGTAAAAGGAGTATATTGAAAGACTAATACCAATTGTGCCTGGTTCTGTTCATCTATGATTCTCTGGTCCATTTGTCTCAGTGGAGCCATCAAGGTGACTTGGTCAGTTTTACTTCTAGTTCTTCCCGCAATTGGGGATTTCTGGACTGTGTCAGTTTCTGTTTTTAACGGGACTGATGCCTGACAGGACCTTCCCTCAGGGCTGATTCACACACCAATGGGGGCAGCTGGGGCAATTGAGCATAGTGGGGGGCATAAGAGAGAGGACAAGCCTCCTCCTCTTGGCCTCCCGTTAAAACTGCTGCTTCTCCCTTTCTTATATTTAAAATTTTCTGTTTTCTGGCAGATTCTAAGGTGCGATTTACACAAACTCTCAGCATTTCAGTTTTGCACTTCTTAAGCCAATCTGACTTTCCGCAACTGCAATTTGCCATTGATCAATATATTGGTACTGATCTGGATGGCCAGTTCCCGGGTTTGTTACAACTTGATGGACTAAGCTTATAACCCTAGGATCCAGAGTTCCCTCTGGGGGCCATCCTACACCAAAAGTGGGCCATTCTGACTCACAAAATATTTTAAAATTAGCCTGGGTTGCTGGGGGGTCCCCATAATCCCCATTATATGTTTCTTAAAATTCTTCAATATACACTGGAGGGGTGTCCTCGGGACACTACCTCCTCCCCCCATGTTCTAAAACACTACCACTGACCCACGGCGCTGGACACTTGACAGTCACCAACGGAAACTGCAGTGGTTTAACCTCCCACACAACCTAACACGGACTTCTTTAGGATCGACATCCCGAGTCCAGGGTGGTGATCAGGCACCCTCTTCTACTCTTAAGCAGAGTAAGTACACAACACTATATTATACTTGCCTGCCGGCAGGTCTTATATTCCCTCTCGTCCTGGCCAGGATTTGTTCAGATTTTCTCCTTTCCCTTTTCACACAAAGAGTCCTTGGGCTGACTGGGATTTCCCTCGACGGTGAAAGGTGTCCTCCCCCGATCCTCCGAAGCAAGAAGCCTCGTGGCGCCAGAGGTACCCGGGGCTCGGATCCTTCCGCCGGCATGGGGTCCTGGTCGTCCGGAGCGAAAGATCGCCTGGTTGTCCCACTCTGGGTTGCCAGAAATGTAGCAGAAAATGAGACAAGACCAGCTCTTTGTCAGAGGGAGAGGTTTATTTGCGCAAAGGTTCAGGAGTGATTGGTCAAGCAAAATCTGAACCCCGAAGGGCAGTTGTTTACAGTCTTTTATACTCTTAGCCAACTTATCGATCATCCCCAAATACCTGGCCTTCCTGTGTCATGTAGACCTCGTACACAATCTCCCAAAACAGAGCCATGACATTCATTACTCATTTACCTCCCCACAGGGGGTATTGATATCAATATCCTGTTTCATTTGTTTTAGTTAGGTGAAGCAAACACAACAACTAATCTTAAGGGTAATCATTCCTTTTTCCCATTCCATATGGTAAAGAAACTTTTAATACCCAAATAATCTGTCTAGTTGTCAAATTCTCTTTTAGTAGCCTACACTTTTTGATTTGGTAGGCATACTTGAACATTGAGAACATGTGAATATTCCAGTGGTGGGTTTCAAACATTTTTAGAACCTCTTCTGTAGGTGTGGCCTGCTTTGTGGGAGTGGCTTGCTGTCCATGTGACTGGGTGGGAGTGGCTTGGCAGTCATGTGACCCAATGGGAGTGGCTTGCCGGCCATGTAACTGGGTGGGAGTGGCTTGCGGTCCATGTGACCGGGTGGGAGTGGCTTGGCAGTCATGTGACTGGATGGGAGTGGCTTGCTGGCCATGTGACTGGGTGGGAGTGGCCAAAATGATGTCACTTAATTCTTTGCCTCAATGGATGATCTACAAAAAGATATAAAAAAGGAAATTTATTATTTTGTGTACTTACTACTTAAATAAGGTTAGCAGCTCTCCGATGCGATGGATGCAGCAGGGAGCAGGCAGGTGACAAAGCAGCAGGTAAGCTGGACTGAAGGGACAAGGAACAACTGGGTCAGGTAGGCCCGCCACCTGGCAGGCTTAGCCAGCCAGGTGAAGCTGGTGTCTGGGGGGGGGGAGCGGGGGGTAGCAGGAAACTCCCTTTCAGCCATGTGGCATATGGCAGCTCGCAGCTTTTGCAAGGGAAGGCTTGAAGGCCTTTCCTCATGAAAGCTGCAAGCTGACGTACGCTAGCCTCCCACCGCCTCTGCCACCCACCTCCTTTCGTCCATGTGGCATACACCAGCCTCCTGCCACCACCACGCCCCTTTTGGCCATGAAGCATACGCCAGCCGGCAGCTTTCGTGAAATCTGCGAGCTGGTGTATGGTAGCCTCCCGCTGCTGCCGCCTCTCCCCCTCATGCTTAGTTGCTTACCTGAGGGAAGCAGCAAGCTGCTGGAAGGCGAAGCGAAGCAAAGGGAGAACCCAATCAGCAAGCACGATGTGACAGCTGCTCAGGATGTTGGCCGTTGGCACTGCACTTTTAAATGGATGTTGGAGGCAGGCGGGTCAACTCCAGCCCACTCACTGATTGGCTGGACTCCAGCCAATCAGTGAGAGGCGGGCTGGGCTAGATTAGTGCGGACAGGCGGGGGAGCGAGCAAGCTGCGAAGGAACGGGTGGGGCGAGCGAGTGACAGAGCTGGGGCAGGCATTCTGGAACTTACTTCTGGGTCCACCGGTGGAAACTCTTCTAACTGGCACGGTAGATTTGATGAACCTCTTCTACCGAACAGAACCGGCAGGAACCCACCTGTGGAATATTCTCACAAAATGGCTGCTAGGAAGAGGCTTGCCCATTCACAAATACCGGTAGCTAATACAAGGATGTAGCCTCCTAAATTTGTGACTGTGATTAAAGTAGCCTATATGTTTGATTAAATAAATAAAATTAAAATTCACCAGTAATTTATCAAAATGGTACTGTCAGCCTCTGCTTTGCTATCGCTTCGGCTACCATGAAACGGGGAGGGAAGGCATGGTATTTGGGAGGGGTTACTCATTGTGCTGGAGGAAGGTTCTGGAGTTCACTGGCTGATCGGACTACGCATGCGTGGGTGTTCCCGCCTGGACTAACGGCACCGACATTCCATCTTCGTGATGCCTTTTGAAGTTATCTCACACCTGACACTTGGAAGAATTATGATTGGACTGGACCTGTGATGCCAAGAGGTGGGGAATGGGCTATTCTATATATCAATCACTTTCGCGCCTAAATAATCAGACTTCGCTACGCTATGCCTTTAATCATTCTTAATTAGTAAAAGTACACTTCATTTCCACACATGGAGTCTCGTGGTCTTTCTTTCCTAATTAATTAATGGAGAGGTGCTGACAGTTAGCGAAGTCTCATCAACACCCTACCAGGAGAATAAAACCTTCCGTGGGGGGTGAAAACTACAAGAAGAAGAAACAGAGAAAATGTCTTCGCACGCTAGCGATGAAGAAATTGAAAAAGACACCACTGATTTATTATTACCCGAGAAGTTGGCTGAGCTGGAAATAACGGGCCCTGCGACACCCCCCCCCCCCGTTGGTCCTTGTCTGTGGGACAAAGAGAAGATAGTGCAAGCTGGGATGCTGGCGTTACCAGACGGAAACATCAGGAGAGGCCGTTTGAAGTGGGGCCCGAACGAAGACCCTGGGAAAGAGATCAGCCTGAAACCTTGGAACAGAGGTACTCTGGGCAAAGATTCAGGGAGGGAGAAGAGGCCGAGAGGGGATGGGAGCAAGAAAACCCACGGGCAGCTTCACCCCCCCAGCCAGGGGTGCTGCCAGGCCAGGGGCCCCACCCCCCAGAAGACGCAGAATGGCTAAAGTCCCCCCCCCTAACTGTAAAGTATGATGGAAATCCTAAGAAGCTGGGTTTTTTCATTATGCAAATTTATAACTTCATGGAAATTTATGGGCCCGATTTTGAGTCAGACGCCATGAGAGTGCGGATGATATTACTTGCTTTGGAAGACGAGGCCACTGACTGGTGGATGGGTTTGCATCAGACCAACTCCCCCCTCCTGAGGAATTTTAATGCGTTTATGGAGGCGTTCAAGAGACGATTTGATGACCCCCTGACTGAGAAACGCGGTAAACTGAAATTTATGACCCTCACGCAGGGAGATAGACCGGTGACTCAGTACATTCAGGAGTTTCAACACCTTTGTAATTATATGAGAGGATGGAGTGAGGAAGCCCTTTTGGATAAATTTGCTTTGGGCTTGGATGAAGACATTTATCAACAATGTGTTAATCGCCACCTTCCTAAGCGCCTTGCAGTTTGGTTTGAAAACGCAGCTGACATTGAACTTGATTTAATTAGACTCCGATGTGCAAAGGAAGAGAGGGAGAAGGAAAGAGAAAAAGCAGCGAGATCTTCCCCCCCAACCCACAAACCCCCTTTCGGAGTGAAAAGCGAGAGGTGCTGACAGGTACTTATCACCAAATCTACAACAATTCCTTTCAGTCGGGTTTCAGGTCTGGTTACAGCATGGAAACTGCTTTGGTCGCGCTGATCCGTTCTAGCCACCCCCAGACCTTGGACCCTCGCAGGCCCATAGAAGAGGGGGGGGAGATAAGACAGTCCCCCGCATATCACCTATATACCACCTATGGACTGTTGTTGGCTGTTGTTTTGGACTACACCGTGATCTGGAGGGGGTGAGATTGCAAAGTTACCACTTGTTTCAAGCTGGTGCTTATGCCCTTCCCCCCTCCATCTGCAGCCACCTCACCCAACACAGACTTACGAACCTTGGCCTTTGGGATTCTTCTCGGGACTTAGAAGAAGGGAGAGGGGCAGAGTGCCATCATTCCATCTACCCTCTATTTTACAATCGCCCAGGCAATCACGGTTTTTTTTGGACCTTTGACTTTGGGTGCTTTTCGGGACCTGAGGAAGGGAGAGGGGTGGAGCAGCTCTCCCTCCTCTTTCCACACCACGGACTATCTTAACCATACTTGCGCAGTGCTCTGCACATTTTAGGAATGTAGTGTGAATGGTGTGCCTGGCTGATGTTTGTACCCACTTTTTTAACCCCATATTGTTGTATTTTTTGTGTTTAATTAACATACGTGGGGAATGCATGGATGAGTGGCTGTGTATGTATGAGAGGATTGAGAGTACAGCCTGGCGCCCCCTCCACTGAGTACTATTGCAGAAGTGGTAGGGGGCCCAGGCCTACCTCCCGTCCCAGAATGAGTGACAAAAATCGCCTGCTGGATTGAGCGGAGGCTGTGGGAGGGGATACGGGGTCTACAGGTGCGGGGGTGGGCTGGAGCATTACGTTCACTATGGGGAGAGGCAGGTACGACGGAAACTTCAGGACTAGCCATTACCGGGGAAGGAGGGTTCGCTACATCACAGAGATCCCTCCTTCCGGTCCTGATAGTTCCACTCCAGGGCCAGATGGCGAGAACTGTCAGGGCCCTGGTCTCAGGCTGTTGTTGCTAAATGCCAGGTCTGTGGTTCACAAAGCTCCCCTTGTCCGGGACCTAATTTTAGACGAGGGGGCAGACCTGGCATGTATTACTGAAACCTGGCTGGGCCCGGAGGGAGGGGTCCCCCTCACTGAAATGTGCCCAGAAGGATTTCAGGTTCTTCATCAGCCGCGACCCCAGTGAAGGGGTGGGGGAGTGGCTGTCATCATCCGAAGGTCTTTAGTTCCTCATAGGATCCCTGCTCCGGAGCTTGTCGGGTGTGAGTCCCTGTTGATGAAGTTGGACCTTGGTGGTGAAGTGGGTCTATTGCTAATGTACCTACCTCCCAACAGTGTCGCAACAGCCCTCCCCTCGCTCCTCGAGTCAGTAGCCGAGTTGGCGGTAGCGTTCCCCAGACTTATGGTTCTGGGGGATTTCAACCTGCCTACACTTGATGAACGCTCTGACGGGGCGCAGGAGTGCATGGCTTCCATGACAGCCATGGACTTGACCCAAGTAATTCGGGGTTCGACTCATTCAGCAGGTCACACGCTTCACCTCGTATTCCTTTCGGAGCAGTGGAGATGTGATCTAGAGTTGAAGGGCATTAAAACCTTGCCCTTGTCTGATCACTTCCTACTGAGGCTTGACTTTCAGAAATCAATCCCCCACTGTAGGGAGGGGGAACCAATTAAGTGGTTCCACCCCAGGCGCCTGATGGACCCTATGGGATTTCAGACGGCGCTTGGAGAAATACCTGACACTCGTCCACAATCCGGTGGAGTCCTTAGTCACTGCCTGGAATACAGCGGGGGCGGGGGCTCTAAACCGGATTGCGCCTTTGCGACCTCTCCAAGGCAGCGGATCCAGGAGGGCCCCTTGGTTTACCGAGGAACTCCGGGAGATGAAGCGCCAAAAGAGACGCCTAGAGCGCCACTGGAGGGCCAGTAAATCTGAGTCAGACCAAGCACTGATGAGAGCCTTTATCAGAGCCTATCTCGTGGCAATACGGGCGGCGAAATGTTCGCATTTTGCCGCCCTTATTGCATCCGCTGAATCGCGCCCAGCTGCCTTGTTTAGAATAACCCGCTCCCTCTTGAAAGGGAGGGATGCGGATGACCCTTTACAAGGTAGAGCTGAGGAATTTGTCCAGTATTTAATGGATAAAGTCGCTCGGATTCGGACAGAGCTGGACTCCAATTGCACGGTACCAGCCGAGGTACCGGGGGAAGGTCTTGAGCATACTTTATGGATTGAGTTTCAACTTGTCGCTCCTGAGGAAGTGGACAAGGCCATGGGAGTGGTGAGTGCCTCCACCTGTATACTGGACCCGTGCCCCTCCTGGCTGGTCTCAACAAGCAAGGAGGTGACACGTGGCTGGATCCGGACGATAGTTAACACCTCTCTCCCGGAGGGAATTTTCCCGCCCCTCCTAAAGGATGCGGTGGTGAGACCCCTCCTGAAGAAACCATCTCTGGACCCAGCCATTTTGAGCAACGATCGTCCAGTCTCCAACCTGCCCTTTGTTGGGAAGGTTGTTGAGAAAGTGGTGGCCTCTCAACTCCGATGGTCCTTGGATGAAACCGATTACCTAGATTCCTTTCAGTCGGGTTTCAGGCCTGGTTACAGCACGGAAACTGCTTTGGTCACGTTGATCAATGATCTCTGGCAAGCCAGGGATAGGGGTCACCCCTCTATCCTTGTGCTCCTTGACCTCTCAGCGGCTTTCGATACCATCGACCATGGTATCCTTCTGCGACGGTTGCGAGAGGTGGGAGTGGGAGGCACCGTCCTTCGGTGATTCTCCTCCTACCTCTCGGACAGGTCGCAGTCGGTGTTGGTCGGAGGGCAGGGGGCCAACCACAAGGCCCCTCAACTATGGGATGCCACAGGGTTCGGTCCTGTCCCCCCTCCTATTTAACTTCTACATGAAGCCGCTGGGTGAGATCATACGCTGGCACGGGATTAAGTACCACCAATACACGGACGATATGCAGTTGTATCTGTCTGCCTTGTGCCAACTCAGCGAAGCAGTAGAAGTGATGTGCCAGTGCCTGGAGGCTGCTAGGGTCTGGATGGGAGCAAACAAGTTGGCACTCAATCCAGACAAGACCGAGTGGCTTCTGATGTTCCCTCCCAAAGATTGGCCAATTATTCCATCTCTCAGGCTGGGGGGTGAAATTATACGCCCCTCAGAGAGGGTCCGCAATTTGGGAGTCCTCCTGGATCCCCAGCTGACTTTAGAACACCATTTGTCAGCTGTGACCAGGGGGACCTTTGCCCAGGTTCACCTGGTGCACCAATTGCGACCCTACCTGAATCGGGAGGCCCTTCAGACGGTCACTCACACCCTTGTGACCTCAAGACTGGATTACTGTAACGCGGTCTACATGGGGCTGCCCTTGAAGAGTGTTCGAAGACTTCAGTTAGTCCAGAACGCAGCCACGCGAGCGATTGTGGGTGCACCTAGGTACACCCATGTCACACCTATCCTCCGTGAGCTGCACTGGCTACCCATTAGTCTCTGGACCCACTTCAAGGTGCTGGTCATTACCTATAAAGCCCTACATGGCATCGGACCCGGGTACCTGGGCATCGGACCTGAGAGACCGCCTCCTGCCAATTACCTCCCATAGACCAATTAGATCTCACAGGTTAGGTCTCCTCCGGATTCCATCTGCCAGCCAATGTCGGCTGGCGACTCCCCGGGGGAGAGCCTTCTCTGTTGCAGCTCCAGCCCTTTGGAATGACCTCCCCATGGAGATCCGGACCCTTACTACCCTCCCGGCCTTCTGCAAAGCCACCAAGTCCTGGCTGCTCCAGCAGGCCGGGGGGCTTGTGAAATATCCAGCCCCACAGAAACTGTGAATGTTGCGTATTTTAAAGTGTTGTTTTTGTCTATTTATCCCCCTTCCCTTGTTTATTGTGAGCCGCCCGGAATCCTTCAGGAGTGGGCGGCATACAAGACAAATAAACTAAACTAAACTAAACTATACCCTGCAGAACATTGTCTACCATCTCTGTGGTGGTTACCTGAGCACAGGGATGGGATCCTACCGGTTTACCATCCTACCATATTTTATTCCCAACATTATCATCAAATTCTCTGTATATATGAATGCTCAGATCCATAATAAATATCAGTGTGGCCTTTACCAGTGGTGGGTTCCTACCAGTTCGGACCGGTTCGGCTGAACTGGTAGTGGTGTCACTGGAACCAGCAGTGACCCAGGCCTGCCATGCCCCTGAACTGGTCCTCCAGGTGGCACAATAGGTGCTGCCATCTTGTTTTTTGCTTCTGAACCTGTGCAGAGCAATTTTTATTGCACTGTGCATGCACGCACAGTGCACATCAAGTACGTGCACAAAGCGCCCATGAGCAAACCGGCAGTAGTGACTGCCGGAACCTACACCTGGACTTAACTCACATACATATTCATTACTTTTGATTTATACAACGCAAGATTATAAAACCTAATCCTACTGAAAGGAAATTTTGTCCTGCAGTACTTTAGGTATTGATAAAAACTTCAGATGTAGATGCCATACTTAAAACTACTATATTGTTTAGCGTAAATGAGATTTTCCTCAAAAGATACTTGCAAAATTCTATGGTGTAGAACAAGGGTGTCAAATTGGTGGCCATGGGCCACGCCTACCCCAGCTCTGTGAGGGGAAAAACATTGTGATATATCATGTGATGGCAATGTGACATCACAAGTTTGACACCCGTGGTGTAGAAGCAGGGGTGAAATGCTACCGGTTTGGGTCAGTTCGCCTGAACCTGTAGTAAAAAATGCTACCGGTTCACATGAACTGATAGTAAAAAAAATGCTAGAAATCGTGTGGCACAGCTGATTGTCAGAACTTTTAAAAAATCTTTTAAAGCATTTTTAACTATATTTTTATTTCATATAATTTTCTTTTGCCTGAACCAGTAGTAAAAAAATGCTTTAAAAAAGTAAAAAAAATTCTGACAATCAGCTGTGCGACAATCAGCCTTGCCGAGTGATTTATATTAGCTAGAAAGCAGGAAATCCTGCTTTCTAGTGAATCTAAATCATGCAGCACAGCTGTTCCTCCCCTCGCTATTCTACATACCTTTGCAGACTCAGAAAAGGCTTCTTAATCCTCATTTTTCAGCGCTGCACAGTAGCACCTGCAATGTGCATGCACATGAAGCAAACCAGTAACAAACTGAACCAGTAGCAGACTTCAGCATTTTGCCCCATGTAGAAGGTATATATGCAATAGAATATACAAAACAATATATTTCCATCATTTGTTAATAATGTCTGTTTTGTATGCAGACATATTCCAAAACCTTTAAAATGAAAACCAAGAGATCATATTACAATTGAAATAAAAATACCCAACATTTTGCATGAAGCTGTATGAGGATAAACAAACAACATGAGCTATATGAGGAATTCTGTAACATTTTTACTTAAATTTATGAAACAGCTTAATTTGATAGATTAAAAGTAGACTCCAAGCCTTTTAAAATCAATGGAAGCATTGCTTTGATGTTTTTTCTACAGTATAATATATTTTAAAACCAAAAATACTTGTTTGATAATCATCTATGAGCTCATCCTTGTGTTTCTCTACCTGGGACAAAAATATCTCCCTAAACATGTTTAAATTACATCCTCACAATTTTACTTTTGTCCCATTCCTAGCTCATTGTGAACACAGCTTAAAGACATATTTAACTATTATAATTTTAAAGTAAATGTGCTTGACATATGACCATAATTGAGTGAGAAATTATAGTTGTAAGTCATTGCAATCATAAGTTGAGACGTCATGTGACTGGATGTGATTTTTTGATGTTTTTAGTGGTAGGTAAGTGAGCCAGTTTTCCCCAATGGGAAAAAATAATATAAATTGCAGTCATGTCAGTGCAGGATCCTGCAAATGGCTATAAAGCTGAATCAGTTGCCAAATGTCCAAAATGTGATCATGTGGTGATGGGTGTGTGTGTGACCCATTATAATTTGAAAATGGGTCATAGATAAGGTGACCAGACGTCCCGCATCTGGCGGGACAGGCACACCTTTTCATAATTTTTCCCACGTGCCAGGCCGTTCTCAAAAAACCCTGCTTTATTTTGGCGCTCGCTGGCTCCCTCACCCATCAACTGCCGCTAGCTGGCTCATTCCGTTCCCCCATCTATTCTATTCTACACTAAAAATTTAAGCCAGCCCAGCCTGCCGCTCACTGATTAGACTGGACTCCAGCCAATCAGTGAGCTGGCTGGGATGGAAAACTTTAAGCACGCGGCATCCCATCCAGCTCACTGATTGGCTGGAGTCCGCTAAAGCATGCCGCGCGAGTCTCCATTTCATTTCGCCTTCGCCGTTTGCTTTTGCTGCTTCACTGGTGAGTAACCAGTGGGAATCGGGAGGCTTCGCCGCTTTGGGTGGGTGGCGGTGCCCTTTAGCAAGGGAAGGCCTTCCCTTGTGAAGGCCTTCCCTAGGGAGGCCGCGGCTGGCAGTAGCCGCCGCGATCTGGCTCCCCCCCCGCCCAGCCTCCTCCACTAGCCTTTGTCCCTCCACAGTAGGGCGGCTGGGGGGAGGAGACAGCCCTCCTCTCCTTCTCCCCCTTTGCGGAGTTGGGCGGGCAGGCCGTCTCCTCCCCCCAGCCACCCTACTGTGGAGGGACAAAGGCTAGTGGAGGAGGCGGGGCAGGGGGGAAAGCCAGGCCGCGGTGGCTACTGCCAGCCCGCGGCCTCCCTACCCTGAGAGAGAAACCCGGGAGAAGATGCGGGGAGGGGGGAATTCACATGGGGTGGGCTGCAAGAGGGAGTGAATGAGTCTGGATTGCTGCAAAGCAAGTCTTTGGAAGTCTTTTGCGCCAGCTAGAAAAGGTCTTCATATACTCCCTCTTCTTGCAGCACGCCCTGATGCGAAAAACGCCGAGATCAGCGCACTTGGGGCTGCTGCTGCTGCTGCGACCGTCGCAGTGATTTCTGTCAAAGCAAACGTGGGTGCAGCCAAAGAGCTTGTCTGAATGGGGCTGAAGGGAGGGAACCAGGAGCCCAGCAGAGCAAGAGCGCCGCATGCCTGCCATGTACCTTTGCCCGCAAACAAAGCACATCCGTGCCTGCCGACAACTCCTGAGCACGAGAAACGAGCCGGGCTCCCCCGGGAGACCCCCACCCACCCACCCCCAGGCCAGGGGGGCTGCAGGTGGGGGAAGGGCAGGGGGGTGGAGGAGCCACCGCAAGGGCACCGCATTTACCCCTGCACCGAGGCTGGAAACGGCTAAGGCGGCCAGGAAGGTCCGATCAGCCGAGACCATCACTCCGCGCTTCCTTCCCTAAAAATTTACATTTCTGTCAGAGGAAAGGTCACAGTGTTGTGTGGTAGTTGGAGCTTGGAGCACAGCGGAGAGGAAGGAAAGTGGGCGGGCAGTACTGGCTTCCGCGAAGCGGAGCCTTTAGGGATTTAGGGAAAGGAGCCAGCCATGGAAGGGAAGTGAGTGTGCGGGACCGTGTGTGTGTGTGCGCGCGCAGACCAGCCGCCGGGGAGTTGCGTCTGCCTTTGCTGAAGGAATATGTTGCTGCTGTGGTGGTTGCTGGCCTCCCGTTGCCAAACGGCGCCTGGAAGCCACGAGTGGTGGACGCAGCCCTGCCTTGGCAGCTTCTAGCAGAGGACCGTGCGAGCGTCTCTCCCTTTGGCTGCAGTTTCCTTTCCTCTCTCCGCCCGCGGATGCTGTGGCTGATTTTCGCTTCTCCGCCTCTTCCTGGGGATCGTGGAGGAATCTTGGTCTGGCATCATTGAGGAGAACCCGCCATGTGCCTGTTTCGAGGCTCATCACTAGCAAATACCCACCGCTAGAAGATGGGGAGGGTAGCCTGGGTCTTCTCGGGCCAGGATCGGACCTTCCTGGCTGCTTTTGCTGCTGCTGCCACCGCCACTGCTTGGCAGGTTCTCCTCAATGATGCCAGACCAAGATTCCTGGTACACAATAGATTTTGTGACATGGCTGGTCACAAAATTTTCTTGCTCAGAAAGAAAACTCTCACAGCCTCTAGTAGGTGTCAGATGTGGGAAGTCAGGCTCTGCTCTAGTCTCAACCACAAAAACTCAATACAGTAGGTGACTTTGGTTATTCCTCTATCTTCACTTAGCTTAACTCAGAAGGTGATAAAAAATTGGAGGAGATGGCACCATGCAGGCCACCTTGAGTTGGGGTGGGGGGAAGCAGGATATATATTTAATTAATACATAAGGTAATAGCTTGTAATTTCATACTGACATTTCTATTTTTATAAATCTTTGCTCTGTGTATTTATTAGCCAGAGCACATTTATTCCTTTAGAGTACTATACTATTCTGTTCATTTGTCCAATTTCCTCTCCCAGCTTTCATTCAAAAGTTCCTGGTGTACATACACTTTTATCTTCAGAATAAACCTACCTACCTACCTACCTACCTACCTACCTACCTACCTACCTACCTACCTGTCATCTATCTATTGAAAAGTAGCAACAACTGATCCTACATTAGAACAATTGAGGCTGTATATTGAAACTGCCAAGTAGGAGTGTAACAACTTTTTTATTCTATTGATATGCAGCAAACATCATCACTTTAGTGACCAAAGTTACAATGGCATTGAAAAAAGTGACTGATGACCATTTTTCACACTTAGCTACCGTTGCAGCATCCTCATGGTCACGTGATCAAAATTTTGTTTGGCAAGAGATTCGTATTTATGCTGGTTTCAGTGTCCTGGGGTGACCTTTTGACAAAATATAATTTTTTAAATCAAGCCCCCCCCCCCCCGTCAATGGTGTCCCTCTTTACCAATCTGAAAATCTGGTCACCTTAGTCATAGAAACCGTTTAGGGGTATACATAATTTGGGGGTATACAAATCTGAACAATTGTTTTTTTTTTAATTATTTTTATTTTTTATTACACAGACAACAATGGGAAAGGGAGAGGATGGAAAAAGAAAAAAGAAAAAGGGGGGGGGGGAAGGGAAAACCCATCTTCACATATAATATGTCGTTTAATCACAGGTGCATCCCTACTAAGTTTATACATCCCGTATCTCTCTATTGTATATTTGGTAAGCACCACAATAAGCTAGGGTTTAAAAAACAAAAAACAACAAAATAAAACAAGGGAGAGAGAGAAGAAAAATAAAAAAGAAAAAAAGGGTAGGGGGAGGGGGGGAGGCCAAAAAGGGCAAAAAAAGGTCCAAGAAGGAATGGAAAAAAGAAGAGGAAAAAAAAACAACACCATCATCACATGCAGCATGTCGTTTGATTACGGTTGTTTTAACATCTACATCTTCAAATAATGTTTACCATCTCAGATATTTCCTCTAATGTAACTAAAGGTCTCATTTTCCTTCTACAATATATATTCAGTTAACATTAGCATTGTTTTCCCCCAGAGAATATACTTCTATTCATTGTTAATCTTGCATTTCATACCTTCAAACAGAGATCTTATTCCTTCATTATTCAACAAGGCATCGCTGCCTATATATACCAGTTTTCATTTGTTCCCCTGTTAGAATTGCCTTATCAGCAGCGAAATATCATTATAATAAGTTCTTAACCTTATACATTATATCACCAGACCTTATATTAGTACTTCCTTATATCATTGTTGAATTATTTCACAGCATAATTATATCATTTACTTTTTCCAATTAAGACATAAGTGTATCATTTTTCATTTCCAAAATTTTGTTTTTTTTCCCTTAGCCATTGATAAAACAAGTCCCATATCTTATAAAATTGTTCATCCTCTTGCTCTCTAATTTCAAATGTCAATTTACTCATTTCGGCACAGTCCATTATTTTTTGAATGATTTCTTCCTCTTTTGGTATTGTTTCATTTTTCCAGTTTTTTGCAAATACAATTCTGGCTGCTGTTAACACATTTACAATCAAATATTTTAAGTCTTTGTTGTAGATTTCTGGTAAGATTCCCAATAAAAAGACCTCTGGTTTAAAGTCTATTTGTTTGTGTATCATTTTCTCCAACCACATGTGGATTTTAGTCCAGTATCTTTTGGCTTCAGTGCAAGTCCACCACATGTGGTAGTATGAGCCAGGTATCTGGTGACATTTCCAACACTTTTCTGATTTATTCTTGAACATTCTTGCACTTCTGGTTGGGGGTAGATGCCACCTGTAAAACATCTTATACAAGTTTTCTCTATATGCAGTAGACATTGTCATTTTGTAATTTTGAGACCACAATTTCTGCCAATTCTCTAAATCAATCCCATACTTAAAATTTTTCCCCCAAGCAATCATAGTTTCTTTAACTTGTTCTTCATGCAATTTAAACTCCAATAAATATCCATATAGTTTTTTAATTACTTTTTCATCGGTATCTGTTAGAATTTTGTCTAACTCAGTCATTTTATTATAGAGACCTTTAGTTTTTCTATCTTCATTATATCTAGATTGTATCTGTACATATGAATACCAGTTCATTTCCATCCCTTCTTGCTTCAACTTGACTAGATTTGAGCTCACCCTCTGTATTCAATAATTCTATATATCTAACTGTTTGTTCCTTTTTATGTATTATCGGATACGAGAATGCTTCAATTGTTGATGTCCAGACTGGAATTTTTAAATAATGTAATTTTTTAATCTTTTCCCAATTTAACAACAACGCCTCCCTTATATAATGTCTTCTAAAATAACCATGTGGTTTAGTTCCCTTATACCATAAGAAAGCATGCCATCCCAACAGCAAATCGTGACCTTCTACGTTCAATAATCTAGAGTTTTTTAATGATATCCACTCCTTAATCCACATCAGGTTTGCTGCCTGATAGTATAGCTCCCAATCGGGTAAGCCAAAACCTCCTCTTGATCTAACATCTTGTAGTAATTTAAGCTTTATTCTAGCTTTTTTCCCTTGCCAAATAAATTTCAAAACTATTTTATTTAAGTCTAGAAAAAAATCCTTACCCAGTCTAATTGGGATTGTCTGAAACAGATATAGAATTCTAGGTAGAATGTTCATTTTAATTGTGGAAATTCTTCCCATCATTGATAAATGCAAGTTTTCCCATTTCTCCAAATCGATTGCTATTTGTCGTTTTAATCTGGTATAATTATCCTCTTTAAGAGTGCTACATCTAGGTGATAAATGTATCCCCAAATATTTAATCTTACTTGTGTTTTGAATCTGCAACATTTCTGACAACTGTTCCTTTTGTGTAGCTGGGATATTCTTTGTCATGATCTTTGTTTTATCTTTGTTTATTTTCAAGCCTGCTACTTCTCCATATTCCTCTATTCTTTCTAACAATTTGGGTGCGGTTTCTAATGGATCTTCAAGAATGAAAACTAAGTCGTCTGCGAACGCTTGCAGTTTATACTCTTCTCTCTTAATTTTCATTCCTCTTATTTCTTCTTCTTCTCTAATCTTTCTATTTAAGACCTCTAGTGTTAGGACAAAGAGTAGCGGTGATAGTGGGCAGCCTTGTCTTGTACCTCTTTTTATTTCAATCGGTTCTGTTAGTTCTCCATTTACCATTATCTTTGCTGCTTGTTTCTGGTATATCATTCGTATACTTTGAGTGAATTTCTTGCCAAAGTTCATCTGCTCCAGTTGCAAAAACATAAACTGCCAATTCACATTATCAAAGGCCTTCTGCGCATCGAGGAACATCAGTGCCAATTGTTTTTCTGGGTGGGCCTCATAGTATTCCAAGGTATTCAAAATTATTCTCATATTGTCTTTGATTTGTCTTTTAGGTAAAAAGCCATTTTGATCTGAATGGATGAAGCCATTTAAGTATTTTTTAAGTCTCTCAGCTAGTATAGATGCAAATAGCTTGTAGTCTGAGTTTAATAAAGAAATTGGTCTATAATTCTTGATTTGTGTTGAATCAGTCTCTTCCTTGGGTAGTAATGTGATATACGCTTCTGACCATGACTTCGGTATTTGGTTCTCAGTCATCACTTCATTCATGACTTGTAAGAGTGGGAGGGTCAATATTTCTTCAAATGTTCTGTAGAATTCCACGGGTAGGCCATCTGGTCCTGGGGCTTTCCCATTGTTTTGTTTTTTAAGTGCCTCTGTTAGTTCCATCATTGTTATTTTTCTTTCTAACATTGTTCTAGTTTCATCTGGTACCTGGGGGAGATTGGCATCTTGTAGATACTTTTTGACTCGTCCCTCCTCCACCTTCTCTTGTTCATAGAGTTTAACGTAGTAGTCATGTATAATATTTTTTTTCCGGTATTTCCATATTGAATTTCTCCTTGTTTATCTCTTAGTTGAAGTATTTTCTTTGTTTCTCTCTCTTTTTTCATCTTATATGCTAACCACCTGCCTGGTTTGTTCGCATTTTCAAAATAATTCTGTTTGGCACCTCTAATTTTTTGTGCCAGTTCTTCCTTTTCTAATAGGTCCATTTTGTGTTTAATTATGTCCATTTTTATTTTAACATCTTTTTTTTGTGGTGCTCTCTGTAGGTCTCTTTCAAGTATTTTATAGTCATTGTCTAAAGCTTTGTGCATTTGTCTTTTTTTTGAGTTTCTCTTCCTTGTGTAGTCTATTGTCAAACCTCTGATAACAGCCTTCATTGTGTCCCAGAGATTCTGCAATGACGTATCTTCTTTCCTATTTTCTTTAAAAAAAAGGACTAGCTGTTTTTCCATTTTTTGTACAAACTCTTTTTCTTTCAATATAGTGTTATTTAGTGTCCATCTAGATCTTGCCCTTTGGCCTTTCCATTTAATTAAAATTGGATTGTGGTCCGCCCAGGTACTTGCTTCAATCTCAATTTCTTTTATGTTGGAGCTCAACTCTGCTGAGACCCATATCATATCTATTCTAGAGAATGAAGAATGTCTATTTCAGTAGAAGGTATATTGTTCTTTTTTAACGTTTCTTTCTCTCCATATATCTTTTAAATTTAGTTCATCTGTCATCCTAAAAAAAGATTTCGGCAGAGGCTTCCTATTTAATTTTTTTGTTTTATGTGTTTTATAGTCCATATTTTGATTCACAATGCCATTAAAGTCTCCCATCATACAAATATCAGCATAGTCTAGTTCCAAAACTTTTTTGTGAAGTTTTTTGTAGAATTCATCTTGTTTTTCATTGGGGGCATAGATTCCAATTAGGAGTGTCTTTTTGGTATCCATAATTTCCACCATCAAAATTCTTCCCTCTTCCTCTGCGTATACTACTTTTGTTGGGATGTTGCCTTTAATATAGAAGACCACTCCGCTTTTCTTACAATTTGCCAATGATGAAAACATTTTCCCAAGCTTTGGTTGAGTCAGTAAATGTTCATATTTCTTTTGAATATGTACTTCTTGCAGACAGATTATGTCAAGTTGTAATTTCTCTAATTTATGGAATACTTTCTTCCTTTTAGTTACCGAATTGAGTCCATTAATGTTAATTGTAATCATTTTTCTTTCTTCCACGTTTATACTTTATATACAGGGTTTATCGCTCTAGTGGATCTAGGTTCTCGTTTTTCTTTGCGGCTCCCATTCCCTGTCTCCCCTTCTTTTTCACTTCCACCTACTGCTCCTTCTATTTTTTTGGTCGCGGTTACAGGTGGTTCCAGTATTTGTATCACTGCATCGTCTTTCCCAGCTTTCTCCGCCGTTTCTCTAAAGTATTCTTCGTAGAAAGCTTCTGCCTTCTCAGTTGTATCTATCCTGTGTCTTTGTCCTTGCCAAGTACATAATAAACATTCCGGTATGAGCCATCTGTAGTTAACACCTTTTTTTATCAATACTTTGGTCAGAAATTGATATTCTCTTCTCCTCTCTCTCACCTCTCTTGGAATTTGTTTGAGTACTACAATCTCCTTTCCTTTATATTCTAATTTTCTATCTCTCATTTTCTGTAGGATTTGTGATTTAATTGTTTTCTTAGTAAATCTTACATGCACTTCCCTTGGAAGAGCATTTCTCATTGCATACCTTGTGTATACTCTAAAAGTCTCATCGATTGTTTCTTTTATTTGGTCCTGGGACATCCCCAGAACATCTATCAAAATATTTGAAATTATCTGAACTAAGTCCTCTCCTTTTTCTTCTTCTATGTTTTGAAATCTTAAAAAAAATTCAGACCTGTCCATCTCCCATCTTAATATTCCACTGCTCTCTCTTTCTACATCACTTAGTCTGATCTCTAGCTTTTCAGTTTTCTTCTCTCCTTCTTGAATCTTATTTTCAATTTTTTGAATCCTATTTTCATATTTCAGCATCCAGTTGTGTATACTTTCTACTTTTCCTTCCATATTATCAACTTTTTGCACTATGCTTTGGTTTTGTTGTTCCATTGCCTCCATTTTTTTTACAAGGGTATCATTTCCTGCTTGCATTTTCTGCATCATTTGTATAAGTGTTTCAAAGTTGGCTTCCTTCTCTTTTTCCTGATGGGACATCGTCTGTGTTGTCCTCTGGCCTCCCGCAGGTGAGGGGGCAGGGGTTGATGTAAAGCCAAAGGCAGCTGCTTTTCTGCTCATAGCCAATTAGTATTAGAGGGTGGAGGGTTATAAGTATAGTGGATTAAGTACGTAAAGTACACAGAGGAGAGGGGGGGGAGATAAGAAAGGGGGGAAAAGAGAAAGGGAAGGAAAAGAGAGAAGGGAGAGAAAAGGAAGGAAAGAAGAGGAAACTTTTTTTTGTTTCAAAGATGAAATGCAGTAGAATGCAATAAAATATATATATATATATATATATATATATATATATATATATATATATATATATATAAATAAGAGAGTATGAAATAGTAAAAAAAAAGGAAGACACCCCCCCTCCAAAAAGGGGAGAAGGGGTGCTTCAGTTACAAGTGAGAAAAGAAAGAAGCAGAAAAAATGTAAATAGTCAAGAGGTGATCCAAAGGTTAAAAAGAATAATCAAAACAGAAAAGAAAAAAAAATGTAAAAGATCAAAAGGTCGATGGTGATGATCAAAAAGGAAAAACTCAATGTCGATGTCTCCACAGCCGGTAATATGAGAATGGTGTTGGGAAATGAAAGGATGCCAACAAGCTAAAACAAATGATTTTTTCCGGACTCTTTTTTCCCCCCCCTAAGATAAGAGTCTCTTCAAGGTCACGCTCAGCTTTGCTGTTTTATCTCACAGGTTCCCAGCTGCGTAAACACGTAAATCAAATGCATTACAGGGGGGATTTTAATGGCAAAGTTCGAGTCCACAAGATGGCAGTGTTGGCTTGTAGTTTGTAGTTTACAGCTTGTTTTAGTCCGTTCCATTTGTTAATTACTAATTGTTAAAAAAAACAAACATCAAAAGGGCTAAAAGGCAACGAAGAAAAACAAACCAAAAAAAAAAGAAAAAAACCCAGATCTTCAAAGCACTTTAAGTTTAAGATTTAGTGCCCTATTAGATTCAAAGTTAAAGGTATCGACAACAAAGAGAAGGAACGCAAAAAGCCGATTCGAATTACAGGAAAGTCCAGCCCGGCTTCCAGGAATTAAAAAAAGGAACAGAAAAATAAACTTCCAAGTGGCAAACATTTATCACCGCCGCTTTTCTCACTTATCAGCCTTATTTTAAACTAAGTTTCCAAATTTAGAGTGTTCTCTTTCCAACAAGAAAAAAAGGATTTAAGGACTTCCGGGGGGGAGGAGCCTGTCGCCGAAGGTGCTCAACGGAGCCCCTCTCAGAGTTCGGGTCTGTATATCTAATTAAGATCAATAGATATCACCCCTTTCTGGCAGAAAGGGGCAGGCAGAAGCTCAGGTGCTAGGATTTATTCGTAGTTCACAGCCCCCCTTCTTTTTTTTTGGGCTGCGAACGGAGAAGAGATCCAGCGTAACTGAGCTCTTATCTCCAGCCAGTTCCTCGCAGCTGCCTTTTTGCAGCCCTAGACAGACGATCCCCCCCCCCTCAGGACAATGATAAATTGCTTAAAACAACTTAAGGCTAACACGAGCGGGTCTTACTCCTGTGATGTTTTTTTTTTATATATAACTATCTAAACACCAGCCTTGTTTTTCCTTTGAAACTTCTTTGTTCAACCGGGTTTCAAAATGGCGTTTTTACTGTGTTGGTGATTGATGACGTAATTAACCGGCTTTATCTCCCCGGAGATTGCTACTCATTAACAAGCAAAGTCTACAAATAATTTATTGAGAACTGACCAAGTGAAGACACTGCTTATCCGTTTATTCTCAGCTTTTATCTATAATGCCTCCCAGGTCTAAGCAGGCAAAAAAATCCCCCCCGCATGTGCTTAAAGAACTTGTTAGTAAATCGCTGCCTTTGCCTCCTACACCCCCTACTGGAGATTCCTTGACACAGGAGCTTTTTTTAAAAATACTCAATGACTTTAAACAAGAAATCAAAGAATTTGTGCTAGATTTATGCGATAAAATACAGACTAAAATTGCCCAAATAAAGGTGGATATGTTCGAAGTTACGTCTACTTTGACAGATTATATCGAAGAAATGGAGACCAAACTGGAAACTTTGGAGAAGGCTAATTCTAATTTGACTTCCAACATCCAAGCATTACAACAAGAGATTAGAGATACTCAAACACAACTTATAATGATAAATTATAACAGAAAGGCGTCTGCAATAAGAGTCAGAGGACTGCCCGAAAAGAAAGGAGAGAACTTGAAACAGACGTTTGTAGAAGCTTTCAGCCATGCGGTGGGAGGTCCGGGATTCAATTTTGATTGGAATATTCGAAAAATCTATCGCCTGAATTCGTGTGTAGCAGAACAACGACAGCTTCCAAGAGACATAATTATATACTTCTTCACAAGAGAATCCAGAAATGCGATCATCCAAAAGTTTTACAATAACAGGCTCCGAATCGATGGCCATGATTTGTTTGTCTTTAAAGAGATCCCGCTCCAGATGCTGCAAGCAAGGAGAGGCTATACTTTTTTAACCCAAGAACTTAGAAATCGTCAAATACAGTATAAATGGGAAGCTCCAGCTGGAATCACAGTTACACTCGAAAATCAAAGATTTTGTATTAATTCTGTCTCGGAAGCCCGGGACTTTTATTATAAAACTCTGAAGGTGGGGCTTCTTGACTCACTTGGAAATGCGGAAGGACAAGGTGAAGGAGAGACAAGCAGCAATTCACTTGGTTACAAGAAGGAGGGAGTTGTTCTCCCCCTATTGGAGAGGCAGAGGAGCGGAAACTGAGGATTTAGTCATATTTATAAAGCAGCGGGACATGTGGTTATAAGGCAGAGGGTTGGCTTTTCTTTCCGGAAGGGCAGAAGAGTAAAGAATATAGATCCAGCGATGTCTTTAAAATACTTTCTAAGCTCTTGGACTGATTAAAATTTTAGGATTTCTGTTTGGTATGAAATGGTAAAGTTGTGTACTGATGAGGCATGGAAAGAAGCATTGCTTATGTTGGACAGATATTATACGGGACTTTTATAAGACTTATTTGAATCTCAATCCAAACTGCGCATGAATTGTTTTCTGTGAGGAAAGCGGGGACTAAGATTTATTTGAATTGCGGTTTGGGATGAATGGAGTCGGGAGGAGTGGGGCAGAAGGGAAGGTGGAGCGGGATATCGATGAAGGGATCTTGGGATTGAATGAAGTGGTATGGATTTTGGGCACACATTTTACGGATTTATATACTTGAAGTATAACATAAAAAGCTCAGGATTTTAAAGTGAAGAGCGAGATCCTAATTTTATGGAATTTGGGCTTGGGAGGAATGGAGAGGAGAAACGAAGGGTAGGAAGATGAGTAGCGAAAGTATGATTAGATTGCTCTGTATTTGAAGATAAATTGATTTTTGTATAAACTAATATTTGAATATAAGGTTAAGAAAGGCTATCTGGAGAGTCTACAGGAAGATGGGGGTAAATATCAAAGAAGTAAGGGACGAGGACAAAATATAAATGGAATGATTTATATTGTTTAAAATTTAAGAATGATGGGAGGCTGAGCATAATGCAAAAGATTTTTAAATTTTTTTTTTTAATTTACTTTTTCGTTTTTTTTCTTTTTCGGAGTGTTCTTTTTTATTTTATTTTTATTATTATTTTTAATAAGATATTTTAGAAGGTGAATGGTATTGAACTGTGCCGGGTGTGGGACCTGGGAAGTCGGAGGGGATTAGGGAGGGGGGTTCATTGGGGGTGGGTGGGTGGGTGGAGATATAGTTTCAATACATAGAATAAGAAGAATACACTTGTATACTGTTGATCCTTATCTTTTCTTTTTATTTTTCTCTTTTTTTTCTTTTTATTTTTTTTTTCTTCTTTTCTTTTTAGCGAAATTTTTAGTAACTGAATAGATTAAGGAAGAGAGAAATGCACCATAGTGAGAAGTAGAGGAAAGGAAGAGGGAGAAGTAAGGAGGGAGGAAGAGGGGAATGTAAGGAGGATGAGAGGGGAAGGAGGGTGAGGAAGGCGAGAAAAGATAGGAGGGGAAAGGGAAGTAAGAGGGGTGATCGTTGGAGGGAGAAAGGAAAGTTGGAGGGGGAGAAGAAGGGGTGTATGAAAGTGATAGGTTGGGTTTATGATGAGTTGTGTTTAGGTTGGGGTTTTTCTTTTCTTATTATCATATTATTATTATTGCAAATATTCAGTATATAAGTGAATGTACAAAATTGAAAATGAAAATGAATAAAACATTTAAACTCAAAGAAAAAAGGATTTAAAACTCACATCAAACGACATGTTCATATTCAGCTCTCTGTCTGGGCTATCGCAGTTGCAGTCGGCATCGAGCCGATCCGGAAGTCACTGGATTAGGAAGGCTTTCCTTAGGTTCCCAGAGATTTTGCGAACATCTCTGGGGCCACTGGAGTTCCTCCCACGTCACTGTCTCTACGGGACAGCTTAGATTCAAACGAATCCTCCAAAAAAGACTCCGGTGTAGATGGTCATTCAGGAAATGCCTGAAAGTCCGTCTTCTCACTGCTAAGCCCCGCCTTCTTCGACAAATCTGAACAATTGTTAAGTGACCAATTATAAGTTGAGGACTACCTGTTACATTTTCCTTCTTCTGATGCAATTTTTGTTGAGAACACAATCTTACAATATTACACAATATTACAACAATAATGCTAAAACTTGTTTTTGCCTGCACTGATTTTTTTGCATGTATAAACTATTGACCATTAATTAGTTAGTTTCTTAAAATCAGACACAATTGAACATATAGCAATATTATACAGCATACCTTCTGTTGGAAAACTTTTATTCCTTTCTCAATGTAGTCTTCCCTCCTTCATTAACCTTTGAATTACATACTGATATCCAGGCCAGAGTAAGAATGGGCCCACAAAGTTCTTTTTCAGATCCCATCTCTTTGAATAGAGAAGTCAAACAGTTGTTTACTTGCTCCCTTCTTATTTAACTTTTATGTTAATAATATTGCAATGGCCATGAAGTCACAAATCTTTCATTCACCTAGTGGATAGAAAATATCAGTTTTAATACATAATATGTTGACAATAAGGCTCTCGTTTCCTGTACCAAGACTGGCTTTAGAAAATAAAAAAAAAATTGGCCAAATAATTGGCCAGATTGATTATCATGGAATAAAGGTGATATTTTTTTATATAAGCACTGTTAAACAAAAATGGATGGTCAGTGCCTACCAAATTGAGCAATGCACCTTTTAAAAATATCTAGACATAACCTTTCATAAATCCTTATATGGAAGAAACATTTTAATCACCATTCTAACAACTGTCCAATGAACAGGGGTTCTATTCTGAAAGTTCCTATTCCAAAGAACATCCAGGTAAAATGGCTGCCCAGATACTATATGGGGCCAAGATCTAGAGGTGGGATGAGGTGGTTATTACCAATTAATTGGTTATTGGAAACAATCCACAACAATTCCATAAAGAAGATTTGGCCACACACCCCTGCTACTTATCTAAGGATGGAAGTAGTACTATCCATCACTATCAGAATATATTTTGCATTGCTGGATCAGTATAAGAAACTAGAAAGCTTTCAAGAACCCCACTTTGCCAAAGTTTTTTTTCTGCATTACATAGCTAGGAATCAATAGGCTACCCTTTTGTCACCTATCTTAAAACGTATGCCCTATCTTGGGAACTCAGGCCTTGGAAGAAATAAAATATTAAAAGAGAAATATTTTGAAAGAGATGCCAATAACAATGCTATTACAGTATAGCTCTCCAAATGCTCATCTTGATTTCACCACTATAAAACATAGAAGACTCTCCCAGTATCTGGTTAATATTAGTAGTGCAGCAATATAATATTAACAGCAGCTTTTACATTCTTTCATTTGCGGACAGTGCCTTTGGGATATTTTGAAGGGAGATTTTGTAAATGTTCTGTTGAACAGGATATTTGTCCTGTGGTGGTGGTCAAGTGGAAGATATTATTCACTATGCCTTCTACTGTCCCATTTACAATGAAATTGAATTATCTTCTTGTAAATGTGTTTCCAATTGATGGTAATCAGGTTGCTATTTTTGTTTCATCATCATTTAAACTCAGAAAGTTATTAAGTGTAACCCTGGCCTTATCTTGTTTTGACTTCTTTGTAGCTAACACTGTTTTTATTGAGTGGTTCTTAGAGTACCAAAGATACCCCATTTCAGCCCTGAGCATACTCTCCTTTATTGGTATCCCTTTTATTATTCTTTTATTTTATTACTTCATTGTTTTACCATATTTTATTTATGTCACATTATTATGACTTATGGTTGCAACAATAGACTTATTTACTTACTACCTGGGGAAGAGCATTTTTAAAACACAGAAACTGAAACTAAAGTATTAATAATGAGGTTCCTTCATAAGAGTTTGTGTATAATTTATCTGAAAGCTTCAGGTTCATGTGACTGGTAGCAAAGTGAGATAAGAATGGAAAAATGATGGCCGCTCAAGCCCCCTGGAGGTCCAGCATTATTGTGTTTTGAGCTATCTTACAGTTGAGCTAGAAGAATATTGGTTTAGTTGCCCAAAGAGAACACTGCAATGGGAACATTGGGATACAATACTGAATGGCAGCAAAGCCTCTTGTAGAAAGTCTGGAGAAGAGAAACAATATTACTTGTTTGCTGTGCTAAACTAAGTTTTGTAGAGCTATAGGAAAATACATTTTGAAAAGTGTTATGTCAATTATGTCTTCAAAGTATAGAAGAGTATGGAGATGATCTTGAAGAAGAAATTCAATAGGTGTTAAGTAAATACCAGCTTATCCCTAAAAAAGGACGAGTGAGTGATAATCTTAAAGCTGCTGTATATTGATTTTCTTTGATATAAGATGGTGAGATGGAATCTCTGTCAGGCTTTCAAGATTCTGTAATTATAACCAGCATTTTTAAATGAGAGTACCAGTAGCTTTTATGGCATCTGCTTCCTGACCTGACCTACCTCAAAATGTTGACAGAAAGTAATGGAAGTTTGACAATGATGTCAATTACTTAAATTTGGTGAGAGAGGTAAGAGGTTTTTAAGCATATTTTCAGAAGTGATCTAATAATATTAGCCATCCTGGAAGTTTTCTGAGCAAAAATGTTCCTGTTCCAAATTTGGAAGAGTTGTATGAAGTTCCTCATGTACTGACTACTTATTGAGTGACTGCTTAAAGTTACACTGGAGTAAAAAAAATTATGACTAGTCCTCACATTTATAATCATTCTTGTGATCACACATTTGCTTTCAGGCTCTTCACAATCAGCACAAATTTATAACTGTCCCAAACACTTGATTACCATTTGCATGCTTCACAAATGATTTAGATTAGATTTAGATTTTATTTGGTTTGTATGCCGCCCTATTCCCGAGAGACTCAGGGCAGCTAACAATAAAAAGGGGAGGGGATACAAAAATAAAATAAAAAACAGCAATTTAAAATTCAACAACAGTCGTAACCTCGAATGAGGCTGGATAGTTCAACAGCCCCAGGCCTGCCGGAACAGCCAGGTCTTAGTTGCTTTGCGGAAGGTCGGAAGGGTAGTAAGGGTCCGGATCTCAACGGGGAGATCGTTCCAGAGGGCCGGAGCAGCCACAGAGAAGGCCCTCCCCCGAGGAGTCACCAGCCGACATTGGCCAGTTGATGGAATTCGGAGGAGGCCTAGTTTGTGGGATCTGATAGGTCTTTGGGAGGTGACTGGCAGGAGGCGGTCTCTCAAGTACCCAGGTCTGATACCATGTAGGGCTTTAAAAGTAACGACTAGCACCTTGAAGCATGTCCGGAGACCAATGGGCAGCCAGTGCAGCTCGTGGAGGATAGGTGTAACGTGGGTGTACCAAGGTGCACCCACGATCGCTCACACAGCTGCGTTCTGGACAAGCTAAAGTCTTCGAACACTCTTCAAGGGCAGCCCCATGTAGAGCGTGTTACAGTAATCCAGTCTTGAGGTCACAAGGGCGTGAGTGACTATCCGAAGGGCCTCCCGGTCCAGGTAGGGCCGCAATTGGTGCACTAGGCGAACCTGGGCAAGGTCCCCCTGGTCACAGCCGACAGATGATGTTCTAAAGTCAGCTGCGGATCCAATTATATATATATATAAGATTTTTACAGCCCCCGGTATGCCCAAATATGGGAGGAAGATCACTACTTCCATTCTATGTCCTTCGGCTTGTCACAAGAGACCATCCAGGCAGAAACCCAATATTTTTACTGTTGCCTTTTTGTTACATTTTGTTGTATTTGTGCTGATAAATAAATAAAGGGAGACTAGCATAGATCTATTTCAAGCTATTTAGCTCTCATCAGCTATTGTGTTGTATTTGTGCTGATTCAGCTGATAACGGAGAAGGACCTTGTGGCTTAGTGGTTAACATATCTGCCTAAGATGTAATACAGCACAGGTTCTAATCCCAGTAAGGGTATGACTAGCTGATGAGAGCTAAATAGCTTGAAAAAGATCTATACTAGTCTCCCTTTATTTATTTATCAGCACAAATACAACACAAATGTAACAAAGGCAACAGTAAAAAATATTGGGTTTTTGTCTGGATGGTCTCTTGTGACGAGCTGATGGACAGAGAGTGGAAGCAATGAGCTTCCTCCCATATTTGGGCATACCAGGGGTTGTAACACTTAATACACACACACACACACACACACACACACACACACACACACACACAGAGATATGTTATATATATATAGTATGTATGACACTGGCAGATAAACATAGGAATAAAATCCAAAAAAACTATTTTTTTTTAAAAAAATGATACAATAATAACATAGTGGTACTGGAAGCACTCAATATTATGTATTTCAAATTCAACAATTTTTATTTTGAATTGCTTCATGCACTAAAATTCATATGATATATGATATTTTATACACACTCTACACTCATGCAGACATTCTGAAAAGTAATATATTCTAGTAAACTGAATTTGAAAACATATACAATATACATTTCTTATTCTTTCTCAAATCTCTTTACTGTACAGCAGCTTAATTGAACTGCTGCTCAATAATCAGTTAAAATGAAACAGTAAAATTTGAAACTTCTAATACACATGAATGCTATGCCAAAAGTGCAATATGTCAGAATAGTGGATTATAAGAGCCGAGGTGGCACAGTGGTTAGGGTGCAGTACTGCAGGCCACTTCAGCTGACTGTTATCTGCAGTTCAGCGGTTCAAATCTCACCGGCTCAAGGTTGACTCAGCCTTCCATCCTTCCGAGGTGGGTGAAATGAGGACCCAGACTGTGGGGGCAATATGCTGACTCTGTAAACCGCTTAGAGAGGGCTGAAAGCCCTATGAAGCGGTATATATAAGCCTAACTGCTATAAAGTTTAATACAAAGTCTTGGAACAAGAAAGTAAATAGCTGATGTCATATTATTTAGAGTGATGTTTGCTAATTTATTTCAAATATCTTTTGCAAAAGTTGCATTTTTAGAAACACATGTTGGATTTCAACTGGTAATTCACATTTTATATTGACAGGATCACTGCTAAAAGTGTCTTCACATTCAGCAATATTGGATCGAATATCAGTATTATTTTCATTGTGCATAGCTGCTGATTCTTTGCAAGAATCAGCAGCTATGAGAGAATGAACTTGGTGTGCCTTGCTATAAAAGTCCAGTGCTGATAGGCTACATTTTCTTCAGTAAGAAAGTTGTTAATATATTTGTATTTCATAGACTTGATATTAAGAAAAAGGTCCTATTCTGTCAGTGGAGATACCTAGTGATTTTATTATCTTCCTTTCAATTTCAGTATTTTTTTCATATATAAACTCATAGATTGTGGAATATTTTCCTGTAGATATCCACCATGTCTTGTATGTCATGTCCATAGCAATTTCCAGGCTATAAATCAGGGGTGTCAAACTTGCGGTCCGTGGGCCAGGTGCATCACGTGTTGCCCCTGCCCCCCCAGTTTGGCAAAGTCCTGATACGTCATGTGATGCCGCTGTGACACCGCGAGTTTGACACCCTGTTATAAATTATCAGTGTTAAAACAGAGGTCATCCAATAATCTGATATGGATAATTTTAACAATAGAAGCATTTCAATGATTATTTATTATTTTGCATTTAAATTCACTATAAATTCTCAAGCAAACACCTTCAGTTACCAGCAGTAGTGGGTTGGGACCTCCGGGGAGGGGTCTGCTGATGGAAGCAGCTCATTATAGCTGCTCCCGAATTCCTGGTGGCGTTATCTGTCGAATGATCATCTATCAGACGTCTGGCAGTTTGTTTACCTTATTCTTCAGGCAAGGAGATAAGGTGAGCTGTTTCTGTTGAGCAAAGTGTCATCTGATCCTCACAGTTTGTGTCTGCGAGGGGAGGAGGGCCAGCTGAGGGCAGAACTGTCTCTGTGCCGGGAATTCCAGCTGCAATTTGCAGCATGAAGCAAGCTCTCTCTTCCTCAGAACAAAACTTGATTTATTGATTCCAAGGCGAGCAGGACTGGTATGCGTGAGCCCCTAATTGTTTGTTTAAATCTTAGCTTCATTTTTACAAGACCTTCTTCTGATAACTTAGCTATTAAAAAGACACTTAAAATGGCGATGAGCTCGCTAAACTGCTTCATAACAATGTTTATGTTTTGAACTTCTACCTTCAAAAACTCTCTATGGAGTTTTAAAACTTCAAGGGAAAGGAGTGATTGATCACCTCGCTCCACAGCTGCATAACTGGCCAGCAGAGTTTTATTAATTGGTTGAAGATAAAACTTGGAATGGCCTCTAAGCCAAATCTTACTTTAAAGATGCCCCCCTCGGCTCCTAGAGGCTCTGGCACATCGCCCACACCTGGCACAAAGCTGCAGTCTCTGGCTCCTACACCCCCTATAGGTGACCCACTAACGAAAGAATTCTTCCTGAAGAGCTGACTGATAAACTGACTGAGGCTTTTAATACTCAGACAATTAAGGTGGAAGCAAAATTCAAAGAACTCAAAGAAGGGCTCAAAGAAGAGATATCCGTGGCGCATAAGGAGCTGTCTGATAAACTTGAGACTCGGGTTTCCAAAATCAGAGATGATATGTTGGGGATTGTAAGTTTATTGACAGAACATGTTTCTGGAATTGAAGATAGACTAGATGATCTTAACGACGCTAATATTAATTTGGTATCGAAAACAGGTGGTGCAACAAAAAGTTGAAAATGCTGAAAAAGAAATTATTATGATACAGTATAGAAAAATGGAACTGGCATTAAGAGTAAGGGGCTTGCGTGAAGACAAGCAGGAAAACTTGAAACAGATTCTTTCAGAAGCATTTGATAGCCTGTTGGGAAGACCAGGGAGCAACTTTGATTGGCAAATTGATAAAGCTTATCACGTTAATTCTTGGCTGGCGAAGCAGAAGCAGCTTCCACGGGACATTGTGATATATTTTACTACAAAAGAGATTAGAAATATGATATTGGCTGGTTGTTAACTGCAGTGAGGTGACACGAGGCTGGATCCAGGCGGTTGTAACTGCCTCCCTTCGGGAGGGGAACTTCCCCGCCACACTGAAAGCGGCGGTGGTGAGACCCCTCCTGAAGAAACCAGCCTTGGATCCAGCTGTCCTCAACAGTTATCGTCCGGTCTCCAACCTTCCCTTCCTGGGGAAGGTTGTTGAGAAGGTGGTGGCCTTCCAGCTCCAACGGTCCTTGGAGGAAGCAAACTATCTAGACCCCTTCCAGTCAGGCTTCAGACCCGGTTACAGCACAGAAACCGCTTTGGTCGCATTGATGGATGATCTTTGGAGAGCCAGAGATGAAGGACATCCCTCCATCCTGGTCCTCCTTGACCTCTCAGCGGCTTTCGATACCATCGACCATGGTATCCTTCTGCGACGACTGCGGGAGGTGGGAGTGGGAGGCACCGTGCTACGGTGGTTCTCCTCCTACCTCTCGGACAGGTCGCAGTCGGTGTTAGTGGGTGGGGAGAGATCGTCCCCAAGGCCCCTAAATTATGGGGTGCCGCAGGGCTCGGTCTTATCCCCCCTACTATTTAACATCTACATGAAACCGCTGGGAGAGATCATCCGCAGGCACGGGATCAGATACCATCAATATGCGGACGATACTCAACTGTATCTGTCCGCCCCGTGCCAAATCAATGAAGCGGTTGACGTGATGGGCCGGGGTCTTGAAGCCGTTATGGACTGGATGAGGGCTAACAAGCTTGTGCTCAACCCAGAAAAGACCGAGTGGCTGTTGTGTTTCCCTCCCAAAGATTTGGCCAATATTCCAACACTCAGGCTGGGGGGTCAAATTCTACACCCCTCAGAGAGGGTCCGCAACTTGGGAGTCCTCCTGGATCCACAGCTGTCATTCGACCACCATTTAACGGCTGTGACCAGGGGGGCATTCGCCCAGGTACGCCTGGTGCGCCAGTTGCGACCCTACCTGAACCGGGAGGCCCTCACAACAGTCACTCGGGCCCTTGTGATCTCTAGGCTGGAATACTGCAATGTGCTCTACATGGGGCTGCCCTTGAGGAGCATCCGGCGACTTCAGCTAGTGCAGAACGCAGCCGCGCGAGTGATAGCGGGTACACCCCGATTCACCCGCATAACACCTATCCTCCGCGAGCTGCGCTGGCTACCTGTCGATCTCCGGATGCGCTTCAAGGTGCTATTAATCACCCATAAAGCCCTACATGGCAGTGGATCTGGATACTTGAGAGACCGCCTTCTGCCAATTACCTCCCTACGACCTATAAGATCCCATAGATTAGGCCTCCTCCGCATTCCATCGGCCAGCCAGTGTCGGCTGGCAACCACAAGGAGGAGGGCCTTCTCAGCAGTAGCCCCGACCCTTTGGAACGAGCTCCCCGTGGAGATTCGTACCCTCTCCACCGTCCAGGCCTTCCGCACTGCCTTGAAGAACTGGCTCGCCCGTCAGGCCTGGGGATAAGAATCGCTACCCCGCCCGAATGATGAATGGATGTTGCTTACTATTTTATTATATGTTGTTGTCTTAATGTTGTATTCCCCTCTCCCTGGTTTTCTGTGAGCCGCCCTGAGTCCCCTCAGGGAAAAGGGCGGCCTACAAATGCTAATAAAACCAAAACCAAACCAAACCAATTACAAGAGTCCTATAAAACTAAGCTTCAAATTGGGGGTCAGGAATTGACTGTTTTGAAAGAGATACCACCTCAAATGCTAAGATCCAGGAAAGACTATGCTTTTTTAGTTAAGAGCTTAGAAATCGCCAGATACAGTTTAGATGGGACGCACCATTTGGCCTAGCACTCACATTCAAGAGGCAAAGATACCGTCTTAACTCAGTATGGAAAGCTCAATATTTTTACCATAATATGTTGAAGGCTGGACATCCCGCACCATCTGGACCTAGAGAAAGAGCACAAGAAGGACAAGATAGACAGCAAACTACACAATTACCAGATAAGATGGATCATCTCTCTCTCTTAGAAGCACAAGGAGCTATGGAACAAAGACCAAACCGTATGATTAATGGAGACGAATAGAGCAACAATCCAAAATGCAACAACTCCAACAATCACCTGCCATCGGTCAAGAAGCTACAGTAACCAGTCTAGAAGCAGTGGGAGGAGCCAGGCCAAAGGTTAAACAGGTTATCCAGGAGGCTCTAAAAAAGCTTCAGGAAACCAAAGATGACAACTAAGCTTCTAACATGGAACGTCAACGGATTGAACTCTCCACAGAAGAGAAAGAAAATATTCCACTATCTTAAACAGTTCAAGAATGATATAATTTGCTTGCAAGAAACTCATATTAGATCAACTGATCAAAAATATTTGATTAATACAAGACTTGGTCAATATTTTATAGCTTCTGCTACGGAAAAGAAAAATGGTATATACTTAAGAAAAGACATGAAAGCTGAACTAATCGAAGCAGATCCTCATGGAAGATACATCGCGTTGGATCTGGTTTTAGAAGGGAAAAAGACATTGATACTGGGAATATATGCTCCTAATCAACAAGATGGATTTTATAGAAAACTTCATGCTAAATTAGTACAGTGGGATTATAGGTCTTGCATACTACTGGGTGATTGAAACGGTGTTATGGATACTAAGAAAGATAAGAAGGTTTCCCGTCCAAATACTCAAATGCGAGCAAAACTACCTAAATTCTTTTTCGATATGATGGATGACTTTGAATTGAGAGATATTTGGCAAGAAAGAAATGCAGAAGAATATGACTTTACCTTCTTCTCTGATAGGCATCAATCCTTTTCTAGGATCGATTTTATATTAATTACTAATGATTTGCTTTCCAGGGTGAAGAAGACAAAGATCTCGGCTAGAGTTTTTTCAGATCATAACCCAGTTTGGATGGAGTTGGGAGGGGTGGCACAAGCAAGAAGGTCTTGGAGATTGAATGAAAATTTATTCAGATATGAAAAGTATATTAATGATTGTAAAAAATTGTTAACAGAATACTTTGTTTTTGATATGAATAAGGGTACACCTATGGAAATTGTATGGGATGCAAGTAAAGCGTATATGAGAGGAGTTTTGATAAATATAAATAGATCACATAGACATAAACAAGGGGTAAAACGAACAGAATTGGAAGATGAAATCAGGAAGAAAGAGCTGGAGTTAACTTTAAACCCAGGAGACACAAAGATTAAAGAAGCAATTATTATATTAAAGGCCCAATTTAACATGCTGATCTCAGATCAGGTAGCTACTAGTTTGTCATTCGCAAAACACAATACCTTTTGCAATGCAAATAAATCTGGTAGATGGTTAGCATATCAGATTAGGAAAAAACAAAACTCTCGAAAAATAACTAAACTGCTCTATAGAGGGAAGGAAGTGTTCCAACAGGATGAAATTCAAAAGGCCTTCCAGGAATTTTTTACAGAGCTGTATAAGGGTGATAAAATTAACGGCCTAGATATAGAGAGATACCTAGATAAAGAGAAAATACCCATAGTTAAAGAAGAGCAGAGGCAAAAATTGAATCAACCAATAACTTCGGGGGAAATTCTACAGGTAATTAAGCAGTTAAAGTCAGGGAAGGCACCAGGCACAGATGGCTTGATGGTGGCTTACTATAAAAATCTACAGTTAGAAATGGTAGAACCTCTTAAGGAACTATTTAATAAGATTCAAACGGAAGGTAAGGTGCCCCCATCTTGGAAGACAGCTTTTATATCCCTGATACCCAAAGAAGACCAAGATATTACTCAACCAAAAAACTATAGACCTATTTCACTACTTAATGTAGATTATAAAATCTTTACCAAAATACTAGCAAATAGGTTAATGTTGGTTATTCAACAATTGATACACAGCGATCAAACAGGCTTTATTCAAGGGAGACAAATGAAAAGTAACGTAAGATTAATTATTAATGCACTAGAATACTTGGGAAAGAACAATCAAATTCCTGCTGCATTCATATTTTTGGATGCTGAGAAAGCCTTTGATCGAGTTAACTGGCAATTCCTGTTGAAAACATTGCAAAAAATGCAAATAGGAGAAAGTTTTTTACAATCAATCAAAGCAATATATCAACAGCAAACGGCTCAAATTATAGTCAATGGAAGTTTAACAGACTCTTTTCACATTGGAAAAGGTACAAGACAGGGTTGTCCCTTGTCTCCACTATTGTTTATTATAACTTTGGAAGTATTGCTGAACAAAATACGGGGCTTGGACGGTCTTAAGGGAATTAAGATTAGGCAGCAAGAATACAGAGTGCGTGCTTTTGCGGATGACTTGGTTATAATATTGGATCAACCGCAGAAATCTAGTATGATCTTAATGAATACGATTAACCAATATGGTCAAGTGTCTGGCTTTAAAATAAATTTAGGGAAAACAAAAATACTAGCTATAAATATGAATACTAAACAAAAGGAAGAACTAGGAGGAATGATAGGATGTGAAATAGTTAAAAAGGTCAAATATCTGGGAGTTAATATTTTAACCTCAAATGGGAAATTATATAAGTATAATTATGAACCACTTTGGCATAGTATACAGACAGAGATGAAAAAATGGGACAAGTTGCAGTTATCTTTGTTGGGAAGAATAGCAGCAATGAAAATGAATATCCTACCCAAATTTTTATTTCTTTTCCAAATATTACCTATACTTAAAAAAGATGCGAATTTGCTAGAATGGCAGAAGGGTATTAATAAATTTGTATGGGCAGGAAAGAAGCCGAGAGTAAAGTTAAAAATAATGCAATAATGCGTGAGAGGGGAGGTTTGAAATTACCCAACCTAAAATTATATTATGATGCAGTAGTATTATCTGTAATCAGTGATTGGATTGATTTAACTAATGATAGGATACTTAATATCGAGGGACATGATTTGGTATATGGCTGGCATGCTTATCTGTTATACAACAAAAAAGTGGACAAGAATTTTAAAAGTCATATTTTAAGGAATGCTTTATTGCGGGTTTGGAAAAAATATCAATACAAATTAAATGACAAGATACCCATGTGGACAATTCCTAGACACGCAATAGAAAATATGAACATAGCACAAAAACAGGATAGAATTACTTACAGACAGCTTCTTACCCTAGAAAGGGGGGTATTACAACTAAAACCCTTAGATATATTAAAAGAGGATAAGGTAATTCAAACATGGTTCCAGTATGGGCAGTTACAGGCCAGGTGGAAAACAGATCAAAAAACTGGTTTCATGCAAGTTGAGGATAATCTATTTAAACAAATAAGAGATCAAAGTTTAATGCATATAAAGAGGATATATAATGTATTAGTACAGATGGATTCCGAAACAGAATTAGTTAAAGATTGTATGATAAAGTGGGCTCAAAATATTGAAGAACCAATAATGTTGGATACATGGGAAAGAATCTGGGTAAGAAATGTGAAATTTACACAAGCCCAAAATCTGAGAGAAAATTTTTACAAGATGTTCAATAGATGGCATTTAGATCCTAAAAAGTTGTCTTCTATGTATTCGAATTTACAACCCAAATGTTGGAGATGTGGTTCTCTCGATGCTACATATTTCCATATATGGTGGACTTGTCAAAAGGTTAAGGCATTTTGGATAAAAATATGGTGGATTATACAAAATATTCTTAAAAAAAGGATAAAGTTTACTCCTCAGTTATTTTTGTTAGGTATAATTACTGACTGTACAGCGGTAGAGATTAACTTGATTTTGCACTTAATAACAGCAGCAAGATTGTTGGTGGCGCAATACTGGAAAAAGGAAGACTTGCCTACAATCCAAGAATGGACATTGAAAGTCACAAATTTAGCCGAGATGGCTAAAATATCTGCATATCTTAAAGACCACTCAAATGAGAGATATAAACGAGACTGGAAAAAATGGATTTATTATATACAAAATAAATACGGGACTAAGAAATTCCAGATAGCCTATGCTTAAGATCAGGAATGATTTAAATTGTTTAAAGTTAGTTTAGCAAGGAGGAGCTAAGTTCAATGTAAAGATGTTATTACTTTCTCATTCCTTTCCCCCCCCCCCCAATATATCTTAGACTGTGTTTGTTAAAAATCTATACCGTGTACAGGTTCTGGGAAGCCGGGGGGGGGTAGGTTGTGGGGGGTCGGGGGGAGGGTGGGGGGAGGGATATATATTAGGTTAGATGAGATGTGTTAGATTTCAATGTAATTTGACACCACATGTATACTATTTCCTTTTTTTTCTCTTTCTTTATTTTATATTTTTACTACTATTACTATTATTACTTTTTCTTTAAAAATAGGATAGACTAAGCATATTGACATGTAGTGGAAATACACCAAGGAGAGGAGGAGTGGGAAAGAAGAAAGATGGGGAGAGATTGATGGGAGAGAGGGGGGGGGAGATGAGAAGGATGGGGGGGAGTGGATTGTGGAGAGAGGAGTGGTAGAGGTGGAGGGGAAGTAGAGTAGAGGGGGATGATGGAAGGAAGATAGAAAGTTGGAGGGTGGTAGAAGAAAGAAGTGTATGGACAGCAGAAGAGCTATAATGGATTTCTATTCTTGGGGGCATTGTTGACAAGAGGAACTGATGTAATTATTATTTAATACTATATGACATTGGCTATGTATAGTATACATGTGAGTGTGTGTTATGAAAAGAAAAGAAAATATTTCAAAAGCCGTGGGTTGCAAGCGGTACACCCCGTTATGGGCGTACCAGATCCTGCCCGGAGCACCGGATACTGTTCTGGTATTTTTTTATTTATTAATATTTGTATGCCGCACTTTTCCCTGGGGGGACACAGGGCGGCTCACAGTTCAGGGGGAGGGGGAGACAAACCAAGTTACATATAGGACAATACCTCATTAAAAGCACAACATTCATACTATTCGGGTACGGTGAAGGTTTTTAGCCCCAGGCCTGTCGGGACAGCCAGGTTTTGAGGGCTATGCGGAAGGTCTGGAGGGTGGTGAGGGTACGAATCTCCATGAGGAGTTCGTTCCATAGGGTCGGAGCTGCCACAGAGAAGGCTCTCCTCCGCGTGGTTGCCAGTCGACATTGACTGGCTGATGGAACTCGGAGGAGGCCTAATCTGTGGGATCTAATTGGTCGAGTGGAGGTAATTGGCAGTAGGCGAGCTCTCAAGTACCCAGATCCAATACCATGAAGGGCTTTGTAGGTGACAAGTAGCACCTTGAAGCGTACCCGGAGATCAACAGGTAGCCAGTGCAGCTCGCGGAGGATAGGTGTTATGTGGGTGAAACGAGGTGCACCCACAATCGCTCGCGCGGCCGCATTCTGGATTAGCTGAAGCCGCCGAATACTCTTCAAGGGCAGCCCCATGTAGAGCACATTGCAGTACTCCAGCCTAGAGGTCACAAGGGCACGAGTGACTGTTGTGAGAGCCTCCCGGTTCAGGTAGGGACGCAACTGGTGCACCAGGCAAACCTGGGCAAATGCCCCCCTGGTCACAGCTGACAGATGGTGTTCAAAAGTCAGTTGTGGGTCCAGGAGGACTCCCAAGTTGCGGACCCTGTCTGAGGGGCGTAGTATTTGACCCCCCAGCCTGAGAGATGGAACACTTGGCCAATTAGTGGGAGGGAAGCACAGCAGCCACTCGGTCTTATCCGGATTGAGCACAAGCTTGTTAACCCCCATCCAGTCTCTGACAGCCTCAAGGCCCTGGCTCATCATGTCCATCGCTTCATTGAGTTGGCACGGGGTGGACAGATACAACTGAGTATCGTCCGCATACTGGTGGTATTTTATCCCGTGCCGTCGAATGATCTCGCCCAGCGGTTTCATGCAGATATTAAAAAGTAGGAGGGACAGGACCGAACCCTGCAGCACCCCATATGTTAGGGGCCTAGGGGTCGATCTCTGCCCTCCGACTAACACCGACTGCGACCTGTCCGAGAGGTAAGAGGAGAACCACCGTAAAACAGTGCCTCCCACCCCCACCTCCCGCAGTCGTCGCAGAAGGAAACCATGGTCGATGGTATCGAAAGCCGCCGAGAGATCCAGGAGTACAGGATGGAGGCATGGCCTCCATCCCTGGCTCTCCAGAGATCATCGGTCAATGCGACCAAAGCGGTTTCTGTGCTGTAGCCGGGCCTGAAGCCAGACTGGAATGGATCACGATAACTAGCTTCCTCCAAGGACCGCTGGAGCTGAAAGGCCACCACCTTCTCAACAACCTTCCCCACAAAGGGGAGGTTGGAGACTGGATGATAGTTGTTTAAAACGGCTGGATCCAAGGATGGTTTCTTCAGGAGGGGTCTCACCACCGCCGCCTTAAGAGCGGGGGGAAAGACCCCCTCCCGGAGGGAGGCGGTAATGACCGCCTGGATCCAGCCCCGTGTCACCTCCCTGCTGTTAACAACCAGCCAGGAGGGGCACGGGTCCAGCACGCATGTGGAGGCACCTACAGCTCTCATGGCCTTGTCCATGTCCTCAGGGGTAACAGCCTGAAACTCAATCCAGTGATGGCCTACCAGATTTTACCCTAGTGCCTCGGCTGGTTCTGCAGGGTTGGAGTCCAAGTCTGCCCGAAACCGAGCAACTTTGTCCGCGAGAAACTGGACGTAGTCCTCAGCCCTGCCCTGCAAAGGATCACCCATATCCCTCCTATTTAGGAGGGAGCGGGTTATCCTGAACAGGTCAGCTGGGCGCGACTCAGCGGAGGCAATCAGAGTGGCAATGTAAGTTCTTTTTGACGTCCTGATTGCCCTGATGTAATCTCTGATGCAAGATGTTAAAAGTGCTCGGTTTGATTCGGATTTATTGGATCTCCATTGGTGCTCTAGGCGTCTCTTCTGGCGCTTCCTCTCCCGGAGTTCCTCAGTAAACCAAGGGGCCCTCCTGGATCCACTGCCTCGGAGCGGCCGTAGAGGCGCAATCCGGTTAAGAGACTCCATCGCTGCCGAGTTCCAAGCAGCAACCAGAGTCTCCACCGGACTGTGGGCGAGGGTATCAGGAATAACCCCAAGCTCCGTCTGGAACCTCAGAGGGTCCATAAGTCGCCTGGGGCGGAAGCACCTGGTCGGTTCCTCCTCCCTACAGTGGGGGTTTGGTCTCCGAAAGTCAAGCCTCAGTAGGTAGTGGTCTGACCACGACAGGGGTACGATCTCACTCCCCCTCAGACCAAGATCACAAGTCCACTGCTCCAAGAGAAATACGAGGTCGAGCATGTGACCCGCCGAGTGGGTTGGGCCCCGAATTACTTGGGTTAAGCCCATGGCTGTCATGGAAGCCATGAACTCCTGCGCTCCATCAGAGTGTTCACCGAGTGAGGGCAAATTGAAATCCCCCAGAACCATAAGCCTGGGGAACTCAATTGCCAGCTCGGCTACCGACTCGAGGAGCGAGGGGAGGGCTGCTGCAACGCTGTTGGGAGGCAGGTATGTTAACAGCAGACCCACTTGACCCTTGAGGTCCAACTTCACCAGCAGGGACTCACACCCGACAAGCTCCGGAGCAGGGATCCTACGAGGTACTAGAGACTCTCGGATAACAATGGCCACACCCCCACCCCTTCTCTGAGCTCTCGGCTGATGGAGCACCTGAAAACCCTCTGGGCACATCTCTACGAGGGGGACTCCTCCCTCCGGGCCCAGCCAGGTTTCAGTAATACATGCCAGGTCTGCCCTCTCGTCTAAAATTAAGTCCCGGACGAGAGGAGCCTTATGAACTACAGACCTGGCATTTAGTGACAACAGCCTGAGACCAGGGTCCTGATTACTCTGGCCTTGGAGTGGGACTCATAGGGCCGGAAGGAGGGATCTCTGTAACGTAGCGAGCCCTCCTTCCCCGGTAATGGCCAGCCCTAAAGTCCCCGCCATATCTGCCCCTCCCTGTTACGACCGTGATGCTCCGGCCCACTCCCGTGTCCATAGTCCCCCCGACCACCCCAATGACCCCCGCATTCCTCGACAGGTCCTCCGAATCAAATATACTCATTCACTCACCCAGGCAGTCCCCACGTAGTAATTAAAAACACAAAAAATACAACAATAATAGGTAATAAAAAGTGGGATCATTCACTCAATCACAAACATATCCCATGCATATCCCATACAAAAGAAAGAAGAAGGAGAAAGGAAGAAAAAGAGAGAAAAAAGATAGATTACGCAGTTGTTAAAAGTGCAAGTTCAGGTAGCGCAAATGGCTCTCAGCGTTCGAGATGGTTGAAATAACTGAAGTCCAGCTATGGTCCAAACAAGGCGTATAGGGGAGTGTCTCGTATCCCCCTCTTCTGTAGGTCTGAAAAGGTCCAAAAAGTCCGGAGCAATTGAAGGGGGCAGAGGGCCTTCTTACACAGGCGCTATCCAGAATAATGCCCCAGGGGCAATGGCGGATGGTAATGATGGTAATAGTCAGAGCCAGATGGGGCTGTGCCAGCTAGCCTAGGAGTCCAGAGGCCGCGGTCAAAGGAGGCCAGATGTTAAAGTGCCACAATAGGGGAGAGCCAAATGCCAGGCAGAAGACACAGGAGGAGACCTCACAGCAGCGGGGAAAGGCAGAGAAGAGGTCGCGTCTGAAGGCCCACCCGACCAAGCAAGAACGGAGGAGGCAATGTTGGAAAGGAAGCGGGGCCAAACAGGGAGGAGAGCCATCCGGAGGGGCCGCTGCAGCACCAGGCAAAGCCAGCCGCCCAATTTGCCCAGTCCCAGCAATATTTCAATTCGCTCACTCTCTCTCCGGGGCGATGGTAGCCAAACGAAGCCCCCAGGAGGTTCAGCAGATAGGATGGGATCGCTGAAACTGCTGAAAAACGCTGCCGCTGCAGCCAGCGTGGCGTCGCCTCCCCCACCGCCGAGCAACGCAGGCAGCACACAAACCTCCGGAGATTGTACAGTCCGGGGCCGCCCAGGAACGGCGACCCCCGCAAAGGTCTGAGCTCCTCGGGTCCCCTGAATTCCAGACATCCCCAGGGACCCTTTACAGAAGGTACAAAGTTGTTATTCTTAGGAATTTCCAGCGTTTTTTCGCCTAATTAGCTTGGAGCGAAACGCCTAGCAGCCATCTCTAATCTTGCACATGCGCAAGGGTCTTGGTATGGTGCTCCAGAGGGCCCACCCACCTGCCCACACTCCTTACTGGTGCTTTATGCTGTTGGCGCTTCCGTGCATGTGCATGGCGCATACAGCACCTGTGTGATGCTCCGTGGAGCAGCTGGAGCATCGCGGAGGCTTGCGGAAGGGTCATTTGATGCTAGACCACATGCGTGTGCTGCACCCGTGCATGTGGGTAGCTCCAGGGCTGTTCCAACCATACCTGTTGGAATGGAATCCGGAACCCACCACTGGTTACCAGTGACTTACAATAATTTAATTTGTTACTGAGATGTTCATTCAAACAAATGGTTTTCTACTCTTAATGGTGAAGTGATAAATTTACGTACTTGTTTATTTGATAGTTTACTCTATTTCAGAAGCCCTGAGCTGTTTTCACAAATTATTATTTACATTTAGAAAAGAGAGCAAATGGTGCTCAAGAAGACAGGAAATGAGGCACTTCCAGTCTTCCTTTTTTAAATTGGTTCTTAATTTGCTCACTGTTTTTTCCCCTCTCCTTTACTCTGCAGGAACAAAGCAACTCTGCCTACACTGCAGATCTATGTTCAGATGCCATACTAACCTTCATTGCTTTACTTTGATCTGTTGACAAGTTCATATATAACATTAAGTGTCAAATAAATAAAGCAAATTTTATCTTAATATAATGTGAAAACCCAAGTTGAAATGCACATCTTAGAGAAATGGAGAAAACAGCTCAGTAATAAGCTAGAATAAGCTGCATTTTATATATTTCTTTTCAGTGCTGTGGTTGTATCTTTCCCTTTATCTCTATACCCTTAAGGTAATATTGTTACAAAACTCCATTCTATAGACATAAACTTACTTTCTTTGTATCACAGTTATATGACAAATGGACAAACTTTAACATGAACTGCATAAGATAAGGTATATTGAAATATCTAGAATACTTCTCATAATTATAGGTAGTCCTGAACCTATGACTACAGTTGGGACAGGCACTTTCATTGCTACGTGATGGGGTCATTGAGTCACACCCAATTTACAATCTTCCTTTGTCACAGTCATTAAAGCAAACAAATCACACAGTCATGTGAATCCAACTTCCCCCATTGGCTTTGCTTGCTTGAAGCCAGCGATGAAGGTTACACTCATCATATTTGCATCATTTGCTGCAACCATCATAAATACATGCTGCTTGCCAAACACCTGCATTTTGATCATGTGACCTCAAGGATGCTGCAACAATCCTAAATGCAAGGTCTGTACATAAGCTGCTTTATTTCAGTGTTGTTTTACCATTGAATGGTCATTAAAGGAATAGTCGTAAGTTGAGTATTTCCAATTGGAAAAGACATACCAGTAGCTGCAATTATAGATTGAGCTGCTATTGCTGAAATTCTGTCCAAATCACAGCAAAATTTACCTTCATGATTATGTTCCTATATACACCATCACAGTAAGAAAATGTAAAAATTGTCAATGCTTGTCTAGATTTTATTGCCATTAAGAGAGGCAAATCTGGTTTTTTTCCTTGTTGATAATTGTCCCTAAATCAATTTTTAAAAAAAGCATTCCTAGAGACTGCATGATTTCAGCAGATGGGGGCACAGTCCCTTTCTTTTCCTGAAATCTCACTGACATGCCATGATTCCAAGGATATATGCTTTAAGAAATGATGAACAATTTGAAGCATAATTTCCTAGGTAAGGCTCCAGGTGTCTTTTTCTTGCTCTTCCCCTCCCACTAGGAAGGACAGTGAGACATCATTTCAGGGTATTCCATAAGCTTTGAATATTTCATCAATCACTTAATATTTTTCAGTGGAAAACATGAGGAAGGGAAGCATCCTCATGGCTTTAGAAGATTCTTTAGGATAATGGATCCTTAGGGCTCATATTTATCTATTTTCCTCCTCCCACACTACAAAAGACAAGATTCATTGAAGCTCCAATAGGATGAAATTTCAAGGGATTCTTTGCATTTTGAAACTACAGAAATATTGCCTTTGTTTGCATTTTCTGACAGAAATTCCCTGTTCATTGACCCAGAAAAAAAGTTGACAGAAGAATAGTGTCCATGTTGAAAAACATCTTTAGGAATTATTACTTCAGAACTTGACGTGGTTCATTCACAGTAGCTCTAAGAAACTGAGGACAGCGGGTTCAAGAATGTGGGTAGGGAAGAAGAAGGCGGGGCTTAGCAGTGAGAAGATGGAGTTTCAGGCTATTCCTGAAATTCCTCTATACCGAAGGATTTTTGGACGGGTTCTTTGAACTCTAGCTGTCCCGGAGACGACAGTGAAAGGTGAGGGGAGACCCAGTGACCTCAGAGACGTTCGCAAAGTCTCTGGGGGGGGGTATTAACCCCTCGTGCCAATTCCTTTCTGGATTAGCTCCGTGCTAACTGAAACTGCAGGTTGCCCCTAAGAATGGCAGAAGTGATGTCATCTGGTAAGCTGATTTTATTATTCAAGAGAGACTGTCTGCACTAAAAGCTTAAACTAATTGAAACCAAAGAATAGAAGAATCTAGCGGCAAATTGGTCTTTTTTTAAATGGATTTATGGCTGGTGGCCACTTTATCTCTTAAACGCATCAAGGAACTCTTCGGCAGCCCTCCCCACTAACTCTTTCTAAGTGGACCGTAAAGTCAATTTTCTACTAATTAGCCCTTCACGATCTGACATTTTTATTACTTGGCTGTGTTTACGATCAGATAAGATTGCACAGTTTCCAGCATGTTTTTACTTGCAATTTTTAACTGCGACACATCATGGCGTCGGAAAATACTTCTAAGGTCCCACTCCAGATTCTTTTTTCTGCATGTCGAGAGCTTTTTGACTCTTTTCAGAGATTGGAAAGAAAATTGGATCATCTGATTTTAAAATATGAAGGAAAAACTGAGATCGTTGAATGTTTGAATGTTCCTGAAATACAAATGGAAAATGTGAGAAATGGCGTCTGGGCTATCTCAGAGGAAGAAAGGAGGGGGGGAGCTATGAAGAAGATTCATTTAAAGAGACAGAGTGCAGAAGAAATGGAAACTCCACCCTTGAGAATTAAAGTCAACTTGAAAAGTTTTACAAGCCCGGGACAACATTATTATTTCATCACTGACATTCAGAGCCAAAAGGTGCGAAGATATCTTTGTTTGGACTTGCTTATAAAAACATTTGGTAAATTTATCCAATGAATGGCAATTGGTTTGAAAAATTTTTGCTATTGGAGGGACACCGGCTGACAGATGGAAGAATACAATTTAAAATTAGCTAAATCTGATTACTTTATTTTGTAATAGATATAGCTGAATAATAATTGATATTGATGGTAATGTATATAATGTGGAATTGGCTGATAGATTGAAGAATACAATTGAAAACTAGCTAAACCTAATTGTTCTTTTTGTAACAGATATAGCTGAATAATAATTGATATTGATAGCAATGTATATAATGTGGAGTCGATATGTTAAATAATAATTGGATATGAGAAAACATTTTTGGATTATACATAAAGAGTATTAATTACAATAATTATCACTATTATAAAAACTAAATAAAATACATATAATCAAATGTTAATCAATACTGGGAAAATGTTGTGATATATGATATGATTAAATATTATGGATGTTCAGCTAAAATAGGATATGAGGATTTGATATTAATAGAGGATTTTACAAGTAAGTAAATGAAATGTCAGCATGTGTTATGGATTAATTCTTTGGAATAGCTAAGGATGAAGGATGTTTAAATAACCTATAGGTAATTAAAACTGGAGGTATAATGATGTTAATATGGTAAACATTTGAGTTAAGATATTTGAAATAATATGAGTTAATGGAAGAGAAGCACCAAAGCATGTTGTAACCAGTTGATATACTTCTTCTTTTTTATGATAGATACCTGTGTTTCGGTTTTTTTTTCCTGCCTTGTCCTTTGTCGTTTTTGTCCTTTTTTTCTTTATTTTTTTTTCTTTTATGCCTTTTCTTTTTGATTTTTTCTTTTTTTCCCACTGGTGTGGGCAGGTACTGTTCAAGATTATTACTTTTATTAATATCTTTAATAATAATTACAGTCAAATGAAAATGGATATATGATAATGCTTGAGTTAATATGAGTTATGTTTGTTGACCGTGGAGATGTACCAAAGCTTGTCTGTAATCGATTGATACATTCTTTACAGATGTAAAGAAAGATGCTGTACTTGTTTTAATTAAAATTAAAAAAACATTTATTAAAAAAAAAAAAAGAATGTGGGTAGGATCATATTTGCTCTCCAGTTAAGACTGGGAGATTTAACAGATTGAAGCTAGTTCCCCATATCAGCTTTAAGTCATAATACCATTGACAATCTTTGGAAAAAATCAAATGTTTAAGTGCTTGTTTTTGATATTGTAAATCGGTGACTATACATCTTAATTATAATTAAAATTAGTTTAGGCTAATATTTGATTTCCAAATAATATTGCTAGAAAAATCTAGTAATCTATAACTAGCCCTGTTTAAAATATATGTAACCATCTTTTTATACTTGCATTTCCTAGGACTTCATGCTTTATATATTTCTTAATAAAAGTTAGAATCGGTATTGGGGCAAGGGTAGAATGTGAAATCTTCAATTATCTTTTTACACAATCAGAAGCATTTGTCTCCTAATGTAATGATTTACAGTGCTGTCTGTGGTCACCCCAAACATTTTTTTGCTGCTATAATCATTCATTTTAGTGGCTATATATAAATCAATAGCATTCAGCTAACGGTTCCTAAAAAATAAAAATTAAGCCAACGGGAAGAGAGAGAGTGAATTCTTACACTTTTATTCTGAGATCTTTATTTTTTTACTAGATAACAATTATACAACAAAATTACCTATGACCATCATGATCATTTAAAGATATCACATAGTATCTTAATATTTAAAGATATCATAAACCATCATAAACCACTTTTAAATATATATTTTAATTTTTTTTACATTTATTTGTTTGTTTGTTTCCTGCTTTTATTATTTTTTCAAAACTCAAGGCAGAAAATATTCAATATACCTTCTTCCTATTTTCCTTACAATAACAATCCTATGAGGTATGGTAGATTGGGCTGAGAGAGAGTGACTTGGCTAGCTGGTTTTTATGATCTAAAGTGGGACTTGATCTGTTTTCTAGCCTGGTGCCTAAAGCACTAGACCAAACTGGCTCTTAGAGAAGATATTAAATAAAGATGAATAAACTTGGGCCATCAACAGCATTTTCTGCAACAATAAATATTACCAAAATGAGAGAGGGAGGGAGAAGAAGAAAGTGTTTCCTGTTCATAAGAAAGGGCTGTCCTGTCTATTGCATATCTTGGATAGGAGGTACAAACATTTTAGTCCTAGGACTCATATTTACTATATATGAGTTGCTGGAATTCTTTTAAAGTGGATGTTTAGCTTTTCCACAATAAAATTGCTAATCAGAAATTTCTGTATTTTTCTGTGCCTTTTTAATTGACTCTCATATAATCTGGTTGGAGAAATTTGACAGGAAGATAAATGTTTTTATCCCATTTTCGAAGTCTTAGAACCTTGAAATCATCTAATTAAGTATACATAAGTTGTGGGATTCACTTCCACAGAAAGTAATAATGAGCAATAATAATCAATTTGAACATCTTTAAATGAATTTAGAGACCAAGTCATGGATTATGAGAATACCAGTGGAATAGAATGGACCTTGGAGGTCTTCTAGTCCAGACCCCTGCTCAAGCAGGAGAACCTATACCATTTTAGATATTATTAGTCATAATACTATAAAGTATGTTAATTAACAAAGAAGATTCTTCGTTACTCTTGATACCACGTGCTAGGAACATAAATGGCAAAATGTTTTGTACTTCTATATTGCTTTTGAATGTCTCTTAGTCATTGCAGGGAGGGAAAGCTGAATTATATATGCTGACTATTATTATATTCTGACTTTAATATATCCTTAATAATAAATTTGCAGTGTTATATAGGGATCTGTTAAAATAAATTCAAGTTTATAACTTTTTAAACTTAAATTAGGAAGACTAGGGAGGGATAAAATTACAATAGAGTGCCAATATATTAATATAATATGTTTGTGCGTGTGTGTGTGTGTGTGCGCACACACAAACACACTTAGAGTTGATTAGAACTGAATATTGGTCTTCAGAATTAAAAATGTTTTCATTTATACTTTTGAAGCAGGAAAACTGCTTAGATTGATATTCAAAACAACTAGAAGTAACTTGTACTTAAAAGCTTAAAACTGAAGAAATGAAACTGCTTTTGCCATGTTTTATTAGTTTAAAAAGGGATGTGGTGGCTCAGTGGCTAAGACCCTGAGCTTGTCAATCAGAAAGGTCAGTAGTTTGGCGGTTCGAATCCCTAGTGCTGCATAATGGAGTGAGCTCCTATTACTTGTCCCAGATTCTGCCAACCTAGCAGTTCAAAAGCACATAAAAATGCAAGTAGAAAAATAAGGACCACTTTTGGTGGGAAGATAACAGTGTTCCATGTTCCTTTGGCATTTAGTCATGCTGGCCACGGAGATGTCTTCAGACAGTGTTGGCTCTTTGGCTTTGAAATGGAGATGAGCACTGCCCCTAGAGTTGGGAATGACTAGCACATATGTACAAGGGGAACCTTTACCTTATTAGTTTAAATAAAAGGGAGAAAAATGAATGATGCTGTTTTTTTTCTCTTTGTGATAGGAATCATTGTGAAAAAAACAGCTGCTCTGGGAGTTTTAAATAAATACATACATTTAGAGATTTAGAGATTTAGAGATTTTATTAATATTTGTAGGCCGCCCTTTTCCCTGAGGGGACTCAGGGCGGCTCACATAAAATCGGGGAAGGGGAGATACAGACATTAAGATAAGACATATAATAAAATAATAAACAACATACATTCATCATTCGGGAGGGGAACTATCCTTGTCCCCAGGCCTGACGGGCGAGCCAGTTCTTCAAGGCTGTGCGGAAGGCCTGGACGGTGGCGAGGGTGCGAATCTCTACGGGGAGCTCGTTCCAAAGGGTCGGGGCTACTACTGAGAAGGCCCTCCTCCTTGTAGTTGCCAGCCGACACTGGCTGGCCGATGGTATACGGAGGAGGCCTAATCTATGTGATCTTATTGGTCGCAGGGATGTAATTGGCAGAAGGCGGTCTCTCAAGTATCCAGATCCACTGCCATGTAGGGCTTTAAATACTTACATTTATTAGAATATTATTTAAAAACATATACAACTATAAATAACAGCAAATCCACAACTAAATACATCAGGTTATAAATTGATGTTATGGCAATGATGTGCGGTGAATTCATGGCTGGTGAGGCAAGCGGGCAAAAGCTGCTCTGCCAACCCGGTGCTATGTCCGACATAGAGGGACACCTCTATGTTGGACACAGCGGCAGGGCTTTTGGACGCCCCGGTGCTGTGTCAGCCACAGAGGCGGGACACCCCAAGTTGGAGACAGCGGCAGGGCTTTTGACGCCCTGGTGCTGTGTCCGCCATAGAGGTGGGCCACCTCTATGTCAGACATAGCGGCAGGGTGGCTTTTACCTCTAGCGCCGGGGCAGCAGAGCGGCTTTTGTCTGCTTTCAAGAAAGCTGGGCAAACGCCCCCCTGGTCACAGCCGACAACTGATGATCTAAAGTCAGCTGTGGGTCCAGGAGGACTACCAAATTGTGCACCCTGTCTGAGGGGCGTATAATTTCGCCCCCCAGCCTGAGAGATGGAATACTAAGCCAATTTGTGGGAGGAAAAAACACAAGCCACTCGGTCGTGTCAGGATTGAGAGCCAGTCTGTTCACCCCCATCCAGACCCTCTCATCCTCCAGGCACTGGCACATCACGTCAACTGCTTCACTGAGTTGGCACAGGGCGGACAGATACAATTGAGTATCGTCCACGTATAGGTGGTATCCTATCCTGTGCCGTCGGATGATCTCTCCCAGCGGCTTCATGTAAAAGTTAAACAGGAGGGGGGACAGGACTGACCCCTGTGGCACCCCATAATTAAGGGGCCTAGGGGTCGACTTCTGTCCTCCAACCAACACTGACTGCGACCTGCCCGAGAGGTAGGAGGAGAACCACCGAAGAATGGTGCCTCCCACCCCCACCTCTCGCAAACTCCGCAACAGGATACCATGGTCGATGGTATCAAAGGCCGCTGAGAGGTCCAGGAGAACCAGAACGGAGGCACGGCCCCCATCTCTGGCTCTCCAGAGATCATCGGTCAGTGCGACCAAAGCAGTTTCCGTGCTGTAGCCAGGCCTGAAACCAGATTGGAAGGCGTCTAGATAATCGGTTTCCTCCAAGGACCGATGGAGCTGAGAGGCCACCACTTTCTCAACAACCTTCCCAACAAAGGGGAGGTTGGAGACTGGACGATAGTTATTCAAAATGGCTGGATCCAAGGACGGTCTCTTCAGTAGGGGTCTCACCACCGCCTCCTTTAAAGGGGGGGAAAAAGACCCTTCCCAGAGAGACGCGATCACAATCGCCTGGATCCAGCCCCGTGTCACCTCCCTGCTGTTCGCGACCAGCCAGGAGGGACACGGGTCCAGTACACAAGTGGAGGCACTCACTGCTCCGATGGCCTTGTCCACTTCCTCAGGGGTAACAGACTGAAAATCAATCCAACGATGGCGCTCAAGACCCTCCCTCGGTACCTCGGTTGGTTCTGCGCAATTGGAGTCCAGGTTTGCTCGAAGCTGAGCCACTTTATCCGTGAGGAATTGACCAAACTCCTCAGACTTACCTTGCAAGGGAGTGCCCATATCCCTCCCTTTAAGGAGGGAACGGGCTATCTTAAACAAGGTGGCTTGGCGTGACTCAGCGGAAGCTATCAGAGCAGCAATATGAGTTCTTTTTGATGTCCGGATAGCCCGGAGGTAGGCTCTGATGCAAGATTTTAATGAGGCTCGGTCTGACATGGACTTACTGGCTCTCCAGCAGCGCTCTAGGCGTCTCTTTTGGTGCTTCATCTCCCGGAGTTCCTCAGTAAACCAAGGAGCCCTCCTGGATCCACTGCCGCGGATCGGCTGTAGAGGCGCAATCCGGTTAAGGGCCCCTGCCGCCGCCGAGTTCCAAGCAGCGACCAGAGTCCCGACCGAATCGCGCGCGAGAGTATCAGGTATAACACCAAGCGCCATCTGAAAGCCCATAGGGTCCATAAGGCGCCTGGGGTGGAACCACCTAATAGGTTCCTCCTCCCTACAGTGGGGGATTGGCCTCCGAAAGTCGAGCCTCAGTAGGCAAAATTTCAGCTTTTGTCCACTAGTGTTGGACTAGATAAATATTTATTTATGCCAAAATTTAGTAAGAATAGGCCATCATAAACACTATCCTTATTTCCGATCCAACAGAATCCTATCTTGGTCAGTCCTTCTTTATAGAAATATGGCATAAACCAATAAATTCTAAATATTACTTTTTTGGTATATAAGTTGTACTGTGAAGTTCATTGACACTGTTGCTATAGAAATTCTCTCCCATTGTATATAGGCAATATGAGAACCTCAGCATCCACATATCAAATTGATTTATTAGAATTATCTATAAATACTAATAGTATTTTTTTTTAGATTCAAAAGTTGTTTCTCAGAAGCTGAAAATGCTACTGGTCCAAACAGTACAAATGATATTTATCTCTTAGCACAGTGTATGTTAAAAATTCATCATAGTCTATGATTCAAACAAAATATTTCCACTTTCATCCAATTTTCTCTATCATCCCCTTGATCCCAATTTTTAAAATTGTATTTCCCAATAAAGTAAATTTAGCATAGGAAAAGGGCTTAAATCTTCTTTTATTAGCATTACATTCCATAACTTAATGTAATGACATTATTTTTTCCTGTGCATTTTGATCTCAGTACTGCCCATCCAACAAAAAGTGCTATATATGTATATTCCAAAGTTGCCCACATCAGAAATTGGACACCAATGTTTGACTTCACAGTATATAATGCTTGACTGTAGGTAAGCATGATATAGCTCCAGATTAATTGGTAGTTGCATTTGAACATGTTGAGAGGTGGCAGTTTAATGGGTATGGCTATGCCTATCTCTTGTGAACAGCATAAGTGTATGTTATAGCCATACCAATGCAATATTTATCCCAATAAGTAACTTGTGGTAATTCTTTCAGTTTTATAACTTAATAGTTCTTTCATAAATGACCAAGAAATATAAAAATAATTAAAATAATTAGAAACAAATTCCTGCCACTGAATCATCAGAACAGAACAAAACAAAAACTCTAACATGCGACATTTTGTGTCTTTTGAAAATATATTTAAAGAAAGCATATAGAGAGAATATGTGCTGTATAAGAAAATGTTCCAGTCTGTCAGTGAAATCTTGCTGGAAGGAAATTTAGAATTTTTTCATTGCTGAAAATAAGGAGAATGATTTATGGGGATATTATGAATGTTTAAGCAGGTTAGCTATGTGTTTTCACCTTCAGCATTTATATGTGCATATCTGACACAGCCTGACCTCCATTAGCTCTGCAAATAGGTTCCACATTTATTTCCAAAATAGATAGCAAGTTACAGTACAGTAATGATGCTGTAACAAAATCACCATTGTATTTATTTTTTGTTGTTATGAACGCTTCTAAATCAGAGGGCACCAATTCTTTAATAAGGAGCAATAGCATATAGTACTTTTTCCACCACAGACAAAGGAGAAGGGATGATTTCATATGTAAAACAAATTATTATGTGAACTCTTAGTTAAGTTATTTTGAACATAATGATACTTTTTGTTGTGTTTAGTTTCTAAAGTTCTTGGTTATTTCATACTTTACTGAGAATTTTTTTTTCCTGAGAACAAATCTGCACTTTTGTCAGAATTTGCAGCAATCCAACCAGCACACAAGTAAATAATTCAGCAGGAATCATTTTAGGAGAAACTTGTTTATATACCATAATATAAAACATGATGCATGTATACAATACCCATGCAGCTCTTGCAACATGGTAGCAAGTGCAAGAAACAGAACTAGAAGCAAGCTTATATACACAGAACAGTTAAGCTAAGCCATGCCCAGGCTCCAAGCTGTCTGACATGGCTCTCAGTCACCAAACAGTTCCCATTGGCTGACTTCTTGTTATGGCTATTCCAGTTTATAAATTCTTATATACTGACACACCTCCCTTTATGACAGCAATAGACATAAAACCGACCAATAAAAACTTCTTATAAATTCTTATATACTGACACACCTCCCTTTATGACAGGAATAGACATAAAACCGACCATAAAAACTGCCAATAACCTCCCAAAGACCCATCAGATCCCACAGACTAGGCCTCCTCTGAATTCCATCCACTGGCCAATGCCGATTGTCGACCACCCGGAGGAGGGCCTTCTCTGTGGCTGCTCCGGCCCTCTGGAACGACCTCCCCGTGGAGATCCGGACCCTCACCACCCTTCAGGCTTTCCGCAAAGCCGTCAAAACCTGGCTGTTCCAACAGGCCTGGGGCTGATGAGTTCCCATCCCCACTCAAATTGTGTGGCTGTTGATTGCTTTTAAATTGTTTCCGTATTTTGTTTGTTTGTTTGTTTTAATTGTTTTTTTTTGTCTGTATTATTCCCTTCCCCTTCGGTTTGTTAGCCGCCCTGAGTCCCTCCGGGAATAGGGCGGCATACAAGTGTAATAAACCTTGAATAACTTAATGTTCTTCTGATGGTGAAGTCAACTGGAAGTTCTCCAGCTGGACAAAAGTGGGGGGGGGGCTCTCAAGAGTCTCACATGAACCCTGTCTGACCCCCATCTCCGAGATCTTTCTTAGATCAGACCCCCCCTGGAGGGGGAGCGAAAAAGGGGCAGTGTCTTATCAGACCCAGAGGGAGGCAACAGGCCCCTTGCAGGTTGGAGATTTGCCCTCTGAATCGCAGTAGGGGTGGCAGCATGGCAACATGCTGCACAAGAAGCTGACTTCCAGCTAAAGCAAATGAACAGGAGTGTGAGGAAGAGATAAAAGACCGGTAAGAAAATTCATCTAACCCACAGCCATAAATCAAACTTGGAAAAGGCAAAGAATCTTGAGAGCATAAATAATATTTTTTAATTAAAAGTTTTAATAAGTTTTACAATTATATACCTTTCCCTTTCCCCCCCCAATCCCACATCCCCTCCCCCCCCCAATCTCCCAGAGCAAATACAGGGTATAAACATTTAGCAATCATACACTAAAATAAACTAACTAACTTTAGCATCTTCCCTTCGCTTGTACTTTAACTCCCCTTTTGTAAAGCTAACTAAGATAAGTTATAACATTCCTTGTTCATTCATTCATAAGCTAACTGAAGTTTCTTAGTCCCATATTGTCAGGCCTGCATTTATATTCCTTTTAGAATTTTGGCCTGCCACACTTTCTCTAATTTCATTATGCTGTTTCTTTAAGTATAGTCAATGGGAGGGGGAATAGAAGGAGTAGGATTTTGGAATGTATTGTTTTTCATTCTTTACTAGAAGCAAGGTCATCCTTTGTCTCCACACCAGTACATCTGACCGGAAGAAGCTGGGCATGGACGCCAGCGTGGAAGAAGGAGATTGGACCATGTGATGGACTGTGGGTGTAGGGATAAGATCATGAACTTTTAACTGGGTGGGTGTCAGGCCTGCATTTATATTACTTTTAGAATTTTGGCCTGCTACACTTTCTCTTATTTCATTATGCTGTTTCTTTAAGTATAGTCAATGGGAGGGGGGAATAGACAGGAGTGAGAATTGTGGAATGTATTGTTTTCATTCTTTGCTAGAAGTCAAGGTCATCCTTTGTTCTCCACACCAGTACACCTGACTGGAAGAAGCTGGGTATGGACGCCAGCATGGAAGAAGAAGATTGGACCATGTGATGGATTGTGGGTGTGGGGACAAGATCATGAACTTTTAACTGGGTGGAATTCTGATGTCATTTTCAGTATTGGGATTAACACAGATGTGCCTAAGATGTCTGTCTTATTAAATTGGAACAAAAAGGATTGTTTTGCCTTGGACTCTGATTTAATTCTGCATGATACTTGGAACGCTGACATTATCCCAATACTCCCTTCAAAATAAATCACCAGCACCCCTCCCTTGCAGGGGGGCTGGTGAGGTTTGCTGTATCTCCAACGCTGAACCACACCGGTTAGCGTAAAACATCAGCAAACAATTAGGAGAAAGCCTTTTGAGATAAGAAGCTGAGATGAGACATTCCTCTGCAAATATCTGCAAAGGCAAAAGCAGTTTCGCTTTTAAAAATTTATTGCCATTGGCAAGAAGCCCAGCCTGTGTGGGAAGCAAAGAAGTGGAATGGAGGTACTTATTCTCAACGCAGATCTGATGAATGGAGATTCCAGCCACCCTCATGCATCAGCTCCGATGGAGATCCCGGACCATTCCGGACAACTAAATGTGAGTGCATTCTACCCCTCCTTCCCCACAGCCAAGGTTTGGAAAAAACCCTGGAGTGGAAAGTTTGACTCCTTCGAAACGGGGATATTTGAAATGAGCCAATGACCTGTAACTGAGTTGAAGACAGAATCCCTAGCAAAATGGGATTTTCAACCCAGCCAGCAAGAAGGGATTTGGCAAACATCCTCCACTTACCAGCCACCACTAAATTGGATTTTCTTCCCAGAGTGTGGATGGTTAAGATGCCAGTTGACACCTCCAGGACCATCAACATGGGAAAGTCCCCCAAGCCAGCAGAGGGTCCCTTGGGCCAGAAATCCTCCAAGCCAGCAGAGGGGCCCTTGGGCCAAAAATCCTCCAAGCCAGCAGAGAGGCCCTTGGCAAATAAAACCCCCTAACCAGCCATCATTGGGTGAACTGCAACCTGTGAATCAGGCACCCTCGGGATGGGTCTTAATCCCAGATCATGGATGGAAGGGATTCCAATTGGTACCTGCCCTTCCTCAGCATATGGCACCATGGCAGACAACTGGGCAGTGGCCAACCGAGGGATTGACCTCCCCACCGGTTCCTGTCTCCCCTGCAACACCCCAAAAGGTTCTTGCCCAACCTTCCTACAGAGAAAGGTTCTCAACAACGGAAGAAGGGATTACCAAGGGGTTAGCTACAGAATGGATGGTGGAAAAATGTGATGAGGCGATTCCTAAGTTTAGAGGTGTAACTAGGTCCCTTTCCTCGTGGGGCCCAACAAAATGCCACCTTTGCTGTCAACTTGGCCACAAAGCATCAGAGTGCTTGGCTTCAGCCCCATTGGCACAAATGTGCGCACCAACCGCCACGGCGGAAAAGAGAAGGCTCCAGATGCCACCACAAAAGAGTCATCTGGCCCAACAACCTCTAGAAGAGGATCCCCAATTTAAGGTGACGAAGAGTCCTACCAAGGGGGAGACCTCAGAGGAGGAAAAGGGCAACCAACCTCTAGAAGAGGATCCCCAACTTAAGGTGACGAAGACTCCTACCAAGGGGGAGGCCTCGGAGGAGGAAAGGGGTCAACAACCTCTGGAAGAGGATCCCCAACTTAAGGTGATGAACAGTCCTACCAAGGGGGAGGCCTCAGAGGAGGAAAAGGGCAACCAACTTCTAGAAGAGGATCCCCCACTTAAGGTGACAAAGAGTCCTACCAAGGGGGAGGCCTCAGAGGAGGGAAAGGGTCAACAACCTCTGGAAGAGGATCCCCAACTTAAGGTGACAAAGAGTCCTACCAAGGGGGATGCCTCGGAGGAGGAAATTGCTGAGGATGACCCAATGGTGAATGCACCCATCTGCCCCTTCACCTTCCAAGTCAACCTCCAAGTGCCTAAGACGGGGTTGGAGGGGGAAGTTGAAGCAGTTGTGAGCACCAGTTGCACTCGATGCTTAATCAGCACGTCGATTGTCAAGCAACTAGGCATAAGCACAAGACCTCTTGCCTGTCCCATTCGGGGTGAACAGGTAGATGGAACGCTAATTGGAGGGGGCCCAACCCATGCTAGTAACTGAGCTGGTGAAATTACAAGTGGGCTGCCACTGGGCCCAACAAAACTTGTTGGGGGATGTTTTGTCGAGAAGACTGCAGCATGATAGTAATGGAAGCCAGGATAAGCTGATGACAGCTATGAAATTGGCGCTCCCAACAGACCAGTCTGGACTGCTACAACGAGTGGCCAGCCCTAACAGACCATGGGAAGAGGTCGCAATGGACTTCATCATGCAACTCCCAGACAGCAGTGGAAACAGAGTAATCTGGACAATTATGGACTTGGTTTCTAAGCAGGCGCACTTCATTGCTTGCTCAGACTTGCTGTCCGCAAAGGAATTAGCGAAAATGTTTGTGAAACATATTTATCGCCTGCATGGATTGCCCAAGAGGATCATTTCATACCGTGGAGTCCAGTTCACAGCCAAGTTCTGGAGCCAGGTCCTGAGATCCATGGGGTCCACAGAAGAACTGAGTTCAGAGGTTCATCCCAGCATGAACTGTGCAGCAGAGAGACCCAATGCGTTGGTGGAACAATACATCCGGTGTTTTGTGGACTATCAGCAAGACAACTGATCAGACTACTGCCCTTCGCCAAAGTGGCGTACAACAATGCGGTTCATAGCAGCACTGGATTTACTCCTTTCCAGATTACAGTGGCATGGAATTTGTTCCATGTCTGAGCTGCCTAGAGAACCTCCCTCCTCCATGTCTTTGAATGAATGGATGGACATGCTAAAGAAAGGATGGGAGAATACGAAGAAGGTTTTAGCAGTTGCAGCAGAAGCCTACTAGAAGCAAGCTGATAAACACTGCTCGCTCCAGAACCCCTTCCTTGTGGGGGACAAAGTTTTTGTGTCTACTAAATACTTAAGATTAGGAATGCCTAGGAAGGAATTTGGTCCAAAATTTCTAGGTCCATTCCCAATAGTGAAGATAGTTAACCCATTTACAGTTCAGCGCAGTCTACCCAGAAGTCTAGGGAAATTTGGCCCAGAATTTCATTGTAGCTTGTTGAAACCAGTAAATGGGTCTAGCATAAGAGCATCCACCTTGCTGAAATACCTGTAACCAAACGACATGCTATATGTGATGATGGCTTTTTTTCTTTTTCTTTTTGTGTTTTTTTTCTTTTGTTTTTATTGTTGTGTGCATCAAATATATAAGTATATACACAATAGAGAGATACAAAGTGCGTGTATGTGGGGAAGTATAGTTAGGACAGGTTAGCAAAAGTAAGGGAATAAGAAATGATACTAATTATGTCTGGGTTGGCGGAAATACCATCCCAAGGAAACATAAACTGAGATTTAAAATAGACACACCAACAACAATAGGAAAAAAAGGGAGAGAGGAGGAGAGAGTGAAAGGAAGACGGGGGAAAGAAGAAAGAGGTAAGGAGAGGAGGATGGAATGGAGAGAAAGAGAAGGAGAGAGGGTAGAAAGGGGAAGAGGAAGAGCAGGAGTAGGAGAAAGGTATGGGAAGAAGGAAGGGGAAGGAGAGGAGGAAAGTAGAGAAGGGAGGGAGGGAGAAAGGGAAAGGAAAGGAGGATGGAAGGAGAGAAAAGGAAGGAGAAAGAGTAAGAAGGGAAAGAGGAAGAGCAGGAGCAAAGGAGAGGTAAGGGAAGAAGGAAGGGGAAGGAGAGGAGGAAGGAAGAAAGTAGAGAAGGGAGAGAGGGTGAAAAGAAAGAGGTAAGGAGAGGAGGATGGAAAGGAGGAGGAGAGAGGGTAGGAAGGGGAAGAGGAAGAGCGGGAGTAGGAGAAAGGTACAGGAAGAAGGAAGGGAAAGGAGAGTAGAGAAGGGAGGGAGGGAGAAAAGAAAGGGAAAATAAGGTGATGTTACAACAGGAGGAAGGGATGGTAAATAAAGCAACCCAAACAGTATAACCTATTAAATGAAATAATAAATGTATAAGAATGATAAATGTTAAAACACCTGTAACCAAATGACATGCTGTATGTGATGATGGCTTTTTTTTGTCTGTGTGTGTGTGTGTTGTTGTTGTTTTTTATTATTGTGTGTATGTGTGGTTTATGTAATAAAAATAAAAAAAAATAAATTAAGAAAAAAAAGAGCATCCACCCAAGCTTTCTCTCCTCTTTTAGAGGTAGAAGGGGAAACACCATCTATAGTGATAGGAGGGGAACCACAATCTGAGGTGGAAAAGATTGTAGACTGTAGGTTGAATAGGGGTCGTTTGCAGTATTTAGTGCAATGGAAGGGTTACCCTTTGTCTGAAGCCACTTGGGTGAAAAGCTGGAACTTAAAAGTGGAAAAGTTAGTAAAACAATTCCATGAGAAGTTTCCCAATAAGCCAAAGGGTTCCCTGGGAGGGGGGGGGGAAGTAGGTGGTTAATTTTTTTTATGTTAACTTTTATGTTGTTCTCTTTTCAGGAAACGTTTTTCTTCTGAGGAGAGGCTGCCTGTCAGGCCTGCAATTATATTCCTTTTAGAATTTTGGCCTGCCACACTTTCTCTAATTTCATTATGCTGTTTCTTTAACTAGAGAGCCGAGATGGTGGAGTGGGCAGAGTGCAGTACTGCAGGCCACTTCAGCTGACTGCTAGATCAGCAGTTCAGCGGTTCAAATCTCACCGGCTCAGGGTTGACTCATCCTTCCATCCTTCCAAGGTGGGTAAAATGAGGACCCAGATTGTGGGGGTGATATGCTGACTCTGTAAACCACTTAGAGAGGGCTGAAAGCCCTATGAAGCGGTGTATAAGTCTAACTGCTATTGCTATTGCTACTAAGTATAGTCAATGGGAGGGGGGAATAGAAGGAGTAGAATTTTGGAATGTATTGTTTTTCATTCTTTACTAGAAGCAAGGTCATCCTTTGTCTCCACACCAGTACATCTGACCAGAAGAAGCTGGGCATGGACGCCAGCATGGAAGAAGGAGATTGGACCATGTGATGGACTGTGGGTGTGGGGACAAGATCATGAACTTTTAACTGGGTGGGATTCTGATGTAACTTCCAGAGTTGGAATCCCCACAGCTATGTGCCAACATGCCTGCTTTATTAAATTGGAACTTTAATCATAGTTTTGCCTTCAACTCTGATTTAATTCTACATGGTATTTGGAATGCTGACACATATTTTTTTGAATATAATCAATCCATCTTCTCCATTCCAGCTTGTATTTCTCATCTGAATGGTCCTTGAGGTATGCTGATATTTTAACCATCTCTGCTAAGTTTGTTACTTTTAACGTCCATTCTTGAATGGTAGGCAATTCCTTCTTCCAGTACTGCGCCACCAACAATCTTGCTGCCGTTGTTAAGTTCAGAATCAAATTAGTCTCTATAACTGTACAATCTGTAATTATACCTAACAAGAATAACTGAGGAGTAAACTTTATCCTCTTTTTAAGAATATTTTGAATAATCCACCATATTTTTATCCAAAATGCTTTGACCTTTTTACAAGTCCACCATATATGAAAATACGTATCATCAGCACAATCACATCTCCAACATTTAGATTGTAAGTTCGGATACATACAAGCTAATTTTTTAGGATCTAAATGCCATCTATAAAACATCTTGTAAAAATTCTCTCTCAAGTTTTGGGCTTGCGTAAATTTTACATTTCTTACCCATATCTTTTCCCATCTTTCCATCATTATTGGTTCTTCAAAATTTTGTGCCCATTTTATCATACAGTCTTTAACTAGCTCTGTTTCAGAATTTATTTTTATCAATATATTATATAACCGTTTTATATGCATTTGACTCTGGTCCCTAATTTATTTTACTAAGTTATCCTCATTTTGCATAATACCAATTTTCTGATCTTTTTTCCATCTAGCCTGTAGCTGTCCATACTGAAACCAGGTTTGAATTACCTTTTCCTCTTTTAGTACATTCAAGGGTTTTAACTGTAGTACACCTCTTTCTATAGTGAGAAGCTCTCTGTATGTGGTTACATCCTGTTTTTGTTCTATGCTTATATTCTCTATCGCGTGTCTGGGTACTGCCCACATAGGTATCTTATCATTTAATTTATATTGGTATTTTTTCCAGACACGCAATAGAGCATTCCCTAAAATATGACTTTTAAAAATCTTATCCACCTTCTTATCGTATATTAAATAAGCATGCCAACCGTATACCAAATCATACCCTTCAATGTTCATTATTCTATCCTCTGTTGAGTTAATCCAATCACTAATTGTTGATAAAACTACTGCTTCATAATATAATTTTAAATTTGGCATTTTCAAACGTCATCTCTCACATGCATCTTGCATTATTTTAAGTTTTATTCTCGGTTTCTTCCCTGCCCAAACAAATTTATTAATACCCTTCTGCCATTCTTCCAAATTTGCATCTTTTTTTTAGTATTGGTATCATTTGAAAAGAAATAGAAACTTAGGCAAAACATTCATTTTTAGTACTGTTATCCTTCCCAACAAAGACAGTTGCAATTTTTCCCATTTGTTCATCTCTATCTGTATTCTGTGCCATAATGGTTCATAATTATACTTATATAATTTCCCGTTTGAGGTTGTGATATAAACTCCTAAATATTTAACCTTTTTTACTATCTCACATCCTGTTATTTTTTCTAGTTCTTCTCTTTGATTTGTATTCATATTTTTAACTATCATCTTTGTTTTCCCTAGATTTATTTTAAACCCAGATACTTGACCATATTGATTAATTATGCTCATTAAACCCATAGCTGATTTCCCCAGTTGGGTTAAAATTACAACCAAATCATCCCCAAATGCTCATACTCTGTATTCATAATGCCTAATCTTAATCCCCTGTAAGTCATCTGACCCACGTATTTTATTCAACAATAACTCCAGGGTTAAGATAAACAATAATGGAGATAGGGGACACCCCTGTCTTGTTCCTTTTTTCAATTTTAAAGGATTCTGTTAAACTACCATTGACTATAATTTGTGCTGTTTGTTTCTGGTATATTGCCTTAATAGATTGTGTAAAGTACTCTCCAAACTGCATCTTTTGTATTATTTTCATTAAAAATTGCCAATTCACTCGATCAAATGCTTTCTCCACATCCAAGAATATAAGCGCTGCGGGGACTTGGTTATTCTTTCCCAAATACTCCAATATATTAACAATTTGTCTTACATTACTTTTCGTCTCCCTTGTATGAAACCAGATTGATCATTGTGAATCATTTGTTGTATAACTAACATCAACCTATTTGCTAATATTTTAGCAAAAAAAATTATAATCTATATTGATTAATGATATGGGCCTATAATTTTTTGGCTGGCTGAGATCTTGATCTTCTTTCAGAATCAGGGAGATAAAGGCTGTTCTCCAAGATGGTGGTACCCTTCCTTCCAGTTGAATTCTATTAAATAGTTCCCTAAGAGGTTCTACAATTTCTAATTGTAAATTTTTATAATAAACCACTGTCAGTCTGTCTGTACCAGGGGCCTTCCCAACTTTTAACTGTTTAATTGCCATGAGGATTTCCTCTGAAGTTATTGGTTGGTTCAATCTCTCCCTTTGCTCATCTGTAACTATAGGGGTTTTCTCCTTCTCCAAGTATCTATCTATGTCTAAACCTTGTATTTTATCACCAGTGTACAGTCTTATATAAAATTCTAAAAAAGCCTTTTTAATCATATCCTGTTGATAAGCTTCTTTACCTTTGTATTCTATTTTCTCTATAGTACAAGATTTTTGTTTTTTCCTCATCATATATGCTAACCATCTACCTGGTTTATTTGCATTGCAAAAAGTATTATGTTTAGCATATAATAAATTAGTAACCACTTGATCTGACCTCAACATGTTAAATTGCGCTCGTAGTAGAATAATTGCCTCTTTTGTCTTCTTATCTCCTGGGTTATATATTAGCCCCTGCTCTTTCTTCTTTATCTCCTCTTCTAATTCCCTTCATTCCCCCCCCCCCCCGTCTACGTCTATATTGGTTATTTAAGTTAACTCATCTCATATACACTTTACTTGCATCCCAAACCATTTCCCTTATTCATATTAAAAGCAAAATATTCTTTCAACAGTTTTTTATATTCATTGACATTTTTCTCGTATCTAAATAAATTTTCATTTAACCTCCAAGACCTTCTAGGTTCCTTCCCATATTCCATCCAATCCGGGTTATGATCTGTTAAAGCTCTCGGGCATATCTTCGTTTTCTTCACCCTAGAAAGAAAATCATTTGTGATTAATATAAAATCAATCCTAAAAAAGGATTGATGCCTATCAGAAAAAAATGTAAAATCCTGTTCTTTAGCATTCCTTTCCCGCCAGATGTCTCTTAGTTCAATATTGTCCATCATATCAAAGAAAGACTTAAGTAATCTTGCACATTTTTGAATATTTTCCAATGGTCCTTTCTTATCTTTCCTGGTATCCAATACTCAGTTCCAGTCACCCAATAATATACACGATCTATAATCCCATTGTATTAACTTGGTATGGAGCAATTTATAAAAATTTTCTTATTGTTGATTGGGGGCGTATACTCCCATTAAGAATGTCTTCTTTCCTTCTAATAATAATTAAAATTGTGGTGTATCTTCCTTGAGGGTCTGCTTCAATTAATTCAGCCTTTTAGTCCTTTCTTAAGTATATAACTATACCGTTTTTCTTCTCCGGAGCAGATATTACAAAATGTTGTCCCAATCTTGCATTCATCAAATATTTCTGGTCATTTGTTCTAATATGTGTTACTTGCAGGTAAATTACAATGTTTTAAAATTGTTTCAAATAATGGAATATCTTTTTCCTTTTTTTGTGGTGAGTTTAAGCCATTAACATTCCAGGTTAAAATTTTAATTGTCATCTTCAGCTCCCTGAAGCTTTTTAAGAGCCACCTGGAAATCCTGTAATTTCATCTTCGGCCTGGCTCCACCCACAGCTTCTGTATTAATGTTTGTAGTTTCTTGAATTATTGTCTGGGCTTGTTGCATCTTTAATTCTTGTTCCTTACGTTTAGTAGCCGCTCGAGTTTGTCTTTGCTCCATAATTTCTTCTGTCTCCACAAGAAGATTCAAAGCTTGAACAGCATCCTTTGATCCTTGAATATCTTGCTGTCTGGCCACTACTGCTTCTTCCCTTTCTCTAAATCCTGGAGATGGAGGGTAACCAGCCTTTAATACATTGCTGTAAAAATCTCTGGCCTTCCAAACTGAGTTGAGACAATATCTTTGTCCCAAGTAGTTCACCACTAGTCCGGCTGGAACTTCCCATCTGTATTGTATCTGGTGGTTTTTGAGTTCATCCACTAAAAATGCATAATCTTTCCTAGATTTCAACATTTTAGGTGGAATTTCCTTCTAAACTAACAGACCTTGACCTGCAATTTGCAACTTGGTTTTGTAGGACGCTTGTAGTATCAGGTTCCTTATATTTCTGGTAGCAAAGTAGATTACAATATATCTTGGTAATTGTTTCTGTCTGGCAATCCATGAATTAATATGGTAAATTTCGTCAATTTGCCAGTTATACTCAGCTCTGGGTTGACCAATTAGTTGGTTGAAAGCCTCTGCAAGAATCTCTTTCAAATTTTCTTGGTTATTTTCTTTCAAGCCTCTTATTCTCAAAGCAAATTCCATCGCTCTATATTGTATCATTGTAATTTCTGCCTCTGATTTTTCAATCTTACTTTGAGCATCTTCAACTTTACTCTCTAAGCTCACATTGGACTGGTTAATTTCTTCCACCCTATCCTCTAATGAGGTTACTTAGCTAGCCAGACCCTTAAAGACTTCCACTATGTCTTCTGTTATTTGTTGGTTATGGCTTTGAATTAAGTCCTTGATTTCAGACATTTCACCAGAGACCTCTTTAAACGCAGATATGACCTTCTCCTCTATTTTTACTTCTAACACAGAAGCCTGTTCCTTTAAGTCGCTTTGAAGAGTCTCAAGAATTAAAACCTCATCAGCAGGGGGAGGTAATAATGACTGTAATTTGTGTGTCTGGGCTGGAGAGCTGCCAGCGCTCTTTGAAGCAGTTATTTTAACTTGCTTTGAAGCCATTTCAACTATTAAATTAAACTTATCTTCAGCCAAATTGTTAAGTCCAAAAAAATCCACTTAATCCAATTATTAAGTCTTGTACCTTGTTAGTAAATCAATGCTGTTTTGAATGATCTTAAACTCTTAGTTCTTTTAACAACGTTAGGAAACACTTAAGATGTAATTGCTTGTTAAGTTTCAGTTTGACCACACCCTTTAATATTCAGGCACCATTTTCGCTTCTATCTCGTTAATTTTAACAGAAGGAGCTTTAGTTTAACTTTTGGAGTTAAAGTTTAAAATACTTGCAGTTGTGAAACTCTCCAGTATTTGCTCTGCCTGCTTCTTATTCAAATGTAGATCAAAACATTGATTGCAGGGATGGTTGTGGCTCTTTGATCTGCAAAAAGCAGACGCGTCCCGAGAGCAGAGTGTGTCGAGCTACAGGGGGGCTCACACCTTCTAAGCCCCAGAAATTGCTCCTGGGGGTTTAAGGGAGCTCTACCCTCGCTCAGCAGCTCTCCTCCCCCTCTTTTCCTGAGGGGAGAGTTTTCAGGCTGCCAGACAGCTGATTTATGCTGTTCTGGCAGCTAAACGCGATCTCGGGGCTGGAACATCCCAGAGAGATGTCTGTCAGAGCCTACGGTGCCACTGGAAGCGAGAGCATAAATAATATTGATGGTCAGACCGGGAGTTTTTTAAAAAGAAAGAAATTCACGAAGTTTTTTAAAAAGAAAGAAAAGGAAAATGGAAGGTTGAAACACTAGCCTCCCCCCCAAAGACATTTGTTTGAAACAATTCAAACAGAAATGGAGAAAGCAGAGAAGTGATAAACCCACTCAAACACTAACTCTAAATTTGGCTTCCGACTTGAAAAGATTGAGTTTTTAAAGGAGTCTAGGAGCGTGAAGATTTATTTCGTCCAAGTGTCTTTTAATGAATATATCTTAAACAATCCCAATTAATGAGAGATGGAATGCAACAAGGGAGAAAGATCAAGAAAAAAGCACTATCTCCTCACTGACCTAACCTAATCTTGCCTGTGTGGGAAATTCTAATTAGCCAACTACCGTAAATCAGAACTTGGAAAAGCAGGAGGTGAAGAAAAAACATACCTAAGTTTTGGCTGTATGCAAGCTTGTTCCAATTATATTTTGAGCAGCTATGACCAATGAGAGATGAAGAGTGGCAAGGCAAGGAAATAATAACAGAGTCATGAACTGGGAAATACTAAGGGTTTTTTTTTCTTCCTTTTTTTCTGCAAAAGATTATGATGGCTCCAGCTGAGAAATATAAAAGACCTTTTTGATGGTGACTTGGGGGAAATTGAAGAGGATGGATGTGTCAAAACAAAGAAAAGGGAGAAGGCAGGAACAGAGAAGTAGGACAAAAGAGTTACTAGGAAAAAATCAGACAACTAGAAATTGTTATATGGGAAAATATAAAGTTAAGATAAGGGGCTTATTCCTAAATCTGACAATAAAATGGAGTTGCTAACTGGTTGAATATGATAATGGAAAGATAAATAAAGATTAAAATATATGGAATATGGACAAATATGAAACTGATATGGGGAGATTGTAAAGCAGAGGTTTGTGATTCACTTTTAAACATGATAATTAAATTGAGTTGCTAATTGATTGAATATGACAATAGAAGGACAATTAAGCGTGGGTTAAAATATATAAAATATGGACATATATAGAACTTTTAAGATGACGAACAAAGTGAGATGTGTACCGCTTGTTATTTGATTATATGTTATGAAAATGAAAAAATAAAAAACTTTATTTATATAAAAAAATTAAAAAAATATTCTTCCGATGGTGTACTCTACCCAATGGGTTGGTCATTATACCTGCCAGATTGTCTTCTGAAGAACAATCAAGCAAGCTAATTAATTTATATTTGATGGCTTCTCTTACATTACAATATTTAATATCCACATGCTTTCTTCTATTTTTTACTCTGTCACCTGGTGCCATTTTAATGCAAACAGCATTATCCTCAAACACGGTTACAGCTTCATTTACGTTTATATTTAAATCCTTTAACAGCTGTATGTACCAAGTTACCTCTGTACAAAGTTCAGTTAGAGCAATAAATTCTGCCTCTGCTATAGAAATGGCTACAGTTGTTTGCTTTCTGGCATTCCAACCAATTAATACCACAATTCCAGAATTGGACTTTCCGGTTTTTAAATCATTGGCATAATCACTGTCAACATAACAGTTCAACTTCAATTCTTCAGAGACCTGTATTTGAAGACCCAATATCAGCATTCCAGAAAGATCCAACTCCAATGAAAACCTCCCAGACAGGCATTTTCTCAAAGTTCCCTTTTATTAGAGTAGGTATACAGGCACATGGGAAACCTAAATTTGAGATTTTCCTCAGTAAATCAAAAACCCAAAATCAACACCTGCACCCATCAGTCCCCCACATGGTCCAATCCCAATCCATCCCAACTTGAGACATCACTTCAACCACTTCTCCTCCAGATGCAGGAATACCATGACCTTGACCGAAAAGAAGATTGCTATTATGTCTAACTACATTCCCTCCACTAAACCCCATCTCCTAATTTCCCAAGCACAAGAATGTGGACACGTGGAAACTTATGGTGTTAATATGGCTTCCAATGCTGACAGGCTTCCCCCCACTGAAGAAAAAAAGACATCCTGGAAAATGAAATAGACAAAACACAAAACAGGGGTTAATGCAATGTCCATCAAAACACTTAAACCGCCCCCCCATGCCAGGAGGACCCTTTGGCTTGTCAGGAAATTTATCATGAAATTGTTTCACTAGTCTATCAGCCTTCACTTTCCAACTTTTTACCCAGGTAGCTTCTGACAAAGGGTATCCTTTCCAGAGTACTAAATACTGAAATCGATTCCGATGTGATCTAGAGTCAAGAATCTTCTAAACTTCATAATGAGTTTCACCTTGTACTATCATAGGTTGCGTCGAAGCAGCTGGTATGGGTCTTAAATTAGATCCTACCCCTGGTTTCAATAAGCTACTGTGAAACACTGGATATATTTTGCCTAGTATCAGAGGGAGGCTAAGTTGGACAGTCACAGGGTTAATCATTTTCACTATAGGAAAAGGACCAAGGAATTTAGGTCTGAATTTCTTGCTTGGTGACCTCAATCTTAGGTATTTAGTTGACAAATACAATTTGTCTCCTATCCAAAAAGGTGGTTGGAGAGACCTGTGCTTGTCTGCCGATGTTTTATATTTCTCAGCTTCTTCCGCTAAAGCTTTCTTAGTATTCTCCCACCCTTTTTGTAATGCAGTGTCCATTCTGTTAGGGGCATGGAAATGGGTGCAATTCAGACATAGGCACAAAATCCATGCCAGTAGTTATTTGGAAACGAGTCAACCTTGTACTACTATGTACTACATTATTATAAGCCACTTCTGTGAATGGTAGTTGATAATTTACATAATCTCTAATGTATTGTTCCACCATTGCATCAGATCGTTCTGCTGATCCATTAGTAGCAGGATAAAAAGCTGAGCTAAACCCCTGGGATGATCCAATGGACCTCAGGAACTCCCTCCAGAACCTAAAAGTAAATTGGACTCTGTGATCTGATATTACTCACCGTGGAACACAATGAAGCCTGTAAATGTGCTTCATGAAAGGCTTTGCCAGCTTTTTGGCAGAAGGCAGTCCATTGCAGGCTGTGAAATGGGCTTGTTTGGAGAACAAATCAACAACAGTCCAAATTACTGTATTTCCTCCACTTTCTGGGAGTTCGACAATAAAGTCCATTGCAATCTCCTCCCAGGGTTTTGTGGGTTCAGCCACTTGCTGGAGAAACCCAGGGGTTTTCCATGGTCTAGTTTTCATGGTGGCACAAATAGTGCCGCTTTTAACATAGTCCTTTACATCGGATTTCATCCTTGGCCACCAGAATTGTCTCCTAACCAAATGTTGGATTTTTTAAAATTCAAAATGTCCTCCTAGTTGAGAATCATGACTCCATTTTAGCACCATTAGTCTCATGCAGCTGGACACATAAATCTTACTTCCTTTCCATGCCAGTCCCTCCCTCAAAGTTAAGTCCATTTGGTTTTTTTAAAACCACGTATCATTTGACAATGCAGCTTTTAATTCTGCTATCAACTTGTCTTCAGAGAAGTCAGAACGGTGTTTGGTTTGTGCTCTGGTGATTGCTTGGGTTGCTGGCTGCACTTTGAAGATCATGGCATGTACTATCTCTTCTCATCGGCTGTCAAATTGGGGTTTTCTGGACAAAGCATCAGCCAATAGGTCCCCCCCGGAATGTTCTTTAGTTTGAAGTTAAAGCATTTAAAATACTGAGTCCAATGAACTTTTTTGAGGGAAAGTTTTCGAGAGGTCTTTAGAGCCTTGAGATTTTTATGATCAGTCCACACTTTGAAAGGCTCTTTAACCCACACTAGGAAATGTCTCCAGGATAAGAGAGCCCATCACAGTGCAAAAGCCTCTTTCTCCCAGACTGCCCATCTGTGTTAAGTGTCCATTAACTTTTTTGACACATAATCACAAGGCATTAATTTGTTTTGAGAGTCCTTTTGGAGTAGAATAGCCACTACAGCCATGTCACTAGCATTGGCTTGGACTATAAAGGGTTTATTTGGATCAGGGTGCTGGAGGATTGGCTCCACAGCAAACAGGCACTTTAAATATTCAAAGGATTTTTGATAATCCATTGTCCAAGCAAGAGGCTGGCTAGGTTTTGGCTTGGTTGGAGATGGGCTGGTTTTTAGTAACTTGGTTAAAGGGAGTGCAACCTTTGTGAAGAAAGAGATGAATTGTGTCTAAAAATTTGCAAAACCCAGGAAGCTTTGAAGTTGCTTACACCTTTGTGGGGACTGCCAATCTAGTACAGCCTTCACCTTTCCAGGATCCATTTCGATCCCTTGGTAGACACTCTGTAGCCCAGGTAGTCTAAAGATTCCTTATGGAATTCACATTTTGCCAGCTTCGCATATAGCTTGGCAGCTAAAGGTTTTTTCAGAACTTGTCTGACTAGTTTGACATGCTCTTTAAAAGTTTCAATGAATATGAGAATGTCATTCAGGTAAACCAGGACCCCCTTATACAGGTGTTCATGTAGTACCTGGTTGATCAGTTGTATAAATACTGTGTGGGGCCCTTGATGTCCAAAAGGCATAACTCAGAACTGGAAACTGCCCAGCAGACAGTTAAAAGCCATTTTCCATTCCTCTCCCTCCTTTATGTGGATTTCCCTTAGATCCAGCTTAGAGAAAATCTTGCCTTTTGACAAGTGATTCAGCAAATCCTTCATTAGGGGTAGGGGGGGGTATGTATTTTGTATCCAAATTGCATTGACCCCCCCTAAAATCAACGCTTAATCTGAGCTTTCTTCTCTTTAAACAATACTGGGGCTGCCACTCTAGATTTTGAAGTCTCAATGAATCCTCTGGCTAAGTTGGTATCAATGTACTTTCTCAATTTGGTAATTTCGGCGAGCATCATGGAGTACATTCTTGATTTTGGTAACTTGGCCCCAGGTTCTAATTCGATGGCACAATCAGTGGCTTGATGAGTGGGGAGGATGTTCTATTCCTCCTCATTAAATGCCTCTGCTAAGTCTCTATATTCCTTAGGAATCTGGAGTTTGCCATTGTTGTGGCCCGCTGGCAGCCAGCAGAACTGACAGCAAAGTTAGACAGTGAGGGGGTTGGGGAGGAACATGGGCCAGTCCTGAGGGCTGAGGAAAGCTCAGACAAGGACTCTGCATTGGAGGCAGAGAGGGAGTTAAACAGCAGTGAGGCAGAGGAATAGCTGGAGCCTGTTCCAAGTGTGTGCATGTGCAAAGCTGCCAAAAGACAAGAACAACTAAGAAAGCAGGGTCATATTAAGAGTAAAGCCACTCTTGGATGTGATTGACCCCTCCCAGAGGAAACAAAAGAGTAAAGAATCAACCAACTAGATGAACAAATTGCTTCCTGCAAAGGCTCATGTCCAATTGTTCCTCTTTTATGTCTTATTGGAGGGACCAACCATCTCCAAGCCTTACTCTTGAGTTGTCCTTTTTGTCAGCTTTCCTCAGCCCTCAGGACTGGCCCATGTTCCTCCCCAACCTTCTCACAGTCAGACTCTGCTGCTAGCTGTGCAGGCTGCAGGCGGACCACAACAACTTCATTGAGCTTGAGTCAGCACAATATTCAGGCGGTCTTTCTTCCAGTCCCATTTCTGGAGTTGGATCAGACTGGCAACTTTTCCAGGAATCCATCTCCTTGGGCCGAGTGCCTAGTCTTTCTGTTGTCTCTGCAGCTTCAAAGGTTCGCACCATCTCTTCAGAAGGAGAATACTGGGTCTTGATGAGTTCTCCAGTATCCGTTCCCACAGCTCCTTCTGCGATCTCCTCTCACACCTCCATCTTCACTAAGTCTTTGCATCACCTGAGTTTCAGGTTGGTGCTGGGGCTCAGCACCCTGGACATCCCCCTTTCAGAGTGCTGTTTGATTACATAATGATTTGGATTAATGTCAGCATTCTGGAAGGACCCAACTCCAATGAAAACCTCCCAGACAGGCATTTTCTCAAATTTCCCTTTTTATTAGAGTAGGTATACAGGAACATGGGAAAACCCAAATCTGCGCATGTGCGAAGCGTGATGGCCGGCAGCTTTCTCTACGTCGGCCGGGAGAGCGAAAAAAGACATAAAAAAACGGGTAAATTAGTTCAGAGATTATGCGGAAAAGGGTCTTATCGGTGGAGTGAGATTTGGCGGACCCGGGCAGGTGCCTTTCTGGGGGGTCGCTGCTATCGGGTGGCTCCCAGCCCACGCGGCCGCCCATAAACAACTTCCGTGGTGTTCGGCGGCAAGAGGAGCGAGAGTGTGGTGCCGCTGCAGTCTGGGCCCTGTTTCTCCTTCTGACTGGGAGGGGTCCTGGAACATATTGGACTGCTGGAGCGTTGCTGCTGACAGAGTGGGGGTGGATGGTGTAGAGTGGCGCTGGATGGAGTCGGGCAGCTGGTCTGTTTGCCGCTGCCGCATCCTCCCTGGGTGCCCCCCCTCCCTCTGTTTCCGTCGGTTTGTAACATGCGACGTCCCCGGCGTCTTCAACATCTTCTTTAACATTCTTGTGGACATCTTCTGCTTTTGTTTCTGTGACCCTCGGACTTTATCAGACTGTTCCAGAGAGGGGGTGGTCAGCCAGACATGGCGCTGGATAAGAGCAGGCAGCTGGCTATGTTATCGCTGCCGCGGCCTTTTCAGCACCCCCCCTTCGTTCCATTGGATTTGGCCTTCCCTGCAGTGTGGCCTCTCTCCTGTCTGTCCTCAAGATTATTTCCTTCTTATCAGCGGGCTCCTCCTGCTCATGGTTGCTGGACTTTGGATTCACTTAGATTTATGACCTGGACTTTGGACTTACGACCTGCCAAATTGGTGCGACCACTGCCGCCCGTCGATGCTTAGGAGGCCACTTCGGATTTTCTACCCCCCTGCCATACCATCCTACTCTACAGGAAGGAGAGTAGTCGAACTACCCCTCTCTATATCACCGTTAAAATTCCATCTGCCTGGACTCCTTACGAACTCTTTACGAACCCGTTTATAGACGCTGCGCAACACCAGCCACTGCACAAATTTTGTATGTGGAATGTATGTGGAATGTATGTGGCATGTATGTGATTGAGTGGTCCCATGCTTTTTAATTTATCGTAATCTATTTTATTGTACCTCTGTATATTTTTAATATTAGTGGGGTATGCATGTGGAGAACGCCTGGCCAGCATGTATGAGGGGATTGAGAGTACGGCCTGGTGCCCCCTCCACTGAGTGCAGAAGCAGAAGTGGATGGGGCCCCGGATCCGTCTCTCGTCCCAGAATGTGTGGTATGAATGGCCTGCCGGGGAGAACGGAGGCCATGGGAGGGGAAGTGGGGCCTACGGGTGCGGGGATGGGCCGGTGCATCCCAGTCATAGTTGGGAGAGGCAGGTTTGACAGGAGTTATAGGGCTAGCCATTACCGGGGAAGGAGAGTTCACTACGTTACAGCGATCCCCCCTTCCGGCCCTATTAGCTCCACTCCAGGAACCAGATGGCGAGAGTTGTCAGGGCCCTGGTCTCAGGCTGCTGCTGCTAAATGCCAGGTCTGTGGTTCACAAAGCTCCCCTCGTCTGGGACCTAATATTAGATGAGGGGGCAGACCTGGCATGTATTACTGAAACCGGGTTGGGCCATGAGGGAGGAGTCCCCCTCACTGAAATGTGCCCAAAAGGGTTTTGGGTGCTCCACCAGTCGTGACACCAATGAAGGGGTGGGGGAGTGGCAGTCATCATCCGAGAGTCACTAGTTCCTCGTAGGATCCCTGCTCTGGAGATTGTCGGGTGTGAGTCCCTTCTGGTGAAGTTGGACCTCGGGGGTCAAGTGGGTTTGTTTATAACATACCTACCTCCCAACTGTGTTACAACAGCCCTGCCTGTGCTCCTCGAGTCAGTAGCCGAGCTGGCGGTTGAGTTCCCCAGACTTATAGTACTGGGGGATTTCAACCTGCCGTTGCTTGGCAAATGCTCTGATGGAGCACAGGAGTTCATGGCTTCCATGACAGCCATGGACTTGACCCAGGTAATTCAGGATCCGACTCATACAGTGGGTCACACGCTCAACCTCGTGTTTCTCTCAGAGCAGTGGAGACGTGATCTTGATTTGAAGGACATTAAGATCTTGCCCTTGTCATGGTCAGGTCACTTCTTATTGAGGCTCGACTTTCGGAAACCAATCCCCCACTGTAGGGAGGTGGAACCGATTAGGTGGTTCCGCCCCAGGTGCCTGATGGACCCTATGGTATTTCAGACGGCACTTGGTGAGATACCTGACTCTCTGGCCCACAGTCCAGCTGAATCCTTGGTCACTGCTTGGAATACAGCGGCGGCGGAGGCTCTAAACTGGATTGCGCCTTTACGGCCTCTCCGCAGCAGTGGATCCCGGAGGGCTCCTTGGTTCACCAAGGAACTCTGGGAGATGAAGCGCCAAAAGAGACGCCTAGAGTGACACTGGAGGGCTAGTAACTCTGAATCCGACCAAACACAATGAAGAGCCTTCATTAGGACTTATCTAGTGGCGATATGGGCGGCAAAATGTGTGCATTTTTCCGCTCTTATTGCATCCGCAGAATCACGCCTAGCCACCCTGTTTAGGATAGCCCGCTCCTTCTTGAAAGGGAGGGATGCGGACGACCCTCTACAGGGCAGAGCTGAGGAATTTGTTCAGTTTCTGTTGGATAAAATCGCTCGGATTCAGACAGACCTGGACTCCACTTGGATGGTACTAGCCGAGATGCCGGGGATAGGTCTTGATTGGATTTTATGGAGCGAGTTTCAACTTGTCGCTCCTGAGGAAGTGGACACGGGCAGGGGAGCGGTGAGTGCCTCCACCTGTTTACTGGACCCGTGTCCCTCCTGGCTGGTCTCGTCCAGCAGGGAGGTGACACGTGGCTGGCTCCAGAGGATTGTTAACTCCTCTCTTCGGGAGGGATCCTTCCCGCACCCTCTAAAGGATGCGGTGGTGAGACCCCTCCTGAAGAAATTTTCCCTGGATCCAGCCATCTTGAACAACTATCGCCCAGTCTCCCACCTCCCATTCGTAGGGAAGGTTGTTGAGAAGGTGGTGGCCTTTCAACTTCGACGGACCTTGGATGAAACAGATTATCTGGATCCCTTTCAGTCGGGTTTCAGGCCTGGTTACGGCACCAAAACTGCTTTGGTCGATGATCTCTGGTGGGCCAGGGATAGAGGACATTCCTCTATCCTAGTGCTTCTTGACCTCTCAGCGGCACTCGATACCATCAACCATGGTATCCTTCTGCGACAGTTACGGAAGGTGGGAGTGGGAGGCACCGTCTTAAGGTGGTTCTCCTCCTACCTCTCGGACAGGTCGCAGTCGGTGTTGGTTGGGGGACAGAGATCGACCCCTAGGCCCCTCAAATATGGGGTGCCACAGGGTTCGGTCCTGTCCCCCCTCCTATTTAATATCTACATGAAGCCGCTGGGTGAGATCATACGCCGGAACGGGATTAAATATCATCAATATGCGGATGATACTCAATTGTATATGTCCTCCCCGTGCTAACTCAGTGAAGCAGTTGAAGTGATGTGCCAGTGCCTGGAGGCTATCAGGGTCTGGATGGGAGCGAACAAGCTTGCACTCAATCCAGACAAGACCGAGTGTCTATTGATGCTGCCTCCCAAGAATGGTCCAGACATTCCACCTCTTAGCCTGGGGGGTGAAGTTATACACCTTTCGGAGAGGGCCTGCAATTTGGGTGTCCTCCTGGACCCACAGCTGATGTTAGAACACCATCTGTTGGCTGTGACCAGGGAGGCCTTTGCCCAGGTTTGCCTGGTGCATCAGTTGCGGTCCTACCTGGACCGGGAGGCTCTTCGAATGGTCACTCATGCCCTCATCACCTCAAGACTGGATTACTGTAATGCACTCTACATGGGGCTGCCCCTGAAGAGTGTTCGAAGACTACAGTTGGTCCAGAATGCAGCCGCGCGAGCGATAAGGGGTGTACCTAGATACACCCATGTTACACCTATCCTCCGCGAGCTGCACTGGCTCCACATTGGTCTCCGGACCCGCTTCAAGGTGCTAGTCGTTACTTTTAAAGCCCTACATGGTATTGTACCTGGCTACCTGAGAGACCGCCTCCTGCCATTCACCTCCCAATGACCAATAAGATCGCACAGGTTGGGCCTCCTCCGGGTGCCATCGACCGGACAATGCCAGCTGGCGGCCCCCCAAGGGAGGGCCTTCTCTGTAGCTGCACCAGCCCTGTGGAACGATCTACCCACAGAGATCCGGACCCTTACTACTCTCCCGGCCTTCCGCAAAGCGATTAAGACCTGGCTGTTCCGGCAGGCTTGGGGCTGTTGATTAATATCCAGCCCCACTTGACTGAATGAATGATGTATTAATTTTAAATATTGTATTTTTAAATTTTTAAAATGTTTTTATTTTGTTGTGAGCCGCCCAGAGTCCCAATGGGAGTGGGCGGCATACAAATTTTATTAAACTCAAACTCAAACTTCTCAGTAAATCAAAAACCCAAACCCACCCCCTGCACCCATCAGTCCATCACATAGTCCAATCCCAATACATCCCAAATCAAGAGATCACTTCGACCACTCATCAAGGTGCAGGAATACCATGACCTTGACCAAAAAGAAGAATGCTATTATGTCTAACTACATTCCCTCTATTAAATCCCTCCTCCTAATTTCCCAAGCACAAGAATGTGGCAGCATGGAAGCTTCCAGTGTTAATATGTCTTCCAAAGCTGACACCCAAGTTCACAGTTCCCTTCAAATACCTGAGAATCTCTTTTATACCCATCCAATAGCAATAGCAATAGCAATAGCAATAGCAATAGCAATAGCAGTAGACTTATATACCGCTTCATAGGCCTTTCAGGCCTCTCTAAGCGGTTTACAGAGAGTCAGCATATTGCCCCCAACAATCTGGGTCCTCATTTTACCCACCTCGGAAGGATGGAAGGCTGAGTCAACCCTGAGCCAGTGAGATTTGAACCGCTGACCTGCTGATCTAGCAGTAGCCTGCAGTGCTGCATTTAACCACTGCGCCACCTTGACTCAATGCAATTGCGTTAGTACAGCAGTAAAGTGACTTAAGATCCTTACTGCACAAGCTATGTCTGGTCTGGTCTGGACCACTGTGTCAGATATAACAAGCAGCCTGTTGCAGACTGATATATCTCTTGATCACAGGCTTCGCTTTTGTCCTCACTCAAATTGTTATGAAAATCTATGCTCATAGATATTGGAGCAGTATTACAATCCTTCATCTTGTATCCCTCCAACAGCTGTCTAATTTTCCTTCTTTGACTGAGAACATAATAAATTTTCTGTTTTTTGTATCTCTATAACAACATAGTTTTATATTTCACCCAAATCTTTCAATTCAAATTTTTTCTCTAATCGTTTAGCAAATTCATTTCTCTGTGACAGATCTTTTGTAATGAAACAAAGATCATCCACAAATGCTAATAATTCACAATCCCCACCTTATATAGAGCCAAGGTGGCGCAGTGGTTAAATGCAGCACTGCAGGCTACTGCTAGATCAGCAGTTCAGCGGTTCAAATCTCACCGGCTCAGGGTTGACTCAGCCTTCCATCCTTCCGAGGTGGGTAAAATGAGGACCCAGATTGTTGGGGGCAATATGCTGACTCTCTGTAAACTGCTTAGAGAGGGCTGAAAGCCCTATGAAGCGATATATAAGTCTACTGCTATTGCTATTGCTATAACATTCTAGTATATATACAACCACCAGCCTTGCAACTTTTGAATCCAATACCCTTCAATGCCATATCTAAACAGATATTCCAATTCCTGGCCAATTGCTTCAGCCCATAAATGGCCTTGTTCAATTTATACACAGTGCTAGGCATTTTATTTTCATACCCTGGTGCTTCAACCATGTAAATTTCTTCCTCTAATTCTGCATTGAGGAATGCTGTGGTTATATCAAAATGCCAAATTTTATGGCCATGTGCCGCTGCCAACGCTAGTGCCAACCTTATACTTTTACTCTTCACTGTTGGTGTGAATACCTCATCATAAACACACTTTTCCTTTGTGAAAAAGCATGTGGCATTGACTGTTCTTTGTTTCAACCCTCTCTTACTTCATATCTGAGTCATCATCTTCTCCTGACTCCTTTTCTTATTCTTTTTCAGTTTCTCCTCCCTAAATGCTGACACCATCACTAAGTGAGTTACCATCATTAAGTGGGTCCTATCACTAAGTGGATCATTTCCAAAATTGGCATCAATTCTGTTCCAATTTTGCTTTGCAAAGCTAGCAGACCTGGAAATCACTATTCTTTTGCTCCCATTACTAAAGCAATAGCTCTTTGAACCAGGCTCACAGCTGTAAACTTGAGCTTTCTAGACTTTGGTTGACTTTTTCTCCTAATTGCTTTTGGAATATGCACCCATGCATTGTTTCCAAACACCCTTAAATGTGCAAGAGATAGCTTTCTCCCATATAGCACTGCATATGGAGTATCATTAATAGAGGAACTACACAGCCTATTGATTAAATAATTAGCAGTCAACATGGCTTCACCCCAATATGACCTGCTGAGACCAGAATCCTCTAGCAGTGAGTTCTTCATTGTTTGTAAGACTCTATTCCACCTCTCAGTTACACCATTTTCAACTGCTGTGTATGGACTTGTGTGTCTGTGTTTTATTCCTAACTGTCCCAACCACTGTTGAAAACTTGTTGACATGAATTTTGAACCTCTGTCAGTTTGCAACTGACATACCTGTTGTTTATATCTCCTTTCTATGAAGCTTACCCATTGCTTATTTTCTGTAGCACCTGTATGTTACTCTTTAGTAAATAGCAGAAACCAAATCTGCTGTAGTCATCTACAATGTCTAGTGCATACTTTGCTCCTTCCAAACTGGCTTGCATTGGACCCACTAAATCTGCATGTATCAGCTGTAGAGCTCTTGGCTGCCTTGTGCTACTCTTACTTACTGGAAACACTTTTGACTTTGATGATTTACATGCTGCACAGTCCAAGTATGCCTTACACTCTTTTAAGTTTAACTCTTCTCCAAACTTTTGCAAAACTCTGAAGCTGGCCTGGCCAAGCTTTCTATGCAAGATATAAACACATGAATCATATTGTGCCACATTTCCAAAGGTTTGGGCACGTTTAACCTTTTGTCCCAGCAACACATAAAGATTATCCTGTTTTATGCCCTGTGCACACACACTCCAATTTCTTTTTATGAGATGTTTCCCATTTACAAATGTGGTCTCAAAACCTTGTTTGTCTAGACTAGAGACACTCAGTAAATTATGCTCCATTTCCGGTACACATAATATGTTACTAAACTTTTCCTCCAGACATGGAATCAGCACACTGCCTTTTCCTGTGACTTTAGCCTTCTGGCCATTTGCTAAGGCCACTGCGTCTCCTCCAGCTAGATCCATTCTGAAAAACAATTTAGAATTGTTAACAATTGTTTGATTTGCCCCACTGTCTATTAACCATTTGTCTCTGCTATTATAATAGCTAATTTTTGCAATAGCAGCTTGTCCATCTGTTGTTTTTCTTCCTTGCAAACAGTCTTTCTTTAAATGAGTCTTATCACCACAGATAAAACACTGCCATTGTTGCTGTTCTGTTTCTTTCTTCTTAGAAAATCTTTGCTGGGCTGTAATATAATCTCTTCTATTAATCTGGTCTTTGCAGACATCCTGTCTGTTGTTTTTCTCTCCCTGCTCCTTGGGTCCCCACCTCAGGAATTTCTCCTCATGGCTTTTTCTAAAATGGTGTTTGTTTTCTTCAGAAATCAAACAGGCTTTAAGGGCTTCCATTTGTAAGTCCTGTTCTTATTTGCACTCAAAAATGGCTGAAACAATGTCTCACATTTCATCAAGACTATTTAACACCTTCTGAGACTCAGGAATCTGCATTCCATGCTGTTCTAACTCAATAGAGTCTACATGTGCAGCAAATGCTTCTCCCCACTCTCTTGTGGGAGCAACCGGGTTCTGTACAGTTATCTCGATAATTGCATACTCACCTGCATACTTCTCAATTTCAGCTAAACCTTCTTTGCAGTTTTAAAATCAGCTACATTCAAGAATTGTTCATCTTCTAAATTTAAGATGATGTAGGCCAGTATCTTATCATGATGTCTTTGATCTACTGCTGCTAATAGTGCCTGGGGTGGATTAATAACAATATCCCAGAGCTCCTTAGCCTTCAGGAAGCATTCCATTTTTGCAACCCAAATAAAATAATTCTTCTGTCCCAATTGAGGCAGAGAGGTATCCTTGAACTCAACAGCCATCCTGCAAGCCTTCTCAGCCTTGTTCTCTTTTCCTTATAACACAGGCTGATCTTCAGCTTAATTAAAGTTCAGTTTTACTGTGTGCTTGGTATGCTCTGGGCCCATAACCTGTCAGAGTTTGCAACAACTCAACCAGCACACAAGTAAATAATTCAACAGGATTCATTTATAGAAGAAACTTTTTTATGTCCAATAATATAAAACTTGATGCATGTATAAGGTGACCAGATTTTCAGATTGGTAAAGAGGGACACCTTTGACCAGGGGGATGGGTGGGTGTTTGATTAACAATTTTATACGGAGCAACAAAAAATTTCATACAACGCAAAAATAGTATTGTAATGTTTTTTTTAATTTCAACATAACTACAATTTACAAATATAAATTGTAACTGTTGCCAAACATCCAAATTTTGATCACGTGACCATGAGGATGCTGCAACGGTCGCTAAGTGTGAAAATGGTTGCTAAGTGTGAAAAATGGTCATCAGTCACTTTTTTCAATGCCATTGTAACTTTGGTCACTATATCACCTTTCTTGCCACAGTTCTTAAGTGAATAAATGCAGCTGATAAGTTAGTAACATAAGTGAATCTGGTTTCCCCATTTGACTTTGTCAAAAGGTGATTATATGACCCCAGGACACTGAAACCATCATAAATACGAATCTGTTGCCAAACATCAAAATTTTGATCGCGTGACCATGAGGATGCTGCAACGGTCGCTAAGTGTGAAAATGGTTGCTAAGTGTGAAAAATGGTCATCAGTCACTTTTTTCAATGCCATTGTAACTTTGGTCACTATACCACCTTTCTTGCCACAGTTCTTAACTGAATATTAAGTGAAGATGTTATATCTTAAGTGAATCTTAAGTCTTAAGTGAAGATGTTATACAGTAGAACCTCTGGTCACGAATGCTTCTGACCAAAATATTCACATTCTCCCCCCTCCCCCCCCACTGCTGATTTCCCCTTTTGCACCATTATTTTTGTAAGCGCCAAATTTCCAAAATTAGGTTTGATTCATGACCAAATCAGTTTGCGACCAATGTTATGGAACGAATTATGGTTGTGACCAGAGGTTCTACTGTATTCATGCCTTTACATACTCTATATCACCTTAAAATGTTGCACAGCCTTCATAAGTTTCTAATACAGATAAAATTAAATACAACATCAAAACCATAAAAAAGTAAAATTAACCTGGCTGGAAAATCCTATGCCTGTCTTGCTATTATTACTGACACACTTTCTGCAGTATTTGATGGCTAAAAGAAAAAAATATATTGTTAAAGTGTGTATTATGTTCACTCCCATGTCTTGTCTGCTGCATTGATTTTGAATTCATTAAAAGAGCTTATTTTACATCAAATCCCTCTCATATTATTCTCCTGTTCAATAAACCCTAAGAGACAGCATCCTATACATGAAATTCCTATAACTGTACATTTAGTAAATTGTGGAGCTGAGTTTATCCAATTAACTCAGTTTTTGGACTTGAGTAATCACATACAATAAAGGAAATAAAACTATTTAGAATGAAGTGTAGTTGGCTATTTGTGATTAAGGGTGTCATGCAGAAACAATTATAGTTTTGATCAGGAAAATACCCTAATAAAACCCTTTTGTTCTTTCATTTTTCCATGGCACATCACATATTGTTTTGAATAAAAAAACAGCAGCTGCACATTTTTAAAAACCTACATTATTTTAAAACGCATTAAAAAATAAAAGAAAAAAAACCCAGCTCACTTACCAGCAGGCAGAAACTCCAAGTTTCAAGGAAACTTTCCCACCATTTTGGAGGAGTCCTCCAACCTCCGTGCCCCTCCCCTCCAGAAAATCCAGGAAGTAACACTGGCGACCTCTCTAGCCATTTCCTGCAGCTCTATGGTACTAGATCATTTTTTTCTTATAAAATGAGGTGAACGTGACCGGTGCGGGGGGGGGGGGGAGGTCCGTTTAGTTGCTTTAATGTTTTAATATCTTCAATGAAAGTACTGAGACAGAGAGAGAGAGGGATTAGACAGGGTGTCTTTTGTCTTGCCTCGGTTAGGATTTCTTAAGCAAATCCACTGGGCTTTCAACATGAAGCCAGAAAATCGGGACTTTTTTAAAAGGCGGAGGGACGCGGGAAAAATTGTTATAAAGTGTGCTTGTCCCGCTGAAATCGGTACGTCTGGTCACCCTATGCATGTATACTATACCCATGAAGCTCTTGCAATGTGGTAGCAAGTACAAGGACAAGAAGCAGAAGTAGAAGCAAGGACCAGAACTAGAAATAAACTTATGTACACTGAATAGTTAACTAAGCCACACACAGGCTCTTAGCTGTCTGATATGGCTCTCAGTCACCAAACATTTCCCATTGGCTGACTTACTGTTATGACTATTCCAGTTTATAAATTCTTATATACTGACAACTTTCTGCTTATTCCATAACCAGTAGAGGAATGAATGGCATCACCCTCCTACCACTTTGCAAATATATTCAACTTTCATGTTTTCCAGCTTTGTTTCAAGACTGCTGTTTTCTGACTAGGTCATCTTAAATCCTTCAGAGTGAATGGTCTCCAGTAGTTACTTTTGGCCTACTAGCAGCGCCAGTTCCTATCAGTTGTAGTGCTTGATACTCCTTCTCGACTCCAGTAGCAGTTGCTGCCCTGAATAGACTTTCCATCTTTGGCTGCTAGGTGCCTATTTTTTATGTTGGTTGAAAGTTGCATTATTAAAATATTAAAAATCTTGTGATTAATGGCCTGTTAAGTCAATAAACTATCCTCAACCCTAGAAACCCAAGCTGTATTCAATCCTTTAATCTCTCAGCATCTATTCAGTTTCTGCCCAAGCTAAATGAAGCATGCTATCCTTGCTTCCCTGCTATTGCTATTGCTATTGCTATTGCTATTGCTATTGCTATTGCTTTGTCACCCATTCCCAAACTATTGAAAAACTTCTTTTCTCTTTCATAAACAATGTGAGAAAGTTGTTTCTTTATTTCTGTGAAGCAGAATTTATTAGTTCTTCTTTGCTACAAGGTTTCTAGAAGTCCCAAAGGTGTTTTTTCAAGAGGCAACTGGATTTTTTTGTTTTTCTTTGAAGGCATTTCACTTCTTATCCAAGAAGCTTCTTCATCTCTGACTGGATAGTAAGGATTTATACTCCTTGCAGAAGCTGGACATTTGCATTCTTTTAGTGAGTCATTGAGGCCACCTGGAGGTTTATCTATGTCACCTGAATAGTGCAAATGGATGTGAAGCCTTCTTGGAACTGTTGAAAGGACTGTATTGTAGACTGGATATAGATGATGTTGTATCCCTCTCCCTCTGTTGAGAGAGGGCTGTTAAGTTTTGACATATGGCCTCTTTGACCCCTCTTTCAAACCAATGGTCCTCTCTGTCCAAAATGTAGACTTTGCTGTCTTCAAGAATGGCTTTTGTCTTTTAAATGCAGATGGACTACTGAATCTTGTCCTGATGGGTTCTTCTATGTTGTGTCATGCGTTTAGAAAGTGCTTGTTTTGTTTTGTCAATGTACAGATCTGCAGATGTCTCACTGAAGGAGTGTTAATGACCAGATGACTGCAAGACATATAAATCCTTCCATCTTCCAGCATTCGGTCAAAACTGAAGAAGCTTTTCAGATGAGAAATAAAACATCTTTAAAAAAAATCAAAGTCCAATTGTCTTTTGAAAAAAGACCTTTGGAAAAATCAAATCATGGGGATTAGGGTTGTTATGGGGAAAATAGGCAAGAAGTATATTTGCTATCTTGAGTTGACCAATTTTTTTTTAAAGGCAGGAACAATTCCTAAAAGGAGAAGATAGGTACTGAGAGAATAGTCTACAAAGGAACCAGTCAGTGCATTGGTGAGAAGAACAAGAAGTAGGAGAAAAACCAATCAGATTTTGTGGTGGCCATACAGATAATCCTCAATTTATTACCACAATTGTGACTGTAATCTTGGTTATTGAGAAAAGTGGTCATTGAAAGAGTGGCCATATGACAGCTTCATTCAATGACTACTGTCCCAGTTCTCCCAGTTGCAGTTGTTAAGTGATTGTGCAAGTCATTAATGGATGAAGCAAAAGAGCTGCTTGCTGAAGAAGGACAGGCTGCTCTCCTCTGTGCATGGAAGGAAAGTCTTGTGACAGAATGCAGAAACAAAATTTGGATCCCAAAGAACTGAGTTTCATTTATGCAACATACTGCAGAAGTTCTCCTCCCCTCTGTGTGTGGAAGGGAAACTCTGTGGCAGGCTACAGAAAGAACCTTGGATAGCAAAGATCCAAACTTAATTTTTACAGTCAACCAAAGATGTTCGTCTCTGATCTTCAGAATCTGACCTCCATTTCTATAGTCCTTTGGAGGAGTTCCCCTCCTCTTTATGCCTGAAGGGCAACTCCTTCAAAGGGCTGCAGAAATAGACCTCAAATCTTTAGGATCTGACCTCTGTTTCTGCAGCCCTTTGGAGGTGTTCCACTCTCCTCCATGTGCAGAGGGGAACTGCTACAAAGGATTGCAGAAATGGAGCTCAGATCTTCAGGATAAGACCTCCATTTCTGCAGCACTTTTTGATTACAAAAATTGGCTTAAGAGACAGTTGGGAATAGCAAGGGAGACAAGCAACATCGTTCACAGTGTGGAATTTGTTCTAAGAGTGTACATGTAATATTAAGCATTGAGAGGAGCTTGAGAAGGTAACTATTGCCTTGCAGCTCTGTTTTCAGGAACAAGTCTTTTGAAGACTTACCCAGCTGGGAATCCTCATTATTTGCTCCCTTGGTATAAAATGTATGCTATGCTGGAGCAGAGGTGTCATTATCAAATAGGTATCTCAAAGTTGCTCCTTGATCTCTCAATGTCATTTAATTTGTTGGTGACAGTTATATTAACAATAACTAGTGTGCCAATTGAGATCCATTCTAAGTCAATCAGATTGGGTTGCATCCCATTTTGATTGTCACAATGTGCTTTATTTGGCCCTGCCTCAGACAGTTCCTGGAAATAACACATAATATAAAATTCAGCAGCTAGGTTGTTAATGCTACAAGGTATGTGAAACAGATGATACCCATATAGAAAGAATTATATTGTTTGCCAGTTATTTATTGCAATTTAAGGTGCAACTATTGACTTTCAAATCCTAGCTGCAGAGATGTAGTTCTTTCTATGAACCTGCCTAGCTATTTATTTAGAAATCATACTTATACTGTAGATCATCTAACTCGTAATGGCTCTGGACAGTTTATTAATTAGGAATAACATTCAATACAATAAAAATAACAGGAAAACTATGATGTTCAACTGGAGAGGTCCTTTTGAAGATGTTCACTGTCTTCTGTCAGAGGTGAGGCTCTGGAATGCATTTCTCAGAGAGTTGCCTTCACACTCATTCTTCAGAAGTCTCCCTCCTCCATAAAACTTTTAGTTATTGCATACATTAAATTTAATGATACTGATTTTAATATTACCTCTGATTCTAATTGCATGGTTATTATTTTATGTGTCTATAATTGTTGTAAACTGACTGGAGTGTCAAATCCAGTCAGATAGAGTACCATCTTAACAAATAAATGTAATAATAATACTTTATCTTTTTAATATTTTATTTATTTTATTTATATTACTTTACATTTCCACCAAACAGTATGGGACCTGGAATTTAAGCAATCAAAATCCAAATATTTATTGATACTTCAAACATTTTATTTCATTTTCATTTTCCTTTACACAATCACTTAAATACTGTGCAGTTAAAAAGAAAAAAAAGCAATAAATACAACTCATAACACTTCTATCCTTCATACACGCTTTCTTCTACCCCTCCAACTTTCATTTCTCCCCTCCAACAATCCTCTCTTCTACTTCCCCTCCCCTCAACCATTCCTTTCTCCCCTTCCCACCATCTCACCCTCCTTACATTCCCTTCTCACTCCCTCTTCATTCCTCCCTCTTCTTTCCCTCTACTCCCCACTTCGGTGTATTTCTAATAATATTTATTATAATATCCACCACAATACTATTAATAATATAACTATATATCAATACAATTTTACAATAATACATAATATCTTCTGTTTCTATTGTTTAACCATTGGTAAAATACATCCCACAATAGAAAATATTCATAATATCTTCTGTTTCTATTGTTTAACCATTGGCAAAATACATCCCACAATAGAAAATATTCAGTTTCTTCTTTATCCTTAATAATGAGCATTAATCTGTCCATTTCTGCACATTCTAATATTTTCTTAATTACACTCTCATCTGAAGGTATTTTGTCATTTTCCTATTGTTGTGCAAATACAATTCTAGCTGCAGTTAATATACATAAAACCAGATACATAGTCTTTTTGTCATATTTTTCCAGTAAAATGCCCAGGAAAAATATCTCAGGTTTCAGGTCAATATGCTGTTTTATCATTTTTTCCAATCAAGTATGTATTTTCATCCAAATTCTTTTGGCTTTTGGCAGATCCACCACATATGATAGTATGAACTTATTGATCGATTACATTTCCAACATTTAGCAGATCTATTTTTATACATTTTGGACAATATTGACAGTGCAAAGTGCTCTCTATAAAACATTTATGCAAATTTTCTTTATATGCAGTTGACATAGTCAATTTAACGTTTCTATCCAAAAGTTTCTGCCACTTATCTAGTTCTATTGCATATCCAATATTTTTGGCCCAAGCAATCTTTATCTTCTTTACCTGCTCACTTTCAAGTGTAATGCTTAATATATAACAATACAATATTTTATCAGTTTATCATGTGTTCCAGTTAATATCTGATCTAGTTTGTTAACTCTTTATTAAAACCATACATTTTAGGAACCTTCTCGTAATGTGATTGTATCTGCATTTGTGGCCACCATGTGCTATCTATCCCCTGACTACTGAGTTCTTGTTTAGTTTTTAATTCCCCTTCATTATTCAGTATGTCTTTGTATCTTACATTTTCCCCATATTAATAACATTAGGATGTACCTCCATAGCGGAAAGCCAGATTGGTATTTTCAAATAATACTGTTCTTTTATTTTAAGCCAAACTGATAACAATGCATTTCTAGCATAGTGTAAAGTAATAATACTTTATCTGACTTCTCAATGTTACAGGGGTGGGTTTCAACAGATACGGACCAGTACGGCCGTACTGGATGGTGAAATTTAGTGTGCTTTCCCGTATCTGTTGGTGAGGAGGCCCCGTACTGGAACACTCCCTCCCCTTGTTCGCTCTTTCACTTGCCCCACCCATCCTCACTATGCTGCCAAAAGTTCTTAGAAGAAGAACCAGAAGAAGAAAGAACTGGTGAGTGGCTGGGGAGGGAGGATGTTGGGGAAGAGGGAAGAGGCAGAGGGGCTGCTAGAAGAGTGTGTGCGTGTGCACAGGCTGTGGGTTTTAAAAAAAGTTGGAGTGAATCCAGGAAGAGGGAAGAGGCAGAGAGGCTGGAAGATACTTTAGGAACACATACACACGCACACACAAACACACACACACTTCCAGCCCCTCTGCCTCTTCCCTCTTCCTGGATTCACTCCAATGTTTTTAAAACTCACAGCCTGTGCACACACAAGACGTTTTTAAAACTCACAGCCTGTGAACATGCACACACTCTTCCACTCTTTAAAAAATGTCTGTGTGACTCTAGAGAGAGGGAAGAGGCAGAGGGGCTGGAAGTGTGTGTGCTGTGCACAGGCTGTGTGTTTTAAAAATGTCTGAGTGAATCCAGGAAGAGGGAAGAAGCAGAGGGGCTGGAAGTGTGTTCGTGTGCACAGGCTGTGAGTTTTGAAAATATCTGAGTGAATCCAGGAAGAGGGAAGAGGCAAAGGGGTTGGAAGTGTGTGTGCTGTGCACAGGCTGTGGGTTTTAAAAATGTCTTGAGTCTGCACAGACTGTGAGTTTTAAAAATGTGAGTGAATCCAGGAAGAGGGAAGAGGCAGAGGGGCTGGAAGTGTGTATGCTGTGCACAGGCTGTGAGTTTTAAAAATGTCTGAGTGAATCCAGGAAGAGGGAAGAGGCAAAGGGGCTGGAAATGTGTGTGCTGTGCACAGGCTGTGGGTTTTAAAAATGTCTTGTATCTGCACAGGGTGTAAGTTTTAAAAATGTCTGAGTGAATCCAGGAAGAGGGAAGAGGCAGAGGGGCTGGAAGTGTGTGTGTAAGGTGGTCAGTAATGTTGAAGACTGGCAAGGACAGCCATATTTCCTCTGTAAGTAGCTGTTTTATTGTTTTGTGTACTTATTTTATTCTTATTTAAGTAGTAAGTGCACAAAATAACACATTTCCTTTTTTTATGTCTTCTATTTGTAGGTCATTCTTTGGGGCAAAGAATTCAGTGACATCGACTTGGCCACTTCCAGCCAGTCACATGACTACCAAGCTACTCCCACAAAACAGGCCACACCTACAGAATAAGTTCTAAACTTTTTTGAAATCCACCACTGCAATGTTAGTCAAAATTAAGTTGTTCAGTCATAACAAAATTGGCTGGAAGTTCTGGGAACTGTTGTTCCAGCTTATTTAAGAAATAGGAGAATTTGGAAGGCTGCTCAGTTTCATCCAAATTATGGTATCAGATTTCTCCTAAAATTTTGTCAATAATGATGAACTATACTAAAGCCTTCTATCTGGGCTTCACTAATGGTCTAGGACAACTTGGCACTGCCAAATACTGTGGCCATCTCGCTGTGGGATAACTTGCCACAGCTAACTCACTACATGAGGATTTGTTGCAGTGCAGGAGTTACACTAATATCAAAGAAATGTTGGAATAGAATCATTAAGAAATGCAAAAGGGGGCACAAAATGAAGTGTGAATGACAAAAATTAAAATGATTTTTAGTTATTGCAAATACTTAAATTGAATTGTTGAATTGTCCTTTAATGAGTTGGCCCATGCTGAGTTGGCCATGTAGAGTTGTCCCACAGTGAGTTGACCATGGCAAGTTGGCTATTCTGAGTTGGTTGTGGATAGTTGTCCCATAGCAAGTTGGGTGCAGCAAGTTGGCCACACCAAGTTGTCCCATTTTGTTCATGACTATGAGAACTTTTCTCCCTATGTTTGTGAGACTTTTTACTCCATTTTGGGGTAAATAGTTCGCACTGGGGCATTAAAGAAATTCTGCTTTTCTATAATGTTGGCTGAAATTGCTCTTCAATACTTTTTCCTCTCTTCGTAGGAGAAGGTACATCTCAGGATCTTATGCAAATTTGCACAACTAAGGAGAGAATGGCAAAAAAGTGTTACTCTTTCTTTTCTTGATCCAGAAAGAATGAAAAAAATTGCAGTTAATTGGAGTTTATTAAGCTCCAGTAATTCCAGCTGTCACTAATTATAATAGTTGCAAATCCTACAAAATCAGTCAACGAGAATTCCACTCAATGTCCTATCCTGGTGCATGTTTTTGGAAATAAACTAGCTTACTAAATAAACTGTCTTGCCTTTGGTTTCTTCATTTTATTATTCATTTTAGCCTTCTCGGAAGATATTTTCCCTACTAAACTTCTGACTCATTTGGAGAATTAGTATTTTATGAACAAAAATACCTGAGGGTTTAAAAATCATCTATCTTCTTGCAATTTTGCATCAATGGTATTTAGCATTCTCCCTTGTTGAATGATCCATTAAAAAGGAATCATTTGCACTCCAAACCTTTGTGCTTGGAAAATCCAAGAGCTTTCCTTAGTGACATATTTACTGGTCTGAAGTACATTCCTAATTTTGAGTTTTAATGAAATCTATTAAAAAAGAGTTTCTCCATTAAATATTCATTTTCAAACACCAAAATGTCTACATTTTCTAATAGACCTTTATTGATAGATGTAGCTTTAGAAAAACTGAAGTATCCTGAGTTTTTGGAAAATCAAAAATACTTCACACACACACACACTCACACACGCACACAGGGAGCAAATTTTTAATTCTCAAAAGTCAATAATGTTTCTATTGTATTTTTATTTATTTTTGAAATGTCATAGTATACCTTGACAGCTTACTGTTTCATGATTTTTAGAGTGGAGGTGGGGATGTCTCAATTTTATATTTAATAAATTGATTTTAAGAGCTGTTCTGCCTTCTTTCAGTGTCATGAAAATCATTACTTATTTTTAACATTTATTAATTACCTCACAGATAATGCTCAGAGTAATCTACAATAAAAATAGAAATCAAATCCATATGAAATATTTTTTTTAAAAAAAGTGCAGTAAAACTGCAGCCTATTAAAACTCCAGTTATTAAACCCAAATCATGAGAACATTTTCTACTGCTATAAAATAACCTACTTTAAAAATTATAAAGGAAATGAAAAAATATATTAAGGAACCACAATTCCAATTTTGAAGAATACTACTCTGCTCAAAATTAAATGTTAATAAACATTAGTATGGGTAAAAAAAGGAGACATGCTATAAAAGATTATGAGATCCCAAAATATTTAAAAACCAACAATTATATAAATATAACTACATCTTGTTTTTAGGGTAAGTCATTCTGCCACTTCACATGGAACAGAGTTGATTGTCTCCAATAATTTTGTTAGACATGGTGCTATATTTTGCTGTATCTTGCACAACAATTTGCTGTTTGTGGTGAAACCAAGTACATTTTTTTTTAAAAACCAGGATTTTGCAAAGTGTTTCAAGGTTTGTAGTGGTATTTCAAAACCTGAAGCTATAGTGCTTCTCCTGAATATCAAGACTGATAAGGATAGCTTGTCTCTCCAACATACACTTCTGTAGTAGGAGTGTTAAAATTATTGAAATTCCTAATAGAGGAAGATAGGATTTAATATGCAAACAAAAGACACTATTTCTATTTTAGGGCAAGAAAAAGGTGTTGAGTGTTCTGAGAAATCATATGATTAGCTGTGAGGTGCTAAAAAAAATTAACACATGGACTTCATGGAGCATTGACTGAGATGCTTGACATCCTAAAAAAATTTCCACCCAGCACTGTTCCTTTACTGGAATCAGTTCCTATCAGGGTTGCTCCTTTGCTTTGCTATCTTCTGGCTTTCCACATGCTGCTACCAGTGTTCTTGAGGACTGAGATCTATGGCTCCCAATTCTAGGTTAGAATGCTTTATGTCAGCACTGGGAGTAGTAGAGATTGTATCTATTCTTTCTATACTGGTATAGGGCTTGTTTTCTTGTTTTGTAAGTTGATAGGTTCAACAGTTTGTTCATATTCTAAGGACGATAATATATTCAGATACAGCCTGAAGCAAAAGCCAACATATTTGATTCGACTGAACCATGGACAGTATACTGTTAGCCAGGAATAACAATCAAATATTTATTAAGAGATAATTGTCCTTTCTGGGTAATATGTATGAGAACAAATAACATTGGAAAGAGTAATTATAACTCTATCATCAAGATCTAGAAAGATATCCAAACCAATTTTGTGTGTCATTTGAAATTTGATAGGCATCCTCTCTATTGCTTCATTCAAATATTTAATAAATTTGTTAAAGGACACAGAACTAAGAGGTAGGGTTACCAGAAGTTTGGAAAAGACTTTACCTTTTTGCCCTCATGTCCTTCATATGGCAGGCATAGCCTTAAAACCAAACTATTTCTTGGATTTTGAGTATGTAGCAAGATTTTCTTTCTTGAGCTGCTATTCTCCATGGCACAATGCTTCTCTAATAAATGCTAACCACAAGTTAATAAGGTCCACTCTGTCACCTTAATTAATTAATTAATTGATAGCCTCATGCATGCTTCCTGAAATGTAATTCTTAATCAGTTACTTGCTGAAGACTTGTTAGAATGGGCTCTAGCAATTTCCAGTCTTCCTCATGCTGGAAAAAATAAATTTTCTTTGGCAGCAGGATTTTTTGTTTCAGATGTCAAGAAAGTTAAACAGTTAGTGTGTCCTGCTTTCCTCCCATTTGTCCTCCTTTCAAATTGTCTTTGCCTTCCTTTGCCTGTACAAATCTTGGTAACTCTATCAATGGCTGAAAGGTGTACCACTCTATTCACTGATATAAAATTTCAGTATGGTAGAACTATTAATGAATGTTGTTTGAATATATTTTTTGAATCATTTTCTTGTCTTTTATTTAGGACACACAACTGGTTTGCAAATTAGAAAAACTGAAACAGCCTCAGAGAAGGGCAATAGAGATAGTCAGGAAAATAGGCTGAAAAGAAAGTAAAGAAGTTGGTTATGCTTTATCTCATGGGTGTCAAACTCACCATGTCATGTTGCCTCACATGACATTTTGCAATGTCTTTCCCATTTGCAAAGCTGGGGTGGGCATGGCCTGCACATGACGCATCTGGCCTGCGGGCCACCAATTTGACACCCCTGCTTTATTTGAAAGGGAAAACAATGACATACTTCAAATATTGAAAGGACTGGAAAAAGATATTCATACACACTCTTTTTCTGGGTACAGAATACAGATAAGGACAACATTTTGGTAATAGGTAAAGGTTCTCCTCGCACATATGTGCTAGTTGTTCCTGACTCTAGGGGGTGGTGCTCATCTCCATTTCAAAGGCGAAGAGCCAGCACTGTCCAAAGATGTCTCCGTGGTCATGTGGCCTACATGACTAAATGCTGAAGGCACACGGAACGCTGTTACCTTCCCACCGAGGGCAGTCCCTATTTTTCTACTTGCAGTTTTATGTGCTTTCAAACTGCTAGGTTGGCAGAAGCTGGGACAAGTAATGGGAGCTCACTCCGATATGTGGGGATAGGGATTTGAACCGCCAAACTGCTGACCTTTCTGATTGACAAGCTCAGCATCTTAGCCATTGAGCCACCACGTCCCTGTCATTTTGGTAATACTAGGTTCCAATTACTTAAATTGTCACCAATCTATCTCATTCTTTCAGGCAGGGACAATAGAGGCCCACTGCCAAACATTCTTTAGATTGGCATTTGATTTGTTGGCATGTCATAGAATTTTGTTGTGTGACTTCCAATAACTTGGCTTGTCTCATGGTTCTGTGTGGGCCAGGTTAATGGCTTTGGTGGGCCATATCTAGCCTGCAGGCCATAGGACCCATGGAACAAACCAACATTAAAGAAACATTACTGATGTTTGGTCAGGCCTAGTTCAGCTGCTGTTAACAGTATGCTGCTTCTCATTGTACATACTACACAAAATTTTAATTTATTTTATCTAGGTACCTTGTAAAGGTAAAGGTTCCCCTCACACATATGGGCTAGTCATTCCCAACTCTAGGGGGCAGTGCTCATCTCCATTTCAAAACTGAAGAGCCAATGCTGTCCGAAGATGTCTCTGTGGTCATGTGGTCATGTGGTCATCATGACTAAACGCTGAAGGCACATGGAGCACTGTTTACCATCTCACCAAAGTGGTCCCTATTTTTCAACTTGCATTTTTTACGTACTTTCGAACTGCTAGATTGGCAGAATCTGGGACAAGTAATGGGAGCTCACTCCATTACACAGCACTAGGGATTTGAACCACTGAACTGCCGACCTTTCGATCAACAAGCTCAGTGTCTTAGCCACTGAGCCACCATGTCCCTACAGTTACCCTGTAGAGATCACATGTTCACATAAAACTATGGGTTATTAAAAACCCAAGCTTAGAAGGATGCCATAAATAGGTATTTGTAAGATATGATGATTTGAAATAATAGATTCTTAGCCCGTGTGTGTGTTTGTGTGTGTGTGTGTGTGTTTAACTATTGGTATGACTTATTTCATTTATCTACAATATATTATTTCTAGTCACTGAGACTAGGAAAGGAGTATTATATAACTGTAGTCTAGTTATAGTAGATGTCTAGTTTCTAATTTTGTTGTTTGTACTTGGGCAGTAATCTAAGCAGACAGCTTTACAATTATCTCAAAAATGCAGTTTCCTAGACAGGTTAAATTTTTTATTATTCAGCACTTATAAAACATGACCAGGTGCAAACATATCCATTTACATTTTTAAAATATATATCTTTTATTTGTTATTTTCCTTTAACAATTATACATATTTTGTGGACACTTTTTACACAACACTAACAATAATAATAATACAATTAAATATACATAATCCTTGTCTTCCAACTTCTAACCTTAACATGCACATTGTAATTACAATAGATTCCTTTATATTTCACTGTATATAATACTATTTTCAAAATTTGTATTCATCTCCCCCCCATTTGTTGGTGTTCTTCTACATTCACATCTTGGTCTTTAAACAATACCATTATCTCTTTATGATTCTTTATCACTTTCTCCATAACTACATTTAAACATCAATAGTGTGCTGAGTGTATGATTGCACGATTGTGAGAGTGAATGCGCCCACTTTTAGTTTAATTAATTGAATTATTTTTTACTGTATTGTATTTTTAAAGACTACTGTGGGGTGTGTCTGTGCAGAATGTTTGTTGAGTGAATATGATAGGTCTGGGGGTGTGACCTGGAGCCCCCTCCACTGAGTGCAGAAGCAGAAGTGGATGGAAGCCCGGATCCGCCCCTCGCCCCAGAGTGAATGGTGTGTGTGGCCTGCCAGGAAAAATGGGGGCCATGGGAGAGGGGAGGGGTCTACGGGGGGGAGAGGGTCGGAGCATCTCGGTTATGACTGGGAGGGGCAGATACGATGGGAGCTGTAAGGCTAGTCATTACCGGGGAAGAAGGACTCGCTACATTACAGCAATTCCTTGTTCCGGCCCTTCAGGCTCACCTCAAGAACCTGGTGGCAGGGGAGATCAGGGCCCTGGTCTCAGGTTGCTGTTGCTAAATGCCAGGTCTGTTGTGAATAAGACTCCCCTCGTCCGGGACTTAATATTAGACGAGGGGGCAGACCTGGCATGTATAACTGAAACCTGGCTGGGCCAAGAGGGAGGAGTCCCCCTCTCAGAAATGTGCCCAGATGGGTTCCAGGTGATCCACCAACTGCAACACCAAGGAAGAGGTGGGGGAGTAGCAGTGGTTGTCCGGGAGTCATTAGTTCCCCGCGGAAGTCCTGCCATGGAGATTGTGGGGTGTGAGTCTCTTCTCTTGAAGTTGGACCTAGGCATTCAAGTGGGCTTGTTCTTGACATACCTACCTCCCAGCTGCGTCATGGCAGCCCTGCCTGTACTGCTAGAGGCAGTAGCCGGGTTGGTGGTAGAGTTCCCCAGGCTAATGGTGCTGGGGGACTTTAATCTACCCTCTCTTGGCGAACACTCTGAAGGAGCACAGGAGTTCATGGCCTCCATGACAACCATGGACTTGACCCAAGTAGTTCAGGGCCCAACTCATAGAGCGGGACACACACTCGACCTCGTATTTCTCTCGGGGCAGTGGAGACGTGATCTGGAATTAAGGGGAATAGACACCTCGCCCTTGTCATGGTCAGATCACTCCTTCCTGAGGCTTGATTTCAGGACACTACTCCCCCACTGCAGGGAGGTGGAACTGATTAAGTGGTTCCGCCCCAGGCACCTGATGGACCCGACGGGATTTCAGAGGGAGCTTGGAGAGATACCTGACTCCCTTGCCCGCAATCCGACCGAATCCTTAGTCGCTGCCTGGAATGTTGCGGCGACTGAGGCACTGGATCAGATTGCGCCTTTGAGGCCTCTCCGCGGCGGTGGATCCAGGAGAGCACCTTGGTTCACCGAGGAACTCTGGGAGATGAAGCGCCAAAAGAGACGCCTAGAGCGACGCCTAGAGTAACTCTGAATCTGATCGAACACTATTAAGAGCCTTCATTAGGACTTATCTAGTGGCGAGACGGGTGGCAAAATGCAGGCATTTTTCCGCTCTTATTGCGTCTGCGGAATCCCGCCCAGCTGCCCTGTTCAGGGTGAGCTGCTCCCTCCTGAAAGGTGAGGGGGTGGGGGAACCCCTGCAGGGGAGAGCTGAGGAATTTGTTCAATTTCTATCGGATAAAATCACTCAGTTTCGGACAGACCTTGACTCCGCTTGGGCAATACCAACCGAGATGCCGAGGATAAGTCTAAGTCGGATTTCCTGGGATGTGTTCGAATTTGTCGCCCCTAAGGAAGTGGACAAGGCCATGGGAGCGATGAGTGCTTCCACATGTTTACTGGACTCGTGTCCCTCCTGGCTGGTTTCGATCAGCAGGGAGGTGACACGCGGCTGGCTCCAGGCGATTACCAATGCTTCTTTGCAGGAGGGGTCTTTCCTGCAACCACTAAAGGAAGCGGTGGCGAGGCCCCTCCTCAAGAAGCCTTCCCTGGATCCAGCCATCTTGAAAAACTACCGTCCTGTCTCCAACCTTCCTTTTTTGGGGAAGGTTGTTGAGAAGGTGGTGGCCCTTCAACTCTGATGGATCTTGAATGAAGTGGATTATCTGGATTCCTTTCAGTCTGGTTTCAGGCCTGGATACAGCACAAAAACCGCTTTGGTCGCACTGATCGATGATCTCTGGTGAGCCAGGGATAGAGGGCATTCCTCTATCCTGGTGCTTCTTGACCTCTCAGTGGCTTTCGATACCATCGACCATGGTATCCTTCTGCGACGTCTGGAGGAGGTGGGAGTGGGAGGCACTGTTTTACGGTGGTTCTCCTCTTACCTCTCCAGTAGGTCACAGTCGGTGTTGGTCAGGGGACAGAGGTCAACCCCTAGGCCCCTCAAGTGTGGGGTGCTGCAGGGTTCAGTCCTGTCCCCCCTCCTATTTAACATCTACATGAAACTGCTGGGTGAGCTCATACGACGGCACGGGATAAAATACCATCAATATGGAGATGATACGCAATTGTATCTATCTGCCCTGTGCCAGCTCAGTGTAGCAGCGGACGTGATGTGCCGATGCCTGGAAGCTGTCAGGATCTGGATGGGGATGAAAAAATTGGTGCTCAATCCTGATAAGACCAAGTGGCTATGGTATTGGACCTGGGTACTTGAGAGACCGCCTCCTGCCAATTATCTCCCTACGACCGATCAGATCCCACAGATTAGGCCTCCTCCAAATTCCATCGGCCAGCCAGTGTCGACTGGCAACTCCCCGGGGGAGGGCCTTCTCTGTGGCTGCTCTGGCCCTCTGGAACAGAAGGGAATCCCCCTTTCCCCTCTGGTTGTTAGCCGCCCTGAGTCTCTCGGGAATAGGGCGGCATACGAATTGAATAAACATAAACATACAGTGTCGGCTGGCGGGCCCCCGAGGAGACCCTTCTCTGTGGCTGCTCCGATCCTGTGGAACCAGCTATCCCCAGAGGTCCGGACCTTACGCACTCTCATGGCCTTCAGAAAAGCTGTTAAAACCTAACCACTAATGATTTGCTTTCTAGGGTCAAGAAAACAAAGATTGCAGCTAGGATCCTTTCGGACCATAACCCAGTTTGGATGGAGTTGGGAAGGGTAGTGCAGGCAAGAAGGACTTGGAGATTGAATGAAAACTTATTTAGATATGAAAAGTATATTAATGATTGTAAAAAATTACTATCTGAATATTTTGTTTTGAATATGAATAAGGGTACATCTATGGAATTTGTATGGGACGCAAGCAAAGCGTATATGAGAGGAGTTTTGATGAATATAAATAAAACACATAGAAATAAGCAAGGGTTAAAACGAACAGAACTGGAAGAGGAAATTAAGAGAAAAGAGCTGGAGTTAACAATGAACCCAGACGATACAAAGGTTAAGGAAGCTATTAACATATTAAAATCTCAATTTGACATGTTGATCTCTGACCAGGTGGCTACTAATCTATTATATGCAAAACACAATACTTTTTGTAATGCAAACAAACCTGGCAGATGGTTGGCTTATCAGATTAGGAAAAAAAGGAAAACTCGAAATATATCTAAACTGATTTACAGAGGGAAGGAGGTGTTTCAACAGGAAGAGATTCAAAAGGCTTTCGGGGAATTTTTTACAGAACTGTATAAAGGGGATAAAATTAATGGTTTAGACATAGACAAATATTTAGACAAAGAGAAAATACCTTCAGTTAGAGAAGAACACAGGCAAAAACTGAATCAACCAATAACCTCGGGGGAAATCCTGCAGGTAATTAAGCAATTAAAGTCAGGGAAAGCACCAGGTACAGATGGCTTGACAGCGGTTTACTATAAAAACCTACAGTTAGAAATGGTAGAACGTCTTAGAGAATTATTTAATATGATTCAAACGGAAGGTAAAGTCCCTCCATCTTGGAAGACAGCGTTTATATCTTTGATACCCAAAGAAGATCAAGATACTACTCAACCCAAAAATTATAGACCTATTTCATTACTGAATGTAGATTATAAAATTTTTACTAAAATATTAGCAAATAGGTTAATGTTGGTCACTCAACAATTGATACATACGGACCAAACAGGTTTTATACAAGGGAGACAGATGAAAAGTAATGTTAGATTAATTATTAATGCATTAGAATATTTGGGAAAGAACAACCAGATCCCTGCTGCGTTTATATTTTTGGATGCTGAGAAGGCCTTTGATCGAGTTAACTGGCAATTTCTGTTGAAGATATTGCAAAAAATGCAGATAGGAGATAATTTTTTACAGTCAATTAAAGCAATATACCAACAGCAAACAGCACAAATCATAGTCAATGGAAGTTTAACAGACTCTTTTCAAATTGGAAAAGGTACAAGACAGGGCTGTCCTTTGTCCCCATTATTGTTTATTATAACTTTGGAAGTATTGTTGAATAAAATACGGGGCTTGGATGGTTTAAAAGGGATCAAGATTAGGCAGCAAGAATATAGAGTCCGCGCTTTTGTGGATGATTTGGTCATAATATTGGAACAACCGCAGGAATCCAGTATGGTTTTAATGAATATGATTAATCAATATGGTCAAGTGTCGGGCTTTAAAATAAACTTAGGAAAAACCAAAATATTAGCTATAAATATGAATATTAAACAAAAGGAAGAATTAGGATTGATGCTAGGATGTGAGGTAGTTAAAAAAGTCAAATATCTTGGAGTTAACATTTTAACTTCAAATGGGAAATTATATAAGCATAATTATGAACCACTTTGGCATAGCATACAGACAGAGATGAAAAAATGGGAGAAATTGCACTTATCTTTGCTGGGTAGGATAGCGGCAGTGAAAAGGAACATTTTACCAAAATTTTTATTTCTCTTCCAAATGTTACCTATACTTAAAAAAGATGCGAACCTTTTAGAATGGCAGAAGGGTATCAATAAATTTGTGTGGGCAGGAAAGAAGCCGAGGGTAAAGATGAAAATAATGCAAGATGTACGTGAGAGAGGAGGATTGAAGCTACCTAATTTAAAACTATATTATGATGCAGTGGCATTATCTGTAATTAGTGATTGGATTCACTTAACCAATGATAGAATATTGAACATTGAGGGACACGATCTGGTATTTGGTTGGCATGCTTACCTGTTACTCAACAAAAAATTGGATAAGAACTTTAAAAGTCATATTTTAAGAAATGCTTTATTGCGGGTCTGGAAGAAATACCAATATAAATTAAATGACAAGTTACCCATGTGGGCAATTCCTAGACACGCAATTGAAAATATGAATACAGCACAAAAACAGGACAGAATTACCTATAGACAGCTTCTTACCTCAGAAAGGGGGGTATTACAATTAAAATCTTTAGAGGTATTAAAAGAGGAGAAGGTAGTTCAAACATGGTTCCAGTATGGGCAATTACAGGCTAGGTGGAAAATAGATCAAAAAATTGGTTTTATTCAAGTTGAGGATAATCTGTTTAAACAAATAAGAGATCAAAGCTTAATGCATATAAAGAGGATATATAATGTATTAATACAGATGGATTCGGAAACAGAATTAGTTAAAGATTGTATGATAAAATGGGCTCAAAATATTGAGGAACCAATAATGTTGGATACATGGGAAAGAATCTGGGTAAGAAATGTGAAATTTACACAAGCTCAAAATCTGAGAGAAAATTTTTACAAGATGTTCTATAGATGGCATTTAGATCCTAAAAAGTTGGCTTCTATGTATCCGAATGTACAGCCTAAATGTTGGAGGTGTGGTTCTCTCGATGCTACATATTATCATATATGGTGGACCTGCCAAAAGGTTAAGGCATTTTGGATAAAAATATGGTGGGTCATGCAAAATGTTTTTAAAAGAAGGATAAAGTTTACTCCTCAGTTATTTTTACTAGGTATATGTACTGACTTTACAGTGGTAGAGACCAATTTGACTCTGCACCTGATAACTGCAGCAAGACTGTTGGTGGCGCAATATTGGAAGAAGGAAGACTTGCCTACAATCCAAGAATGGACATTGAAAGTAACAGAAAAGCTGTTAAAACCTGGCTGTTCTGGCAGGCCTGGGGCTGTTGACCTTATTGTAAAGGTCCAGCCCCGATTAGAAATGTATGCGTGTTGGGAATTTTTAAATTATTCTTTTATTTTGCTTTTTTTTTCTTTCTTTGTAAGCCGCCCGGAGTCCTCCGGGATTGGGCGGCCTAGAAATTTAACAAATAATAAATAAATAAATAAATAAATAAATAAATAAATAAATAAATAAATAAATAGCAAGCATTTCTTCATACCATGTCTCTGTTGTCCCCTGCATAATCACTAACATTGGTGTTGTCCCTGCTGCTATTTGGGAGAGCTTTGTTCAGATATAATGAGGAAATTGTGGTTTCCTCGTCAATGACGAAGCACCTCTCCTTCCGTCACCACCCCTCTAGGGTGGCTTTGACCCCATAGGGTCTCCCAGCAAGCAGATGCTGGCTGGTTTTCATGGAACTTGATGGAGCTCTACTATTTTCCAGCCATTTCCACTGCAATGCCAACTGGTCTTCCATATCCATTTACATTTGTTCTTTAGTGACATTTCAGTTAGAAGCAGGGTATGGGATCCTGCCAGTTTTAACCTCTTCTACAGAAGAGGTTCTACAAATCTACCGTGCCATTTAGAATAGGTTCCAGCTCCATCCCTCCCCCCACCCGTCCGCACCGCACTTGCTTTGCCCGCTGCTCACTGATTGGCTGGCTCACCAATCGCCCCGCCCGCCTCTAAGAGTCCTATCTAAACCTTACAGTCTTAAAGCTGTCAAGTTTGAACATCCCTGGAGTTTTTTTTCTAAAGGGTTAGGGGTGCAAGGGTCTTGTAACTTGACAGCTTTAAGACTTGCACACTTCAATGCCAGAGTTCCTGAGCCAACATGACTGGAGGAGGAATTCTGGGAGTTGAAGTCCACAAGTCTTAAAGCTGTCAAGTTTGAACACCCCTGGGGTTTTTTTCTAAAGGGTTAGAGATCAAGGGTCTTGTAACTTGACAGCTTTAAAACTTGTGTGCTTCAAATGCCAGAGATTAGCAATAGCAATAGCAATAGCAGTTAGACTTATATATCGCTTCATAGGGCTTTCAGCCCTCTCTAAGCGGTTTACAGAGTCAGCATATTGCCCCCAACAACAATCCGGGTCCTCATTTTACCCACCTCGGAAGGATGGAAGGCTGAGTCAACCCTGAGCCGGTGAGATTTGAACAGCCGAACTGCAGAACTGCAGTCAGCTGAAGTAGCCTGCAGTGCTGCATTTAACCACTGCGCCACCTCTGAGCCAACATTTTGGTTGCTAAGCAAGAGTGTTGTTAAGTGAGTTTCACCACATTTTACAAGTTGGCCATGCCCACCCAGTCACTTGACTGCCAAGCCATTCCCACCCAGTCACATGACTGGCAAGCCACTCTCACCCAGTCACATGGCTGCCAAGCCACTCCCACAAAGCAGGCCACACCTACAGAAGAGGTTCCAAAAAAATTTGAAAGCCACCACTGGTTAGAAGACACCTTACAGAAGCTTATGGGGGTATGGTATGGTATGGATTTTAAGAAAATATAGATATACCACCACTATACATGTTGTTATATGCTTCCTTTGAAGTAATAGTTGTTTTATGAACTTGGTAATCCATATTCTGTTTTTCCTTATTTCAAGTATTTTTTGTGGAAAATAAAAATTGCTTCCAAGTACTCATTTAAATATGTTAGATGCCTACACTCATGTAAATGCAGCACTCTTTTTTTCTTAAGATATGGAGTGTCTCAATCTCTTACAAAGTATATATTGTGAAGAATAGGATGAAGAGACTTGAACTAAAAGTGCAACATATTAAAGGGTGCTGAAGTTGCCCGGTCTCTTTATCCTCTTACCAGATGCTTTTTTCCTATAAGAATTGACCTCTGGTATTCAAGAAGCATAGCTAAGAAAAAAATTACCCTATGAATTGTACTGCCTATAATGCAGAGATCTTCAAAACTAGATATATTTGAAATTTTGAGAGCATAGCGTGGACACTGTCACAAAATGATATCCATCACAGCCACTCTAATTGTTTAGAATTTAGAAGATAAACCCAAATTGTACTGCTTTGGGGGATACCCCCCTCCCCAATCATTCTGTTCTGCTGTGCTCTTCTGGGACAGTTTACTGTGATAGAAAAACCATGGATGAAATAATGTCTCTCAATTCCTTGGTTGTATGAAATTTCAGTCTTGTTTAGAATGCCAGGTAATGACATGGCATTTAGAAAACTCACTACAGCAACTGGTTTATCTCCTAAGGATACATTTTTGTTAGCTTCCTTTTCTTGCATTTCATTGCTTACATTTTTATTGCTACACAGTTATATTTCATTATGCAAATAAAAGGCCAATTAGTACTAAGTGGAAGAAAAAGTGAACAAATTAGGTTTCCATACCAGGCAAAAAATCAAAACAAAACAAAACTTGACAGGCTTTTTGTAGAAGCTGTAAAAGCCAGAAAACATGAATAAAAGTAAAATGATAGAATTATAATATTATGTCTTATAGCCATGAGTTTATTTTATCTTTTATTAGCAAAAACAATAATGTTTTTTTTTTTTCATTTTTCTCCTTCAACCTTCTCACTTCTTTTTGTGAATCACATCAAATCCATCAAATCATAGCTTTCTCAACCTTTCCCCTCCTCTCACTCATCAGTCCTCTTTCATATACTGTGTTTCCCTAAAAATAAGATCCAGTCCTATTTTCTTTTAGGTCCCAAAATAAGCACTAGGGCTTATTTTTGGGGAAACACAGGGTGTTTCAGGGTGATCAGCCCGGCTGGGCACCCCCCCTCCCAAGTGCACACCCAAGAGCTGAGAAGCTCATGGGGGCCAATGGTAACCAGCAGCAGCTGCAGCCCACTGGTCTCTTGATCATGTACTCTGGAGCTGCACAGAGCAGAAGGCACCGAGTGGAAGGTAATCCCAACGCATGGAGTAGAAGGCAGGTGATTCTGACGTACTGTGCAGGCTGCAGGCAAGCCGAGAGACATGAAGATGAGCCTGGTAGTACAATTCCCAATCTTGTAGCTCAAAACCACCTCTATGTTTAGAATCTTGCAACATTTTCAAACTTATCCTTGCTTTTTCCCCTTGCCAAATATATTTTAATATTGTTTTATTTAATTCTTCAAAATATTTTTACCAGTTTTATTGGTATTGTTTGAAATAAATATAGTAATCTTGGCAAGATGTTCAAATTCAGATTCTTGTAGAGAGCTTAAGCTTGCAATAAATCTTTATGCCTATTTCAACTGGTGGATCTTCTGATTTCCCTGGTGCTTGACATAGTATCTTTGAGAACGGATTCTCAGACATGGTCTGTTCTCATCATCCAAGAGATGTCTTCAAACCCATTGCATTGGGTTGATAGGAAAAAGAGCTTTAATGGGACAACTTGGCATGGCCAGCTCTCCGTGGTCAGCTCATCACTGCCAAGTTGCCTTTTCCAACTCATTGCCAAATCACTGCAGGACAACTCCATAGGGACAACTTGACATGGGGACAACTTGATGTGGGCAGCTGGAGGGAGGATCAGGCAGCTGAGTGAGTGGACAGGCAGAGTGACAGTAGCTGAGGACTTTCCATTTTCATACACCCCACTACCACCACCACTGCTGTCACTGCTGGGCCAAAGAGGCCAGGGAAAATGGTGGTGGTGATAGTGGAGTGGGGGTGGGGGGAGGCAGCAGTGGCTGGGGGGGTTTCCATTTTCATACACACCCCTACTGCCACTCTTGCCCTCTTAGGCCTAGAGCTTGGTGCAGTAGCAGAGGTGGTGGCAACAGTGAGGAATGTGAAAATGGAATGCTCTTGACTGCCACTAACTCCCTGCTGCCTGCCTCCACTGTCCCTGACCTCTTCGGCCCAGAACTCTGTGTGGTGGCAATGGCAGTGGCAGCAGTGGCAGAGTGTGTGAAAATTGGATGTGCCTGGCCATTGCCACCTCGTCACCCATCCCATCTGTCAAAGCCGCCACTGCCTCTGGCTTCTTCAGCCCAGAGCTTGGTGACAGCAGCAAGGGTGTGAAAATGGGAAGCCTCCCAACCACTGCCACTGCTCTGCATTCTGCTCCCCCTGCTTGCTTGCCCCCCCTGCTGGCCACCCCATGGTGAGTTGTCCTCATGGTGAGATAGCTGTGTGGAATTTTCTTGTGGTGACTTGGCAGTGGTGACTTGAGAGAGGTAACTTGGCAGTGGTGAGTTGGCTGTGCCAAGTTATTTTAGACCAGGGGTGTCAAACTTGATCCTGTCATGGACCATGTTGGGATTTTGTTTGCCTTTGGGGGACTGGGGTGGTGTGGCCTGATCATCATGGCTGACTGAGTGAGTGTGGCCAGGTCTGGGGCAGCAGAGGCCAGTCCCTTGCCATTTTCAAGACAGCCCATGGGCCAACTCTATGGCCTATCATGGGCCAGATCCGGGTCGTGTGCCATGTGTTTGACACCCCTGTCCAAGACCCAAGAAAGAGATGCAAGTATTTGAACCTTGGTTTATTATAACCTGGAATTATATGTCATAGACAATAATTGGAATTATATCATAATAGCTTCATTAGGTTTTATAAAATAAACGACTTTTGAAAAGTTCAATGCCTGTTTATCTGTTTATAATAACATTCAAGAGAACCTTATACAGTAATATCATCTGCTTAAAAAGGAACACACATACACTTTTAAAACAGATTTTTAACAGATTTAACAGATTAACAGTTGGAAGGGACCTTGTAGGTCATCTAATCCAATTCCCCACCCAAGCAGGAGACCCTACACTATTTCTGACAAATGGCAGTCCAATCTCTTCTTGAAAGTCTCAAGTGATTAAGCTCCCACAACTTCCGAAGGCAAGCTGTTCCATTGGTTAATTGTTCTCACTGTCAGAAATGTTCGTTGGGCTTTAGCCACATGGCGCCATTTTCTAGAGGGCGCCAAGCACCCGTTCGAGGTGTGGACTGACCATAAAAATTTGGAAGCTTTAAGAACTCCCAGGAAACTTTCTCCTAAACAGATGCGCTGGGCTCAACATTTCAATCATTTTAATTTCACCTTGAAATACATTCCGGGGGGTGGGGGGAGAACTTTATGGCTGATGCTTTGTCCAGGCTTCCTCAATACAACTGTTCTAAGCTCAGCGTGGTCCAGCCTGTCATTCCCACGACGAGCTACGCTGCTCCAGTGGTTACTAGACATCAAGCACGTTCTAAAGTGGAGATGTCCCAGGACTTTCTTTCCAATCTCAAGAACGCCCTCCCTAATGATGATTGGTTCCAGCAGCACATGGGTGAATGTACCATGAGGGATGAATTGCCCTGGATTGGGGCAAAACTTTACGTTCCTACGTCTCTTCGACTAGTTGTTCTTCAGCGAGCTCATGATTCCCGGATGGCGGGGCATTTTGGTTTTGTAAAAACGCTCCATCTCGTCAAGAGGCAATTTTGGTGGCCTTCTTTGAAAAAGGACATTGAACGTTATGTTGCCAATTATCCCCTTTGTGCCACTGCTAAACGCCCGCCGGGAAAATCTCAAGGACTGCTCCAGACTGTAGCTCGTCCCGTCGCCCCTTGGAAGGAAATCTCTATGGACTTCATTGTGGAACTCCCTGAGAGTCAGGGACACACCGTTATCTGGGTGGTTACCGACTTGTTCTCCAAGCAAGTCCATTTCATCCCTTGTTCCAAGATTCCGTCTGCTAAGACTCTTGCTAAGATGTTCATCTCCCACATTTACCGCTTACATGGGGTGCCCGACATCAAGAAGATGAGCCATGAGAGCCAAGGACACTTGGCAGGTGTTTGCCAAGACTATGTTTTTCTCATAACAATTTCTTGATACTCAATTGGACGATGTGACCTGCACTACTAGAGGGAGGGAGAATTCTATTCTTTAATTATGTGGGTTTGTATGGGAACTAGATAGATCTGGTTTTGCACTCAATGATAGTCAATTGGACGATGTGACCTGCACTACTAGAGGGAGGGAGAATTCTATTCTTTAATTATGTGGGTTTGTATGGGAACTAGATAGATCTGGTTTTGCACTCATTAGTGCCAAAATGATGTACTCAATAAAGTTTTGCATTCAGAGATTGGAACATCTGGACCGTGCTTGCTTTGGTTGGATTCATCAGTCAGAATGTTGACAATTCCATTAAAGTACATATACTTACATATGTACTTCCCCCCATGCCTCTGCTTTTATTGCATTCAGCAACCAACATTGTTACAGTTGCTGCCAGACACAGTCAGCCCCCACACACTTACCACCTCTTGTATGTGCACTGGGGAGTGGGACACCCAGCCGGGCTGATCAACCTGATATCATGTTTCCTCGAAAATAAACCCTAATGCATCTAACCAAGTCTTATTTTGGGGGAAACACGGTATATTAGGCACAATAAGAGTGGAGAAATATTGACATTTTGATATCCTTATTGCCATGAGGTAGTCTTAATATGAGTCCTTACCCATATTCTGTCAGACCTGCTCCAATCTTCCTTCAATAGTGCTTCAGGAATAGTGCAACAGTCTTCTGGTGCTTTCCTGTGGTTCTCCAAGTAAACCAGGTACACCCTAGGATCAGTGCATAAGAGAAACTGAATAGAAGTAGTCCAACAGCTCATATTAGGCAGCAAAAAAGATCTAGTTAAGGCCACCCCACAGGTCCTAAAAAAAATCTTGACATTCCCTCTGAAGCCCCCGGTGGCCTGTCAATCATCTTGGGTTGCCTGATCTAACAGGTTGCATCAGGGGTGGGTTTAAAAAATTGTTCGAACCTACTCTGTGGGCGTGGCCTCCTTTGTGGGAGTGGCTTGCTACCCATGTGACCGGATGGGAGTGGCTTGCCACCCATGTGACCGGATGGGAGTGGCTTGCTACCCATGTGACCGGATGGGAGTGGCTTGCTGCCCATGTGACCGGATGGGAGTTGCTTGCCACCCATGTGACCGGATGGGAGTGTCCAAGACAATGTCACTGAATTCTTTCCCCCAATGGATGAACTACAATATGATTAAAATAAGTACAAAAACAATAAAAGAGCTACTTACAGATGGAAGATGCCTGTTCTTGCCAGTCTTCAGAATCACGGACTCCAATGAATGGGCTGCACAAAGAAGAGACACAGAAAGCAAGACTTTAATTGCATGCACTGCATTGGAATGAAACCAGCACACAAAATAATAGAAAAGGAAAATTACTCTCCTTTTTTGCGTCTTCTGCACCACTGCCTCACCATCTTGCTCCAAAAACCTGCACAAAGGAGAAGCTTTGCACACACAGAAGCTTGCAGGTGGGTGGGTGGAGCCACCTGCCACTGCTACTACTGGTTCGGCTGATCTGGCCTGAACTGGCAGCAACCCATCCCTGTTTTTCTTGTGTATTTCATATAAATATCCAGAACTAGTCCTCTTTGCTTGTTTCAATTTTGTTTATACAAAATTAAAATATAATAGAAATAACAGAGGAGGAGAAGGAGGGGAAGAACATAATAAACTGGGTTATCCATCTACCTCTATCTACAGTATAAAGAGGTTAATGGAGAGAGAAAAGTTTCCATATTGGCAGGAAGGAATTAACATTTGGGGAGTAATGGGCAAATAATAAACATGTCATCATCAGAACAGAAACTCTCTCCCATCAAAAGGACAGATCTTGTATTATCGTGACATCTGTTTCACCATTTTGGTGTGATCCAAATGCCTAGGAACAGGGGAATATGAAAACAAGACATGTCCATTATTACCATACTGTATTGATTATCTTGCTTCTCCTTCACCACAACACTAGGAAAGGTATGATTATGGCTGGAGATATCTAATTCTACAAAGAAATGGAGAGTGGAAATGTGCCCGTAGGACAGGGGTCACCAACCTTTCGGACCTCAGGGACCACTAAATTCATAATTTTAAATCCTGCAGCCCACTAATATGAATCCAGTGCACTGCTCGCTGAAGTGCCTGGACTCCCAGTGATGGGATGGGGTCCTTCAGGCACTTAGTTTGGCAGCCTGTTTCTGTAAATGTAAACACTCAAAGAGCCATTTGGACCTGTTTCCCACAGAAAACAAAATACCAGGATCTCTCATCTCTCTCTCTCTCATCTCTCTCATCTCTCTCTGTATCTCTCTCTCTCTGTATCTCTCTGTATCTCTCTCTCTCTCTCTCTCTCTCTCTCTCATCTCTCTCATCTCTCTCTCTTAGTATATATTTCTCTCTCTTTCTCTCATCTCTCTCTCTCATTTCTCTCTTTGTCTTTCTTTCTTTCTCTCTCTCTCTCATGGGCCTGCCAGTGTCTTGGGGCGGAGAGGAAGTCATGCATCTCCCAGTTGTGCAGCACCAACAAGAGCTGGAAAAAACACCTGTGAGTTGAAACTTCGCTCCCACTCTAGAATATGGAGCAAATCTCCATCCCATGCCCTTCCCTTCTCAGGCCAGGCAAGGAGTGAGTGGTAGGGGAAGGTGAGTGGAGGGGCCCCTTGGAGTCTTCAAATCTTTTGAATACCAGTGACCTTAAAATAATAACACTATTAATATCTACAGTATACCAGCAAACAATTTTTAAGCAATCTCATGGGAGCCTAATAAACAGTACTTTATCCTTTTTAAAACTTTAATACATCTAAATTTAAATATAATTCTGGTCAGAGACACTTCAAAAGGCCAGGTGAGGAAAATACCCATTATGGCTTGGCTATTCTAGGACAACTAATGGTATAAATGATAGCATTTTGGAGAGAGAGAAAGAGAGATAATTCAAATATGAATTTGAGATCAATTCACAGGTCTGCAAAAAAAATTTTTTCGAGAGCTGTTTTGGTTATTCAATATAATCTTTATGTTTTTTGGTGCACTGAATCCGAAAATGACCTCCATTTTGTCATAGGACATCACATTTCCTGACAAGTTAGGTAACTATGTTAAATAAGGCAATACCTCAAAATAAATGGAAATAGACGTATAAAATTAAAGTTTTATTACAATATTTTCATGAAAATCCTTTTTTGAACTGAAATGAGCTCACCTACACACATTAAACTTGATTCTTCTTCCTTGTGAGGCTCCTCTTGGTGCATTTACACTTGTGAGTAGTATCTGGAATGTCTCTTTGAAGCATCCAACAGTAGTCTGCCATCATTGTAATGCTCCATTTTCCCTGGTATCTCCTTTCCATCTGTTTAATGTCTTGATGGAATCGTTCACCTTATTCCTCACTCACATCTCCCAAATTTTCAGGAAAGTAGTCAAGGTGGGACTGGAGGAAATGCACTTTCAATCTCATCAGCTTGAAATGCTTTCAGCATTCTTCCGACGATCTTTTTGTAGTGAGGATCTTTGTTATTGCCTAAAAATTTCTGTACGACTTCTTTAAATGCAATCCACCCTTCTTTTTGAGGATCCGTCATGGTATTGACAAACGCTTGATCAACTATAAGCCTTCTAATGTCTGGTCCGACAAACACACCTTCCTTCAATTTTGCCTCCGACAGGCATGGAAACTTGGTGACCAAGTATTTGAAACATTCTCCATCTCTTGGAAGTGATTTTATGAGTCGCTTCATCAATCCCAATTTTATGTGGAGAGAAGAACTTTATGGGAAGGTACCAAAGTTTCTCAGAGGACATTTTTTTCACTGACGATTAACACCCTCAGCTGCCAACTCTTCTTGGTCTATTGATTTTGCTGGTCTTCGACTGTCCCATAAACACAGAAAACAAGGATATTTGATATACCCAGCTTGTTGCCTAAGCAGCATGCACAAGACCTTCAAGTCCCCACACACTTGCCAATCATGGTCTTCATATTTAAGTTTACGAAGAACCAATTCCAAGTTCTTGTGGGTTTACTTCAAGTATACGGAATGACCTACAGGTATGGAAGCGTAAAAACCGTTGTGAGTAAAACTGCTTTGAGACTTCTTTTTGAAGAATCTATAAAAAAGATGCCATTGCTCTGAATCATATTGGATTTTAAATTGACTCATCAGACCTTCGACATCGATGCAATAAACCAACTTGTCTTCCTGGGCGAAGTAAGGAACGAACTCTTTTTCACGATATCTGAACCATGAAAATGACACTCCTGGTGTCACGGCTCCTTCACTTAATAATCAAGAAAGAAACCACTCAACTCCATTTTGTAGAATTAAGAGTACTTTTACTGATTATAAGTAATTAGAAGCTAAGCAAAGCTGGATCTGAGCAAAAGGCGTGAAAGCATTAGATATCAATACATGATTCATTCCCCTCCCCTTGGTACCCCAGTCCATAGTCCAATCATATATCTCCAAAGCTGTCAGGTGGGAGACAAATTCAAAAATCATCATCAGGTTGGTATGCTGGATAGTTGGCCTTGGCGGGAAACTCCCCTCCTTCCACATGCACAAACGAATGGTGAGAACAAGTCCCAATTAGCAGTCCTCCTGCACAGATTATTTCCCTCACCCAAATACCATGCCCCCCCATTTCAATGGCAGCCGAAAAGCAAGTAGCAAAACAGAGGCTGACATCTGGCAACAATAAATTCCTGCTTTTCAGCCTTGATCTGAGTAACTCAGCGGCATCTTTGGGAAGATGCAAGTCTCTTACCATATCATTCCTCTCCTCCAGAGAAAACAATTTTGGTCTTGTATCATCTTCAAAGTCAGAACTTGATTTGTCATCTGGTTCAGGTATGACTTCACCTTCATTGGAGCTAGGTATCTCTTCCAAGGTAGCAGGGGGCTTGGGTACTGGTATATCTGTGCCATGGGGGATGGGACAAATTGCTGAGTGAAGATTGGGGTATGAAATGGAATGCTTCCATTTGGAATTAAACCCTTTCACATCGCATGAACAAAAGTAATAGTCATCACTATGGTTCTTTTGCTCTCGCCATACCATAGGAATCCCATAACGGAAATATTTTTTTCTTACCCTTGAACCAGTTTCGGAGGTCCTCAACACACTGTTTGCACACTTTATGAGGCACCCAAACTTTATTTTGATCTCCAATTTTTAGTCCAAATTATGCAAAATATACTTTTTTCACAAAGTCTGTAATATTCTGCTGTTGCTTCAACACTGTATATTCACCACAGATGAAACAGAAACTGTCTGGCGAATTAATACACTTTCAAGGAGCCATAACATAACGGTTGAAGAATGACAAGCTAAAATGAATTGTGATGAAAAAGTGTGAACAGCCTAAAACCAAGAACCTGATGATGATTCATGCACAAGTGTGGCATGCAGGAGAGAGCAGCTCTGTTTCTGTACACAGTGCTGGCCACGCCCCCTGTACTGACTGGAGATTCTCCTATCTGCTCTGTGTCTCCCTCCCACTGGATTCTTCAGGAAAGATTAACCCCTTCTACCATTAGAAGCACAGACTTAAAACTTGCTTAGCTTATGTATATATTGCTGACCATCAGATTTACAGTGCTATTTTTTTTTACATAACTCAGACAAACCATCTAAGATTTTTTTGGCATTTTATATCTTAAATGCACTTGTGAATTAATAGTAATTTGGACTCTAAATTTGGTTAAAAACCCATAATATAAAAAAATACCAAAAATTAAAAAAAAATGATAAATTTTAAGACAATTTTGCATGTTGTGGCAAATCATGACATCTAGGGATTTTTTCAATATTTTATTTGTTTTCCACCATAGAAAACCAACATAACACTTCAACCCTCCATACACCCTTTCTTCTCCACCTCCAACTTTCATTTCTCCCCTCCAGCATTCCCCTCTTCTACTTCCCCTCCCCCTCAAACATTCCTTTCTCCCTTTCCCTCCATCTCACCCTCCTTACATTCCCCTCTCACTCCCTCTCTACTCCTCCCTCTTCTTTCCCTCTACTCCTCACTTCGGTGTATTTCTACTATTCATTAATCTATTCGATTTGTATTTTATACTAAAATTGAAAGAAAAGAAAAAAAAGAAAAGAAAAGGAAAAGAAAAAAAAAAGAAAAAGGAGCAACAGTATACAAGTGCGTTCTTATTGTTTTGGAAATTGAAACTATGTTTCCCCCCTCCCCCCTCCCCCCAGTAAACCCCCCTCCCTACCCCCCTTCCGACTTCCCAGATCCCATACCCGGCATAGCTTTTTATCAAACACAGTCTAGAGTATATTAGAACCAAATAGGTTAAAAATTAAAAGATAAAAGAAAAAGGAAAAAAGAATGGAATAAAAAAAACAAAAAAAAGGGAAAAATCAATAAATTCTCTACATTGAGCTCAGCTTCCCATCATTATTAGAACTTAAACAATGTACATCATTCCTGATCTCAATTAATTAATTGCTTGCAGGATTTCAAACTATATTGAAACCAAATAAGTTAATCAAATAGAATTCTACTCTAGCTAGGGGCCTTATCTCTTTATCTAAATATCTGTCTATTTCCAAACCTTTAATTTGTCCCTTTTATACCTCCTTCTCTATGAAGCAATTTAAACACATCTCAAATACTTCTCTCGGTTTCCTTTTCCAACTCTTCTCGTCCTGCCTCTACCCGTGTCCATATATATATTTTATTTTCATCCGTACTCCTCTCATATTTGCTCCACCTTCCTGCAAACTCCCTGGGTATATCCTTCCAAACATTATATTCAAGTAACAGTTTATATAAAAATCAACTTACTTTCTGGCTCAAAATAAGCTCTAATTCAACCTTCACTACCCTCCCATCTACACCACACTTCCCAACTCCATTCAACCTAAACCACGATCCAGGAACACCACGATCTCCGCCCTCCTCACCCTAGAAAATAAATCATGAGCAATTTATATAAAAGTTCAGAGTTATCCATCAAGTCTTTTTTAAGTCCCATACAATATATTTTCCGAGGAAATCAACATCAGTTCTTTCAGTCTTAATGTCTCTTCATCGATATACAACTATACCATTTTATGCAAGACAGAAGTCACAAAGTATTGTTCAAGTTAAGAATTAAGCAAATGTTTTGGAAGCACGACTAAGTCCTTGTTCTCTGCTCTTCTGCCCTTCCGGAGGGGGAAAGCGATACCTCCTGCCTTGTAGTTGTGTGTTTTGTTGTTTCTCTTCTACTTCTCCTTGTCTTTCTCCAAGTCCAGGTAATTCAGGATGTCCCGCCTTTAGGATCTTATAATAAAAATCTCGGGCTTCCCAAACAGAGTTGAGACGATGTTTTTGGTCATCAAATGTAACTATAATACCAAATGGCACATCCCATCTGTACTATATCTGACAAATTCTGAGTTCTTTAGTTAGAAAAGCATAGTCTCTCCTGGCTCTTAACATTTGGGATGGTATTTCTTTGAAAACGATCAAGTCCTGTCCATCAATTCGCAGCCTGTTATTATAAAACTCTTGTAATATTGCATTTCTGGATTCTCTTGTAGCGAAATATATAATTATATCTCTCGGAAGCTGTCTCTGTTTTGCCACCCACGAATTATGGCGGTAAATTTTTTGGATCTGCCAATCAAAGTTGAGTCCCGGACTTCCCACCAAACGACTGAAAGCCTCAGAAAAAGTCTGTTTCAAATTCTCCTGTTCATTTTCATGCAATCCCCTAACTCTTATTGCAAACACCATCTTTTTATAATTTGTCATAACAAGTTGTTTTTCTGCGTTTTCAACTTCCTGTTGCAACACTTCAATTTTAGATGTCAGGTTAGAATTAGCTTCCTCCAAGAGCTCCAGTTTATCTTCCATTCCAGCAATATAATCTGTCATTACAGTTATGACTCCTATCATATCCTCCTTTGTTGGAGCAATCTTGGCATCAAGCTTGTCACATAAGTCCGAAATAAGTTGCTTCATTTCCTCTCTAAATTCTTTAAGAGTTTCAAAAAGAAATTCTTTCGTTAACAAATCTCCAGTAGAGGGCGTAGAAGGCAAGAGCTGCGGCTTTGTAGCAATTGCTTGGAATGTATTGTTAAAAAAATGTCTCGGCTGCTTTGATTTAGGAGCCATTATAAAAAGGAAACAAACAAAGTCTCTGCTCACATTAGTTTAAGATAAGGTACTTTCAATAAACTTTTGGCAATTGATAAAGAGAAGTCTTCAAGGAAACAGGGCTAATTAATTTGTGAGAAGTTATTCCCTTGATTCTGTGCCAGGAAGGTGGAAATATATCGTATAACAAATGCGGAAGCTATAAAATCGCCATTTTAAAAAACAATTAAACAAAGGAGTTTTTTATAAAATTGAAGCTGGTATTTTGAATAATAATAAAAAAAAGGTTCTCAGGAATGGTCGCTGCTCGGATTGATTTTAAATAACTTAGTTTCAAAAATTTGTCCTGGGGGGGGGGGGTAACTTGCCTTGAGCTGAAAAAATACAGCTGAGAAGATCTGGCCAGAGTGAATGACTCAGCTTTTGTTGAACCTTCTTCTCCGTTCACAGCCAAAAAAAAAAAAGCTGTGAACTACAAAGAGGATTCTAACGACTGAGTCCCTCCCTGCTTCTTTCTTGCCTGAAAAAAGAGATATCTATAGATCTATATATCTATAGATATACGAACCAGAACTCTGAGGGCAGCTCCGTTGAGCTACCGGCGACAGCAACCCCTCCCCCCGGAAGCCCAATATTTTATTTGTTTTCAGCACACCAAAATACATGGAAATTAGATGAAAATAATCAAACAGCTTTTTAGTCGCAGACCTGTGTTGTTAGTATTATCAGATCTGAGTGAAATTAATGTTTATCCTGCCCATTCTAAAAATAACTGCTTAAAGCATATTTGCAAATTAATTATTTTTTATAAAACCATCCTACCTATCCAGTGCTCTCTCTTCTACAAGAGAAAATACATCTTACAAAGTTTTCTCACTAGGTCCCTCCATCATATTCTACTGTGTCCTTCTGACATAAAGCTGACCAGGAATTCCTTATAGAACACACATACTGCATATGGACAATCCATAATGCTAATAATAATACATTAGATTTCCTTTTAAAAATTCCTTAACATCTTCTGAGCTAGAAAAGAGTTTCCATTACAATAACCAATTAGAAACATACCATTTGTAAACAATCCCAATTGAAAAACAACGAGAAATAAAATTACATTTCTAATTTTCCCCTAAACTGACACTAATGCTAAATAGATTACCAACAGCATCTAAGATGTGTAACTATGAATCAACTGAGAAGAATGATTTACATCAATTTTTCCCCAACCACATGTATTGGATTTCAATTCCTATCATATCAGGAACATTAACTGAGTTGCTAATCCTTGATCCTTAAGTATCCCATAATGTTTTGGCACCAGTGGGGAAAAGGGAAGAAATGACCCCCCCCCAAAAAAAAACAACAATCATGTATGATAAAATATTCATGCAAATGCCAGAATTTGTGTGTGTGTGTCTGTGTGTCTGTCTGTCTTTTATTATTTTTATAAATAACTTAAGGCAGCAAACATACCAAATATTCCTTACTCCTCCTACTTTCCCCATAATACCAACCCTGTGAGGTGGGTTGAAAAAGAATGATTGTCCCAAAGTCACCTAGCCAGCCTTCATGCATAAGGCAGGAGTAGAACTCACTGTCTCTCAATTTCTAACCTGTTATCTTAACCATTAGACAAACTTCGCTCTCTTACAAACTTAAATAGACAATAGGGGGCAACTACATATGGTACTAGGGTATTTGAATAATAATGTCATTATGTCTGTGTTGTCAATTGGGAAAAATGCAGTTTGCTGCAGATGTCACTGATACAGTGGCACGCTGTATATTGAGGGCTGGATCTGAAAAGCAGTTTCTACTTAGAACATGAAGCAGCTAAACATATTCTTTCAAAATTTGTTCCTCCACAGTTACAGAAACAGGACTTATCCCTGTTTATCCCTTGAATTCTGTCCTATGCAATGCATCAAAAATAGTTTCCATTAAACTCTCAAGACTTATTCAGAGTAAGTGTGCATAGAATTGCAATCTGAATAGCTTAGAAGCAGTGAAAAGATACTTTAAAAAGCACACCCCATAAACAAATCACACATATCCCAAAGAACTTTGGAAGAGCTTCTAAATATCTATCAACAAAAATGAAAAAGAAGAAAATGGTTTCTGAAGTAATAGTGAACAAGTATCCTACTTTGTGGTCCACATCAATGAATATCTGGGTGGATAAACTTAATAGTACATCAATAGCAATTCATTTACTTCACAGGAAGGCAGCATTCATGGCATTGCCAAGCACAAAACATTTGAAAATCTAACCCTAACCCACCTGCAACATCTTGGAGAGTTCCCAGCAAGAAGAGAGCTTGCTCTATGTTTCAAAGTAGTTTAAATTTTCTTACTCCTAATAGTGATCTTAACTTCTATCCTGTCCCTGTGAAGCAGGTCTCTTTGTAAGGGACACATTTTTATCTGAATATTTGTATTTCACTGAGGTTCTCTTATTTCCAGATGGATTCTTAGTTGCTTCTGGCATGAGGCCATAAGTAAGCATGAAATATTTAATTGAGAATGTACCAGTTCCCAGACAGGTTAAAGGAGTTTCAGTCTGTATATAAGATTTTGGTTTGGGTGATCTTCACAATATGAAGTTCAGGACTTATTTGGTATTTCCTCTTTGAAGCTAATATTCTGATAGTTGCTCAAATCTATCAGAGCCAATGGAAACTGGACCAGGAGAAAAATGCTATGAATGGTCCACAGAATGTATAACTTTATGGCATTCTTTGCATTGTAATATAATTTGTTTGGTTGTACATAATTTGTAAAGTTTAAAATATTATTATTAACAAAACAAGATTAAACACACCATAGTTTGAAATAGTAATAAATGAAACCTCTATGCTGTTTGAACACAGCACAATGTATGCATATGAACAGGTTAGGTATTTTAATGGGTTTTAATATTTGTCTTTCCCAAAATATATCTTAAAAGACAAGATGAATTATTTTCACTGTCATTTTCCTTGCACTCATATAATTCTTCTATAGATGGATGTTTTCCTTATTATTTGAATGACTAGTGAGTCTGATTTTCAGCTGGGACACAATCAAATTGAGTTTATATGGAAGGATATCTTGTAATTATGTATGTGTGTAATTTTGTCCTAGAGGTGAGCATTTTTTCCTAATATTAAAATCTTTAAATAGTGGGATGACAGGATCATATCAGTGTGCACATGTGGTGACATCATGAAGTTGTTATAGGTATGAAAGCATTATAAATATGGTAAAATAACAGACCTGCATAAGATATTTTTTTCCACTTTTACTAGGAAAACAGATTACCATCTTGAATGTTGCGAAAAACCAGGTCTATAAAAAGCAAAATTGTGTTGCATCTCAAATTGCTTTTAACCTATTTTTTTAAAGTAATAGCTTTTTCTATCCTCCTCCACCAATTCTGTGAAGTATAGATAATTGTAGTGTGTACACACACACACACACACACACACACACACACACACACGTTCTGTATTTTGAATTTGATTTGGAGTACGTAAGAAGAGAGGAGCCAATCTTGAAGAGATAAAAAGAAAGTGGCTTGGTACTTTTCTTATTGCTTGTTAGACATATATTGTTTTCACTTTAAGAGTTCAAGGTAGAATAAACGATAACCCTTTTCCAATGTTATCACCATAAAAATAATAGAGACAGTGAGCTGAGAGATAGTGCTTGCTTAAGCACACTTCAGAGCCTATTGTTGCATATGTATTATGCACTTTGGATATAAAAATCTGGTTAAATATTTAAATAGATCAAGTGTGGTTTAATAAAAAAAAATTCAAGCTTGACCCACTCTTTTCTTTTGTTTTAATTTATGATTTATGCTTCAGAGAAGATACTGGTAATTATTTTGCAAAAATTGAATATTAACAATAACAAAATTAAAAAATTCTGAAAAAAAATTATACCAGATTAAAACATAAATAAAAATTGGAATGTTGCATTTTTTATTTTTTAAAAAACTAAAAACTCACTAAATTGAAATAAATTTATTGCAGCTTGTATTTCTGTACAAATAGCAAACACATTGAAATGATAAACAGGCAGCGTGAACTTAATGGAATCAATAGGTTACCTATAAGGGTTTATAATTCATTTATACCCGAGGTGGGTTGCTGCCAGTTTGGCTGAACCGGTAGTGGAATTCAGGCCTGGGTTGCAGAACTGGCAGCAACCCAGGCCTGCCACGCCCCTGAAATGGTTCCCTTGCTGCTGCTTGGTCACTGCAATTTTGGCGATGAGGCAGCAGCCCAGCAAGCTTTGCAGTCATGTGGCTGGGCAGAGGGTGGGAGGAGGGGTGCAATACCCTGCCACTTGGAACTTGCTGGGACATCCACCCGCCCTCTGGTCTGGAGCATCAGTCCCGCTTGCTTCCTTCCTTCTGCCTTGTAATACTACTTGTAATATTTATAACATAAAATCCTTAGTGTAACAATAAGATTATTCAAAGCCAAAGTATTAAATCTTTTGCTGAATGGGAAATAATATACTACAATAGGGAATGAGAGTGAAGGCGAGGAAGGAAGGAAGGAAGGAGGGAGGGGGGAGAAAGGAGGGAGAGAGGGAGCTGGGAATGAGATGGAAGGAAGGATAGAAGCAAGGAGATGGGAATGAGAGGGGAGGAGAGGAAGAAAGAGTGAGCACGCCCATCACACAGCCTGCTTATGATTGCTCTTATCTATTGAATGAATGGCTGAATGCTGTCTGGCTTTAAATTGAATGGGGTCTTAATTCTGCAGTGGGCGGTCTCCTAATGCGTGTGTGTGTGTGTGTGTGTGTGTGTTGTGTAGGGGGGAGTATGAGAGAAAGAGGGAGGGAGGGAGGGAGGAGAGAGAGAGGGAGGGAGGGAGGAGAGAGAGAGGGAGGGAGGAATATGTATTTATGCACGCATGTGTATTCGGGTGGTCGGGAGAAATTTTAAAAACTTTGGCGTGAATCGCTTTTCAATTATTTGTCTCCAAAGGTGTGCACACATGCACATGGGTCCATCCACTGCTTCCACTTGCTTCTCCCACTCTTTCCCGCTGCTTTCATCAAATCGACAGGAGAATCTCTGGGGCTTTGGCATCCAGTAGATTGGGAAGGGAGAAGTGGGTTTGCACTCGCTGCCAAGTGGTAGGTTTTTAGGGGAACTGAATGTGGGACCCCAAAGCCCCAGCTCCCTGATTAAAGAGGGAGGGAGGGAAGGAGGAAGGAAGGAAGGAGCTGGAAATGAGATGGAAGGAAGGAGATGTGAATGAGAGGGGAGGGAGGGTGGGTGCGTGGGAGGGAGGGAGGAAGGAAGGAAGAAATAATTGCATGTGCCCCAAATAATGTTTAGGAAGGAAGGGAGGCAGGGAGAAAGGAAATATTCTAATGCATTATTACTAGTATGTTTATTAAGAAGATACATTCAAATATTAAGAACTAAAAACTATTCTCTCTCTCTCTCTCTCTCTCTCTCTCTCTCTCTCTCTCTCCTATATTGTTTTGCTCATTTCCACATTCTTAAAAAAAACCAAAATTATCTAAATGGGATCATTTATAGTCAAGTTAACGAATCTGAGCTAAAGCTTTTGTCATGGAGCACAATCAGTTTTGAACAAGACTTCTAGAGGTCCTTTAGATGTGATTCCTAAAACATGAGAGAAAAGAAGAAAGAGAGAGAGAGAGTCAAGAAAGAAAGAAAGAAAGAAAGAAAGAAAGAAAGAAAGAAAGAGAAAGAGACAAAGAAAGACAGTAAGAAAGAGAAAGAAAGAAAGAAAGAAAGAGGAAGGGAGGGAGGAGAGAGAGAGAGAGGGAAGGAGGGAGGGAGAAAGGAAGGACTGCTAACTCTGGCACTAGACATGGCTTCAGAAGATGCTTTGGAATAGTAGAGCAATCTAGGGCTGGAAGGGATCTCGGAGGTCATCTAATCCAACCCCCTGCTCCAGCACGAAACCTATATCACCTGGATTATTTTGGTCCCTCTAACAGAGAGGAAAATTGCCAGAAAGGAGAAGGAGTTTAGTAGGATCAGGCTGCCATGTAGAAGAAGGCAGAGATAGTCCTTGACTTATGACCACAATTAAGCCCAAAATTTTGGTTGCTAAGCAAGAGCATTGTTAAGTGAGTTTCACCACATTTTCACCACATTTTCACCACATAACAGTTATGTGCAAGCTAGGGAATAACATCTGAAGGCATGTGTAATGTTCTAATATACAGAAATTATAGTTAAATGAATCCGGCTCAGTGGTGGGGCTCTTGCCATCACTGAGAGCATCGCTGGCAGCCGCTTCTTGCCATCGCTGCCGAGCTGGATTCATCAAAAGCAGTGCCAGCAGCAATGGGACATGCTCACGGAAGGAAGAGCTGGAACTGACTACCTGGGATTGTGTTTCAGCTGCCGCCACCACCACTTCTGCTGCTGCAGCAACCACCAGAGACTCCTTCCTCACTGCTGCTTTGTTTCAGGCCAAGAAGCAACACTTCTTGGGGGCTGTCCTCAGATGGCTCCTAAGTCTGCCTCACCTCCTTCTGCCCTGTGGAAAAAAGAGCAGCTCTTTTCACTTTCCTCAGCCTACATGTTATTCAGGGGGTGGGAGAAAGTGCCCCTCGGCTGCCCCTCCAGGAGGACCACCGTGCATTCTCCACAGGTAGGAGGTTGAATGGGCAAACGCAGGTGAAGAGCAGTGAGGGGCTTTGGCATCGTGAAAGAAAGACTTCAAAGTCAATGGTGTGTGGCTTGTGTGCCTTGTTCCGATTTTCTCCAGGTGCAAAATGCTTAAAAATAAAGTTTAGGTTTTGGGGTTCTTTTTGTAAAGGGTTGGAGTGCAAGGGTCTTGTAACTTGACAGCTTTAAGACTTGCACACTTCACATGCCAGAGTTTCTGAGCCAATATTTTGGTTGCTAAGCAAGAGTGTTGTTAAGTGAGTTTCACCACATTGTACAAGTTGGCCATGCCCACCTGGTCACATGAACACCAAGCTACACCCACAAAAAGGCCACACCCACAGAATAGGTAATTATTTTTTTGAAACCCATCCCTGATATAGGGACAAGGTGTTTGGTGGTTGGTTGGTTTGGTTGGTTTATTTGACTTGTATGCCGCCCTATTCCCGGAGGGACTCAGGGTGGCTGACAAACCAGAAGGGAAGGGTCACAATACAAAAAGTAAAAAAACAAAAACAAACAACAATACAAAACAATTTAAAAAGTCACAACACGCACAACAATTCGAGTAGGGGTGGAACTCAGGAGCCCCAGGCCTGCTGGAACAGCCAGGTCTTAACGGCTTTTCGGAAAGCCTGAAGGGTGGTGAGGGTCCAAATCTCCACAGGGAGATCATTCCAGAGGACCAGAGCAGCCACAGAGAAGGCCCTCCTCCGGGTGGTCGACAACCGGCATTGGCCTGCAGATGGAATTCGGAGGAGGCCTAATCTGTGGGATCTGATGGGTCTATGGGAGGTAATTGGCTGAAGTACCCAGGTCCAATACCATGTAGGGCTTTATAAGTGATGACTAGCACCTTGAAGCGTATCCGGAGACCAATAGGCAGCCAGTGCAGCTTACAGAGGATAGATGTAACGTGGGTGTACCTAGGCGCACCCACAATCGCTCGCGTGGCTGCGTTCTGGACAAGCTGAAGTCTCCGAACACTCTTCAAGGGCTGCCCCATATAGAGCGCATTGCAGTAGTCCAGTCTTGAGGTCACAAGGGCATGAGTGACCGGTTCAGGTAGGGACGCAATTGGTGCACCAGGCGTACCTGGGCAAATGCCTCCCTGGTCACAGCTGACAAATGGTCGTCTAAAGTCAGCTGCAGATCCAGGAGGACTCCCAAATTGCGAACCCTGCCTGAGGGGCGTATAATTTCACCCCCCAGCCTGAGAATTGGAATACATAGCCAATTTTTGGGAGGGAAAAACACCAGCCACTCGGTCTTGTCAGGATTGTGAGCCAGTTTGTTTACCCCCATCCAGACCCTAACATCCTCCAGGCACTGACACATCACGTCAACTGCTTCACTGAGCTGGCACGGGGCGGACAGATACAGTTGAGTATTGTCCGCATACTGGTGGTATTTATCCCGTGCCGTCGAATGATCTCACCCAGCGGCTTCACGTAGATGTTAAACAGGAGGGGGGACAGGACCAAACCCTGCGGCACCCCATAGTTAAGGGGCCTAGGGGTCGATCTCTGCCCTCCAACCAATACCGACTGCGACCTGTCCGAGAGGTAGGAGGAGAACCACCGAAGAACGGTGCCTCCCACCCCCACCTCTCGCAACCGTCACAGAAGGATACCATGGTCGATGGTATCGAAGGCCGCTGAGAGGTCAAGGAGCACTAGGACGGAGGGGTGACCCCCGTCCCTGGCTCTCCAGAGATCATCGGTCAGTGCGACCAAAGCAGTTTCCGTGCTGTAGCCAGGCCTGAATCCGGATTGAAAGGAGTCTAGATAATCGGTTTCCTCCAAGGACCGCCGGAGCTGAGAGGCCACCACCTTTTCAACAACCTTCCCAACAAAGGGGAGGTTGGAGACTAGACGGTAGTTATTTAAAACGGCTGGATCCAAGGACGGCCTCTTCAGTAGGGGTCTCACCACCGCTGCCTTTAGAGGGGGGGAAAGGACCCCTCCCAGAGACACGGGGCTGGATCGCCTGGATCCAGCCCCGTGTCACCTCCCTGCTGTTCGCGACCAGCCAGGAGGGACACGGGTCCAGTACACATGTGGAGGCACTCACTGCTCCGATGGCCTTGTCCACTTCCTCAGGAGTAACAGACTGAAAATCAATCCAAGAATGCCGTTCAGGACCCACCCCCGGTACCTCGGCTGGCTCTGCGCAATTGGAGTCCAGGTTCGCCTGAAGCCGAGCAACTTTATCCGCGAGAAATTGGACAAACTCCTCAGCCTTACCTTGTAAAGGAGTGCCCGCATCCCTCCCCTTAAGGAACTTTTTATTGATTATGTGGTTTGATTTTACTGGATAAAAATATGATTTTTGATATATAGAAGCTATTGGAAAAAGTTATATTAAACAGAAAAAAAAATAGGGCAATTCAAATGAAATATATCTATGATTATAATGAATGATAACAAACTATAATAGTACAGCCCAGTGGGGGTAATGGGAGAGATTGCGCATGTGCGAGAACGGAAGATGGCGCCCAGGCGTTTTGCTCCAGACGATAAGGAGAGCAAACGCTGGAAAAACATCTGAAAACCCTGAAATTTATGTGCCCGAAGAAGGTTCCGGGGATGTCCGGAATCCAGGGGACCCGAGGAGCCCAAACCTTTGCGGGGGTCGCCGTTTCTGAGCGACCCCGGACAGTACGATCTCGAAGGTCTGTGAACTGCAAGCCGCCCGCGTTATCCGACAGTGGGGGGGGGGCAGCGTCGTGTCAGCGTTTTTCGATCCAGGCGATTTTCTTTGGTCTATTGAGCCACAGCACTGGGGTTTTACGGGACTATTGCTGTCTTGGAAGGAGAGAGAATTTATAGGACCAGCCCAGTCCCTTGCAGGGGTCGCCGTTTCTGGATGCCCCCGGGCTCTACAACTTTGGGGTTTGGGGTTCCGTGAGCTGTTTGCATTACTTGGCGGTGGGAGGAGTAACATCACGCCGGCTGCAACGGTGGTGGCTTCTGGCCTCTCTACCTGGCTTCTATACCTGGCTTATCGAACTTTTTCTACCAGGCTTATTGAACTGCCTCATTGGGGCTGTGTGAGACCATCATCATCTTGGAGGGAGAGAGAACGTATCGGAGCAGTGTGGGGACTGAGCAGAGTGGATGGGTGGCTTCCCCCGACGCTGCACCAGCCCCTCCGGATGGCCCCTTTTTCCATCCAGCCTTACTTCCCTCCCAGCATTGCCTCCTCCCTTCTTTATCCCTGCCCAGTCAGGTGGCTCCCTGGATGCATTTTATTTCCTGCCTCCCTTTGCTTCGGTGAGGCTCTGCCTTGTGTCTTCCACGTACCATCTGGCGCCCCCTTATGGTGGGTTTTTAATTTCCAGCCACATCTGATTGTGGTGTTTGGTTACCCAGACTTGCTAGCCAAGTTCCATCTGTCTTTGGTCCTGCTATCTCAGTTCCATCTTGTTCCAGACCCGCTAGCTCAGCTTTATTTGGCTTCGAGTACCATCAGCATCATTACCTACCACTATTATCCTGGGAACTCTATTTGGAGCAGCACTGGTGGAAGACGACCTCCTATCCCCTTTATTTATTCCGGACTCTTTGGACTTATCCAGACCAACAGAAGAGGGGAATACGAACTACCCCCCCGTATACCTTCTCCGGACTATAACTGGACGCTAATCACAACATCTATTTTAATTACTTTAATTATGGAGAGCCATTTGGCTCGATCTGGACTCGCTTTTTAACAACGTAATAAGTGCGCAATTCTATTTTTTTGTTCATTTTTCTATCTTTTTCTATCTTTTTCTTACTGTGTTTGGGATATGTTAGGAGTATGTATGAGATTGAATGAATGATCCCACTTTTTATCATTATTATTGTTGTATTTTTGTGTTTTAATCACCACGTGGGGATTGTTTGAGTGAGTGAATGAGTATGTATGATTCGGAGGACCTGGTGGGATTTGCGGGGGCCACCGGGGTGGTTGGGGGAACTACATCCACGGGAGAGGGTCGGAGCATTGCGGTCATAACAGGGAGAGGCAGATACGGCGGGGACTTTAGGGCTGGCCATTACCGGGGAAGGAGGGTTCGCTATATCACAGAGATCCCTCCTTCCGGCCCTATGAGTCCCACTCCAAGGTCAGATGGCGCGAGTAGTCAGGACCCTGGTCTCAGGCTGTTGTCGCTAAATGCCAGGTCTGTAGTTCACAAGGCTCCCCTCGTCCGGGACTTGATAACAGACGAGGGCGCAGACCTGGCATGTATTACTGAGACATGGCTGGGCACGGAGGGAGGAGTCCCCCTCGTAGAGATGTGCCCAGACGGATTTCAGGTGCTTCATCAGCCGAGAGCCCAGGGAAGGGGTGGCGGTGTGGCTATTGTAATCCGGGAGTCTTTAGTACCTCGTAGGATCCCTGCTCCGGAGCTTGTCGGGTGTGAGTCCCTACTGGTGACGCTGGACCTCAAGGGTCAAGTGGGTTTGCTGCTTACGTACCTGCCTCCCAACTGCGTTGCAGCAGCCCTCCCCTCGCTCCTCGAGTCAGTAGCCGAGCTGGCAGTTGAGTTCCCTAGGCTTATGGTTCTGGGGGACTTCAATTTGCCTTCGCTCGGTGAACACTCTGATGGAGCGCAGGAGTTCATGGCTTCCATGACAGCCATGGGCTTGACCCAGGTAATTCGAGGCCCAACCCACTCAGCGGGTCACACGCTCGACCTCGTATTCCTCTCGGAGCAGTGGAGTTATGATCTTGGTCTGAGGGGAAATGAGATCATTCCCCTGTCGTGGTCAGACCACTGCCTACTGAGGCTAGACTTCCGGAGGCCAAACCCCCACCGTAGGGAGGAGGAACCGACCAGGTGGTTCCGCCCCAGGCGACTTATGGACCCAGTAAGGTTCCAGACGGAGCTTGGGGTTATTCCAGATGCTCTCGCCCACAGTTTGGCGGAGACTCTTGCTGCTGCCTGGCACTCGGCAGCATCAGAGTCTCTGGACCGGATTGCGCCACTACGGCCCCTCCGGGTCAGCGGCCCACGGAGGCCTCCTTGGTTCACCGAGGAGCTCCGTGAGATAAAGCGCCGGAGGAGACGCCTAGAGCACCTGTGGAGGTCCGATAGGTCCGAGTCAAGCCGGGCACTGTTGACATCTTGCACCAAGGAGTATATTCGGGCTCTAAGAACAGCCAAAAGATCACACATTGCCTCCTTGGTAGCGTCCGCCGAGTCCCGCCCAGCCGCCCTGTTTAGGATAACCCGCTCCCTCCTAAATAGGAGGGAGACGGAGAACCCCTTACAGGGTAAGGCTGAGGAGTATGTACAGTTCTTGGCGGACAAAGTTGCTCGGTTTCGATCGGACCTGGACTCCACTCCTGCAGATCCAGCCGAGACACAAGGGAATGATCTGGCAGACCATCTCTGGGTTGAGTTTCAGGATGTTGCCTCCGGGGATGTGGACAAGGCTATGCGAGCTGTGAGTGCCTCCACCTGTATACTGGACCCGTGTCCCTCCTGGCTGGTTGCCAACAGCAGTGAGGTGACACGAGGCTGGATCCAGGCGGTTGTTACCACCTCTCTTCGGGAGGGGCATCTCCCCACCGCGCTGAAGGCGGTGGTGGTGAGACCCCTCCTGAAGAAACCGTCCTTGGATCCAGCAGTTCTTAACAACTACCGTCCAGTCTCCAACCTCCCCTTTGTGGGGAAGGTTGTTGAGAAGGTGGTGGCCTTCCAGCTTCAGCGTACCTTGGAGGAAGCTAACTATCTTGACCCCTTCCAGTCTGGCTTCAGGCCCGGTTACAGCACAGAAACCGCTTTGGTCGCATTGACCGATGATCTCTGGAGAGCCAGAGATGGAGGCTATGCGTCCATCCTGGTTCTCCTTGACCTCTCAGCGGCTTTCGATACCATCGACCATGGTATCCTTCTGCGACGACTGCGGGAGGTGGGGGTGGGCGGCACTGTTTTGCAGTGGTTCTCCTCCTACCTCTTGGACAGGTCGCAGTCGGTGTTGGTGGGGGGGCAGAGATCGTCCCCGAGGCCCCTTACTTGTGGGGTGCCGCAGGGCTCGGTCTTATCCCCCCTACTATTTAACATATACATGAAACCGCTGGGCGAGATCATTCGGAGGCACGGGATAAAATACCATCAGTATGCGGACGATACACAGTTGTATCTGTCCGCCCCGTGCCAACTCAATGAAGCGGTGGAAGTGATGAACCGGGGCCTTGAGGCTGTCAAAGACTGGATGAGAGCTAACAAACTGGTGCTCAACCCGGAAAAGACCGAGTGGCTGTTGTGTTTTCCTCCCAATAATTTGGCTAATGTTCCATCAATCAGGCTGGGGGGACAAAATTTATACCCCTCAGACAGGGTCCACAACTTGGGAGTCCTCCTGGACCCACAGCTGAGTTTTGACCATCATTTGTCAGCTGTGACCAGGGGGGCATTTGCTCAGGTTCGCCTGATGCGCCAGTTGCGGCCCTACCTGAACCGGGAGGCACTCACAACAGTCACTCGAGCCCTTGTGATCTCCAGGCTGGAATACTGCAACGTGCTCTACATGGGGCTGCCCTTGAAGAGCATCCGGCGACTTCAGCTAGTCCAGAATGCGGCCGCGCGAGTGATCGTGGGCGCACCACGGTTCGCCCACATAACACCGATCCTCCGTGAGCTGCGCTGGCTACCTGTTGATCTCCGGGTGCACTTCAAGGTCCTACTTACCACTCACAAAGCACTCCATGGTAGTGGATCTGGCTATTTGAGAGACCGCCTTCTGCCAATTACCTCCCTGCGTCCCATCAGATCGCACAGGGTAGGCCTCCTCCGAATTCCATCCGCCAGTCAGTGCCGACTGGCGACTACGCGGAGGAGAGCCTTCTCAGTTGCAGCTCCGACGCTATGGAACAATCTCCCCGTGGAGATCCGCACCCTCACCACCGCCCAGGCCTTCCGCACGGCCCTTAAGATCTGGCTATCCCGTCAGGCCTGGGGATAAAAAATCTTAGTTCGTCCCCTCCCGAATGATGAATGAATGTTGTGCTCTATTTTTAATATTATGTATTGTCTTATGTTTTTTGTCTTTGTACCCCCTTCCCCGTGTTTTGTAAGCCGCCCTGAGTCCCCTCAGGGAAAAGGGCGGCCTATAAATTATAATAAACATTCCAAACAAACAAACATCTGCTGAGAAATGGCAAATCTTCTTTATGAATAAAAATATTTGAAGTAAAAATCCAATTTTGATTTATTGTCTCCCTTTCTCCTTTTTTGTAATTGTCCTTTATCTCATAATTTGCTCCAGAGGGTCTCTTAAATCCCAGAAGGATCAGAAAGAGAAATGCCCTTTCACAAAGATTCAACCTCATTCTGTTTGAGGACCTGTATATCCATGAGTCAAAAAGAGGGCCATGAAAATATTTACAGAACCATCGCATCCTGGGCATAAATTGTTTCAACTCTTACCCTCAAAACGATGCTATAGAGCACTGAACACCAAGACAACTAGACACAAGAACAGTTTTCCCCCGAATGCCTTCACTTTGCTAAACAAATGATTCCCTCACCACTGTCAAACTATTCACTAAGGCTGCATTACTATTACTATTAGTCTTCTCATCATTCCTATCGCCCATTTCCTCCCACTTATGACTGCAGGACTGTAACTTTGTTGCTTGTATCCTTATGATTTATATGGATATTGATTGTTTCCTGATTGCTTATCATTATGACTATCATTAAGTGTTGTACCTTATGATTCTTGATGAATGTATCTTGTATTTTTTATGTACACTGAGAGCATATGCACCAAAGACAAATTCCTTGTGTATCTAATCACATTTGGCCAATAAATTCTATTCTATTCTATTCTATTCTATTCTATTCTATTCTATTCTATTCTATTGACACTGCAATATAGGACAGAAAAAAACATACAAAAAACAAACTTGAGAACTTGGATCCCATCCACATACATCTGGAAATACAGAATACTACACAATGGACAGAGGATTTTAGGGATGAATGCAATAGCTCTCCTTTTTTGACCATATGCCTAGGATAGGCCTGGTAATCAAGCTCAGAATAACTAGAAAGAAATGTGCATGGCATGCATACTGTTCTAGGAAAAAGTGCTGGGTTTGGCAGCTACTTCTAGGGCAAGAAAAAAAATCACATACCCTCATAGCTGGCAAAATCCTACTAGAAAAAGATATCACCAGCCTATAAAACTTGCATGTGGTATATTGCCACCTAAATACCCATGTCATTTGGATTGCCAGTTCCATTTCTGCAGCAGGCAAGAAATGTATGTGTGGGGAGGGGAGAACAGAATCAGAATGGCATATTGGCATGCTTCCTTCCTCTCTCTGTAAACTGTAATCTGATTCAACTAATGGTAAAAATCAAAATAAAGTCCTTGGTTTGTAATGAATGTATGGTATTTCTTGTCTTTCACAAAGAAAGGGGAGGAAGATAGGAATGAAAAGCAAATAAATTATGAATGTGACTAATGATTGAATGCCCTTGAAGAAACCAAAATCCTGAAACAGGAATTTTTATTGGCAGAAAGTTAAGAGGATAAGAAATCTGGCTGGCTTGGTTGTATAATTAAAAGAACACAACAAAAATAGAGATTGCATCTTTAAAGGGCAATCATTTAAAGTGTGTAATGAGTTTGAACTCTGTAAAAACAAATGCTGAAGAAAATAGTTGAATGATGCATATATTCCTGCATGTAAAGCACAAATGGAGCAATTTCTCTTCCCAGAACTGAAAATTTATAGACACAGAAGTACAAAATACAGAAATGTGCCCATAAGAATCCTGTGTGGGCTCTAACCTTGGCCACTGAATAATTTTAAGAGCTATATTCATAATTACAATTGTAGCAGAGTTAGGATTTAATTCAGTAAGTTCTACTGATTGAGAATACATTTTCCCAAGGTTTTTTCAATTGTCAACACATCTGGCACTATTTGATTTTCTTGGACCAAACATGGTGTCAGTAATCCAATCAGTGCCTAGTGGCTATGTGGGATCTGGATGGGATGAAATAGAAATTGAATCCTTAGCAAGATGGAACTACTATTTGTTACTATGATTTTCTGATGTCTTCCATGTTGTCTCTTAATAGGATAATATGGTTGACCTTGAAACAAGTTTGCAGTTTGAGAGTCCTCCTGGACCAATGGATACTACATGATGAACAGCTGGAGCCTGTGGCTAAAGCAGCCTTTGCGCACAGCTCCAGTTGATATGCCAATTTATGACTCACCTGTAATTTGAGGATCTTGCAACCGAGACTCCTACCATCAACATAATCCACTATAATGCACTTTGTACAAGGCTATCTTTGAAGAACATCTGAAGACAGCAGTTAGCCCAAAATATGAAAGTTTGGCTTTTGGCAGGTTCATACCAACATGAGATTCAGCCATTCAGTCTTCTGCATTGGCTTCTGGCTTTTGAGTGCAATTAAAAAAAAAGATGGAATTTTTAAAACTATAGGAAAGATAACGGGACTGGTTATCCTTAATAAGTTTAACTGATTTAAAGATATGGGAACTGATCCTATTGTTATTCTGTTTTGATGGACATATAAAAATATTTTTGGGATATTCTGGACATTTTAAAGTAAATATTGCAGTAAAAATGGAGAAATTGAGGAAGGGGGACACCTACTGGTTGAAGAGGCCACCATAAAAGTGAAAGGAAGATGATTATTTTAATTGTGGCAGATAAGTCTCAACTGAGTCTGAAACAAAATAACACCTGCAAAGGGTACTTCCTGGGAGGAGCTTGCTGGTGGAGGCAGCAAAAAATCAGCTGCCTCCGAATTCCTGGCTACGTACCTGTTTAGAGGATCTTCCATCTGACGTCTTATCAGGTTTTCTTATCCTTCAGGCAAGAAGAAACTGTTTTGCTGGCAAATGCTCTTCGATTTTTGCAGCTTTTGTGCTTGCAAGGAAAGGGGGGCTAGCCCAAGGCAGAACGGCTGTCCGTGCTGGGAACTTCAAACTGCCTTGTGCAGGGACAAAGTAAGTCTCCCCCACTCTGCTCAAAGTTTTGTTTGATTTAATCTTATCACGAGCTGAATCCGTTTACTGCGTGGACAATAATTGTTTATCAACATTTTAGCTTCTTTTCTTTTTCTCCTCCGAAAATTTTTTTACTTAGAGGCTTTTAAAATGGTGCCGAGCAGGCTGGTTTCTCCGGTAATAACGAACACTTTTTGCTAATCCTCACAAGAATTCAAAACAAAAGAGATTGCTTATCATATGTTTTGGTTTCACAATAGAAGAATTTTACTCCTTCATTAACTTTGCTTATTTGGAAGTTAAATGGTGATGAATCTGCTGAACGGTCTTGATACAATGTTTACTCACTGAAAGTTTTGCCAAGCCTTAAACTTCAAAATAAAAGCCTCTTTACTTAAAGCTGCATATTCAGGCAATAGAGTTCTACTAACTGCAGGCAGATAAATTTTGAAATGGCCTCAAAACCAAATATTAACTTGAAGTCGTCACCCTCTACTTCCAGGGGCACATCTTCAGTGCCTGGCACAAAGCTGCAGCCTCCGCTTCCTACGCCCCCTGCTGGGGATGTGTTAACGAAAGAATTTTTCCTGAGTAATCTAAGCGAGGCTCTTAATGCACAGACAATTAAAATGGAAGATAAGTTTAGAGATAATAGAGAGGAGAGAAAAGAGGAAATAAAAGAAAGGAAAGAAGAAATTAAAAGTGAAATAAAAGGACTTAAACAGGAGCTGTATGAGAAATTTGACGCTAAGGTTGATAAAATTAGAGACGACATGCTGAGTCTTGTAACTGTATTAACAGAACATATTTCTGGAATGGAAGATACTCTAGAGGTTCTTAATGATGCCAATGCTAACTTGACATTGAAAACAGAGGTGGTGGAACAAAAAGTGGAAAATGCTGAAAAAGAAATTATTATGATACAGTACCGACAAATGGAGTTCGCATTAAGAGTAAGGGGGCTGCGTGAGGAGAAACAGGAGAACCTGAAACAGATCCTATCGGAAGCTTTTGATCGCCTGATGGGAAGACCAGGGACCAACCAGGACTGGCAAATTGACAAAGCTTACCGCGTTAACTCCTGGCTGGCAAAGCAGAAGCAGCTTCCTCGAGACATCATTATATATTTTACTACAAGAGAGCTTAGAAATATGGTACTGCAAGCGTCTTATAACACTAAGCTTCAAATTGGCGGTCAAGACCTGGCTGTTTTGAAAGAGATACCACCTCAAATGTTAAGAGCCAGGAGAGACTACGCTTTTTTGGTCGAAGAACTCAGAAATCGTCAGATACAGTATAGATGGGATGCGCCATTTGGCATCATATTTACATTTGATAAGCAAAGGTACCGCCTCAACTCTGTATGGAAAGCCCGAGATTTTTATTATAATATATTGAAGGCCGGACACCCTGCACCATCTGGACCTAGAGAAAGACCACAAGAAGGACAGGATAGACAGCAAACTACACAACCACCAGACAAGATGGAGCATCTCTCTTCTCTAGAAGTGCAAGGTGCTATGGAACTAAGACCTAGCCGCATGACTACTAGACGTATGGAGAAACAAGCTAAAAAGCAACAGCATCAACAATCATCGGCCATCGATCAAGGAACTACAATAACAAATCTGGAAGCAGTGGGAGGAGCTAGACCTAAGGTTAAACAGGCCGTGCAGGAAGCTCTAAAAATGCTTCAACCAACCAAAGATGACAACTAAGATTTTAACATGGAATGTCAACGGACTGAATTCTCCACAGAAGAGGAAGAAAATATTTCATTATCTCAAACAGTTTAAGAACGATGTAATTTGTTTGCAAGAAACTCATATCAAGTCAACTGATCAAAAATATTTGATCAACTCAAAACTTGGTCAACATTTTGCAGCTTCTGCTATGGAAAAGAAGAATGGTATAGTTGTATACTTAAGAAAAGATATGAAAGCTGAATTAATAGAAGCAGATCCCTTCGGAAGATATATTGCTTTAGACTTAATCTTAGAAGGGAAAAAGACATTACTTTTGGGAATTTATGCTCCCAATCAACAGCAAGATAGATTCTATAGAAATCTTCATGCTAAATTAGTACAGTGGGACTATAGTTCCTGTATACTATTGGGTGACTGGAATGGAGTGATAGACACTAAGAGAGATAAGAAGATTTCCCGCCTAAATACCAAGATGCGAGCAAAGTTACCCAAATCTTTCTTTGACATTATGGATGATTTTGAATTGAGAGATATTTGGCGAGAAAGAAATGCAGAGGAATATGACTTCACTTTCTTCTTGGACAGGCATCAATCCCTTTCAAGGATTGATTTTATCCTAACCACTAATGATTTGCTTTCTAGGGTCAAGAAAACAAAGATTGCAGCTAGGGTCCTTTCGGACCATAACCCAGTTTGGATGGAGTTGGGAAGGGTAGTGCAGGCAAGAAGGTCTTGGAGATTGAATGAAAACTTATTTAGATATGAAAAGTATATTAATGATTGTAAAAAATTACTATCTGAATATTTTGTTTTGAATATGAATAAGGGTACATCTATGGAATTTGTATGGGACGCAAGCAAAGCGTATATGAGAGGAGTTTTGATGAATATAAATAAAACACATAGAAATAAGCAAGGGTTAAAACGAACAGAACTGGAAGAGGAAATTAAGAGAAAAGAGCTGGAGTTAACAATGAACCCAGACGATACAAAGGTTAAGGAAGCTATTAACATATTAAAATCTCAATTTGACATGTTGATCTCTGACCAGGTAGCTACTAATTTACTATATGCAAAACACAATACTTTTTGTAATGCAAACAAACCTGGCAGATGGTTAGCTTATCAGATTAGGAAAAAAAGGAAAACTCGAAATATATCTAAACTGATTTACAGAGGGAAGGAGGTGTTTCAACAGGAAGAGATTCAAAAGGCTTTCTGGGGGAATTTTTTACAGAACTGTATAAAGGGGATAAAATTAATGGTTTAGACATAGACAAATATTTAGACAAAGAGAAAATACCTTCAGTTAGAGAAGAACACAGGCAAAAATTGAATCAACCAATAACCTCAGGGGAAATCCTGCAGGTAATTAAGCAATTAAAGTCAGGGAAAGCACCAGGTACAGATGGCTTGACAGCGGTTTACTATAAAAACTTACAGTTAGAAATGGTAGAACCTCTTAGAGAATTATTTAATATGATTCAAACGGAAGGTAAAGTCCCCCCATCTTGGAAGACAGCGTTTATATCTTTGATACCCAAAGAAGATCAAGATACTACACAACCCAAAAATTATAGACCTATTTCATTACTGAATGTAGATTATAAAATTTTTACTAAAATATTAGCAAATAGGTTAATGTTGGTCATTCAACAATTGATACATACGGACCAAACAGGTTTTATACAAGGGAGACAGATGAAAAGTAATGTTAGATTAATTATTAATGCATTAGAATATTTGGGAAAGAACAACCAGATCCCTGCTGCGTTTATATTTTTGGATGCTGAGAAGGCCTTTGATCGAGTTAACTGGCAATTTCTGCTGAAGATACTGCAAAAAATGCAGATAGGAGATAATTTTTTACAGTCAATTAAAGCAATATACCAACAGCAAACAGCACAAATTATAGTCAATGGAAGTTTAACAGACTCTTTTCAAATTGGAAAAGGTACAAGACAGGGCTGTCCTTTGTCCCCATTATTGTTTATTATAACTTTGGAAGTATTGTTGAATAAAATACGGGGCTTGGATGGTTTAAAAGGGATCAAGATTAGGCAGCAAGAATATAGAGTCCGCGCTTTTGCGGATGATTTGGTCATAATATTGGAACAACCGCAGGAATCCAGTATGGTTTTAATGAATACGATTAATCAATATGGTCAAGTGTCGGGTTTTAAAATAAACTTAGGAAAAACCAAAATATTAGCTATAAATATGAATATTAAACAAAAGGAAGAATTAGGAGTGATGCTAGGATGTGAGGTAGTTAAAAAAGTCAAATATCTTGGAGTTAACATTTTAACTTCAAATGGGAAATTATATAAGCATAATTATGAACCACTTTGGCATAGCATACAGACAGAGATGAAAAAATGGGAGAAATTGCACTTATCTTTGCTGGGTAGGATAGCGGCAGTGAAAATGAACATTTTACCAAAAAAAATTTTTCTTTTCCAAATGTTACCTATACTTAAAAAAGATGCGAACCTTTTAGAATGGCAGAAGGGTATCAACAAATTTGTGTGGGCAGGAAAGAAGCCGAGGGTAAAGATGAAAATAATGCAAGATGTACGTGAGAGAGGAGGATTGAAACTACCTAATTTAAAACTATATTATGATGCAGTGGCATTATCTGTAATTAGTGATTGGACTCATTTAACCAATGATAGAATATTGAATATTGAGGGACACGATCTGGTATTTGGTTGGCATGCTTACCTGTTATTCAACAAAAAATTGGATAAGAATTTTAAAAGTCATATTTTAAGAAATGTTTTATTGCGGGTTTGGAAGAAATACCAATATAAATTAAATGACAAGATACCCATGTGGGCAATTCCTAGACACGCAATTGAAAATATGAATACAGCACAAAAACAGGACAGAATTACTTACAGACAGCTTCTTACCTCGGAAAGAGGGGTATTACAATTAAAATCTTTAGAGGTATTAAAAGAGGAGAAGGTAGTTCAAACATGGTTTCAGTATGGGCAATTACAGGCTAGGTGGAAAATAGATCAAAAAATTGGTTTTATCCAAGTTGAGGATAATCTGTTTAAACAAATAAGAGATCAAAGCTTAATGCATATAAAGAGGATATATAATGTATTAATACAGATGGATTCGGAAACAGAATTAGTTAAAGATTGTATGATAAAATGGGCTCAAAATATTGAGGAACCAATAATGTTGGATACATGGGAAAGAATCTGGGTAAGAAATGTGAAATTTACACAAGCTCAAAATCTGAGAGAAAATTTTTACAAGATGTTCTATAGATGGCATTTAGATCCTAAAAAGTTGGCTTCTATGTATCCGAATGTACAGCCTAAATGTTGGAGGTGTGGTTCTCTCGATGCTACATATTATCATATATGGTGGACCTGCCAAAAGGTTAAGGCATTTTGGATAAAAATATGGTGGGTCATGCAAAATGTTTTTAAAAGAAGGATAAAGTTTATTCCTCAGTTATTTTTACTAGGTATATGTACTGACTTTACAGTGGTAGAGACCAATTTGATTCTGCACCTGATAACTGCAGCAAGACTGTTGGTGGCGCAATATTGGAAGAAGGAAGACTTGCCTACAATCCAAGAATGGACATTGAAAGTAACAAACTTAGCCGAGATGGCTAAAATATCGGCATATCTCAAAGATCATTCAAATGAGATATATAAACGAGACTGGAAAAAATGGATTGACTATATATAAAATAAATACGGGACTAAGAAATTCCAGTTAGCCTATGCTTAAGATCAGAAATGATTTAAACTGTTAAAAGTCAGTTCAGTAAGAAGAAGCTAAGGTCAATCTAGAATGTCATTAATTTCTTTATTTCTTTTTTCTCAATAGATTTTAGACTGTGTTAGTTAAAAATCCATACCGTGTACGGGTTCTGGGAAGTCGGGGGGGGGGAGGAGGAGGGGGGTGGGGGTGGAGGGAGGGAGGGGCACACACAACAAAAAAAATTGTACTTCAATGTCTTAATGATTGACAAATGATGACATATTTGTGTTTTTTTTTAAAGAAAAATAAAAAAGTTCTGTTTAAAAAAAAAAAAATAACACCTGCAAATGATTTACACTGGATGTTTGGAGATGCATAGTAAAAACATTGAAACTCTCTGAACTTTTGTGGATTATAAAGGTGCATGGCAAAGTGAAACAAAGAAATAACTTGGGTTTGTTTTGAGACCAAATGAATGGTTTTTCTTCTTTCCTGACTAGCTAAACATTGCAAACTATTTAAATTCTCTCAAAACTTTTATGGATTATAAAGACACCTGGCAGTGAAACTGACAAAAAGATTGGATTTGTTTAAAAACCAAGTGGATGGCCTTTTTGGTCTGCTAGGCATTGGCAAATATAAAACTTTGGGGATTTGGTGGGCCTTTGTGAATTATTAATTACTGAAGGAAGAAGAAAGGAAAATAACTGTTGGCAATGAAGCTTTCTATGTTGCCTTGGGACTAATTTATTGACTGACCTTATGGATTATAAAAATTACAAGACTGTGAAACTGGCTGATGATTGGAAAGGAAAAGTGTCTTCTCTCTTTAGTTTGGTAAAAGACTAAAATAGTGGGGAGAGGAGTTGTCAGGTGAATAGGAGATTATTGTTGTTTATTTTGTTAAACCAATTTCTAAACTAACCTAATTAACAGATACAGGTAAAAAAGGCAAGTAACTCAAATCTAAGCAAATTAGGAAAGAAAACATCATCTGCACCAGCAGCAGCATCAAGTCCATCAAATAAAAAATCAATAGAAAGTATATTGCAACAAGAAAAATCAAATACATTCCAAAAAATATGTTGATGTTTCAATCTTTATAGAAGACTACAACAAAAAATCGCAATGAGATGAAAAATGAGATGGGAGAGGTGAAAGAAACAATACAAAAGATGTGTGAAAGAATAGGGAATTTTCAACAAATGGTACTAAAAAATAAAAAAGGATTCAGATAACAGAAGAAAAATGAGAACAAGCAGAGAAAAAAATAGATGAAATAAATCAAAGATTGATACAGGAAAACAAAGAACTGCAGTTATCTCATTGCAAATGGAAAAGGCCACTTATTTTCTGAGATTTCAAAATATGGAAGAGGAAAAAGGCAAAGACCTCCCTGACATAATGACAGATTTGCTGCTGAATGCCTTACATATTAACAAGCAGGAAATGCAGGCAGAGATTGATGAAGTATTTAGAATACATAAAAGTTATGCAAGAAGACATAATCTCACAAGAGGAGTACATGTGAGATTTTAAAGAAAATAATAAGAGTTGAAATACAAATTCAAAAAAGCAAGAGATGAACCATTGCAATATAAAGGCAAACAAATTGTGGTGCTGAAACAGGTGCCAAGAAGTGTAAGAAAACTATGGAGACAATATCAATTCCTGACAGGTCAGCTGATTAAACATAATGTAAACTTCAGATTGTTGACACCTGAGAGAATACTAGTTACGTGAAATGAAAAAAAGATATAGATTGAACTCATTAGACAAAGCATATGACTTTTATGATCATCACTTTGGTTTAACCAAGGAACAGGAAAGAGAAACATAAACAACAAAAGGAACCAGTAAATGTGGGGAAAGTATGCATGAAGAAGAAAGTGAGGCCGAGAAAATTGAACGAGCAGAGTGAGAAAGAGCAAGAGCAGAGAGAAATAACAGAGAGAACAAGAGAGAAATAACAGCAAGAACAGAGAGAAATAAAAATCAGCTAGGACCATGATGGTGAACCTATGGCACACATGCCATAGGTGGCACGTTGTAGGGTTATTACAGTGGGTCATCTGGATGGTCCTTAGAACTGTGGTTACACGTGTAAGTACAAACTGCAGCAATCTGCAGCTATTGTTTGCTTGTCAGCTATTATTTGCTGTTGCAGTGTGTTCCCAGGCATGAACAAGGGCACGGGATGATACAAAGTATAACCTGTAACATTCACTCATTTGATAACACTTGATTCATTCAGTGTGTGAGAACATGCACATTCTCATGAACACCAATGATGTAATGACTAACCAATTATTGTGCCTTGGAGACTTGTTAACCAATAATGATATAACACACAAAGTAGATGAGAACTAAGAAGCTGCAAATGCTATAAAAATGATGTTGATTCTTGCTGTTGCTGTTGATTCTTATGTCAATTCTGGTTGCTCAATAAACTTCTGTTGATTCAGCTATCCGTGGATTGGATTATTTCTTCCATCTTCAGCCTCGGGACCCTAATGCTATAGCACGTGGAACCATATTTGCCAGCCAGCTGATTTTTGGCCTTCCAGACAGCCAGGCAAGGCCGTTTTCACCCTCCCCAGGGTAAAATTTCTCCCACACATGTGCAAGGGGTCATGCACACATAGACTGGTGGGTGGGCAGCTGTGTGTGTGCAATAGTGCGTGCACACACAATTTTGGCACACCTTTAGAAAAAGGTTAGCCATCACTGAGCTAGGACAATAAGACCTATATAGAAGTGAAAAGATGGAAGAAGAATTTTATTAAAAACTTCATATGAAAATAACCAAAATGGATTATGAAAATATTTGTGTGCTAGGAGAATTGTGGATGCAAAATTGGATTATAGAAGTAGGAAAATAGGTAAAAAGACATGAAAAATTCTACCAAGAACTTTCTTTAGAATGGCAGAAGAATTATCCCTTCAAGACATATGGAGAGAATGAACCAGGAAAAAAATCAGCATACATTCTACTCAGATAGACATCAATCATGATCAAGAATTGATATGATATGGATGTTATCAGAATTAAGAGCCAATGTACAAGATATAGAAATTGAAACAAATACATGGGTGGACCATAATCCAATAAAAATGAAATGGAAAGGACAAAAGAAAAAAAATGAGATGGATGTTGAATAATCTATATTAAAGGATAAAGAATCTATACAAACAATGGAAAAAGAAATGGACTTCTTTTTTAAAGGGAATAGAAAAGAAGGGACCACTACAAAATATATGGCATACAGCAAAAGCATATATTCAGGGACTAGTTATAAAAAATAAGAGAAAGGTAAATATCAAAATAAAAATATCAAAAGGGTTTAGCAGAAGAACACAAAAGACTTGAAATAGAGTTACAGAAAGAAATGCAAAAATGAAATTTAAAAACAAATGGAATTAATAAAACATAAACTTAATCTAAAGGAAGAAGAAGAATTAGCACAAAAAATTGAAACAGCAAAACAATATTTTTGAAAATGCTAATAAACCAGGAAGATGGCTAGCATATAATCTGAAAAAGTAGAAAGAGAAGAATTTGATACGTAGCCTGTCAGATGAAAAGGGAACTCTTCACTATCAAAATTAAACAAAAATATCTCAGAATTTCTATTAAAAATTATATAATCAAGAAAAGGTTTCAGAAGAAAATATAAAGCAATATTTGGCAAATGCTGAACTACCTAAAGTGCCTGAAACAGTGAAGGCTATGTTAAATGAAAAGCTAACAATAACCGGCTTCCGGGGAGGGACCTGTTGCCGTCAGCAGCTTAACAGAGCTGCCCCCAGAGTTCTGGTTCGTTATCTACTCAATATCAAGAAGATAACTCTTTTTTCAGACAAGAAAAAAGCAGTGAGGAATCTCAGCTGGTAAGAATCTTCTTTGAAGTTCACAGTTTGTTTCTTTTTGGGCTGTGGACGGAGGGGGAGGATCAACCCAAAGCTGAGTCATTCAACTCCGACCTGAACTTCGCAGCTGTTATTTACAGCACAAGACAGGAACCCCTCCCCCTTAGGACAATCTTTAGAAAACAGACTATTGAAAATCAATACGAGCAAAGACCAAACTTGTGAACTTTAAAATGTTTCCCTATCTGAAATACCAGCTTCAATGTTATAAAAATCTCTTTTGTTTAATTGTCTTCAAAATGGCGTTTACAGCTTCTGCATTTGTTATCTCCGGCTTCCTGGTACAGAATTAAAGGAATAACTTCTTATAATCTAATTAGATCTACTCCCTTAAAGCCTTCAAAGACTCTTTGTTGTTGATACAGAGACATTCCAAACATTCCAAACGGACTTTCTCTTTTGAAACCCTCCGTAAAACCCTTTGTAAAAAAAAAAAAAAAAAAAAAGGGGTGGGGGGAGGAATTTCTTTTTCTCCAAACAGCACAGTGGATTAGCAATTTAGAATAAATAATTAAAAGCAAAATATAATGGCATCCAAATCAACCTCTGTGAAATTACTTCCGAAAACGTCTCCCATACCAGGCACAAAGGTGCAGCCCCCACCATCTATGCCCCCTAGTGGAGACGTACTAACAAAAGAATTTTTCTTGGAAATGTTCAAAGAATCCAGAGAACAGAACTTAGAAATGTTTAGAGAGTCCAGAGAACAGAATCTAGAAATGCTTAGAGAGTTCAAAGATGAAATAAGGAATGAGATGGAAGCTCTATATGACAAATTCGATACTAGGGTCACTAAAATGAATGATAATATGATAGGAATTGTAAATGTGGTAACAGAATATATTTCTGGAATGGAAGATAATTTAGAAATTCTCACTGAAGCTAAAAATAACCTGATATCCAAAACTGAAGTGGTGGAACAAAAAATTGATAATGCTGAAAAACAAATTATTATGATACAGTATAAGCAGATGGAACTTGCATTAAGAGTGAGGGGGCTGCGTGAAGAAAAGCAGGAGAACTTAAAGCAAATGTTTTCTGAAGCTTTTGACCGTCTGGTGGGAAAACCGGGATCCAATTTTGATTGGCAGATTGACAAGACTTTTTGTGTTAACTCGTGGGCGGCAAAACAAAGGCAACTTCCCCGAGATGTGGTAATATACTTTGTTACAAGAGAATCTAGAAATATGATACTACAGGAGTCTTATAATACTAAGCTTCAAATTGGTGGACAGGATCTGATTGTTTTGAAAGAAATACCACCTCAAATGCTAAGAGCCAGAAGAGATTATGCCTTTCTGGTGGAAGAGCTCAGAAAGCGTCAGATACAGTACAGATGGGATGCCCCATTCGGTATTATAGTTACAATAGACAAACAAAGATGTCGTCTCAGTTCTGTATGGAAAGCTCGTGATTTCTATCATAAGATTCTGAAGATGGGATACCCTGAATCTTCGGGATATGGTGAAAAACCACAAGACGAACAAGATAAACAGCAAACCACACAACCATCAGATAAAATGTATCATCTCCCTCTCCCGGAGGGGCAAGGAGTCAAGGAAAAAAGATCCAACCGTATGACCACCAGACAAACGGATAAACAAACTACCATGCAACAATCTCAACAATCGTTGGCCACTGATCAAGGAGCTACTGCAACAAGCTCAGAAGCTGTGGGAGGAGCCAAACCAAAGGTGAGACAGGCCTTGCGGGAGGCTCTAAAAAAGCTTCAGGCAACCAAAAATGACAACTAAGATTTTGACATGGAATGTTAACGGACTGAACTCTCCACAGAAAAGAAAGAAAATATTTCATTATCTCAAACAGTTTAAGAATGACATAATTTGTTTGCAAGAAACTCATATCAAATCAACCGATCAAAAATATTTGTTTAACCCCAAACTGGGCCAACATTTTGCGACCTCAGCCATGGAAAAGAAAAACGGCATAGTAGTATACTTAAGAAAAGACATTAAAGCTGAGCTAATTGAAGCAGATCCCTTCGGAAGATATATTGCATTAGATTTAATCTTAGAAGGGAAAAAGACGTTACTTTTGGGAATTTATGCTCCTAACCAACAACAAGATGGATTTTATAGAAATCTCCATGCTCCATGATTTACTTTGCAGGGTGAAGAAGACAAAGATTATGGCGAGAGTTCTTTCAGATCATAATCCAGTCTGGATGGAATTGGGAAGGGTAGCCCAGGCAAGAAGGTCCTGGAGGTTGAATGAAAACTTATTTAGATATGAAAAGTATGTTAATGATTGTAAAAAATTGCTATCGGAATATTTTGTTCTCAATATGAATAAGGGTACATCTATGGAATATGTATGGGATGCAAGCAAAGTGTATATGAGAGGAGTATTAATGAATATAAACAAAATACATAGACACAAACAAGGGCAAAAACGAAAAGAATTGGAAGAGGAAATTAAAGGGAAAGAGTCAGAATTAACATTGAATCCAGGAGATACAAAGATTAGGGAAACAATTGCTATATTAAAATCTCAGTTTGATATGCTGATCTCTGACCAGGTAGCCACCAGTTTATTATATGCTAAACATAATACTTTCTGCAATGCAAATAAACCCGGTAGGTGGTTGGCTTATCAGATTAGAAAAAAAAGGAAAGCTCGAAATGTATCCAAATTGTGTTACAGAGGGAAGGAAGTGTTTCAACAGGAAGAGATTCAAAAGGTATTTCGGGAATTTTTTACAGAGTTGTATAAAGGGGATAAAATTAAGGACGTAGATATAGACAAATACTTAGATAAAGAGAAAATTCCCCTAGTTAGAGAAGAACATAGGCATAAGCTGAATCAACCTATAACCTCTGGGGAAATTCTGCAGGCAATTAAACAATTAAAGTTAGGGAAAGCACCAGGCACAGATGGTTTAACAGCTGTTTATTATAAAAATTTACAGTTAGAAATGGTAGAACCCCTCAGAGAACTATTTAATAAAATTCAATCGGGAGGGAAAGTGCCCCCCTCGTGGAAGACTGCGTTCATATCGTTGATACCCAAAGAAGACCAAGACCTTACCCAACCCAAAAACTATAGACCTATTTCATTACTCAATGTAGATTATAAAATTTTTACTAAAATATTAGCAAATAGGCTAATGGTGGTAATTCAACAATTGATACATACCGATCAAACTGGTTTTATACAGGGCAGACAGATGAAGAACAACGTTAGATTAATTATTAACGCTTTAGAATACCTGGGAAAGAACAATCAAATCCCAGCCGCATTCATATTTTTGGATGCGGAGAAAGCCTTTGATCGAGTTAATTGGCAATTCCTGCTGAAGACATTGCAAAAAATGCAGATAGGAGATGGCTTTTTACGGTCAATTGGTGCAATATATCAGCAGCAAACAGCCCAGATCATTGTCAATGGAAGTCTGACAGACTCCTTTCAAATTGAAAAAGGTACAAGACAGGGCTGTCCTCTGTCCCCATTATTGTTTATTATAACTTTGGAAATACTGTTGAATAAGATACGGGGCTTGGGCGGTCTAAAAGGGATTAAAATTAGACAGCAAGAATATAGAGTCCGTGCATTTGCGGATGATCTGGTCATAATATTGGAACAACCGCAGGAATCTAGTAGGGTATTATTGAACATGATCAATCAATATGGTCAAGTCTCGGGATTTAAAATAAATCTAGGAAAAACCAAAATATTAGCTATAAATATGTCTATCAAACAGAAGGAACAAAAACACGATAGAACCACCTATAGACAACTTCTTATCTCAGAAAGAGGGGTGATGCAACTAAAATCTTTAGAGGTACTTAAAGAAGAGAAGGTAGTTCAAACGTGGTTTCAGTATGGTCAACTACAGGCTAGGTGGAAAACAGATAAAAAAATTGGCTTTGTAAAAGTTGAGGATAATTTGTTTAAACAAATAAGAGATCAAAGCTCAATGCATATAAAGAGGATATATAATGTACTAATACAGATGGATTCTGAAACGGAACTGATTAAGGATTGTATGATAAAATGGGCTCAGAATATTGAGGAACCAATAATGCTTGAAACATGGGAAAGAATCTGGGTAAGAAATGTGAAATTTACACAAGCACAAAACTTGAGAGAAAATTTTTATAAGATGTTTTATAGATGGCACCTAGATCCTAAAAAGCTTGCCTCTATGTATCCAAATGTTCAACCTAAATGTTGGAGATGTGGTTTCTGTGATGCTACATATTTTCATATATGGTGGACATGTCGTAATGTCAAGGCATTTTGGATAAAAATATGGTGGATCCTGCAAAACATCCTCAAAAGAAGGATAAAATTCACCCCCCAGTTGTTCTTACTGGGTATATGTATTGACTTTACAGCAGCAGAGACTAATTTGGTCCTGTACTTAATAACGGCAGCAAGACTCTTGGTGGCGCAGTATTGGAAGAAGAAAGATTTACCTACAATTCAAGAATGGACTTTGAAAGTTATGAACTTAGCCGAAATGGCCAAAATTTCAGCATATCTCAAAGAACATTCAAACGAGAGATATAAACGAGACTGGAAAAAATGGATTGATTACATAAAAAGTAAATATGGGACTAAGAAACTCCAGATAGCTTATGCTTAGTATCAGTAACAATTTAAATTGTTTAAAATTTGGGTAACAGTAAGGAGCTGAGTTCAATGTAGAGATATTTTAGACTGTGATTGTCCAAAAGTTATACCACGTATGGTCTTTGGGAAGTCGGGGGGAGGGAAGGGAGGTGGGGATTTAGGGGGAGGGGGGAGGGGGGAAATACAATATGTGTTAAATTCCATGATTGCATTTGTATACTGTGGCTTTTCAATGTTAGTGCGAAAATAGAACAAACCGAATATACTGGAAGATAATAGAAATATACCGAAGGAAAGAGTCGAGTGAAAGAAGAAGGAGGGTGGAGAGGGTGAGAGAGAGGAGGAGGAGAAGGGAGGGAGGGAATGGATTAGAGGGAGTGACAGGGTTAGGGTTAGAAAGAAGGGGAGGGGAAGTAGGCGTAGAGGGGTGTGTGAGAAGGAAGAATGAAAGTTGGAGGGGGTTGAAAGAGGGTGTATGGTGGGCCAAGGTGGTATATTGGGTTTGTATTGTAGAGGGAATTTTCTATATAAGTGAAGGCCGTGTTTATTACTCAATGTTATATGCCCTGATCAAGCACAGTAAATATGTGATTGTATAGAATGAAAACATAATAAAATATATATATATGAAAAAAAAAAGAAAAAAAAAGCTAACAATAACCCTAACCCCAATCCTAACAAGAGGGAGGGGCCAGCTGTCATTGCAAAACGGTGTGCGAGCAGGCACTCTGTACAGCAGAGCTGATCTCCGTCCACCTGGGGGGCTTCCTGAACCCAAAGTTGCCCTGTAGGGACAATGGGAGAGGAAGGGCATCCTTTTGATTGCAAACACGTGGCGGTCCACTTTGCCAATCAGGAGTAATCCTTCCTGAAAAAAAGCGGAGAAGAAGATGACCATTAATGATTGAATTGAAGTGTTAACAGTTGGTCAGAGGAAGCAGTGATAAAGTGGAAGAGTGCAGTGGATTGGACCTGGATGATGTTTCCTTCCAACTTCCAGCAAAGTGAGTGAATTTCCCTATGCAGATCTACAAAGAAAAGGGGGATCCAGTGAGAAGGAGAGGAGGGATTCTCTTCTTCCCCCACCATTGAAGCAGTGAGGAGAAACGTGGAGCAGCTACAAATCCATAACAATAAGGAAGGAGCAAAGGGAGAGCTGTTGTGGTAAAAAAACACGGAGAAGCTGAACCAGACTGGAGTTTACTGGAGTTCACAAAAGAAGATTTGGACAGAGTTAGCTTTGGACAGAAATAATCTGAGTCATTTTCCTGGGAAGTGGTTATAAAGATATAAAGAGGGAAAACAAAAATGGCTCTCCACTCTGGCAGTAATAGAGCACTTTGAAAAGCAAAGCAAGGCACAAGGAGGACACCTACCAGGCAAAGAGAATATACAACTGAAGGATTTTGGAAGTGAGGATTAATTCTTCTTTGTGATATTAGCTCTGGTGTGTTTTTCTCTGTTTGTTCCTGGATATCTTATATCTTACAACTTGATTGACCGGGAGAGGATTATGTATAATATGGATTAAGGGTAAGTGCTGCCTGGTTCCTGAAGTGATCTATCTGACTTTGTGGATTACAAATACACCTGGCGAACTCATAAGACTATTGGACAAATAAAGCAGACAAATAGAGTGGTCCCGCTTGAACTACAAATATACCTTTCCTATCCTGGGCCCGTTGTTGTTGTTGTTGTTGTTGTTGTTACTATTATTACTATTATTACTATTATTACTATTATTACTATTATTACTATTATTACTATCATTACTATCATTACTATCATTACTATCATTACTATTATTACTTCTATTACTATTATTTCCCTCTTTAATTGTATGTAAGACATTGTAGATTACAAAAAGAGTGATCTAAAGGGAGGATTGAAGTGAGCTTGGATCTGAAGGGTTATATATGTGTAAAAAGGCGGTGGAGGTTTTGGATACAAAAAATTGTGGTAAAATTGTTAACCATGACAAGTACTACAAACCTAATAAATATAGGGACAGGGAGGAAACCCGCCTCCCAACCATCATCAGCTTCCCCAAGCCCATCCAATCAGACGTCAATAGAAGATATGCTGCAAAGGGAAAGGCCAAACTCATTCAAGAATCTGCAGATTACGCTACAATTGATGCAGGAATCCCTGGCAAAAAAACACGATGAAATGAAGACAGAGATGGGAGAAGTAAGAAATGATACTGGATAATTAAAAGAAAAGATACAAAAGATGGATGAAAAGTTTGAAAGCTTCCAGCAATTAATTACAAAAATGAACAGGAACTACAAGAAATAGAAGAGACGATGGAGGAAGAAGAAAAAAGAGTAGATGAAAAGAATGATAGATTAATCCAGGCAAATAAAAATTTAGAAACCATAGTAATATTTCTGGAGTCAGAAAAAGCAGCACACTAACTGAGATTCCAGAACATGATAGAGGAGAAGGGGGAAGACCTATTGGATGCTATGGCAGAGTTACTAGCAAAGACATTAGGGACAGAGAAGGAAGAGATACTGATAGAAATAGATAAAACATACAGAATCCATATGAATTACACAAGGAGACCCAATCAATCAAAGGAGGTGCATGTAAGATTCATGAAGAAATCGATGAGAGACAAAGTATTTAACAAGATGAGAGATGAACCAATACAGTATAAAGGGAAACAGTTGGTAGTCTTAAAACAGGTCCCAAGAAGAGTCAGAGAGTTGCAGAAGCCCTACCAATTTCTAACCATGTTATTGATTAAATATAACGTCAATTTCAGATGGTTAACCCCAGAAGGAATATTGGTTACATGGCATGAAAAGAGATATAGAGTGGATGTCAACTTGTAAAGCATTTTCATGACTATTATCAAGTTGACATGGGAGGGATAATTCCATGCATACCTTCGACCAGAGTTGGATCTCAGGTTTCTACAGCAAGCATGTGAGGCGCAAAGTTCACAGCCTGCTACAGCACCTCGTTGGTTGATATGATTTATGACACAGACTGAGGGGAGGGAAAACACAGGGGTAAAGTTCAGAGACCATTAATCTGAAATCAGTTTTGGCTCCACAGAAGAACATGCCAAAATGTTGCTCCTAATAAATGATTGGATTTCTTTTGAACTTTGTCTCAAGGTTCGTAAATTAATTAGGGTATCCTTTCGAAACTTCACAGTGAACTCATTGGATAAAGCGATGGAGTTTTACAAGCACTTTGGTACCAAAGAGGAATTGGAGGAAAGGGAAGCAATAGAAGATGGAAATCAAGGAATGCCTGCCACAGAAGAAATGAAATTACAGCAAAAGAAAAGTGAAAAAGAGAAAAGGGATAGAACAGAGCAACGGAGCAAGACCCAAAGAACTGAGAGAAATAAGAACAAGATTATAAGACCCAGATATAGATAGAACAATGCAAGAAAATCTTAAGATACTATCACTAAACATTAATGGACTGAACTCTCCAATGAAAAGGAAGAAAACCTTCAATAAACTACAAAGATTGAATTTAGATATAATAGCACTACAAGAAGTCCATATAAAAGAACGACACAAACAACTGTTGGAACATTCTAAATTGGGAAAACTATTTGTGTCGTTATCACAACAAAAGAAGGGGTAAGTGGTGTTATATGTTAAAGAAACAATCCAGGCTAACCAAATATATAATGATGAAGGGGGAAGGATTCTGATTGTGGAAGCAATACTTAATCAAATGTGGGTATTCATAGTTGCAATCTATACACCAAATAGTGGACAAGAACAATTTTATAAAAAACTACGTAATATTATACGTGATATGGAGTGTGACAATCTTTGTCTTCTAGGAGACTTCAACGCAATAGATTAAAAAACAGACTATAAAAGTAATAGAATAAAGAAAAGAATAAGAAGGATACTTCCTAGAACCTTCTTTAAAATGGCAGAAGAGTTAAACATACAAGATGTATGGAGAGAGAGAAACCAGGGGATAAACCAATACACATTTTACTCTAAGCCTGGTCAGAATTGACATGGTGTGGATGTCTAAGGAATTAAGTACTAATGTATACAAGGTAGAAATAGACACAAATTTATGGAAAGGACAAAAGAAAAGTACAATATGGACTCTAGACTGATCGATATTAAATGATAGAGAATTTAGACAGATGTTGGAAAAACAAATGGGATTCTTTTTTAAAGAAAATAAGAAAGAAGATACGTCACTACCAAACCTGTGGGACACAATGAAAGCATATATGAGAAGAGTTGCTATATTATTTACAGCGAAGAAAAATAAAAGGAAGAAACAACAACAAAAAACTTTAGAAGAAGAATATAGAAGACTCAAGGCAGAGTTACAAAAGGAACTGCAAAAAATAAATTTAAAACAGCAAATGGATCTAATTAAATACAAATTGAACATCCTTGAAAAAGAAGACCTATAAAGAGAATGAAACAAAATCTTTTTGAGAATGCAAACAAACCAGGGAGATGGCTAGCCTACAAACTGAGGAAAAAGAAAAATATGGATAAGTAAATTGCAAGACAAAGATGGAATCTTATGTTATCAAATTGAGGAAAAAAAGAATATCATTTAGGATTTTGATAGGAAACTATATGACAATGACGAATAACACCCAGAAGAAAAAAATATTACAATACCTGGAAAAAGCTAACTTGCTTAAGGTTCCAGAAGCAATGAAATTTATGTTGAATGAGAAGATAAAAATGACAGAAATGGCAGAAATGATTAAAAAACAAAACAAAAAATAACAAAACACCTAGCCCAAACAGGCTGCTGGCAGAAATATATAAAGAACTACACGACACGCTAGGCCAACCATTATTAGAGGTATACAATGCAGTCTTATTTGAGGCGAGGATACCACCATCATGGGTGGAAGCCAATATCAAAAGAAGACTCAGACTTAACACAAATTAAAATGACCAGGGGTGGATTCCTGTACTGTGCATGCACAGTTGACTGAAAATTGTTCTGTGTATGTGCAGAAACATCCCAGCAAATGCAGAAGAGACCTGGAAACCGGTTCGTGGGCATGGCCAGCCTGGGTCACTGCTGGTTCTGAGACCCAGGCCAAATCACCACTAATGGTTCAGCCAAACTGGGCCGAATTGGGAGCAACCCACCTCTGTTACAGACCCACATCTCTACTAAACACTGACTATAAAATATTCACCTCAGAAAGACTGAAGAGGTTTTTGAAGGAGTTCATACACTTTGACCAAAATGGCTTTCTACTCAAAAGGCAGATAAGAAAAAATATGGGAATGTTAGACACATTGGAATATTATGAAACACATAGTAAAAAGCAATTGGCACTGTTGTTTTTAGATGCTCAAAAGGCATTTGATAACGTGAATTGACAATTTATGTTACAACAATTAAGACATATGGATTTGGGAGATAAATTTATAAATATGTTCAAGGTAATATACACAAAGCAGAAAGCCAAAGTGATTGTGAATGGTGAGGTGACTAAACATTTTGCAGTTCAAACCAGTACAAGGCAAGGAAAGTGACAATGGCCACATTATATAAAGAAAATCTTTATAAAATGTTCTATAGTTGGCATCTCTCCCAGGCAAGATTAGCTAAAATGTTTAGCAATATGTCCCCAAACTGTTGGAAATGTAAACAAATCCCAGGCACACACTACTACATGTGGTGGACCTGTAAAAAAGCAGGGAAATTTAGGATACAAATTCATATGTAGTTAGAAAAAATGGTTAGACAATATATAGAGTCAAGCCAGAATTATTTCTATTAGGCATTATATCATATGGCTATGATAAAAGGACAATATATCTAATATTACACATCCTGACCACAGCAAGCATGGTGTATGTGCAGCAGTGGAAGAGTGAAAACACTCACTCAGAGGAGGAGATAATAAGGAAGATACTAGTCTGTGCAGAAATGGATAAACTAACATTAAAAATAAAAGACAAAGGAGAGACAGAATAATATGATACATGAAACAGATTCTATCAATGGTTACAAGCACACGGTGGAAGTTGGAATATGAAAAAATTAAGTTAGGTGGACTTGGAAAGAGATACTATACATGCATCATTGTATTAGAATGAATATGATAGTCAAAAATAACTGTACAACACTAGCACTGTTTAAAATAGTATATGTTATTTGTTTTCACTTTGGTTTTATGGCAAGTGAAATGCCAGGATAATTACACTGCATTCAATATATTTATATATAAATAATAAACCTATATTTAAAAAGAAAAGAAAAGATAACAATGATGGAACTAACAGAGTAGGGATGGGTTTCAATTTTTTTACTACTGTTTCAGTGGGTGTGGCTAGATGGGGTGTATGTGACTGAGTAGGCATGGCCAACTTGACATCACTCACGTACATTCAGTCACATGAGCCAAATGTTGCTGCCCGGTTGCTGGAGTGGATGTGGTGGGAACCATTCCATGCTAGACTCCCACGGCAAGCACAACTGGAGCCAATTGGGCCCAAAGCTGAGATGAGAATGAGCCTCTGAGATTGCCCTCCTGCCCCCTCCGATCCCCTGGCGTCCTTCGGGATTGGGCGGCATACAAATCCATTAAACCTTAAATCCATTAAAAAACCTGGCTGGATTCAGCCATTCACTGATGACTGAAAAGCAAGGTCATCCACTGCCTGTTTGCCCAGCGTTTGCTCAGACACCTCCTACCCACCCACTCACCCACCCAGCCCCCCAACATCCCCCCCACCTAGGTGCAGCCACTCACATGTTCTCTCTTCATCTGTTTCCAGACTAAGCCCCAGTTTGTTGAAGTGGGGGTTGGATCTTAATGCTCCGTCACTGGAGGCCTTTAAAACAGAGAACTTCTCAGCGACTGGCTGGCAAAGAAAGCTCTCAGCCATGACCAGCGCAGCTATGGCTCTTGCCAGCTGGGCAGACAAAGGGAGCAGGTGGTGGCTGCAGCCTCTGTCTTGGCATGAGCTGTGGGCCTGGTTTGGGGAGGTGGGGAGTGGCTCTCCCGAGTGGCTGCTGTGACAGTCATGGGAGGAGTGCCCCTTCTTGCCTCTGATGGGCCTTCCTCATGGTTGCAGCTGCAGCACCCTGCTCCTGCAGGTGCACTGAGCCGGGCTGCTAGGCTGGCTGGGTCCCATCCCACCAGTGACGTGCAGTCACTGGAGGCAGGGGAAGTGGGGCCTCACCAGTCTCCTGAGGAAAAGGAATTTTTTTAAAAAATAATTAAAAAGGCCAAGATAGTTGCTGCCAGACTCCAAGTCACAGTGACTCTGCGTAGTGCTAACTGTAGCGGGAGACTAGAGAACTATGGGCCTCCTTTGCATAAGGAATTTTTTGCCTTTTAAGAGTTAACCAAGGGTTAAAAAGCGAAAAATTCCTTATGCAAATGAGGCACTTTGTTTAGAGGCTTTTTAAAAACATTTAAGCAGAGTCATCCATGTGGTGACTCTAGCAGCAATTATCCTAGCCTGCCTGGCCCTGGCTAGACCAAATCTTGCATTTTTGACACAGCTGGAAGGTATGTGGGTCAGAGGGAGGCGGCATGGGGGAGGAATTCAATTTATTTGTAATGTAAGTAATTGTAATTTGTTTTTATTATGTGTGTGTATGTGTGTGTGTTTTTTTTACCCGCCTCTACTGGTGCATGGGCTGGCACATCTATTTTTATTTTCCATTTTTCATCATTTTTCATTTTATTTATTTTATTATTTTGTATTTTTTTATTTTTTAAAGCCATGCCACCTCGGCACGCCATAGAGCGAAACATGTTTCGCTGAATGGCAGCCGAGCCGGCATGAACTTTAACGTGCCAGCATGCCTTCCAGGCCGGCCATTCAGCACTCGCACCCAGCGCTTGCACGCCCACCAGATGGCGCCGGGGAGGAGAGGAACCGCGTGGGTCCCGCCGCTGATGGTACGGCTCAAGGGTTGGCTGGCTGGGGGTGGGGGTGGCTGCTGCCGAGACCTCCAGCCTTGCAATCCTGGGCAGGGAAGGTGAAGGTTCGCTCCGGAGCTGCGGAAGACTGTTGCACCAGGAGGCCTCCAACCTGGGGATCCCCCGCTCCCCCCATTCGGATCACCTCTGAACCCAAAGGAGCCTGGGCGGGTTGCGATGCATTGCATTGCATCACATCGCTTGCATTGCACGGCATAGCATCGAGTCGTGCGTTTTGCTCGCCTTTCCAGTGCAGAGGTGCAGGCTAGGGAAGACAGGGTTTGGGGGCATGGAGGAGGAAGGGACGATCTCCCCCTCCATCCATCTGTCCCGCTGCAGAGCTCCTCCTTGGGGAGGGGGAGGCGGCGAGTGCGCTGATCCCCATTTGCAAGACCAGCCCTCCTCCTTCTTGTCCCGTTGGGAAGGGGGGGAGACAAGAAGGGGGCAGGCTGGCCTCGCCGCTTGCATTTCCCCTATTCCCCCCTCCCAATATAGGTGCAGAGAAAGAGCCAGGCTTCAGAAAGGAAAGGATATTTTTAATAATTTTCTTTGTCTGAATATGATTTCCCATTGAGGAAAAGGGAAGTTTTAATTCCCCACCAGTAAAAAAAAACGTTTAGTCTTTGAAGGGCCCTTGTGTGACATCTGCCCCCCCCCTCTCTCTCTCTGTGTGTGTGTGTGTGTGTGTTACATCAGTACCCCACCAGCCATAAACCTCACCGCACGTCACTGCATCCCACATGTTGCACCCCCTCCCAGCTCCATGCCATTTTCGGGCGTTCAACATGTGGGGGATCCTAGCTGCAGTTTACTTGTGAACAACATTGGCTGGGAGAGGCAGGGAGTGTAGCCAAGTGTCATTTCTTCAGTGTTGTCACATGAAAAGATATACTTAAATATTTACAATAAGTGAGGGGGTGTACTCACGTCTGTGATAAACTATAAATAGCAGAAATTGTGGGATAGAAATTGCAAATTAACAATATCAACGGCCAAGGAAAATGTATATAAATGTTTTATAGGTGGCACTTACCAGCAGTGAGACTAACAAAGATATTTTAAAATATGTCAGCTAAATGTTGTAAATGTAATCAGATACCAGGTTCGTACTATCATATGTGGTAGAAATGGAGGTTAGAAACTAAAAAGATTAAAAGGATAATTGATTATACAATGATATTTTTAGTATAGATAAGCTAATTGTATCATTACTATGTGTTTATTATTGACAGTTATACTATGATTACTATTATGATTATTGTTTTTCTATTAAAAATAATTGTATCCAGACAACATGTTGAGTTTTTTATGTTTATTAAGAAAACTGTACTAATAAAACATATATTTTTAAAAATGTCTATGGAGGTTTTCATTCATCCATGTCATGGTTGCAATCCAAAATGTTTACATAGGCTCACATAGCTTGGCTCTGAGTTATATCCCAAATATTTTTTTTTCTCACCTAGTAACAGCTCACAAAAACATTGATCCAGGAAAATCTGCTAATAGCTCTCAACCTAATTTTCAGGAGGTGTTTCAGGCCCCTAGGCACAGTTTTTTGGTTGATGTGCTTGCCCTTTGGTATATACTTTGCTTGAAATTCAAACAGGTCACTTTATAAACTTTTTGGAAATGACTGAAAACTATGTAGATCTTTTGAACTATATGTATTATCATCCATACTCGATGTCATATTACATATCACAGTCCATTCTTGTGATTTTTAAGATTTTGCATTACTGTATTTTTCAGAGTATAAGACACACTGGAGTATAAGACACATGAAGGTTTTGAAGAGCCAATTTTTTTAAAAATATAGGTAGGTAGATAGATAGAGGGACAGACAGGGAGAGGAAGAGAGAGAAATACAGTAGTTAGGTAGGGAGAGAGAGAATAGGTAGGTAGGTAGGTAGGTAGGTAGGTAGGTAGGTAGGTAGATAAAAGGAGGGTATGGTATTTGGGTGAGGGAAATAATCTGTACAGGAGGACTGTTAATCGGGAGTTGTTCTCACCATCTTCTGCGCATGTGGCAAGGAGGGGAATTTCCCGCCAAGGCCAACTGTCCGGCATACCAACCTGATGATGATTTTTGAAGATGTCTCCCACCTGACAGCTGTGGAGATATTGGATTGGACTATGGACTGGGGTTACCAAGGGGAGGGGAATGGGTCATGTATTGATATCTAATGCTTTCGCACACTTTTGCTTTTTTGGAGGGGGCTAAACACCCTTTTGAGGTGTGGACTGATCACAAAAATTTGGAGGCAATAAAGACGGGGGGAGGTTATCCCCCAAACAAATGAGATGGGCACAACACTTCAATAGATTCAATTTCACTTTGAAGTATATACCAGGAGGGAAGAATTATATGGCTGATGCCTTGTCTAGACTTCCTCAATATACCAGTTCAAAGCTTAGTGTCGTCCAACCAGTCATGCCAATGAGAAGCCTCGCTGCTCTGGTCGTCACCAGAAGCCAGACCAGTTCCAATTTGGAAGTCACACAGGACCTCGTTACAAAACTCAAGGAGGCCCTTGAAGTTGATGAATGGTTTCACCAATATACAGATGAGTGCACCATGAAAGATGACCTGGCTTGTATTGGAGCTAAATAGTATGTTCCCCCAACTATTAGGGGTCTGGTTCTTCAAAGTGCTCACGACTCATGCATGGCTGGACATTTTGGGTTTGTAAAAACCCTGCATCTCATTAAAAGACAATTTTGGTGGCCCTCATTGAAAAAGGACATTGAATCTTATGTAGGTAGCTGCCCCACATGTGCTACAGCAAAGCAGTCACAGGGGAAACCCCAAGGATTGCTCCAAGCAGTGGCCTGTCCTGAGGCACCGTGGAAGGAGATATCTAAGGATTTCATTGTTGAATTGCCGGAAAGTCAAGGAAATACGGTAATTTGGGTCGTTACCGACTTGTTTTCCAAGCAAGTTCATTTTATTCCTTGTTCCAAGATCCCGTCCGCTAAATCCTTAGCTAAGTTGTTCATTACACATGTATATCATCTACATGGAGTACAGACCGCATCATCTTGGATAGGGGGGTCTAATTTACGTCCTTGTTTTGGAAGGATTTTTTGAAGTTGATAGGCTCCGCCCAAGGCTTAAGCTCCACCCACGACCCTCAAACTAATAGGGCCTGTGAGAGGACTAATTCTGTGCTGGAACAGTATGTCCAAAGTTTCATCAATTACCAGCAAGATAATTGGGTGGAATTATTGCCTCATGCTGAGGTGGCGTATAACAACTCGGTGCACAGCAGCACAGGATTTATGCCCTTCAAAATAGTGTACGGACATAATTTTGTGCCTATCCCCGAGGTGCCTCGAGAAAAACCACAAGTGCTGTCCCTTTCCGAGTGGAGTGACCAACTCCGAGAGATGTGGCCTTTGGCATACCGAGCACTGGATGTGGCACATTGGGCACATAAGAGACAAGCAGATAAAAAGAGAACGAAGCTGAAGGATTATAAAGTTGGTGATCATGTATATTTATCCACCAAGTTTCTCCAGATCTTTTAAAAGTCTAAGAAATTGGGTCCCAATTGTCAAAGTCATAAACCTTGTGTCCGTACGTCTGGAACTGCCTAAATATCTCAACTGTGTGTACCCGGTATTTCATGTCAATCTTCTGAAGCCGGAATGTACTTCTCCATTGCGTGGCCCTTTGGCGGCTCCACCTGCCTCACTTCTGATTGAGGGTGAGCAGCATTTTGAGGTTAAAGAAATTTTGGACTCTAGGAAACATAGAAACTGCCTTCAGTATCTTGTTTCATGGAAACAGTTTCCTCCCTCTCATGCTGAATGGGTCAATAAGTCCCATGTGCGGGCTCCTCGACTCCTCTGTAAATTCTACTCTACCTACCAAGACAAGCCTTTACCTCGATTGATTACTCCTTTTTTTCCCTTCCCTTTTTCTTTTATGTTATGTTGTTCATCTGTTTGTGTGTGTTCTTTCATTTCTGCAGGGATGATGTCCTTTTTTCTGGAGGAGGGCCGGATGTCAGCCTCTGTTTTGCTGCTTGCGTTTCGGCTGCCATTGAAAGGGGAGGGAGGGCATGGTATTTGGGTGAGGGAAATAATCTGTACAGGAGGACTGTTAATTGGGAGTTGTTTTCACCATCTTCTGCGCATGTGGCAAGGAGGGGAGTTTCCTGCCAAGGCCAACTGTCTGGCATACCAACCTGATGATGATTTTTGAAGATGTCTCTCACCTGACAGCTGTGGAGATATTGGATTGGACTGGGGTTACCAATGGGAGGGGAATGGGTCATGTATTGATATCTAATGCTTTTGTGTGCTTTTGCTCAGATCCAGCTTTGCTTAGCTTCTATTTACTTATAATCAGTAAAAGTACTCTTAATTCTGCAAAATGGAGTTGAGTGGTTTCTTTCTTGGTTAATAAGTGAAGCAGCATTGACAAGGATAGAGAGAGAGAGAAATAGATAGAGATAGAGATAGAGAGTGTGTGTAGGTAGGTAGGTAGAGGGATAAAGAGAGAAAAATAGAAATATATATATATAGAGAGAGAAATACAGTAGATAGGTAGGGAGAGACAGAGAGTAGTTAGTTAGTTAGTTAGTTAGTTAGTTAGTTAGTTAGTTAGGTAGGTAGGTAGGTAGGTAGGTAGATAAAGGGATAGAGAGAGAGAGAGAAAGAAAGAGAGAGAGAAATAAAGAAGGTAGGTAGGGAGAGAGAGAGTGTGTGTAGCAGGGGTGGGTTCCTCCCGGTTCGCACCGGTTCTTGCGATCCGGTTCGTCAGTGAACCCGGAAATAATTAACTTCCGGGTTCCTAGCTCCTTGCCCCTGTCGCTGGGTGCCTGCAGGGTTTTTCTTTTTAAAAAACGCCTCTCCGGATGATCTTGAAAACCTGCAAGGTTGCTTTGGAAGGGGACAGATGGGCAGCATTTCCCCCTGCCCCCCTCCCTGGGAGCCTGCAGTTTTAAAGCAAGCCTTTGCACAGTAAAGAAAATCTCACGAGCGAGAGAAGTTCTTAATTGCTTTTACTATGAAGTTGCAGAAGCTTCCGAGGCTGCAGGCAACCAGAGATGGGGTGGGCGAATGCTGCCTATCTTCCCCCTCCCAAAGCAACCTCTTCCAAAGCAACCTTGCAGGTTTTCAAGATCATCCGGAGAGGCATTTTTAAAAAAGAAAATCCTGAAAAGGATTTAGAGAGATGGGGGGGGGGGAATCCCCAGAACCAGAAGCGCAACCCGCCGGCTCCTCTGAGTACAGCCCATTCCCGCTCCCAAGAAGACCGTTTTCTTTTTAAAAACGCCTCTGCAGAGAGGCGTTTTTTAAAAAGAAAATCCTGAAAAGGATTTGGAGAGATGGGCAGCTGGACTTTTTTGGGGGGGGGATCCCCAGAACCAGGAGCGCAGCCCATTCCCCCTCCCAAGAAGACCTTTCCCGCCTTGGTGGCTGCAGGGGCCACCCCGCCGCTTTATCTTCCTCCTCCTCCTCCTCTCCTTCCGCCCTGAGCAGCAGCAGCAGCAACCGAGCCGGGAAAGGGGCGCTTTGGCAGGGCTGTGGAAGCCCTGTCAAAGCGCACCTTTCCCGCCTTGGCGGCTGCAGGGACCACCCTGCCACTTTATCTTCCTCCTCCTCGCCTTCTGCCCTGAGCAGCAGCAGTGGCAGCCGAGCCGGGAAAGGAGCGCTTTGGCAGCGCTGTGGAAGCCCTGTCAAAGCGCACCTTTCCCGCCTCGGCGGCTGCAGGACCACCCCGCCGCTTCATCTTCCTCCTCCTCCTCCTCCCCTTCCGCCCTCAGCAGCAGCAACGGCAGCCAAGCCGGGAAAGGGGTGCTTTGGCAGGGCTTCCGCCGCGCCCCCAAGGACTGCTGACCTCGCGCCGCCGCTTCTTCTTCTTCCCCGGCCTTCCCAGTTAGCTTGCTTGAAGCTCTGAGGAGGCGGGAGGAGGGTCGCATGTGTGGAAGTGGGGGGAGGTCTCCCCGGCCGGGAAGAGCTGAGAGGCTGCCGGCCCCTTTCGCAGGAAAGTTAACTTTTCTTGGCGAAATCCTGCCCCCCCCGCATGGGTGAGTGGTCGGCTGTCCTCTTCCCGTAAGCCGCCCGGAGTTACCTGTGTGTGAGGTGGGCTGCCCTATGCATTTGCATGTGTGCGCTGGAGAGAGAGTGAAAAAGAGAGGGAGAAATAATTATATTAATTAGATAGATCAGTCTTTCTCCACCTTGGAGACTTGAAAGTGTGTGGACTTCAACTCCCAGAAAGGGAGTTGGGAGAAAGGGAGAAAGGAGGAGAGAATGAAAGGAAGATGGGGGAAAGAAGAAAGAGGTAAGGAGAGGAGGATGGAAAGGAGAGAAAGAGTGGGAGAGAGGGTAGAAAGGGGAAGAGGAAGAGCAGGAGTAGGAGAAAGGTAAGGGAAGAAGGAAGGGGAAGGAGAGGAGGAAGGAGGAAAGTAGAGAAGGGAGGGAGGGAGAAAGGAAAGGGAAAGGAAAGGAGGATGGAAGGGAGAGAAAAGGAAGGAGAGAGGGTAGGAAGGGAAAGAGGAAGAGCAGGAGCAAAGGAGAGGTAAGGGAAGAAGGAAGGGGAAGGAGAGGAGGAAGGAAGAAAGTAGAGAAGGGAGAGAGGGTGAAAAGAAAGAGGTAAGGAGAGGAGGATGGAAAGGAGAGAAAGAGGAGGAGAGAGGGTAGGAAGGGGATGAGGAAGAGCAGGAGTAGGAGAAAGGTACAGGAAGAAGGAAGGGAAAGGAGAGCAGGAAGGAAGAAAGTAGAGAAGGGAGGAAGGGAGAAAAGAAAGGGAAAATAAGGTGGTGTTATAACAGGAGGAAGGGATGGTAAACAAAGCAACCCAAACTGTATATTATAACCTATTAAATGAAATAATAAATGTATAAGAATGATAAATGTTAAAACACTTGTAACTAAACGACATGCTATATGTGATGATGGGTTTTTTTCTTTTTGTTTTGTTTTGTTTTTATTGTTGTGGGTATGTGTCGTCTATGTAACAAAAAAATTTTTTTTTATAAAAAGGTGGAGAAACACTGAGATAGATGATAATGAGATGAGGGAGGGAGAGGGAGAGAGAGAGAGAGAGACCATAACTAGATAGACAGATAGGCAGGCAGATAGACGGATGGATAGAGAGAAAGAGAGAGAGATAGGTAGGCAAGCAGATAGATGGATGGAGAAAGAGAGGGGGAAAGAGGGAGAGGGATACCATAACTAGATAGGCAGGCAGATAGACAGACAGACGGATGGATGGATAGAGAGAGAGAGGATGTATATAATTAAGGTGACCAGACATCCCTAGCGAGGTCGCGGGCTGGCAGTAACCGCCGCGGCCTAGCTCCCCCCCCGGTCAATGGTGTCCCTCTTTACCAATCTGAAAATCTGGTCACCTTACTTGTTTAGGTAATTCTGAGGTGGTTGATGGTTCTGTGAGTGCCTGTCCTTTATAATTTTCCACATTGCCTTGATGGTTTTTATTCCAGTGACTTTCTCTTTCCTGTTCTTAGGCTTAGGAAAAAAAAAACTGGTTTCATTGGCAGTCTTTTTTGGGGGGGGGGATTTTTATTTTTTGGGGGTTTTCCTAGCACTGTCATAGTTTGTGGGTGTGGGTGGGTGTGTAATGTCCCACAGTTATCTATGCATTAATAATGATCTAGTAATATTAATAATATCTAGTAATTAGTAATATCTAGTAATAACATCATCTTGGCCACTCCCACCAGGTCACATGGGTGGCAGGCCACTCCCATCCGGTCACATGGGTGGCAAGCCACTCCCATCCGGTCACATGGGCAGCAAGCCACTCCCACAAAGGAGGCCACGCCCACAGAGTAGGTTTGAACAATTTTTGAAACCCACCCCTGGTGTGTAGGTAGGTAGGTAGGCAGGCAGGCAGGTAGGTAGGTAGATAGGTAGAGGACTAGAGAGAGAAAAATACAGTAGATAGGTAGGTATTTCTCCTTGCACAGCTCTTGATCAATGTAATTCTCATCAATCAGTTAAAGCGCTTTCCAAAAGGAAAAAAAAAGTTTTTGCACTCTGCAAACCTCTCAAAAATGGCCCGTTTTTCATGAAAACGGGACTGGTTTTTTTCAAAAAAAATTGCATGCATAGCCTTATGGAGGCTTATAGAGTGCTGCTGGAGGCAAAACACCCCCAGCCTCCAGCAGCCTCCAGCAGCACTTTCATTTTCTTTTGCCCATTTCTGCCCTCCCTAGCCCCCAGGAGCTCTCTGAAAACTTCCATAAGAGTATGCACAGCCATTTTGGTGAAAGGGCGGGGCTTCGGGAGGCAAAAAAAATGCTGTATTCAGTGTATAAGACACACCCAGATTTTCAGCCTCTTTTTTGAGGAAAAAGGTGTGTCAGACTCTGAAAAATATGGTATATAATAATTTTAATTGTTATGTTTACTTATTTTTTAATTTGATTATTTTGTACTGTGTACACTGGTGTAAATTGATATGATAGTAACTTGCTGAGAGTCTTTCGAAGTAGTGTGAATAAATCAAATAAACTTATAAATTAACTGGTAGCCATCTTTTAAATTACATGCATGAGAAAATACACAAAAAGAATATGCATGTTTGAAGGTAAGATTCTTGTCCCTTTATATGTTTAGGTTTAGGTTTATTAGCATTTGTAGGCCGCCCTTTTCCCTGAGGGGACTCAGGGCGGCTCACAGAAAACCAGGGAGGGGGGAATACAACATTAAGACAACAACATATAATAAAATAGTAAACAACATACATTCATCATTCGGGCGGGGTAGCGATTCTTATCCCCAGGCCTGACGGGCGAGCCAGTTCTTCAAGGCTATGCGGAAGGCTCGGACAGTGGAGAGGGTACGAATCTCCACGGGGAGCTCGTTCCAAAGGGTCGGGGCTACTGCTGAGAAGGCCCTCCTCCTTGTAGTTGCCAGCCGACACTGGCTGGCCGATGGAATACGGAGGAGGCCTAGTCTATGGGATCTTATAGGTCGTAGGGAGGTAATTGGCAGAAGGCGGTCTCTCAAGTATCCAGATCCACTGCCATGTAGGGCTTTATGGGTGATTAATAGCACCTTGAAGCGCATCCGGAGATCGACAGGTAGCCAGCGCAGCTCGCGGAGGATGGGTGTTATGCGGGTGAATCGGGGTGCACCCGCGATCACTCGCGCGGCCGCGTTCTGCACTAGCTGAAGTCGCCGGATGCTCCTCAAGGGCAGCCCCATGTAGAGCACATTGCAGTATTCCAGCCTAGAGGTCACAAGGGCCCGAGTGACTGTTGTGAGGGCCTCCCGGTTCAGGTAGGGTCGCAACTGGCGCACCAGGCGTACCTGGGCGAATGCCCCCCTGGTCACAGCCGTTAAATGGTGGTCAAATGACAGCTGTGGATCCAGGAGGACTCCCAAGTTGCGGACCCTCTCTGAGGGGTGTAAAATTTGACCCCCCAGCCTGAGAGTTGGAATATTGGCCAAATCTTTGGGAGGAAAACACAACAGCCACTCGGTCTTTTCTGGGTTGAGCACAAGCTTGTTAACCCTCATCCAGTCCATAACGGCTTCAAGACCCCGGCCCATCACGTCAACCGCTTCATTGATTTGGCACGGGGCGGACAGATACAGTTGAGTATCGTCCGCGTATTGATGGTATCTAATCCCGTGCCTGCGGATGATCTCTCCCAGCGGTTTCATGTAGATGTTGAATAGTAGGGGGGATAAGACCGAACCCTGCGGCACCCCATAATTTAGGGGCCTTGGGGACGATCTCTCCCCTCCCACTAACACCGACTGCGACCTGTCCGAGAGGTAGGAGGAGAACCACCGTAGCACGGTGCCTCCCACTCCCACCTCCCGCAGTCGTCGCAGAAGGATACCATGGTCGATGGTATCGAAAGCCGCTGAGAGGTCAAGGAGGACCAGGATGGAGGGATGTCCTTCATCTCTGGCTCTCCAAAGATCATCCATCAATGCGACCAAAGCGGTTTCTGTGCTGTAACCGGGTCTGAAGCCTGACTGGAAGGGGTCTAGATAGTTTGCTTCCTCCAAGGACCGTTGGAGCTGGAAGGCCACCACCTTCTCAACAACCTTCCCCAGGAAGGGAAGGTTGGAGACCGGGCGATAGCTGTTAAGAACAGCTGGATCCAAGGATGGTTTCTTCAGGAGGGGTCTCACCACCGCCGCTTTCAGTGCGGCGGGGAAGTTCCCCTCCCGAAGGGAGGCGGTTACAACCGCCTGGATCCAGCCTCGTGTCACCTCACTGCAGTTAACAACCAGCCATGAGGGACACGGATCCAGAACACAGGTGGAGGAACTTACAGCTCTCATGGCCTTGTCCACATCCCCGGGGGTAACGTCCTGAAACTCAACCCAGAGCTGTTCTACTTGATCCCCCTGTGCCTCGGCTGGAACTGCAGGTGTGGAGTCCAAGTCTGACCGAAACCGAGCAATTTTGTCCGCTAAGAATTGGGCATATTCTTCAGCTCTGCCCTGCAGGGGTTCCCCCGTCTCCCTTTTGTTCAGTAGGGAGCGGGTTATCCTGAACAGGGCGGCTGGACGGGACTCAGCGGATGCAACCAGGGTGGCTATGTGCGATCTTTTTGCTGCCCTAAGTGCCCTAGTATATTCCCTGGTGCAGGTGGTTACCATTGCTCGGTTCGATTCGGACTTATCGGACCTCCAACGGTGCTCTAGGCATCTCCTCCGGCGCTTCATCTCCCGGAGCTCCTCGGTAAACCAAGGGGGTCTCCGGGATCCGCCGCCTCGGAGGAGCCGCAGTGGCGCAATCCGGTCGAGGGCCTCTGACGCTGCCAAGTGCCACGCAGCAGCCAGAGTCTCCACCGGACTGTGGGCGAAAGTGTCAGGAATAACCCCAAGCTCTGTCTGGAACCTTGATGGCTCCATAAGACGCCTGGGGCGGAACCACCTGGTCGGTTCCTCCTCCCTACAGTGGGGGTTTGGCCTCCGGAAGTCGAGCCTCAGTAGGCAATGGTCTGACCACGACAGGGGTATGATGTCGCTCCCCCTCAGACCAAGATCATAAATCCACTGCTCCGAGAGAAATACGAGGTCAAGCATGTGTCCCGCTGAGTGGGTTGGGCCTCGAATTACTTGGGTCAAGCCCATGGCTGTCATGGAAGCCATGAACTCCTGCGCCCCATCAGAGTTTTCACCGAGCGATGGCAAATTAAAGTCCCCCAGGACCATCAACCTAGGGAACTCAACTGCCAGCTCGGCTACCGACTCGAGGAGCGAGGGGAGGGCTGCTGCAACGCTGTTGGGAGGCAGGTACGTTAGCAGCAAACCCACTTGACCCTTGAGGTCCAACTTTAACAGCAAAGACTCACACCCGACAATCTCCGGAGCAGGGACCCTACGAGGAACTAACGACTCCCGGATAACAGCGGCCACACCCCCACCCCTTCCCTGGGCTCTCGGCTGATGCAGCACCTGAAATCCTTCTGGGCACAGCTCTACAAGGGGGACTCCTCCCTCTGGGCCCAGCCAGGTCTCAGTAATACATGCCAGGTCTGCCCTCTCGTCTAAAATTAAGTCCCGGACGAGAGGAGCTTTATGGACAACAGACCTGGCATTTAGCGACAACAGCCTGAGACCAGGGTCCTGACTACTTACGCCATCTGGTCTTGGAGTGGGACTCCCAGGGCCGGAAGGAGGGATCTCTGTAATGTAGCGAACCCTCCTTCCCCGGTAATGGCCTGCCCTGAAGTCCCCGCCGTATCTGCCTCTCCCTGTTACGACCGCAATACCCCGACCCTCTCCCGTGTCTCTGGTCCCCTCAACCACCCCTATAGCCCCCGCAACTCCCGGCAGGTCCTCCGAATCACACATACTCATGCACTCCCCCAAACAGTCCCCACGTAATAGTTAAAAACACAAAATTTACAACAATATAGTCATAAAAGTGGGACATTCATTCATCTCATACGTACCTCATGCATGGCCCATACAAAGAAAGAAGAAAAAGATGAAAGAAAAGAAAGAGTGAGAGTTAAAATAGTTGCGCAATTGATTAAAAAGTTTTTAAAGTGCGAGTTCAGTTTGTTGCCATCAACTGTCCATCCACAGTCCAGACCAAAGTTTCCTTCTGGGGATAGGCACCAGTAGTAATGATGGTAATAGTCAGGGCTAAGACAGACAGGAACATAGGGCCTAGGTCTATAGGTGAGGGAAGTCTGGTAAGCAGAGTCCAAGGCGGCAGGGAACCAATGATGGTAAAAAGGCAGCGTTGATGGAAAGAGCAGCGTCGAAGAGTAAGGCAGCGTTGGTAAAGGAAACAATGATGGAACAGGGGGTTATGTTGCTGGAGAGAGTAGTAACAGTACCAGTAGCAGCATTGGTAAAAGGGACAGTATTGGTAAGGGGAGCAATGTTGTTGAAAGCAATGGTGTCGCTGTAAAGCTGAGTTCAATGTGGAGGGGGGGGGGAGGCATCCGGAAAAGGCTCCAGCTACGGCACACCCAATTAGCCGCCCGCTTCGCCAAGCCCGGACCAAGCCCCCGTTTGAATTCCCCACCTCTAAACAACGATGATAAATAATCCACCCAGTCAGAGTCACCATAAATTCCCCAAACTCTCCGAGCTGTCCGCCAAGCTGTTCGCCAGGCTTCAGAGCTTGTAAAAAAGGGGCCGCAAAGCCCCGCCGTTGCTGAAGCCGCCGCGAAACGCCCTCAATCGTCTCCGCACCCCGTGCCACCATGAGACCGCTGTACTCGCCGCCAAGGGTGCCCAGCCGCTGCCGAGGCCGCCGGAGTCGCCGCGGGACGCCCTCCGTCGCCTCCGCTTCCACCATGTCCATGCGGCCGCTGCCGCTGCGGCCGCTGCGCTCACCGGCAAGATCTAAAGCCCCAGATCGACAAGAGGCGTTGATTTCCCTCCGTTCATGGCCCGTACAGGTCCTCCGAATTCCTATCATCCCGGGGGACCCTGGCAGAGGCGGTAAAAGGCTGATTCCACGGGCTCCCGAAGCTTTTTTCGCCAAGTCTTCTACGACGAAGGAGCCCTGGCCGCCATTCTGATTCTCGCACATGCGCAGTATTTTATATAACATTTAAAGTCCTGTGTGTCATTCAACATGCCATACTGCTCTTAGTACACATACACATGCACACATCTATCTATCTATCTATCTATCTATCTATCTATCTATCTATCTATCTATCAGCATTTCCCCACCCATCCTCTTCCCTAATTGCTCTGTAAAACCATGGCTGATGAAATTCTGTGAGTTAAAGTCCACCAGAGGTGGTATTCAGCCAGTTCTGACAGGTTTTGGACAACTGGTTGCGGAGATTTTGAGTAGTTCAGAGAACTGGCAAATAGGCTGGCCCTGCCCCCACTGCCCACAAAGCCACACCCAGAAAGCCATACCACACCCACCAAAGCCACGCCCACAGAACTGGTAGTAAAATAATTGAATCCTACCAATGAAGTCCACCCATCTTAAACTTGCCAAGATTGAAAACTATTGAGCTAGATATTTATTAGACTTGAGAATCTGCACCAACTTACTTTCAAGATTACTTCCAGTTGTCATGACTGTTAAGTTATATTAGAATTGAAATAAACAGATATGTGAAATTTTAGGTATAAAGTAGAGAGAATTTTTTTTCACATGGATATCAGCAATGTTTTAAAATAGATTATGATTTATTTTATTTTCTGTTTTGGCGGATTGAGTCATGTACTCCTTAATAGGATCCACTGCAATCATAGACCATCCAGAGGCTTTAATTGTGAAATTAAAAATTAACACATTCTGGGTGGTATCTGCTTTTTTCTCTCTTTCACAATATTCTTATTTTGTGAAAAACCCAACACACAAATCCTTTGAGTTGTATTTAAGAATCAAGCAGGGGATATATTATTGCTTTTGCCTGAGCAAAAAAGAATCAGAGACTATAAGTGTACTGTTTAAAAAGACAGTTAAGGATTCACTTTTGTTGTATGCCAGAAACCCAACAGAGTAATCATACTGGGCATTTATAGCAAAAAAATGTAAATTGGTCCACCATGCTCAGAACAAATGGAATAGTCCCTAAAATGTATTAATCAGCAATACTGGGAATCAGAAGAGAAAGCTGGAAAGTTATTGGCTTATCACTTGAAACAACAAAAACAATTATATTTTATATCTGGAATTTGGGCCAATGATGGCCAGTTAATTACCAAGGATATGAATGGCTCTATTTGCTGCCTGAATAGCTTGTCCTGCGATGCCTTTGGAGAGAGGCTATTCAGGCAGTAAACAGAGCCCTACAAGGTATCTATTAATTATTCATTTTTTTATTTTTATACTGTTATATAAATTGGGGACTTTTGAAATTTCCTCATAGATACTGAAATGGAAGAGATTCCCTAAGGAAAAAACCCTTAATGGGATGTTGACTTATATTCCTAAAATATAGATTTATGTTTGGGGCATGACAATTTTATATAAATATAAGAAAAAAAGTGAAAGAAGCAGCAGGCCTCTACAAAAAGAAAACCAACAACTTAGTTAACAAGGAGGGGAAAATAATCTTGGATGAGAATGAAAAACTAAAAAGAAGGAAGGAATATATTGAACAACTTTTGAAGACACTAGGGATGATATTGACATAGGAAGTATAACAACTGGACCAAATATCACTATGGAGGAGATTGAACACGTAATAACAATAGCAAAAACAAGAAAAGCCACAGGACCTGATGATATTCCAGTAGAAATTTTAAAATTGCTGGATGACAATGGGAAGAAATATTTACTGCAACTCTTCAATCAAATATATGAAACAGGAAAGATACCAAATGATTGTCTAAAGGGAACCTTTGTTCCCCCATGCAAAAAAATGCACTAAATATAGAACAATAAGCTTAATGAGTCATACCGTGAAAATATTCCTGAGAATAATTCACACAAGAATATACAACAAAATTGAGCAGTGTCTAAGTAACACACAATTTGGTTTCAGAAACAATTTTGGTACACGAGATAGCCTATTCAGCATTTAAGTTCTTGTACAGCACTGTAGAGATGTCAATCACAATGTTTACATGTGCTTCATCGATTTTGAAAAATCCTATGATAAAATAAAACACAGCTCTGGACCTCTGCCTCACAGCAATTTGCCTCCTTGCAGCAAACAGCAAACAACCTGGTCTGTGGCTACTTCATTGCCGCTAAGCTACCATCTCACCACCCTTTCACTCAGAAGATAAGAAGACTAGTCCCACCCTTGCCTCTAGAGGCTGGGTAAACAGGTCCTGTGATCAACTGCCAGAAGGCAGTCTAGTCAGCAGAATGTTGGAAGTTGCTCCCAGTGCCACTGATTTTTTTTACCTGCCTATGGTCATTCTTTTTCACTCTATAGCTAAGAAAAAATATCTGAAACTATGACCCAATAGGTCATGGATTTTATTTGTAACTAACTGGGCTAAATAGTGCACTATAGGTTTTAATCTAGATATCTAGATTAAATCTAGGTATCTTAATTGTTTTAATCTAGGTATCTCAAATTAGTTAATTTGCAGAATGCTGGCACAAGGAAGAAAATTTAGGAAAATTGTGGCTGTTTCATCACCCCAGTTGCACTACTGTGGATATATGATCCTCATTTTCAATGTTCCCTGACAGCTTCCTGGCCATTTCCACAGCCCCTTGTGCCCTCTACCATTCAGCAACAGCCACATTCTGGGAAGGAAGGCAAGAAGGAGGGAGAGAGAAGGGGAAGGGGAAGGAATAGGGAGGGAGAAAGGAAGGAAGGAAGGAAGGAAGGAAGGAAGGAAGGAAGGAAGGAAGAAAAGGACAGAGAGAAAAAGGAGAGAAGGGAAGAAGAAAGGAAGGGAAGGAGAAGGGAAGGAAAAAGGAGAGGAGGAAGGAAGGAGGAAAGGGAGAGAAGAAGAAAGAAAGAATAGAATAGAATTCTTTAGAATAGAATTCTTTATTGGCCAAGTGTGATTAGACACACATGGAATTTGTTTCCAGTTGTAAGCTCTCAATGTACATACAATAGTGATAAGTAACAAAGTTATAGTCATAAGAAGATAAGTAAAAGGGAAGATGAGAATAATGATAGTAATACTTCTTTTTAGATAGTGTGACAGTGTTGTGGGAATTAGTTGTTTAGCAGAGTAATGGCACGGGGGGAGAAAACTGTTCTTGTATCTAGTTGTTCTGACATGCAGTGCCCTATATCATTGTTTTGAGGGTAGAAGTTGAAACTGTTTATGTCCAGGATGCAAGATGTCTGTAGATATTTTCAAAGCCCTCTTTCTGGCTCGTGCAATATACAGGTCCCCAATGAAAGGCAGATAGGTAGCAATTGTTTTTTCTTATCCATTGAAATCTATGTTTGTCTTGATTTGTTGCAGTGCCAAATCAGACAGTTAAAGAGGTGCAGATGACAGATTCAATAATTCTTCTGTAGAACTGAATCAGCAGCCCCTTGGGCAGTTTGAGCTTTCTGAGTTGGTGCAGGAAGAACATTCTTTTTTTTTTAATTAAATGTTTTTATTTTCCATTTTTTCATTTTTATACACTCACATATATACTGTGCATAGCCGGGGCCATACAACATTAAACAATAATACAGCAATTCCTCTTGTCAACAATACCCCCCAAAATAGAAACCTAATATACCTCTTCCACTCTCCATACATCTCTTTCTTCCACCCCCCTCCAACTTTCTATCTTCCCTCCATCATTCCCCTCTACCCTACTTCCCTTCCCCCTCTACCACTTCTCTCTCCCGATCCACTCCCTCCCTTCCTTCTCACCCTCCCTCCCATCCTCTCTCCCGCCCTCTCTACCCATCTTTCTTCTATCCCACTCCTCCTCCCCTTGGTGTATTTCCACTATATGTCAATGTACTCAACTTGTCCTATTTTTACAGAGAAATTAAAGAGAAACAGTATACATGTGAAGTCGCATTACATTGAAATCTAACACATAGTATATATCCCTCCCTCCCCCCATGATGGAGGGAAGATAGAAAGTTGGAGGGGGGTGGAAGAAAGAGATGTATGGAGAGTGGAAGAGGTATATTAGGTTTCTATTTTGGGGGGTATTGTTGACAAGAGAAATTGCTGTATTATTGTTTAATGTTGTATGGCCCCGGCTATGCACAGTATATATGTGAGTGTATAAAAATGAACCATGTTTGAACTACCTTCTCCTCTTTTAATACCTCTAAAGATTTTAGTTGTAGTACCCCCCTTTCCAAAATGAGAAGCTGTCTGTAGATAGTTCTATCCTGTTTTTGTGCTATGTTCATATTTTCAATTGCATATCTAGGAATTGCCCACATGGGTATCTTGTCATTTAATTTATATTGGTATTTTTTCCAGACCCGCAGTAAAGCATTTCTTAAAATATGACTTTTAAAATTCTTATCCAATTTTTTGTTGAATAACAGGTAAGCATGCCAACCATATACCAGATCATGTCCCTCGATATTCAGTATTCTATCATTAGTTAAATGAGTCCAATCACTAATTACCGATAGCACCACTGCATCATAATATAGTTTTAGGTTAGGTAATTTCAAGCCTCCTCTCTCGCGTATGTCTTGCATTATTTTCATCTTTACCCTCGGCTTCTTTCCTGCCCATACAAATTTGTTGATACCCTTCTGCCATTCTAAAAGATTCGCATCTTTTTTGAGTATGGGTAACATTTGGAAGAGAAATAAAAATTTTGGTAAGATGTTCATTTTCACTGCTGCTATCCTACCCAACAAAGATAAGTGCAATTTCTCCCATTTTTTCATCTCTGTCTGTATACTATGCCAAAGTGGTTCATAATTATGCTTATATAGTTTCCCATTTGAGGTTAAAATATTAAATCCAAGGTATTTGACTTTTTTGACTACCTCACATCCTAGCATCCCTCCTAGTTCTTTCTTTTGTTTAGTATTCATATTTATAGCTAATATTTTTGTTTTTCCTAAATTTATTTTAAAACCAGACACTTGACCATATTGATTAATCGTATTCATTAAAACCATACTGGATTTCTGTGGTTGTTCCAATATTATGACCAAATCATCCGCAAACACGCGCACTCTGTATTCTTGCTGCCTAATCTTGATCCTGTTTAGACCATCCAGGCCCCGTATTTTATACAACAATACTTCCAGAGTTATAATAAACAATAGTGGGGACAAAGGACAGCCCTGTCTTGTACCTTTTCCAATTTGAAAAGAGTCTGTTAAACTTCCATTGACTATGATTTGTGCTGTTTGCTGTTGGTATATTGCTTTAATTGACTCCTATCTGCATTTTCTGCAATATCTTCAACAGAAATTGCCAGTTAACTCGATCAAAGGCCTTCTCAGCATCCAAAAATATGAACGTGGCAGGAATTTGGTTGTTTTTTCCCAAATATTCTAATGCATTAATAATTAATCTAACATTACTTTTCATCTGTCTCCCCTGTATAAAACCTGTTTGGTCGGTGTGTATCAATTGTTGAATAACCAGCATTAACCTATTTGCTAATATTTTAGTAAAAATTTAATAATCTACATTAAGTAATGAGATAGGTCTATAATTTTTTGGTTGGGTAGTGTCTTGATCTTCTTTGGGTATCAAAGATATAAACGCTGTCTTCCAAGATGGAGGCACCTTACCTTCCGTTTGAATCTTATTAAATAATTCTCTAAGAGGTTCTACCATTTCTAACTGTAAATTTTTATAGTAAACCGCTGTCAAACCATCTGTACCTGGTGCTTTCCCTAACTTTAGTTGCTTAATTACCTGCAAAATTTCCCCCGAGGTTATTGGTTGGTTCAATTTTTGCCTGTGCTCTTCTCTAACTGAGGGTATTTTCTCTTTATCTAAGTATTTGTCTATATCTAAGCCATTAATTTTATCCCCTTTATACAATTCTGTAAAAAATTCCCGAAATGCCTTTTGAATCTCCTCCTGTTGAAACACCTCCTTCCCTCTATAAATCAGTTTAGATATATTTCAAGTTTTCCTTTTTTTCCTAATCTGATAAGCTAACCATCTGCCAGGTTTGTTTGCGTTACAAAAAGTATTGTGTTTTGCATATAATAAACTAGTGGCTACCTGGTCAGAGATCAACATGTCAAATTGATATTTTAATATGGTAATTGCTTCCTTAACCTTTGTATCGCCTGGATTCATTGTTAACTCCAGCTCTTTCCTCTTAATTTCCTCTTCCAATTCTGTTCGTTTTAGCCCTTGTTTATGTCTATGTGTTTTATTTATATTCATCAGTTCTCCTCTCATATACGCTTTGCTTGCATCCCATACAAATTCCATAGGTGTACCCTTATTCATATTCAAAACAAAGTATTCAGATAACAATTTTTTACAATCATTAATATACTTTTCATATCTGAATAAGTTTTCATTCAGTCTCCAAGACCTTCTTGCCTGCACTGCCCTTCCCAATTCCATCCAAACTGGGTTATGATCCGAAAGGACCCTAGCCGCAATCTTTGTCTTCTTCACCCTAGAAAGCAAATCATTAGTGATTAGTATAAAATCAATCCTTGAAAGGGATTGATGTCTATCAGAAAAGAAGGTGAAATCATATTCCTCTGCGTTTCTTTCTCGCCAAATATCTCTCAATTCAAAGTCGTCCATCATGTCAAAAAAAGGTTTGGGTAGCTTAGCTCGCATTTTAGTATTTGGGCAAGAGGTCTTCTTATCTCTTTTAGTGTCTATCACACCGTTCCAGTCACCCAATAGTATACAAGACCTATAGTCCCACTGTACTAATTTAGCATGAAGATTTCTATAGAATCTGTCTTGCTGTTGATTAAGAGCATAAATTCCCAAAAGTAATGTCTTTTTCCCTTCTAAGATTAGATCTAACGCGATATATCTTCCAAAGGGATCTGCTTCAATTAATTCAGCTTTGATGTCTTTTCTTAAGTATACGACTATACCATTTTTCTTTTCCATAGCAGAAGTTACAAAATGTTGACCAAGTTTGAGGTTAAACAAATATTTTTGATCAGTTGATTTGATGTGAGTTTCTTGCAAACAAATTATATCTTTCTTAAACTGTTTAAGATAGTGAAATATTTTCTTTCTCTTCTGTGGAGAATTCAGTCCATTGACATTCCATGTTAGAATCTTAGTTGTCATCTTTGGTTACCTGAAGCTTTTTTAGAGCCTCCTGCATGGCCTGTTTAACCTTTGGCCTAGCTCCTCCCACTGCTTCTGAGCTTGTTGCTGTAACTCCTTGATCGATGGCTGATAATTGTTGAGGTTGTTGCCTTTTAGCTTGTTTTTCCATTCGTCTGGTAGTCATATGGCTAGGTCTTTGTTCCATAACACCTTGCCCTTCCAGGGAGGGGAGATGGTACATCTTATCTGGTAGTTGTGTGGTTTGCTGTCTGTCTTGTCCTTCTTGTGGTCTTTCTCCAGATCCAGATGGTGCAGAGTGTCCCGCCTTCAGAATATTGTGATAAAAATCTCGAGCTTTCCATACGGAGTTGAGACGATATCTTTGCCTGTCAAATGTAAATATAATACCAAATGGTGCATCCCATCTGTACTGTATCTGACAGTTTCTGAGTTCTTCCACTAAAAAAGCAGTCTCTCCTGGCTCTTAGCATTTGAGGTGGTATTTCTTTCAAAACAGTCAAATCCTGGCCCCCAATTTGAAGCCTAGTATTATAGGACTCTTGTAGTATCATGTTTCTGAGCTCTCTTGTGGTGAAGTATATAACTATGTCTCAGGGAAGTTGCTTCTGTTTTGCCACCCAAGAATTAACGCGATAAGCTTTATCGATCTGCCAGTCAAAGTTGGACCCCGGTCTTCCCACCAGACAATCAAAAGCTTCTGAAAAAATCTGTTTCAAGTTCTCCTGTTTATCCTCACGCAACCCCCTGACTCTTAATGCCAGCTCCATCTACCTGTACTGTATCATAATAATTTGTTTTTCAGCATTTTCAACTTTTTGTTGCACCACCTCAGTTTTGGATGTCAAATTGGTATTAGCTTCATTAAGATCCTCTAGATTATCTTCAATTCCAGAAACATATTTTGTCAGTACAGTTACAAGTCCCAGCATATCATCTTTCATTTTAGCAATCCTAGTATCAATTTTATCATATAAATCCGCCATAAGCTCTTTTATCTCCTCCTTTATCTCCTCTCTAAATTTTCTAAAAGTTTCCAAAAAAAGTTTTTTCGTTAGCAAATCTCCAGTAGGGGACATAGAGGGTGGAGGCTGCAACTTTGTGCCAGGTATCGGGGATGTACTTCTAGGAGGAGGTTTCAGCCCAGGATTTAGTTTTGAGGCCATTACAAGTCTTATCTTCAAGCAATTAATCAAACTCTACTGGCCCGCTATGCAGCTACGGAAAAAGGTATTAAATCACCCCTTTGTTAGCTCCTTAGGACTTTTCAGAAGGTTTCAGGGAAAAAAAGCATTGTAACGAAGCAGCTCAGCATATTCAGCGCCATTTTAGACTTCTCTATATCAGAAATATATATTAGCAAAGTTGATAAGAGGAAAGTCTTGTAGAATCTTGTAGAAATCAAACTAATTAATAAGAAGCTGCTGGCCAGCTGTTCCCTCCCTTTGAAGTTTTATAGCTGTTCTTTGCAAAAAGATTAGGGAGGTGAGCGTTGTTACGGAGAATACACAATCACCATTTTAGGAGCTTTTTTTTAGATAACCAAATTAACGAAGGAAGATCTTGTAAAAAAATGAAGCTAGGATTTAAATAAGCAAATGACGTTCTCAGATACGGGCTCTGCTTGTATTAAAATCAGATAGATAGTTCAAATATTGTTCTAAGTGGGAGGATCTTACTTTGAGCTGAAAAAAAAACAGCTATAGATTCCGACACGGAGATGATTCAGCCTCGGCTGCCCCCCCTCTCTTCGCAGACATAAAAGCTGCAAAGATTAAAAAAAAAGGCACTTTGCCAGCTGGATCTCTCTCCTCCCCTTCTTGCCTGAAGGATGAGGTATATGTCAGATGTCTAGGCAGATAACGCGACCAGGAACTCGGGAGCAGCTCTATTAAGCTGCCACCATCAGCAAGGTCCCGCCCAGGAAGTCCAGGAAGAACATTCTTTGTTGTGCTTTTTTGATGACATATTTGATGTTGGATGTCCATTTTAAGTCTTGAGATATAATAGAACCTAGAAACTTGAAGATCTCTATTGTGTTGTCTAGTATTATGAGTGGTGGTAGTGTAGGAAGGCTTCTCCTAAAATCTACTATCACTTCTACAGTTTTAAGTGAGTTCAGTTCAAGATTGTTCTGGCCAGACCACAAGACTAGTTGTTCAACCCCCTGTCTGTATGCAGTTTCGTCATTGTCTCAAATGAGACCAATCACTATTATATCACCTGCAAATTTCAGTACTTTAACAGAGAGATCTTTTGAGATGCAGTCATTGGTATATAGAGAGAAGAGAAGCGGAGAGAGCACACAGCCCTAGGGGAGGCCCTGTGCTAATTGTACAGGTATCTGATATGATTCTGCCTAGCTTCATTCCCAGCCACATTCTGGGAAGGAAGGGAAGAAGGAAGGAAGGAAGGAAGGAAGGAAGGAAGGAAGGAAGGAAGGGGGAGAGAAAGAGAGCGAGGAAGAAAGGAACTGGGAGAGAGGGAAGGAAGGGAGAAATATTTCTGATAACTTGCTGCCAGCTTCCAACAAGGAAACTCAGTGGGGAACCTGACAGGTAGTCAGAAATTGCTCCCACTGATTATTTTTTGCCTGCCTGTGGTCATTCAATTTCTCTGTGTAGGTAAGTGAGGATATATCTCTGAAACAATGACCCAACCCTGAAAGCTTGCGTAGGGAAAACTCTTCTTTCTAATGCCCTTTGCACTTTGGTTGTTGAACTGCACTGAATGTTCAGGGAAATCTGTTAATTGGCAGTAATGGAATAGAAAGGAATTCCTAACAAAACAGAGGTCCAGAATGACCGCATTCCTCTGATCCACTAATTTTGTCACTTTGTCAAAGAATGCAATAAAATTAGTCTGGCATAATCTGTTTTTGACAAATCCATGTTGGCTTTTGGCTATTACTTTGTTTATTTCTAGGTGTTCGCTAACTCGTTGCTTGATTATCTTTTCCAGAATCTTTCCTGGTATTGAAGTCAGGCTGATAGATCTGTAGTTTCCTGGATCTATTTTTTTCCTTTTTTGAAGGTGGGAACTACATCAGCTCTTTTCCAGTCCTCTGGCAGTTCCCCGGTGCTCCAAGATCATTGAAAGATATAGTTCAGTGGTTCTGAGATCTTGTCTGCCAGATCCTTCAGAACCCTGGGGTGTAATCCATCTGGTCCTGGTAATTTGAACTTGTCTAGGGTAGACAGGTGTTCACTTACCATTTTCTTCTCTATTTCAACTTATGTTCCTAATCTGATTTTTGTGGTGCTGTTTTTGATAGGTTGGACTGTTTTACCTCTTTATTTAAAGACAGATGCAAAAAATAAGTTAAATAGTTCTGCTTTCTCCCTGTTGCTTGTCACCTTTTTGTCACTTTCTCCCAGCAATGGACCAATTGTTTCCTTAACTTTTTTTCTTGTTTTTAACATGTTGGGAGAAGCTTTTTTTGTTATTTTTTACTTTTGTGGCAAGCCTTTCTTCATTGTGAGCCTTAGCTTTCCTTACTTCATCTTTACAGGCTCAGGCTATTTGCTAATATTCTGCCTTAGTTACGTCCCCCTCTTTCCACTTTTTATATTTATCTTTTTTGTCTTTCAATTTGTCAGAGAGTTCTTTATGCAGCAATACTGGTTTCTTTTGGGAGCTGTTATTTTTCTTCTTCATTGGTATTGTGCTAGACTGGGCTTTTGTAATCTCATTTTTCAAAATTTCCCAAGCTTCTTGAGTTGTTTTCCCCTTGAGGATTCTCATCCATGGAATTCTTCCCAAGCTCTCTCTAAGTTTATTTAAATTAGCTCTCTTAAAGTCCAAGACTGGGATGAAATGCTAAGCTCAGTCCTTGTGTGGACCCAATGGCTCTCAGGAATTCTCTCCAGAACGTGGCAGTGAACTGAACTCTGTGGTCTGAAATGATCCTCTTGGGTACCCCTTGCCGATGATAAATGTGTTTCACAAACATTTTCGTGAATTTCTTTGTGGATGGCAAACCTGAGCAAGCTATGAAATGCATCTGCTTGGAAAACAAATTGATAACTGTCCAGATTACTCTATTCCCACTGCTGTCTGGGAGCTCGACGGTGAAGTCCATCGCAATCTCTTCCCATGGCTGGTTAGGGCTGGCCACTCATTGTAGTAGTCCAGGGGGCTTCTCTGGCTGTGATTGCATAATTGCTCAAGAAGCACAACTTTTTATGTAATCTTCCACCTCTGATTTCATCTTTGGCCACCAAAATTGACGCCTGGTGAGGTGGAGCATTTTTAGGAATCCAAAGTGTCCTCCTAGTTTTGCATCATGGCTTCACTGTAGAACTTCCAGGCTCAGCCCCGCAGGGACGTACAGTTTGGACCCCTTCCAGGCTAAGCCATCGTTCATTGTTAGAATGTCCTTGTTATTGTTGAACCACAGGTCTGCCAGGAGTGCTGATTTCAGTGCTGTTGTCAGCTTATCCTGGCTTTGGGTAGTGACCTGGGCCACCTTTTGATAGGAGGAAGAGATGATGGGGTGAACAACTTCCTTCTTACTGTTGTACTGTGGTTTTCTCAACAAAGCATCGGCCAACAAGTTCTTCCCTGCAGGGATGTATTTAAGTTAGAATTTGAACCTATGGAAGTATTGTGCCCAGTGAACTTGTTTGGGGGATAATCTTCAAAGGGCTTTGAGAGCTTCGAGGTTTTTGTGATCAGTCCAGGCCTTGAACGGCATATCCCTCCCTCCAGAAGATGTCTCCATGTAAGCATCCTCCACCTGATTGCAAACACTTCTTTCTCCCAAATGGCTCACCTCCTTTCAGCAGTGGTGAGTTTCTTGGAGATGTAAGTGCATGGCAAGAGGTGGCCTTCTTTATTCTTTTGCAGTAGTACTGCAGCTATCGCTACACCACTGGCATCCATCTGGATTATGAATGGTCACTCCAGTTTGGGATGTTACATTATGGGCTCTTGGGCAAAGAGACATTTTAATTTCTCAAAGGATTTTTGACAGTGTCCACTTTAGAGGTTTGTTTGTTTTTGGCTTTGTTGGGGAAGGCCCTGTTTTTAATAGCTCAGTCAATGGGAGGGAATTTTCTGCAAAAGTCAGAATGAACTCCCTATAGAAATTGGCCAATCCAAGGAAGCTTTATAGTTGTCTGCGAGTACATGGAAGTTTCCAGTCTAACATAGCTTTCACTTTTCCTGGATCCATTTCTATCCCCTCGTTGGAGATGCGATAACCCAAGTAATCTAGTGAGGTCTTGTGGAACTCACACTTCAACAACTTTGTGTATAGTTTGGCGGCCAGAAGTTTTTCACGACTTGCAGTACCAACTTCACGTGTTCTTCCAGGGTCTCAGAGAAGATCAAGATGTCATTGAGATAAACTAGTACTCCACGGTACAGGTGCTCATGTAGCACCTCATTTATGTACTGCATGAAGACTGTGGTTGCTCCTTGTAGCCCAAAAGGCATGACTTTATATTGGAAGCTGCCAAGGGGGGTGTTAAAAGCAATCTTCCATTCATCTCTATCTCTGATTTGTATGTAGTAATACACCTCTCTCAAGTCTAGCTTGGTGAAGATCTTGCCTTTTGCCAAATGGGGCAGGGCTATCTGCCAGAACAAATGGCTGCTTGAATGGAGAGCTCCATGAAGAGCAGCTGGGCCTGGCGTCCGGAGGGGTTTCTTGAAAGACTTTTGTAAACTGATGATTTCCTATAGCAAAATTCAAAGAGAAGGTTGGTTTGGCAGGACCATAGGATGGCAGTTCATGGTCTGCATTTGAAATTTCCTTCATAACATTCCTCGCCATACAGGGGCCATCTGTAAAGGCCGTCCGAGAGTGCTGATAGCAGTTCAAAGTAAGTGAGGATTTATTACAGAGAAGCTGCAGGAGTCAGGAGTGGATTATCAGAGTCCTGATCTTGGTTGAAGGTATTTTTATTCCAAAACAGCTCAAGAGACTAAGGAGTGCAAAGAAGGAGTGGGGTGTTTTTCCCCCTTCTATCCCCCCCCCCTTTGTAGCAGCGATAGGAATACGCTGAGTGAAGGCTGGAGACCTTTTTCTTTTCTTCTCTAAACTGTCTGAGGAGCTGAACCTAAACTTAATTAGTTAACACAACAAAGGTTGGGTGTAAATAAGTCTGATAACATGGAAATTCAGGGGAAATGAGTTAACTATTGAAGGCCTGAAGAAGAAAAATGCTTACTCATGGCATCTGTATCTTGTTAATCTGTATGTGCTTAGCTTGTGGAAGAGTGACATCTACTGGCAAAATCTGGATTCCCACACCCCCCAAGGTGGGGGAAACTGTTAAGTTAAGAGAAACTGTTGGTGACTATAGCCCTTGGATAACAAGAGATCTGACTATTGGAGAACATTGATGTTAATCTTTGGACATTATTAAAAGAAACGATCTGAGAGGGAGAAAGAAGATTTACCGGACCTAGGGGACTCAGAATATTTATATAATCATTTAATTTAGGAGGGTCATATATAAGGTTGAATTTAAACATTAGGAATTAATGTTACAAGACTATTATCAAAGGGACATATTGTTATTGTCTTTGATATTGTTATTGTTGTAAGATTATTAATTCCACCATTTTTGACATTATTGGCATTAGCATTGATTAATTAAGGGGATGGTTTGATTACAATATAATCAATAATTATAAGGAATTCACTCTTAGAATTTATTCTTAGGTTAATAGAATAGATTGATAGAAATATAGAAATATAGGAATATTATAATTAATATATATATATATATATATATATATATATATATATATATATATATATATATATATATATATATATATATATATATATATACTTAAAGTCACAACCCCTGGTATGCCCAAGTATGGGAGGAAGGTCACACTTCCACTCTCTGTCATTAGGCTCGTCACAAGAGACCATCCAGACAGAAACCCAATATTTTTTACTGTTGCCTTTTTGTTACATCTTGTTATATTTTATGCTGATAAATAAATAAAGGGAGACTAGTATAGATCTATTTCAAGCTATTTAGCTCTCATCAGCTAGCCATACCCAAGTTTTTGGGAATCGAACCTGTGCTCTATTGCCTCCCAGGCAGGGAGTTAACCATTTGAGCTACAGAGAACGACTCCTTATCAGCCAGCCAGGGTGGGAGGTATATACTTAAAGTCACAACCCCTGGTATGCCCAAGTATGGGAGGAAGGTCACACTTCCACTCTCTGTCATTAGGCTCGTCACAAGAGACCATCCAGACAGAAACCCAATATTTTTTACTGTTGCCTTTTTGTTACATCTTGTTATATTTTATGCTGATAAATAAATAAAGGGAGACTAGTATAGATCTATTTCAAGCTATTTAGCTCTCATCAGCTAGCCATACCCAAGTTTTTGGGAATCGTTCTCTGTAGCTCAAATGGTTAACTCCCTGCCTGGGAGGCAATAGAGCACAGGTTCGATATATATATATCTCTTTGTGATATCTTAGCTCTGTTGCCAAGCTGACTGCATTGGTAGCATTTTATTGCTGTCCCCTAAGGGGTGAGAGTGTGTGGAGGCTTCTCAGCTCGCTGCATCTGCATTCGGCAGCCCAAAGGTTTCCTAGCAGGGGTTCTGGCAGCAGGCTTCTGATGAGGGTTAATCTTGTGATCTAGTATGATTGCAGTGATGTACCAATCTTGGATAAATTCTGGTACCCCCCTTTATACTGTAAGCTTCTGTCAGTTTCAGATCTAAGGCATTTCTGAACATGTAGACTAAGAGTCTTTCTGGCCAGTATCGTAGTCTTCCAGCTATCCTCAGGGATTCCCAAACTAACTCCTTCATGTGACCACCAGACTGTCGCAATCCCTGGATCTGCTCTTCTGCTTCCACATATTGAGCCACATCGCTAAATTGGGCGTGCATCAGTTGGATGAACCCGGCTACATATTCTAGCTCAGGAGCCGCTTCCTCATGGAGCACCGCTATCCAATGTGCAGCCTCCCCTTTGTTCATCCCCTCAGCTATTTCTTGAATCAACTCTCTATCAGTTGTGCCCCAACTTGATCAATGTATGTCCAGACTCGATTCAGGAAGTAAGCCAGCTTCTCTGGGGTCTCATCAAACATTGCCTGGAACCATGGGAGCGTAAGAGCTGGCAGGGCTGGTGGTTGAATTGGAGCTGCCCTTTGGTCAGCTGCTTGGTGTGGTAAGCCCCCTTGTTGTGCCACACCCATCGGCAGAGGTTGGGCCAAAGCCTGTTGAGGCATTGCTGGGGGGGGGGGAGCTGGACCCAGTAGCACCCCCAGTCCCTGGCTCTGCCCAGGGGCAGTTATCTGAAATTGTGTTATCTGCTGAGGTGGGGCAGGAGTCCATTGGTGTTGAGCCCATCTGTGACCCAGGAAGAAAGCCCACCCCTGTGGTACTTGATTCACAGGCTGCGGCCCAACCATTGGGGGCTGAGGGAGGGGACTGTGCCACAGGCCCCTTTCTGCTGGCTGGATTGAATCCCCCAATTCAGTGGAGGGCCTGCCTGCCCTCCAGGAGGGAGGGGTGCTTATGTGACTGATGTTGGCTTTACTCCAGCAGCAAGGGGTTGGTTTGACTCCCTAGTTGCTGTGTGGAAGGAGCCAAGGTCTTCGCTCCATTGCATAGCAGATTCTCTGCTAGGGAAGGAGAATGTGGGCTGGGCCAGGTTCCACTTAGGTGGTTGTGAGGGAAGGAGGGGGTCGATTCCACTCACATTTAGCTGTCCAGGCCCACCAGAGAATGACTGTGTGAGGGTGGCTGAGATCTCCACTCATCAGATCTTTTGGCCATCCTCCAGTTGTGTGTTTGAGTTTCCCTGGCGCCCCTCTCTCCTTCTAGGAGGCATTCCTTAGAGGTCATAAATCCCGAGGCTGAGCCGAGGTGGTACAGTGGTTAAATGCAGCACTGCAGGCTACTTCAGCTGACTGCAGTTCTGCAGTTCAGCTGTTCAAATCTCATCGGCTCAGGGTTGACTCAGCCTTCCATCCTTCCGAGGTGGGTAAAATGAGGACCCAGTGCTTAAGCTTTTTCCCAGGCAGGCAGATCCAGCTGACTGTCTTTCTCTCCTCCGTCTCGTCCTCCGTTAGTCCTCAAATTTAAATAGTCCAAAGCCTCAGTCTTCCTCTATCTACTCCGTCAATCAGCTCTCTCAAAAATTTCCTGTTTGTCTTTACTAGCCGCTGCAGATAAATGCGCCCACACACGTATCTGTATTTATTGCAGTTAAGTTGTTTATCTTTTAGATTTAGGCTTTTAAATCAGATCTTGTAATTACCATCATTCGATCCGCTATGTTCCCTGCTGCTGTCTCTCCCTTCCTTATTAGAGGCTGGCAGTCACGTCTTCTGGTCGGCCATTAATCAGCCGACCTCTTTTGCACGAACTCTGAGGGAGCCTCTTGCTTCGTGGGGGGAGATCGCCTTTCACCCTCCACTGCCCAGAGGATTCCCCTCTCCACAGGTCTTCGCACCTCGAAGGGACCTTGCCTATTACGGCCACGCTCGTGCAAAGACCGGGCGAACCGAACAGGGGATCTGTCAGCAGCTCATTCTGGCGTGACGCCAGACCGGAAGTCCCTTAAGGACAAGGGTTTGAACCAACTCTAAATTACTAAGTACATGGTGTCATATTACAGCCAGAGACAGCAGAAGGATAACATTACACTGACAACAGGAAGAGAGTGATGGGTGAGTTCTAAACACTTCCTGGCCTCTCCTGCACCCTGTCGTATCACGCTGAAACGTTTCTTTTCCTGACTAGTAGACGTTTCCCAGGCACTATAGAATTAACTGAGCCTATATTTCACAGCCCTGCTCCAGCTTAATTACCTTGTATGTACCCCGGGCTCTGTATAATTACTCAAACAGCATTCAGAAGGTACTAGACTTACACCTTAAAGGGGAAGAGCTGAATCAAAGCAAATGGCAACAAAAACAGTAACTTTAATTAAAGGGAGTAAAAAGCAAACTCCCCTATCTACCCCGGTGAGGGAAAAGTCCCCTGAGGGCAGGCAAATGGGAGATAAGGCAGCCCCAACCCTACAAGTCCAGGTGGTAACAATGGACTCCCTACAAGAGGCAATATTGAAGATGGGTGAAAGTGTCACTAAAGGCCTGGAGGGAGTAAAGAATGAAATGCATGAAGTAAGAAACAATATGGGAAAAATTGAGGAACGTATAGGAGTAATACAAACAGCGCTGCTGAAAAATGAGCAGGAAATTCAAAATGTTAAGGGGAGAACGGAAATAGCGGAAAAAAGGATAGACAAAGTAGAGGACAATCTGGAATCTATAAACTCAAGCCTGGAGGAGGCCATCCTCCAGCTAGAATTAGAGCGATCAGCATATTATTTAAGACTACAAAACGTGGAGGAAGCAAAAGATGAAAACCTCCGGGAGCTGATTGGAGAAATCCTGGGATTAGTCCTCGACAGGCAGATAAAAGAGGTTATTAACGAACTGGACGAAGCCTATAGAGTCAATACAGGCTTCGCGAGACGTCACCGGCTTCCGAGGGAGATCCATGTGAGGGTGTTGAGAAGGCAGCTGAGAGAGGACATTCTAAGTACAATAAGAGGGGACTCTCTAACATACAAGGGTAAAGAAATTCTCATCTTAAAACAGACTCCACGGAGAGTCAGAGAGAAGAGAAGGAAATACAACTTCCTCTCCACACGTTTAAACAGAGACAGAATCCAGTTCAGATGGCTCCTTCCAGAAGGAATGTTGATAACACATGGAGGGAAAAGAAATACCGGATAGATACTTTGGCGAAAGCTCAAGAATTCCAGGAACTTTTACTAGCAGACGATGAGAGGTTTAATAAAGAAGGACTTTTAAGACAGGAGGACACTATAATTGAAACTCAACCAGAGGGGCGGGGGCCGGGAGAGGCCAGAGAACGAGAGAGATATGGCAGAGAAGATTCGAGAGCAAGGTCACCCATCGAGACACGATCTAAAGGCGCCCTCAAAGCGAATAACGTGTAATGGAATTGAAGAATGGGAAACGAATGTACTATCAGCAAATGTAAATGGTCTTAACATAACTTCCAAAAGAAAACGTGTACTGTTGGATCTAGTGAAACAAAAGTTAGATGTAATCTGTCTTCAGGAAACCCACATTAAAGAAAAGTACAATAACCTGTTGGTCTGTCCAAAACTAGGTACAACATTCTGCTCGTCAGCACAAACCAGAAAAAGAGGAATTGTGATGTATATAAAAGAATGATTGAACCCCCAATTAATACATGCAGACAAAGACGGTAGGGTATTAATGGTGGAGATAATTAATGGTGGGAAAATTTTTTTACTAGTTGGAATCTATGCGCCAAATCAAAAACAAGAGAGATTTTATATTAATCTATATAAGAGGATAAATGAAATAGAGTGGCAAAATATATGTATTCTAGGGGATTTCAATGCTATAGCAGACAGTAAGATGGACTATAAGGGTACACACAAGAAAAGCACAAGAAGGAAACTACCGTCTGCCTATGTAAATATGGTGAAGGAATTAGATCTTTATGATGTCTGGCGAACAATGAATGACAAGATGCAACAGTACACGTTTTACTCCCATCCACATAATTCATGGTCCCGTATCGACATGGTTTGGTCAAACTCGGAGCTACTCATGGATACTGTAAATATTGAAATAACAACCAACAAGTGGGCCGACCATCACCCAGTCTTATGGCAATGGAAAGGGAAGGCAAGGATAAAAGCTAGGTGGACATTAAACCAGAACATACTACAAGAGAAACAATTTGTACAACAAATAGAAAAGGAATTGGGCTACTTCTTTAAAGAAAACTGTAAAGAGCAGACCTCAATACAAAATGTTTGGGACACGATGAAGGCAGTTGTGAGGGGAACATCTATAGCCTATATAATAAGAAGAAACAAAGTGCACAGGGAAAAACTTAATACACTGAACAAAGAATTAAGAGAGACGGAACTGCTGACCCAGAAAGAGCCAGAAAACAGTAGACACAGGGAAAAAGGAGAGTTAATTAAACACCAAATAAATTTGATCTCTCAAGAGGAAATAGCACAAAACATTAAGAGAATGAAGCAGAATTATTTTGAACATGCAAATAAAACTGGGAGATGGTTGGCCCACAAAATAAGAAAGGAGAAGGTCAAAAGAATTATTAAACAATTGTGTGACGAGGAGGGGAATTTGAAACAAGAAATAGGAGAAAAGAAAAAGATAGTACAGAACTATTATAGGAAACTATATAAACAAGACGAAATTAATGAACAAGACATTAGAAAATACCTTATAAAGCAGAAGCTTCCAGTCTTGTCGGAGGAGATGAGAGAGATGCTCGATAAAGAAATCACACAAGAAGAACTGAAAAAGGCCATTCAAAAACAAAAAAACAAAAAAACACCTGGGCCGGATGGGCTTCCGTCGGAAATATATAAAAAACTTCAAAATACCATAGAAGACAAATTATTAGAACTATGTAATGAGGCACTACAAAATGGTAGGGTCCCAAAATCATGGGGGGAAGCTTACATCACCCTAATACCAAAGGAAGAGGCGGACAGTAGCAAGGTCCAAAACTATAGACCCATATCCCTGTTAAATGCAGATTACAAAATTTTTGTATCAATATTGGCGGAAAGACTAAAAATTATATTAAATCAAAGTATCCATTCGGATCAAAACGGCTTTCTCCCAAAAAGACATATTAGAAACAATACAAGAATAATAATCGATACCCTGGAATTCTATCAAACAAGATCTGAGAAACAACTCGCATTAATCTTTGTCGACGCCCAGAAAGCCTTTGATAACCTAGATTGGAACTTTCTAATCACTCAACTAAAAATGATGAAATTTGGCGACAAATTCACTAAGATTATAGAATCTATATATTCACGGCAATCTGCAAATATCATAGTCAACGGGGAACTAACGGAGGGGATACAAATTGGAAAGGGTGTTAGACAAGGGTGCCCGCTCTCCCCACTACTATTTATTATGTCACTAGAGGTCCTTTTAAATCGGATAAGATCAAATCAGGAAATTAGGGGCTTGACCATAAAAAAAGAACAATATAAAGTACAGGCCTTCGCGGATGACATGGTCTTTATCGTGGAAGACCCCTTACTTTCAGGACCGAATTTGATGAAGGACATTGAGAACTTTGGGTGTGTGGCCGGTTTAAAAATAAACAAGGAAAAAACAAAAATGATTATAAAAAATTTCCCCAAAAACCAAATTGGAGAACTAGAGAAAACAATGGAATTAAAGGTAACTAAAAAAATTAAGTATTTAGGGATCTGGCTGTCTGCGAAATGCTCTTCCATAAAAGAAGACAACTATGATAAGTTGTTACAGAATACTCAAAAGGACTTAAAAACCTGGTCAAAACTACAACTATCACTGATGGGAAGAGTCGCAGTAATTAAAATGAATGTTTTGCCAAAAATCCTCTACCTATTTCAAACGGCACCGGTCAAGCTAGGGGAAAAATTTTATAATGATTTGGACAAAATGATTCGAAACTTTATATGGAATGGTAAAAAGCCCAGAATAAAATATATGCACCTGCAGGACAAAAGAACTCAAGGGGGAATGGGCTTACCGGAATGGAAAACATATCATCAAGCAGCAACAACTATGTGGATAAAAGAATGGGTAATGTTAGCTAATAAAAGAATCTTAACAACAGAGGGCCACGACCTGCAATACGGGTGGCACAACTACTTATGGTGCGAGGGAAATAAAATCCACAATTATTTTAGTAGTCACCATTTAAGGGGGGTATTGATTAAGGACTGGCTCGAAATTAGAAGGAGATACTACACGCAACTACCTAAATGGATATCTCCGACGGAAGCCCTGATATACCCGAATTTGATAAATTTGGATAAAATTGTTACCTACCAACAGTTGCTAGACGACCAAAACAAACTAAACCCCAGGGAAAATTTGGCTGATAAGGGAATAAACATCGATTGGTGGCCATATCTTCAAATTCAAAACAAACACAAATTCGATCTAGCACAACCCGGCTTCCAGAACAAGAACCAGGAATTAGATAAAATTTTAATTGGACCAGATGAGAAATTGTTGAGATCCATTACCACTTCTGTGTATAGGACGGCTAAGGCTGTCTGGAAAACACAGGCCCAGAGATGGATGCTAACAAAAACATTCTTGTTAGCAATACGTAAGTCTTCCTATTAATTAGCGCGCCTTTCTGTACCAGCATCTATCTAGCAGTTAGCATTTCAAAGGCAGGAATGCGAGCTGCTCACTTTCCTCCACTCCCCCCTCCCTATTCCTTATCTCTCTTCTTCTGCCCAGGGAAGAAGCAGCCCCCCTTCTCACTTCACTCTTTTGCCCAGAGACGAAGCTTTTTGCCACGCAGCATTATTATTATTGGAGTATTTAGTCATGTGCCTGTTGATGTAATTGTGTATACACCTTTTCTTTGTTTGGGACTAATAAAAAAGCCTCCCGGGCATTGCTCGGGGCCAAAAGCTTATCACAAGAAGGATTTGTCCGGTGTTTTTTCTTCTCATTCGGCTACAAGCATGAGCGGCCCATCAGAAGCGTGAAAAAGCAGCAACTGGTGACCCCGACGTGATCTTGCTGATCAAGCACGTCGCTGCATCCGTCCCAATTTGGAGTCCTCTTGCTCACCGGCGAAGGAACGCCTCTTGCATACCAGGACCGGCCGTCGCAGACGGAGCATCCTCCCAGACTTGTGAGTAATGGGGGCAGGATTCTCTAAGCCTCAGGTTGCACACCTTTTCGAACTTAGAGAATTGTCCAAATCCTCAATATTAATCTTAAAAAACAATGGGAACTCTCTCCCCATCCCTTCAAAAAAAGACCTTACTGACCTTCTCAAATACATCTATAAACATTGTCCCTCATACCCTGAAAAAGGCTCAATTCGAACAGCCATTTGGGAAAAATTAGGGAAGTATTTTCACCAGCCTCCAAGGGCACCAGCGAAAATACTCTCCACTTGGCAGATCGTCATGGAATGCTTAAAAGTTCATGAAAAGTCCATGATGGGGGGACCGGACGCCCCCCCCGCCATATTTGGAAACCTCTTCACTAAATTCACACTCTGAATCCAAGGCCTCTTCCTCCCTTATGTGCAAATCTCCGTCCCCCTCTGCCCCTGAGGCTCCTCAGCATTCAGGAATGCCACTGGCTTCTTCTGTGACACCCTTTTGTGAGGGTGGCATAGCTGCAGCTGTAAAGGAAGGTTTTCAAAAAGGGGAAGTCCCTTTAGAGGACGTTTCTGCCTGTTTTCCAATTGAAATGATCCCGGACCCAAACAATCCAGGCCAAATTATTCCAAATTATGTCCCCATCCCTTACAAGGTTCTCAGAGACCTTAAGTCTGCTGTCTCCTCGTATGGGATCACCTCTCCTTATGCACAAGGGATGTTTGAAACCACAGCTAATACTTACACTATGACTTTAGTAGACTGGAAACTGTTGTGTGGTATGTTGATGACCCCTTCCCAATTTTCTATTTGGTCATCTCAATATGCTTGTGAAATTCAAAAAGCCATTCACAGGGGTTTATCTGCTCTTGTGACCGATGCCCATTTGTATGGCACAGGTGCCTTTCTCACGGCTCAACAGCAGGCTACTTCTCTGGCAGCTGCTTTTACCATAATTTCTCAAGCAGCTCTGGCAGCCCTGAAAAAGGTGGATGATGTCACCTCCACCCCCCTTAAATCTTTTTCAAAAATTATACAGGGCTCAAATCAGGCATACTCTGACTTTATCGATGACCTGCAAAAGGCATTGGCACGTCAAATTGAAAATGTTGATGCTCGAAATGAATTGCTTATGAAATTGGCTTATGAACATGCTAATCCGGATTGTCAAAAAGTTTTGCACCCTCTCGTGAGTAAACCTGATGCCACCATTGCTGACTACCTGCAGGCTTGTCGGGTGGTTGGCACTAACGCCTATAACATGGAAACTTTGGCCATGGCCATCCAGGGAATTTCCCGCAATAATCCTAAATCAGGCAATTTTTTTAATTGTGGGAAGCCTGGCCATTTTCGCTCTCAGTGCCGTGCACCAGGGGGTGGGGCTGCTGCTGCAAGCTCTCGCCCACCGAAGCCAAAAACAGTCTGTCCTCGTTGCAAAAGGGGATTTCACTGGGCAAATCAATGTCGCACAAACCCCATGCCCAAACCTGACCCTCCGTCGGGAAACTAATCCTGGGGCATTCGGCCAGCCCCACACAAAAGGCTGAGGCTGCTATACATGTCTCCTATCTCCCTTCTTATTTCAATCTCTTGGCAAGTGAACCTATAGATGCTCCAATGCCTGGTTCTTCCTATTTCCTTCCAGTGATCCCGGCTACTTCTATTCCATTACCCCCTACAATGCCTCTTTTGGTCTTTCCTCATAGTGATTTCATGTCTCAGGGAGTCCTTGCCACTCCCTTTCTTACTGACTCTTCTGATTTCTCTTCTGTTGCTTTGATTTTTATTCCTAATGTCCCAATGCATGTTCCCGAGGGATCCCTGGTAGCCACAGCCATTCCGGTACCCCTCGAGACAGACCCAAATGATTACAGCCATGAAGCCATGGCTATAGAAAAAACCATGAAACATGCCCGTCCCTCAGCTAAATTTCAAATTAAGGGCCACTCCTTTCTTGGTATTTTAGATACCGGAGCGGACGTTTCGGTCATTCGTGAGGAGGAGTGGCCACCTGATTGGCCTACTGAAGCGTCTCCCGCAGTCCGCGGCGTAGGCGGCATCCAAACGGCAAAAATCAGTAAGCATTGGCTACCAGTTATTTCTACTGATTCTCTTGCTGTAGCTCACATCAAACCTGTCATTTTGCCCCTCCATATTAATTTGTGGGGCCGTGATCTTATGCACCAATTCAATGCCAAACTAATCTTGCAGTAACTGCTTTCTATTTTGCTTGTCATGTCTTCTTCTGCCTTGCTTTCTGATCCTTTGCGATTAACTTTAAAAACTGAAACCCCTGTCTGGGTTGATCAGTGGCCATTAACTCAGGAAAAGCTCAAGGCTTTAACAGAACTAGTGAAGGAACAATTACAAAAAGGACATATTGAACCCTCCCTGAGCCCCTATAACACTCCTGTGTTTGTCATAAAAAAGAAATCTGGTAAATGTTGTTTTTTGCATGATTTGCGGGCTGTTAATAAAATTCTCCAGCCCATGGGAGCATTGCAATGCGGTCTTCCCAATCCAAATTTGATTCCCCAAGGGTGGGATCTCATGATTATTGATTTAAAAGATGCCTTTTTTTCTATACCACTCCATGAAAAAGATCGCAAACTGTTTGCTTTTACTGTCCCAGAATTTAACAACTCCAAACCTGCTTCTCGCTTTCAATGGACAGTCCTGCCTCAGGGAATGCTCAACAGCCCCACCATGTGTCAATATTTTGTAGACAAAACTTTGCAGCCGTATCGGACGGCACATCCTCACTTTTTAATTTACCACTATATGGATGACATCTTGGTAGCAACATGTGGGCCCCCAGGCACGGTTTTAGCAACATTACCTTTTTTGACTAATCTTCTCCATAAAAATGGCCTGCATATAGCTCCAGAAAAGGTTCAAACAGCACAACCTTTTTCGTATCTGGGTCATAAGCTTTTGGCCTCTCATGCTGCACCTGCAATGCCAAAATTGGACTTGCCACACACTCCCACATTAGTACAGTTACAGCAATATTTGGGCTCCATTAATTGGGCACGCCCATATATGGGGCTCACAACCCCTCAATTGGCTCCGTTGTTTTCTGCATTAACAATGGGCAAAACCCTGCAGATGTTATTAAATTAGATGAAACACATCAGCAAGTTTTAAAAGAGGTAAATGAGGCCCTTTCTCAAATTTGGGTGGATCGTTTTCAGGACAACACTCCCTTAGCTTTCATTATATGTAACACTCTTGGGCTCCCAACAGGAGCCGTGGTACAAAAAACTTCAAAATTATTAATTATTGAATGGGTACATTTGTCTCACACCCCAAAATCCACAATTTCTCAGAAACCTGCACTTTTTGCAGCTCTAATTACAAAAGCCCGTGTCAGAACAAAGTTTTTGGCAGGAATTGAACCTTCCACGATTTTTGTCCCTTGTTCTTTATCAACTTGGGAAACCTTATTTGCTGATTCGGAAAACCTTCAATTTGCACTCGCTGACTGGCCAGGTGAGATTTCTTGCCATGCACCCCCCGACCCAAGATTGGCTCTTTTGAAAACTGTTCCCTTGCAATGGCACACTCCATATTCCCCCCTCCCGCTTCCTCAGGCCATGACTATTTTTGCTGATGGAAGCAAAACCTATGGTGCTTGTGCCTGGCAGGAGAATGGTCAGTGGTGCACAAAAATCACCCCCCCCCCCCGCAGACTTCTGCTCAGCGTGCGGAGCTTGCTGCCTCTATTTTGGCTTTTTCAACTTTTCCAAATACACCCTTTAACTTGATTTTGGATAGCCTCTATGTAACTCAGATTGTGAAATCAATTTATGAGGCCTATCTTTCTCCCTCATTGGAACCACAATTACTCTCGCTCTTTTTATTTTTGCAGAAGTTAATTTCTGCCCGCACCCACTTTTTTCATGTTTCCCACATTCGAAGCCATCAGCCCTTCCCTGGGCCTCTCCAGGAAGGCAATGATGTGGCCGACACTGCGGCAGCGGCTGCTGCCAACTCTTCTTCTCTTTTAACTTTGACAGCTCCCACGCCATGGGAGAGTCATTCTTACTTTCATCAGAACAAGAAAGCGTTCATGAAACAATTTGGCATTACTGCAAATGAGGCTTCTGCTATTATTCAGCAGTGCCCTTCTTGTAGCCAGCATGCAAACTCTCTCCCTATGGGGGTAAACCCCAGGGGGACAGAGTGTTGCCAAATTTGGCAAATGGATATTACCCAATATTTTTCATTTGCCCCTTGGAAATATTTACATGTTTCCATTGACACGTATTCAGGCTACATTATGGCATCCCCCCAAAGGGGCGAAGCCACCAAACATGTTATTAATCATTGTATTCGGACCTTTGCATCGTTGGGACGCCCAAAAGAATTAAAAACAGACAATGGCCCTTCTTACACAAGTGCAGCCTTCGCTGCCTTTTGTAACCAATGGGGCATTGTACATAAATTTGGCATTCCTTATAACAGCCAGGGTCAGGCGTTGGCTGAGCGCGCCAACCAGACATTAAAACATGCCCTGGACAGATATATTGGCAATAGGGAAAAAATGCCCCCTGGCCTCCCAGCAGTGCAAGACACGCTTAACCTCTGCCTTTATACCCTGAATTTCTTAAATCTTACCGGCAGCCCACCATCCTCAGCAGCGACTCGTCATTTTGCAGCTCCACCTACTGCAGACACCCCCCGTCCACCTGTCTACTATCGCTGCCTGCCTGACCTGACATGGCGAGGACCTGCTGACCTGATCACTTGGGGACGGGGCTACGCTGCCATTCAACTAAAAGACAAGGTGCTCTGGGTGCCAGGAAGACACGTAAGACCTTTTCTTCCTAAATCACCACCACACACTTCCAGGGATGGCGATCGTCCGTCAGTCCCCGAATGAGGTACAGCTTGTGGAGGTTGCCTCCTGGCCTGACCTGGAAAACAGGCCTGGACACCCTCCACCATATGAGACCACAGAGGCTGTTTCCTGCCCCGACCAGGAAAACGGGGAAGGACACCCTCCACTGTATTCGCCACCAGAAGGATGTCCCTTATTTCGAAGAAGACCTCCAGGTTATCCCCTGTCGCGGTGGCAGGAGTGTATGAAACCTTTCAGTTTTAGAACTTTCTCATATCATTATGTTATTTTTTCACTGTGTGGCATAGTTTTAGTATTGCTTGCATTTTTAATACGCTGTGAAATTTCCCATCGTGCCTCTTACAAGTTACAGGAACCATTACATGTGCCTACTAGATCTCTCACACACAGGGTGAAAAGGTCAGCTGCTTCTCACGGTCTGCACACTCGAATGACATACAACCTGTGGATGCGTTTGGCAGAACAGGCAAACGTATCCAATTTTTGCCTAAGCGAAGCTGTGGACCTGAACATGTTATTAGGGAATTGTTTAATACCAGTTTGCACACCTCTTTCTGTTATTTTAAAAGACACCCAGCTAGCAATGTTTAAAAAAAGAGAGGAAGTTAATTACGGTGACTCTATAGTGTGGGGCCTTGTCACAAGACGGCTCCCAGCTGATGCCATGTCTCTCACCACACCCTTTGTAGCTAGTGGACCCAACGTTACATGTGCACGCATTCAAAATTGTACTGCTTCTCTCACACAATCCTGTATGCCCACGGGAATCTTTCCTGCCAACTGTTCCACCTACGAGAACATTTCCTACAATTGGGCTCACGTTCTGCTTCCTGCTGGTTGGTTTTTCACATGTGGTCAAAAAACTTTTAATTACATACCTGCTAATCTATCAGATACACGTTGCTGTCTGAGTCGTCTTACTGCGGTTCTACCAACCAAACAGGACCTCACTCCACGACCACAGAGGTCGGTAGTCCTTGATGAAACATGTGACAGCTCAATTAATCTTTTTAACGAGGCTGAATATCTTTCCCTTGCTATCTCTATAGTTGGTGTTCCGGCATTAGCAATGCATAACCATAGGACAGCCCATCGCATTGCCTGTTCCCTTGCAAAAACTATAAACCATAGCTGCCTTGAATATGGAACAGGCAGAGATCAGACATGCTGTCTTAGACAATCGTGCTGCCATTGATTTTCTGTTACTGGTACATCATCTAGGCTGTGAATCTGTCAAAAACATGTGTTGTTTTAACCTGTCAGACACCTCTCAATTGGTTAAGCATCAAATCAGTTCCTTAAAGGAGTTGGCTTCCCAGATTCAAGAAGACGTCCTGCCAGCCTGGTGGGATGGTCTGTGGTCCTGGCTACCGGATGGCTCCTGGTTAAGAAGCATTTTTTCCTCCATTATATGTATTATAGTAGTGCTTGTGTCACTTTGCTGCTGCATTCAATGCCTACCCTCCCTCTTTCAGCTATTCAAAGGCCTTTTTTCCTCAGCTAGGAAGAACGTGCTTATCCACGAAACTAAGTCCCTTCTGGACGCTGAGAACGACCATGAGTTGGACAACAATTTGTTTGTAAAGGTGTTTGCTATAACCAGTGATGATGAAGAATCTGCATTTTGATATGTTTGCTTTCCTCCTTCTCATTTTAAAACAAAAATGAGGAGATGTTGAGATCCATTACCACTTCTGTGTATAGGACGGCTAAGGCTGTCTGGAAAACACAGGCCCAGAGATGGATGCTAACAAAAACATTCTTGTTAGCAATACGTAAGTCTTCCTATTAATTAGCGCGCCTTTCTGTACCAGCATCTATCTAGCAGTTAGCATTTCAAAGGCAGGAATGCGAGCTGCTCACTTTCCTCCACTCCCCCCTCCCTATTCCTTATCTCTCTTCTTCTGCCCAGGGAAGAAGCAGCCCCCCTTCTCACTTCACTCTTTTGCCCAGAGACGAAGCTTTTTGCCACGCAGCATTATTATTATTGGAGTATTTAGTCATGTGCCTGTTGATGTAATTGTGTATACACCTTTTCTTTGTTTGGGACTAATAAAAAAGCCTCCCGGGCATTGCTCGGGGCCAAAAGCTTATCACAAGAAGGATTTGTCCGATGTTTTTTCTTCTCATTCGGCTACAAGCATGAGCGGCCCATCAGAAGCGTGAAAAAGCAGCAAGAAATTAATTTCAAAAATATACAACTGCTTACTGATTCGAAAAACGGAAGCAGAAAGAGTAAAAGAAGTCATGGTAACCTGGGCCCAAAACATCAGCCACACAATAGACCTAGACGACTGGGAAAGAGTCTGGGAATGGAACCTAAAATTGACAAAATCGACGGCCTATAAAGAAAATATATATAAAATGTTCTACCGCTGGCATCTTCCACCGACAAGACTGGCGAAAATGTCTTCAAAAGTTTCGGCCATATGCTGGAAATGTAAAACAGTGCTGGGCACGTACTACCATATGTGGTGGACGTGTCCGGTAGCCAAAGCATATTGGAAGCAAATACTAGGATGGCTGAATGGAATCTTGTCAATTAAACTATGTCTTAAGCCGGAAACTTTCTTATTAGGGATAATAGATCAAAAAATTTGCAAATCTAACCAATACCTCCTAGTCCATATTCTGACAGCGTCAAGGATTGTTTATGCACAGTGCTGGAAGAGTGAAAATGCCCCCACCAACACTATGGTGATGAATAAAATTTTAGAACTAGCAGAAATGAATAGATTGACGATGCGAATTAACGACAAAGAAGATACAGACTTTTATACAGTCTGGGAGAAGCTGTACAAATGGCTTGATGAGTCAGTGAAGACTTAGACACAAAAAGAGATAGCTGACTAACCTAATACGATTAAACCAATAACTCAAATGAACAATATACAACAACTGAGAGATAAGCGAAAGGAGAAATGTATTAGGGGTGAGAACCCACCGTCGAGCAATTTTGCTACACTACAATGTTGGGAAAACTTAAAAAAGCTGATAGGAAATCTGCTATAATTACCTGCATGAAATTAGCGATTAAACTTCATTTTAGATGAGGCGAGAGGATTTATAATCCTTGCCTCTTTAAGCAAGGAAAGGAAAAGAGAACCAGGTTGTCCTCAGCAGAGGAAAATATGCAAATGTAACAAAGGTTAGAAGGGAGGGAAGGAGGACAGTAGGGAAGTCAGGATGGAGAGGAGAAAGGAGAGGAATAGGAAAGGCAGAAGAAGGGGGGAAGGATAAAGAGGAGGAAGAGAAAGAAGAGAAGGGAAAGAAGGTGGGAAGAAAGAAGGAGAGAAGAAAGAGAAGAAACTGGGGGAGGAAGGAGGGAGGGAAGAAGAGAGGGTAGTAAAGAGGGAAAGAGGGAGGGAAAGAAAGAGAGAAGGAGTGTTGAAAGGAAGGAAGGAAGGAGGGAGGAAAGGTACATGAGAAGGAGGGGGGATCGAGGGAGAGAAAGGAGGGGGAAGGAAAGGAGGAAAGGAGAAAAGAAAGGAGGGAAGGCAGGGGAGAAGGAAGTAAGGGGGGAGGGAAGAAAAGGGTATGGAAAAGAAGAAATGAGGGAAGAGAAGAGGGAGGGAAGGAATAAGATACCTAACCTTTGATGTTTATAATGATTTGATAGTATGGGAATATCTTGAAATGTAGTTGTATTGTTTTTTACAAGTTATGGATGTTGTATTTTCTTTTTACCAATAAAATCTTTTTTAAAAATTAAAAAAAAAAAAATGAGGACCCAGACTGTTGTTGGGGGCAATATGCTGACTCTGTAAATCGCTTAGAGAGGGCTGAAAGCCTATGAAGCAGCATATAAGTGTAACTGCTATTGCTATTGCTATCTTGCAGGGCTAGCTCCTTCTGTGAGGGAGGGTTGGTTCCTTTTGCTGGGCGCCGAGCTGCCGCTCCCTTTCTTTAGCTTCTGCAGCCTCGACTACCTCGGCCAGCAGGGAGGTGACACGAGGCTGGCTCCAGAGGATTGTTAACACCTCTCTTCAGGAGGGATCTTTCCCGCACCTTCTGAAGGATGCAGTGGTAAGGCCCCTCCTTAAGAAGCCGTCCCTGCACCCAGCTATCTTTAATAACTATCATCCAGTCTCCAACCTCCCCTTTGGAGGGAAGGTTGTTGAGAAGGTGGTGGCCTTTCAACTCCGACGGACCTTGGATGAAGCAGACTATCTGGATCCCTTTCAGTCAGGTTTCAGGCCTGGTTACTGCACTGAAACTGCTTTGGTCGCGCTGACCGATGATCTCTGGCGGGCCAGGGATCGAGGATATTCCTCTATCCTGGTGCTTCTTGACCTCTCAGCGGCCTTCAATACCATCGATCATGGTATCCTTCTGCGACGGTTATGGGAGGTGGGAGTGGGAGACACCATTTTACAGTGGTTCTCCTCCTACCTCTCGGACAGGTCGCAGTCGGTGTTGGTTGGAGGGCAGAGGTCGACCCCTGGGCCCCTCAAATATGGGGTGTCACAGGGCTCGGTTCCGGCCCCCCTCCTATTTAATATCTACATGAAGCCCCTGGGTGAGACCATACACCGGCACGGGATTAAATATCATCAATATGCGGACGATACTCAGTTGTATCTGTCCGCCCCGAGCCAACTCAGTGAAGCAGTTGAAGTGATGTGCCAGTGCCTGGAGGCTGTCAGGGTCTGGATGGGAGCGAACAAGCTTGCACTCAATCCAGACAAGACCGAGTGGCTATTGATGCTGCCTCCCAAGAATAGTCCAGACATTCCATCCCTTAGCCTGGGGGGTGAAATCTTACACCCCTCAGAGAGGGTCCGCAACTTGGGTGTCCTCCTGGATTCGCAGCTGATGTTAGAACACCACATGTTGGCTGTGACCAGGGGGGCTTTTGCCCAGGTTCACCTGGTGCACTAGCTGCGGCCCTACCTGGACCGGGAGGCACTTCAAATAATCACTCATGCCCTCATCAACTCAAGGCTCGATTACTGTAATACGCTCTACATGGGGCTGCCCCTGAAAAGTGTTCGGAGACTACAGTTGGTCCAGAATGCAGCCGCGCGAGCGATATCCGGTGTACCTAGATACACCCATGTTACACCCATCCTCCGTGAGCTGCACTGGCTTCCTATTGGTCTCTGAATGCGCTTCAAGGTGCTAGTCATTACTTTTAAAGCCCTACATGGCTTAGCACCTGGAGAGACCGCCTCCTGCCACATACCTCCCAACGACCAATTAGATCTCACAGGTTGGGCCTTCTCCAGGTACCGTCGACCGGACAATGCCGGCTGGTGGCTCCTCGGGGGAGGGCCTTCTCTGTAGCTGCTTCAGCCCTGTGGAATGATCTACCCGTAGAGATCCGGACCCTTCCCACTCTCTCGGCCTTCCGAAAAGCCACTAAAACCTGGCTGTTCCGGCAGGCCTGGGGCTGTTGAACAAGGTCCAGCCCCACTTAAATGGAATGTATGGTGTGTTGTTTTTTAAATTATATCTCACGTTATTTTTTAATTCTTATTTTTATCTTGCTGTAAGCCGCCCAGAGTCCCATGGGATTGGGCGGCATACAAATTTATTAAATTGCTAAATTGCTAAATTGAATACCATAAATGCAAAGTATAGAAATAAAATAAAGCTTTAAATTAAAAAGTGAGCTAATATCGCAAACATAAAGCAGAAAGGAGTCCATTAAGAAATACAGAAAAGAACCGGAATTTATAAAGGCCATCAGATGCCGTTAAAAGCATAAGAAACAAGATAGACTTCACCTGCGAAGGAAAATTGCTCAGGAATTTGTGGGGGAATAACTTAAATGATCTTGTGACTCACTTTTCATGGGAAAAAGAAACCCATGGAGAGGCTTCCAAAGTTTTCCACTGGAGATTAAATTTGTGTTGAAGGAAACATTCTCCTACCCAGATGTAGGCCAGTTAGGATTTTAAAAGCCAAGACTCTACTTGGAATGAAGCCTAGATCTGAGAATCCTCTCTGTCCCTCTTAGTTCTTAATATATTCAGAAATATTTTAATGATATGTATGTATATATGTGCTTACACACATATAAAGCAGATTGTCTAATATAGTAATGGATGGGAAAGATAGAAGGAAGCATCCATCTTTTAATTACTTTCCTGAATGAAGCTGAATAACAAATAATTAGGGTTGTCATTTTGATTTATTTTTAAATTTTATTAGCTGCCCATCTTCACCACAGGGCAACTCTGGGAAGCTTTCTGCTACCAATATGACTGGGCCCACCAATATGACTGGGCTTTTTTAGGAGTAATAATGTACAAAATATTCACTCAATGACTAACAAATGATTGACACCCAATGTCTAAGGAAAATATATAAAGGAAAGGTACCATATTTTTCAGGCTATAAGGTAAGGTGACCAGACGTCCCGATTTTCGCGGGATGGTCACACTTTCACACAATTTGTCCCGTGTCCCGGAGCATTCTTAAAAAGTCCCAATTTTTGTGACCGGACCCAGAAGTAAGCCTGCCCCGCCCCCAGCCCTGTTTACCCATCCCAGCCGGCTGGTATTTTGTCCCTTCTGCTCCCCGTTGCTCAGAAAAGCAACTCTGGGAAGGTCTTTTTCTAGCAGGCAGGTTATAGGACGCCTGCCGCCACCAAAGGACCTTCATGGAGTTGCTTTTCTGAGCAACGGGGAGACAGAAGGGATGCAACCTCCTTTCATTCTCCCTCAGCCTCATTCACTCGTTCAGGCAGCAGAGAACAAAAGAAAATTGCATAGGACAAAGGAGCCTGCAGCCTCCTTCATTCAAACGTTCAGGCAGCGGGAATGGGGGGGGGGCTTTCTCGCATGCCTTCTTTCTCTGAAGCCACGCCGGATTTAGCAAACCGGGCAGCGTGTGCCCTTGGGATTGTGCAGCAGCCGAAGATCGCCTGGTTAAAAAGGAGGAAGAGGAGGCTCCACTAGTCCGGAGCCAATCCGCAGGGGCAGGGATACACACACACACACACAGGGAGGGAGGAGAGAGAGAGAGAGAGAGAGACAGAGACACACAGAGAATGACAGAGAGAGAGACAGAGGGAGGGAGATAGAGGCAAAGAGCCACACACACAGAGAGAGGCAAACAGATACAGAGAGAGAGGGAGAGGGAGAGGGTGGGAGTGTTTATGCACAGAAGGGGGATTTAAAACTTCAGAGTGAATCCAGGAAGAGGGAAGAGATGGAGGACTGTCTTTTTGCTCCGATTTCTGAGCCCCCAGCTGTTAGTGACAGAGGAGGAGGAGGACAAAGGAAGGGGTTGCATTTTTGTGAAAGAAAGCTCATTCTGTGTCATTTTAAAGAAGTCCCGTTCTTTTTTTTAAGCACGAAAGGAAAAATCTGCAAAAAGCCCAGGGAATGTTCCTTGCAAAGCATCATGGTCGCAGAGAATGCAAATGAAGGTGCTTATCTCCCCGTCTGGCTGTCCTTGTATTCAAATTGGAGTCACGCTGAGTCCCATTCAGAGGGCGGAGGGACGCTGTGCTTTTTTTTTTTTGTTTTACCTATGTTCTCACAACCATGCAAAGGTGAGTTTTGTGCTACAAGGATCTTTCTTTCTTTCTTTCCCTGTCTGCGGTTCCGATTGCAGTTGCTTCGGATTAAAGCACCATTTCTCATTCTTTGCAAAGGGCAGGGCTGCCTCTCCTTGCAGCATCCTCGGTTGCAAAATGTTCCCCTGATTTGGTTTATATGTTCACAGCAATGCGATCCAACAAATAGGAAAGTTTTAATAAGATTTTCTGACTTTATTTGGTCTCTGCTGCCCCCCCAACCCCTCCCAAGGAGAGAGTGGGAAGGAGAGGAAGGAAGGAGGGAGGGGGGAGAAGATGGAAGGAGAAAAGATGGAAGGAAGGAGAAAGAATAGAAGGAGGAAGGAGAAGGAGGAAGATGGAAGAAAAAAGGAAGAAAAAGAAGACGGGAGGGAGAAAAGAGGGAAGGAGGTAGGAAGAAAAGGGGAAGAGAGGGAAAGAGAGAGAAAGAGCAGAAAGACAAAGAGGATGAAGTTGATAGGCAAGATAGGCAAGAAGGAGGAAGGAAGGAAGAAAGAAAAAGGGAGGGAGAGAGGAAAGAAGAAAAGATGGAACTAGAAAGGAAAGAAGGGAGGGAGGGAGGAAAGGGGAAGACAGGGAAAGAACAGAAAGACAGAGAAGGTGAAGGTAGATAGGCAGAAGGAAGGAAGAACGAAGAAATAGGGAGGAGGGAAGGTGAAAGGATGGAAGGAGGAAGGAACAGAAACGAAGAGGAAGAGAGAAATGGAAAGAGCAGAAAGACAGAGAAGGTAGATAGGCAAAAGAAATGAAGCTGAAAGAATGGAAGGAGAAAGGAAGAGAAAAGGAGGAAGGGAGTGAGTGAGGAAAGAAGAGAGGATGGAAGGAGAAAGGAAGGAAGAGAGGGAAAGAGCAGAAGATGGATAAGGTGAAGGTAGATAAGCAAGAGGAATGAAGGAAGAAGTGAAGTGTCTCGAGGAGGGGGAAAACATTTAGTGACCAAAGCTACAATGGCATTTAAAAAAGTGACTGATGACCATTTTTCACACTTAGCGACCGTTGCGACCATTTTTCACACTTAGCGACCGTTGCAGCATCCTCATGGTCACGTGATCAAAATTTTGTTTGGCAACAGATTCGTATTTATGATGGTTTCAGTGACCTTTTGACAAAATATAAAAATTTTAATCAAGCCCCCGCTCCCCAACAATGGTGTCCCTCTTTACCAATCTAAAATCTGGTCACCTTACTATAAGGTGCACTGGAATATAAGATGCACCACGATTTTGAAGAGGTAATTTTTTTTAAAAAATGTTTTTGCCCTACCTGTTCCCCAGGAACACTCTGCAGGCCTCCCAAACCCTCTACACACCTCTTTTGTGGAAAAATGGGGCATGCAGAATTTGGGAGGCCTGCAATGTGCTCCTGGGGGTTGGGAAGGGCTAAAACACCCCCCCCCATTTTTGTGAAAAACAAGCCTGTTCTTGCTCATTTTTGCCCTCCCCAGCCCCCATGAGCATTTTGCAGGTATCCCAAACCCACTGTGTGCCCATTTTTGCAAAGAACAGGATGTACAGGGAGGAGTTTCAGCAGGCCAAAAATGCTGTTTTCAGTGTATGAGACACACCCAGATTTTCACCCTCTTTTTTTGGAGGAAAGATGCGTCATAGTTTTTTTTTTTTTTTTTGGCTTTCAAGGGTTGCTTCACCACTCCCTTCATATCTTTTCCCAACAAGCAATTGTGTCAGCCTCTGTTTTGCTGCTTGCTTTTGGCTGCCTTTGGAATGGGGAGAGGGGGGCATTGTATTTGGGTGGGGAAGTGTCAGTACAGGGATGACTGTATAAAGGGAGTTGTTCTCACCATCTACTGCACATGCTGCTGATAAAGGATTTGCCACCAAGGGCAACTGTCCGGCATACCAGCCTGATGATGCTTTTTGAAGATGTCTCCCACATGACACCTGTGGGGTGTACTGATTGGACTATGGGCTGGGGTTACCAGGGGGAGGGGGTTGGGTCACATATTGATATCTATGATTACGAACGCTTTTGCCTCAGATCTTGCTTTGCTTAGCTGCTATCTACTCATAACCAGTAAAAGTACTCTTAATTCTGCAAAATGGAGTTGAGTGGTTTCTTTCTTGGTTTCCCTCATTCCACCTATCTTTTCTAGCTTTTTGCTAAGAGGCCAGAGCATATTGAAATAGAGTTATTTCAATAAAAGCATTAATGTTGTAGTTTGAATGGAGAATACACTGTAAAGGTCAAAACATGTTAAATACTTTGAACAATGAAGAGAAAAAGATATTCAAAAGCAACTTTAGCTATAAATTGGATTGTGTAAGTTTGTTCCAGTCTTCAAAGTTATGCATATTGATATTACTGTAATAACTCAAATGATATTTCCAGGGCTGGATTTACAATGGCATTGTATACAGTATTTTGACTACAGATGCCTTAGGGTTCTGGCAATAGGCTTATTTAGTAAAGATTCCAAACAATGTCCATTCATCTGTATAACTGACCATATAAAGTCCATGTGTCCTCCTGGGGTTTCAAGTGTAAATAGAAGTAATTGATTAGCAGTTTTGTCTTAATAAGAATATTCTACAGCAACTAAAGTATATATAAAACATCATATTTTGCAAAACAGCTGACGTTTTATCTTGACAGGAATTGAAAGCAATATTTATTATTCTGAAATATTTTCCATCATTGTTTGCTTCTTAGATACTAAACCACTCAAAATTGATAAAATGCAATGATTTTCATTTTCTTGATACAATGCAAAACTAAATTCTGGATAATTTGTTCAGTCCTCCCTCCCATGCTTTTACAAACAGACATTGTTGCAGGGGTGGGTTCCAGCAGGCACTACTGCCAGTTGGCTTGTGTGCGCACCACACGGGTGCACTTGATACGCACTGTGCACACATGTACAGTTCAATTAAAAATGTTCTGCACATGTGCAGAACTCAAAAACAAGATGGCAGAACCATTGGAGCCCCTCAGGGAATCGGTTCAGGGGTGTGGCAGGCCTGGGTCACTGTCAGTTCCAGCGACCCAGGCCGCCAAACCACTACCGGTTCAGCTGAACCAGGCCGAACCAGTAGGAACCCACCACTGCTTTGATGGCTGCGTGAAAGGTGGAACCAGGTGGGCAGGAATTTACCATCTGGTTAATTGCAAACTCCACATTCATAAATAATAAAGTTTTGTATGTTTCTTGCATTGTAAGCTTTTGTAAACTTCTAAGGCAGGGACGTGCAGTCAGGGGAGGCAGGGGAGGCAGAGCCTCACCACTGTCATCATGAAAAGAAAAAAAATGTAAAAGGAAAAAGGCTGAGCTAGTTGCTGCCAGAATCACAGTGGATGACTCTGCTTAGTGCTTAACTGTTTAAAAAAGCCTCTAAAAAACTACAGGAGGAGGAGGGAGAACAAGGTGCCTCATCTAGTCTGACTTTATGATCACTCGAGCAGAGCTAAGCAAGTGTTAAAAGCCGAAAAATTCCTGATGTAATGAGGCACGTCGTTCTCCTGCCTCCTGTAGAGGGTGTTTTTTAGAGGCTGTTTAAACAGTTAAGCAGAGTCATCCACATGGTGATTCTGTCAGCAACTAGCTCAGCCTTCAGCTCTTGCCTTTTTTCTTTTACATTTTTTTTCTTTTCATGATGGCAGGCAAGAGCAGAGTTGAAATCAGTGACGTGCAGTGAGGTTTATGGCTGGTGAGGCACTGACACAGGGCTTTTAAATTTTTTTAGACTTGTGGACTTCAACTCCCAGAATTCCACAGCCAGGCATGCTTAGTTCCAATTTAAAGCAACAGTATTTGTTTTTCTCCTTTGCGAAAAAGTTTTACTTCATTCTTTTTCTTCTCCCTCCCCCTCCTTCCTCCCTCTCTCCCTCCCCCCCTCTCAAACAGACACATGCACACAGAGAAGTTGGATCCCTCTCTCACTCACTCAATTTCAAACAAACACAAACACAGAAGTTGGATTGGATATATTTTCCAATGGCTTGAAAGCAGCTCCTCTGCCATAACCCCTCCCATTCCCCTGCTGCCTTCCAATCCGAGCCTTTGATTGCAGGTGGAGCCACATTGCCTTTTCAAACTTGTAATCAGTGAAGCTGGGCTTATATACTTTTATCCAGCTTTGTGTGTGTGTATGTGCACTGAAAAAAGTGTTTTATTTTTCACACTTACAACCATTGAATCGTCCCCATGGATCATATGATCAAAATTCAGATGCTTGCGAGAAGAAGGTGGGGCTTAGCAGTGAGAAGATGGAGTTTCAGGCTATTCCTGAAATTCCTCTATTCCGAAGGATTTTTGGACGAGTCGTTTGACTCTAGCTGTCCCGTAGAAGACAGTGAAAGGTGAGGGGAGATCCAGTGACCTCAGAGACGAACGCAAGGTCTCTGGGTGGCGTGGAATTAACCCCTCCTGCCAATTCCTTTTTGGATTAGCTGCATGCTAACCGAAACTGCAGGTTGCCCCTAAGAACGGTCTGAGTGGATTCACCTGGTAAGCTGATTTTATTACCTAAAGAGAGATGGTCCGCACTAAAATTTAAGCTAATTGAAACCAAAGAACAGAAGAATCCAGCGGTGAATCGGCTTTTTTAAAATGGATTTATGACTGGTGGTTACCCTATTTCTTAAATGTTTTGAATGCTGTTTACGTGGATAAAGAAAAGTCTACTTTATTTTAACACCCCCTCGGCTTCCCTTAAGTGGGCTGTAAACCAATTTACTATAATTTGGCTTCTTTGACACTTTTATTGCTTGGCTGTGTTGTTCTAAGATCAGATAAGATTGCATAGCTCTCAGCGTGTCTTCATCTGCGAATATCTTCTGCGTCACATCATGGCCTCTCTACTTGCTTCAAGTGATTCATTTCAAAAGATTTTTTCCGTTTTTCAAAGGTTGTTTGATAAGTATGAGAAATCTGAAAAAGAATCTGGAAAAAAAATAGACTATTTATTGTTTTTAACACTAAAATATGAAGGAAAGAGTCAGAATGAATGTTTGAATGCTCCTGAAATTCAAATGAAGAATGTAAGAAAGGAAATTTTTCAACTTGCTGACAAGCCGGGCGTCTGGTTCACCTCGGAGGCAGAAAGAGGAGGGGGAGCCATACAGAAAATTTACTTCAAAAGACAGAGCGTAGAAGGAATGAGAAACATTAAAGAATCTGCATTTTATGAAACATTATCTGCAGAATTTCTGACACCACCCTTGAAAATTCAGGACAAATTGAATGGAATAAACGAAGGACAACATTATTACATCAGAGGCATCCTAAGCAAAAAGGTGCGAAGATATTTCTGTTTGGACTTGCCTATAAAAACATTTGGGGAACTTGATTTAAGAATGGTAAGAGGACTTTGCTATTGGAGAGACATAGGCTGACAGATTGAAGAATACAATTGAAAATTAGCTAAATCTAATTACTCTTATTTGTAATAGATATAGCTGAATAATAATTGTTATTGATAGTAATGTATATAATGTGGAGTTGATATGATAAATAATAATTGGATATGAGAAAGGAAGGTTGGAAGTATTTTTGGATTATATATAAAGGGTTTCAATTACAATAATTATTACTATTATAAAATAAAATATATACAGTTAAATGTTAACTAATATGGGGAAAATGTTATGATATATGATATAACTATATAAAGAAGGGAGAATGCTAATAAATTATACTGTATGGAAGATGGAATCTCTGGTATTAAATATTATGGATGTTTAGCTAAAATAGGATATGAGGATTTGATGTCAATAGAGGATTTTACAAACAAGTAATGAAATGTCAGCATGTGGCTATGGATTAATTCTTTGGCATAGTTAAGGAGGAAGGATGTTTAAACAACTATAGTCAACTAAAAGTGGAGGTATAATGATGTTAATGATGTTAATATGGTAAACATTTGAGTTAAGATATTTGAATTAATATGAAATAATGGAAGAGATGCACCAAAACATGTTGTAACCAGCTGATATACTTTTTTTTTGATAATGTATACCTGTGTTCGTTTTTTTTTCCTTTTCTTTTTTTTATTCCCTGCCTTGTCTTTGTTCTTTTTGTCTTTTTTGCTCTTTTTTTGTGTGCTTTTTTTTTCTTTTTTTTGATTTTTGATTTTTTCTTTTCCCACTGGTGTGGGTATGTATTGTTTAAGAATATTATTATTATTAATATCTTTAAATAGTAATCACAGTCAAATGAAAATGGATATATGATGATGGTGATATGTATGAATATCTGAGTTAAAATGCTTGAGTTATGTTTGTTGACTGTGGAGAAGATGTACCAAAGTTTATTTGTGACCGACTGATATATTAAAATTAAAAAAAAAATTATTATATAAAAAAAAAAGAATTGAAAAAAAAATTCAGATGCTTGCAACTGGTTCATATTCATGATAGTTGCAAGGTCCTGAGATCATGTGACCTTCTGTCTAGTAAAGTGAATGGGGAAGCCAGATTCATTTAACAACCGTGATATTAACTTAACAATTGCAATGATTCACTTAACATCTATGATAAAAAAGATTGTAAAATGGGGCATAACTCACTTAACAAATTTCACTTAGCAACATAAATTTTGGGCTTCCCTGCAGTCATAAGTTGAGTACTACCTCTACTTGACTTGAATATCAAGTTCTTAAGAAGAGATTGGATAACCATTTGTCCAAAATGGTATAGGGTTTCCTGCCTAAGAAGAAAGTTGGACTAGAAGACCTCCAAGGTCCTTTCCAACTTATTCTATTCTATTCTATTCTATTCCATTCCATTCCATTCCATTCCATTCTCACAGGTTGCTTTGTATTTCTCAGCTAGAAAATATGATACCTAGTGACATCATTCATTCTAGCCAGTATCTTTGATCATGGGTTCTCAGGAGTATTTCAGAATATCCTAGTCTTAATTTGCATGTTATCTCTACATATTTTACAAGAAGTTAGTTGCTTTGAATACAGTCAGTATTCAGTGCAATATGGACCCTTTGAATTCAGTCAGCATCATTAGCACTGTAATTTAAGTTTTCTGTAATTCCTGATTAAAATATTCTCATTTTGAGATTATCAGTTTTTATCATAGTAAATGCCCAAGACTTATAAATGAAGCTGCCTTGAGATTATGTTAAGGCAGAGAAAGTAAATGAAGTCAGGAATGAAGCAATAAAAAAAGAATAAGGCTTGGACCAGCCTTCTGAAAATATTTTCTTTGGCTCTTAGTATAGCAAAACACCCTTTTGAGGTGTGGATGGGCCATAATAGCCTAGAGGCCCTGGAAGTTGTCGCCCAAGCAAGTTCACTAGGCACAACACTTTAATTGGTTCAATTTCTCTCTACTCTACCTTCCTGGGGGAAAAAACTTTATGGCAGATGCCCTATCTAGATTGACCCAATATAATAGCACCCAGCCAGAAGTAATCCACCTGGTCATCCTCTTCAAGCAATTGGCTGCTCCCATGGTAATCAGAGCCCAGGGAAAGGTGGACCTGGACCTATCCACCAATTTTACCGAGCGGCTGAAGGAAGCGCTAAAAACTGATGACTGGTTCATGTCTCACTAAAAAGAATGTACTGTTCGTGATTGCCTTGCATGGGTGGGTGCCAAGTTGTACACACCTGCCAAACTTAGGAGAGTTGTGTTACAAAAGGCCCATGATGCGAAAGCTGCTGGACACTTTAGGTTCATGAAAATGCTACATTTAGTTAAATGGCAGTTTTGGTAGCCATTTTTAAAAAAGGACATATAGGCCTATGTCACTAGTTGTCCTGTCTATACTTCTGCAAAGAGGCCACCTGGGAAACTGCCTGGATTACTCCAGAATGTAGCTAGACCTGATGCTCCCTGGAAAGAGATATCCATGGATTTCATCATTGAATTACCCGAGAGCAGTGGAAACAGAGTCATTTGGATGGTCACAGATTTATTCTCCAAGCAGGTGCATTTTGTACCCTGCTCCAAAATTCCTTCAGCAAAAACATTGGCTAAACTGTTTATTCAACATCCGTATAGGTTACACGGTGTTGCTGAATACATAATTTCGGACAGGGGTCCAGTTCACTTCCTACTTTTGGAGGGAATTCCTAAAGTTGTTAGGCTCCACTCAGGGATTAAGCTCCACCCATCACCCTCAGACTAACGGGTCCTGTGAATGCACTAACTTGGTTCTAGAACAGTACCTCAGGTGTCACATACACTATCAGCAAGATAACTGGGCCAACTTACTGCTGTTTGCAGATGTCACTATAATAACTCCATACATAGTAGCATGGGTTTCACCCCATTCAAAGGGGTTTCTGGTCAGAACTTTGTGCCCATCCCGGAACTGCCACAAGAGAAGCCTCAAAACTCTTCTTTGGCAGAGTTGATTGAACAACTTCAGTTTATCTGACCCACTACTCGTAAAGCTATACGAGGCTGATCAAGCACATAAGAGACAGGCTGACAAAAAAAGGGTTATGTCAAAGGACTTCCAAATTTGGAATAGGGTTTTTCTCTCCATTAGGTACCTACAGACTAGCCAGAAGTCAAAGAAATTGGGACCTAAGTATGTGGGTCCTTTCCCCATTGTGAGAATTGTGAACCTGGTCACAGTACAATTAGAGTTACCCCAAACCCTTAGCAGGATTCATCTGTATTTCATGGTAGCTTACTGAAACCTGAGCATACCTCCTCACTTTATCTGGACCAAACCCCGCCTCCTGTCATGCTCCTCATTGAGGGAGAGCAGCATTTTGAGGGCAAGGAGATCCTTGATTCCAGAAAACATAAGGGAAAAATACAGTACTTAATTGCCTGGAAACATTTCCCTTCCTCTCAATCTGAAATGAGTAAATGAGAGGGATGTCAGGGCCCTGAAGCTCTTACAATTGTTTCATTCCAAATACTCTGGTAAGCCTTGATGGTATTGTTGTAAATTTTGAGTTGTTTCTAATCTTGTCCATGTTGTCTTATGCTTTTTCTCCAGGGTTAACGCCTCTATTGCAGGAGGGCTGAATGTCAGCCTCTATCTTCTTGCTTGCTATTGGCTGCCATAGTAATGAGGGCAGGGGAAATAGGTATTTGGAAGAGGAAGCAAGCTGGTGGAGATATCTCGTGAGGAAGAGGGAGGATTGCTCTCATCATCTACTGCACAGCTGAATGGACTTATTTATGCCCAGTCAAGGTAAACTGTTGTCAGGTTTCCAAATAACATCCAAAATTAAATCAGAGTCCAAGGCAAAGTATTGCTCAAAGTTCCAATTTATTAAGAAAGTCATGTTGGCACATCTGGGAAAACCCAAATCTGAAAGCTTCCCAGTTTTCCCCACCCAGTTGAAAGTTCAAGATCCTGCCCCCACATCCACAAGCCCATCACATGGTCCAATCTTTCACTGCCATGCTGGCAGTTCCACCCATCCAGTTGTGGTCAGGTGCAGAGGTGTAGAGACAAAGGATGACCTTGGATTCTAGAAAGGAATTTTATTTTGACAACATCAAATTCCAGTCTTTACTGGATTGGACCCCCCCCCCCCCTAATTCCCCATTAATGAAACAGCATAGTAGAATAGAATATTAGTGTGGCAAGCCAAAGATTCCAAAAGGAACCGGCTGCAGGCCTGACAGGCAGCCTGTCTTCAGAAGAAAAATGTTTCCTGAAAAGAGAATAATGTAGGGGTTAACATAACACAATTAACCACCTCTTCCCCCCTCCCTCCATTCAGCCATTGCAGTGGGGGATCCTTTGGCTTATCGGGAAATTTATCATAGAATTGTTTTACTAACTTATCCGCTTTTAGGTTTCAGCTTTTCACCCAAGTAGCTTAAGACAAAGAGTACCCCTTCCAATGTACTAAATACTGTAAGCGATCCCTACACAGCCTGGAGTCTAAGATTTTTTTCACCTCATAATGTGTTTAGCCTTCTATTACTGCAGGATGAGGGAGAGGCTGGGTGGATGGTCTTATGCTGGACCCAATTACTGGCTTCAACAAGCTACAATGAAATACTGGGTAAATTTTCCCTAGAATTCTGGGTAGACTGAGTTGAACTGTAACTGGGTTAATTATCTTCACTATTGGGAATGGACCTAGAAATTTTGGACCAAATTTCTTGATAGGCATTCTTAATTCCACCCCTCCAGTTGTGGTCAGGTGCAGAGGTGTAGAGACAAAGGATGACCTTGGATTCTAGAAAGGAATTTTATTTTGACAACATCAAATTCCAGTCTTTACTGGATTGGACACCCCCCCCCCTAATTCCCCATTAATATTTGGTAGATACAAAAACTTTGTCCCCCACACGAAAGGGGGGTTGGAGTGAGCGGTGTTTGTCAGTTTGCTTCTTGTAGGCTTCTGCCACTTCTGCTAGACCTTTCTTTGTATTTTCCCATCCTTTCTTTAGCATGTCCATCCATTCATTCAGAGACATGGAGGAGGGAGGTTCTCTAGGCAGCTCAGGCATGGGAACAAATTCCATGCCACTGGTAATTTGGAAAGGAGCTAATCCAGTGTTGCTGTGGACCACGTTGTTGTACACCACTTCAGCGAAGAGTAGTAAGTCCAACCAGTTGTCTTGCTGATAATCCACATAACACTGGATGTATTGTTCCACCATCGCATTGGCCCTCTCCGCTGCTCCGTTCGTGCTTGGATGAAACACTGAGCTAAGTCCTTGTGTGGACCCAATGGACCTCAGGAACTCTTTCTAGAAAATGGCAGTGAACTGGACTCTGTGGTCTGAAATGATCCTCTTGGCCACTCCGTGCAGGCGATAAATGTGTTTCACAAACATTTTCACTAATTTCTTTGTGGATGGCAACCCTGATCAAGTGATGAAATGCGCCTGCTTGAAAAACAAATCAATAACTGTCCAGATTACTCTATTCCTGCTGATGTCTGGGAACTTGATGATGAAGTACATTGCGATCTCTTCCCATGGTCGCCTAGATCTGGCCACTCATTGTAGTAGTCCAGGGGGCTTTCCCGGCCATGTTTTCATCATTGCGCAAGTAGCACAGCTTTTTACATAATCTTCCACTTCTGATTTCATCTTTGGCCACCAAAATTGACACCTGACGAGGTGGAGCATTTTTAGGAATCCAAAGTGGCCTGCTAATTTCACATCATGGCTTTGCTGTAAAACGTCCTGCCTCAACCCTGCAGGGACATACAGTTTGGACCCCTTCCAGGCTAAGCCATCTTTCATTGTTAGGATGTCCTTGTTATTATTGCGCCATGGATCTGCCGGGAGCACTGATTTTATTGCTATTGTCAGCTTATCCTGGCTTTGGGTGGTGACTTGTAGTGCCTTTTGGTGGGAGGAAGAAAGGATGGGGTGAACAACTTCTTCCGTCTTACTGTCGTGCTGCGATTTTCTCGACAAGGCATCCACCAACAAGTTCTTCCCTGCAGGGATGTGTTTCAATTCAAATTTGAACCTTTGGAAGCATTGTGCCCAGCAAACTTATTTTGGGGATAGTCTTCGATGGGCTTTGAGAACTTTGAGATTTTTATGGTCAGTCCAGACCTTGAGCAGCAAGGAAATTTCTCCAACTGAGCAGGGACCATCTGATCGCAAATGCCTCTTTCTCCCAAATGGCCCACTTCTTTTCAGTAGTGGTGAGTTTTTTGGAGACATAAGTACACGGCAAGAGGTGCCCTTTTTTATTCTTTTGCAGCAGCACTGCCGCTGCCGCTACATCACTGGCATCCATTTGGATTATGAATGGTCACTCCGGGTTGGGGTGTTGCAGTATGGGCTCTTGGGAAAAGAGCCGTTTTAATTTCTCAAAGGCTTTTTGACAGTCTATTGTCCACTTTAGGGGTTGGTTTGCTTTTGGCTTTGTTGGGGAAGGCTCCATTTTTAATAGTTCAGTCAATGGGAGGGCAATCTCTGTGAAAGCCAGAATGAACTGCCTGTAGAAATTTGCAAATCCAAGAAAGCTCTTTAGTTGTCTGCGAGTACTTGGAGATTTCCAGTCTAACACAGCCTTCACTTTTCCTGGGTCCATTTCTATCCCTTGTTGGAGATGCAATAACCCAGGGAATCTAGTGAGGTTTTGTGGAACTCACACTTTGACAACTTTGCGTATAGTTTGGTAGCTAGAAGTTTTTCCAGGACTTGCTGTACTTGCTTCACATGTTCTTCCAGGGTTTCAGAGAAGATCAAGATGTCATTGAGATAAACGAGCACTCTGTGGTACAGGTACTCATGTACCACCTCATTTATGTACTGCATGAAAAGTGCAGGTGCTTCTTGTCACCCAAATGGTATGACTTTGAATTGAAAGCTGCCAAGGGGGCAGCTAAAAGAGGTCTTCCACTCATCTCCCTCTCTGATTCCCATGTGGTAATAAGACTCTCTCAAGTCCAGCTTGGTGAACACCTTGCCTTTAGCCAAGTGGTTTAACATATCTTTCATGAGGGGAGGGAATAGATGTTCTTCAGCATACTGCATTCAAGGCTCACAGATCAGTACAGAGAGGAAAGCCACCAGCTTTCTTTTCTCTGAAGGGCACTGAGATACTTTCAACTTTGCTGGTTCAATAAAGCCCTGCTTCAAATTGGTGTCAATGTACTTCCTCAATTCAACCATCTCCTCGGGAGTCATGGAGTACATTTTCGGCTTTGGTAGGGTAGCTCCAGGTTTGAACTCTATTGTGTAATCTGTGGGCTGGTGAGGGGGAAGATAGTTGCAATCTTCCTCACTGAACACTTTTGCCATGTCCCAGTAGTCTTTTGGTACTTGTTGGATCCCTGGGGTTTTTGTGTCTGCTGCAGATGCTGCAGGTTCTGCGCTCTTGGGTTCAATTGTCCCTGGGTGGCACTTTGGCTCCACTGGTGGTAGTGACCCAAATCCAATAATCAATTTCCTAATGCCATCTTCCCACTTTATAGTAAGTGTCCACTTGTCCAGTCATGCAAACCCCAAGATAATTAATTCCGACACCTTTGGAGCCACAATTAATTTGAGGAGCTCTTAGTGGCAGCCTATTTGTAACTTTACCAGTTCAATCATTAGCATGACCAGGGTCCCCTCAATTAGCATTCCATCTACCTGCTCAAACCAAATGGGATGGGCGAGATGCCTTGTGCATATGCCTAGTTGCTTTACAATAGACATGGTGATTAAGCAACAAGTCCAGCTGGTGTTCACGACTGCTTCACCTTCCCCTTCTATCCCCGTTTCAGGTACTTGGAGCTTGGCTTGGATGGCGAAGGGACGGACAGGTGTACTCACCTTTGGGCCATCAACACTATTTTCTTCCTTCAATGTTTTCTCATTGGTTGGACTTTTCATCATCTTAGGTTGGGGATCAGCTTTCTGAGGTTGTTGACCCAGATGACTTTTTTCTGGTGGTTTCCGGGGCCTTCTCGTTACAGTGCTGCAGTTGGTAAACGTGTTTGTGAGATTGGGGCTGGAGCCAGGCACTCTGATGCTCTGTGGCCAGGTTAACAGCAATGGTGGCATTTTATTGCCCCCCCGAGGGAAGGAACCCAGTTGCCTCTCTAAACTTAGGAGCCGCCTCGTCACGATGCTCCGCTATCCATCCTGCAGCTTCCCCCTCTTTCATCCCTTCTGCCATTGTCAAGATTATTTCTCTGTCAGAAAGGGGGTAAGAGCCTGTTGGAGCATTGCAGGTGGAACTGGAATTGGCAGGGGGGGAGTTTCAATCCCTGGGTTGGCCCCTGCCCAGTTATCTGACATGGTGCCATCTGCTGAGGAAAGGCAGATAGGCATCTCTCCCATTCATTACCTGGAGTGTAGAAAGAAAGCCCATCCCAGTGGTGCTTGATTCACAGACTGCAGCCCAAACATTGGTGGCTGGCTAGGGGCCCAAGTCCCTTTCTGCTTGCTGGATTGATTTCCCCATGTTGGTGGCCAAGCAGGCAGCCATTGGTATCTCTCCCATCCATGACCTGTGAAGGTGCTTGATTCACAGGTTGCAGCCCAAACATTGGTGGCTGGATAGAGGGAGATGTTTTTTAAACCCCTTTCTGCTGACTGGATTGATTTCCCCATGTTGATGGGGGATATGTCTGTGGCTCAGCTGCAGAGTACTGGGTCATTTCACTTGTTGCTGTGTGGAAGGAGTAAAAATTTTCACTCCAGTGCATTGCAGATTCTCTGCTAGGGAAGGAGAATATGGGTTGGGCCAGGGTCCACTTAGGTGGTCTTGAGCTAAGGTGGGGGTTGATTCCACTCAGATTTAGCCATTCCAATTGGTCTGGGAGGCCCGTCAGAGAATGCATGAGGGTGGCTGGGATCTCCATTCATCAGATCTGTTGGCCGGTGTCTGCTCTGACCCCCTCCAGTCGTGTGTCGGAGTTTCCCTGGTAACCCCCTCTCTTTCCAGCAGAAATTCCTTAGAGGTAATTAATCCCGAGGCTTTGTCTCACAGAGCTAGTTCCATCTGTGAGGGAGGCCTAGGGGTCGGTTCCTTTCGCCCAGCCTGCAACTGCCACTCCCCTTCTTTGGCTTCTGCAGCCTTAACTACCTCTTTAGAAGGCACATAAATGGTCTCGATAAATATAGTTGATCCATCATCTGTGGCCTTCTCTGCTACTTTTTTTTAATTTCTCCATCTTCACTGAAATTTTGTACTGCCCAGGATTGGGTCAGAACTGGGATTCAATAATAGCTTCCCAAGCCTGGGATAGCTGATGAACTATTTTAAGGGAAATTTTGGTTAATGTCAGGGTTCCAGATAACATCCAAAATTAAATCAAAGTCCAAGGCAAAGTATTACTCAAAGTTTCAATTTATTAAGAGAGACATGTTGGCACATCTGGGAAAACCTGAATCTGAAAGCTTCCCAGTTTTCCCCACTCAAGATCCTGCCACCATACCCACAATCCCATCACATGGTCCAATCTTCTACTGCCATGCTGGCAGTTCCACCCATCCAGTTCTGGTCAGGTGCAGAGGTGTAGAGACAAAGGATGACCTTGGATTCTAGAAAGGAATTTTATTTTGACAACATCACATTCTGCTCCTTACTATTCCCCCTCCCAATTCCCCACTAATGAAACAGCATAGTAAAATAGAATATTAGTGTGGCAGGCCAAAGATTCCAAAAGGAACCGGCTACAGGCCTAACTATTGTCTCTGCATACCAGATGGATGAAGCCACCTGAAGATGCAACCCACATAACACCATGGGGGCTGGGGATTGGACATTCAGCCTGGATTCCTGGGGGGAGGGATTTGGGAATACTTTCAATATGTAATTTTTGTGCCTTTAGCCTCTGATCTTGCTTTACTTTCATGCAATGGTGGGTTTCAAAATTTTTTAGAACCTCTTCTATAGGTGTGACCTGCTTTGTGGGAGTGGCTTGCCAGCCATGTGACTGGGTGGGAGTGGCTTGCCAGCCATGTGACTGGGTGGGAGTGGCTTGCCAGTCATGTGATTGGGTGGGCATGGCCAACTTGTAAAATTAGATGGAGCGGCGACTGGAAGTGCTGACACTGGTGCTGGAGAAGGAGCTGGAGCTGCACGTGAGCAAGGAGTATTTCGGTATTTGTATCGAGTGTGGAAAGGGGGTATATGGGGCCAGCCAAGCGTGCCAGGCCATGGGGAACCTTTGCCATACCAATTGCTTTACATGCTGCTCTTGTGACACACGACCCCCACAGAGAGGGAGGACAAGGACGAGGAGGACAGGGAGCCTGCCCCCCCAACTATCACCAGCTGCCCCAGCCGCATCAGACTCCCTGCACTACTTCCAGGCCCTGCAGGGGAGAAGAGCAAGGAGAACGAGGAACTCCCCTCCCCCAAACTACCACCAGCTCCAGCCGCCTCGGACTCGTGCTAAGCGCCTTCCCTGTGGGGCTCGGATGAATTCCCTGCGGAGCTCGGACGTGGGCCCGGTTTCGGGCCAGGCTGTGAGAAACAGCAGAGGAGAGCCCGTTCTGAACCACTGATCGGGACTTCCAATCTTTTTACCATTCCTAAATTATTTTAATTACCATTGATTTAGGAACTGCATTTTTTAGCTAGTTTGTTGGGTGTATGAGTATATGAATGTGAGGGAAAATGTGGCCACTTTTAATTTAATTATTGTATTATTGTATTTTAATAAATATAAAGAGAGTGAAGAGAGTGTTTGATTGGTGAGTATGATAGGATCGGGGGTGCGACCTGGAATCCCCTCCACTGAGTGCAGAAGCAGAAGGGGATGGGGGCTCAGACTCGTCTCCCATCCTGGAGTGAATGGTACGCGTGGCCTGCCGGGAAGAATGTGGGCCATGGGGGAGGGGGGTCTACGGGGATGGGGGGATGTTGGAGCATTTCGTTTATGACTGGGAGGGGCAGATATGACGGGAGCTGTAGAGCTAGCCATTACCGGGGAAGAAGGACTCGCTACATTACAGCGATTCCTTGTTTCAGCCCCTCAGGCTCAACTCAAGGACCTGGTGGCAGAGGAGTTCAGGGCCCTGGTCTCAGGTTGTTGCTGCTAAATGCCAGGTCGGTTGTGAACAAAGCTCCCCTCATCCGGGATTTAATATTAGACGAGGAGGCAGACCTGGCATGTATAACCAAAACCTGGCTGAGCCAAGAGGGAGGAGTCCCCTTCTCAGAAATGTGCCCAGATGGGTTCCAGGTGCTCTACCAAACACGACACCAAGGAAGGGGTGGGGAGTAGCAGTTATTGTCCGAAGGTCGTTAGTTCCTCGCAGGATGCCCCAGAGATTGTGGGGTGTGACTCTCTCCTCTTGAAGTTGGACCTAGGAGTTCAATTGGGCTTGCCGTTGACGTACCTACCTCCCAGCTGCATCACGACAGCCCTGCCTGTGCTGCTAGAGGCAGTAACCAGGTTGGCAGTGGAGTTCCCCAGACTAATGGTACTGGGGGACTTTAATCTGCCGTCTCTTGATGAACACTCAGATGGGGCACAGGAGTTCATGGCTTCCATGACAACCATGGACTTGACCCAGGTAGTTCAGGGTCCAACTCATAGAGCAGGACACACGCTTGACCTTGTATTTCTCTCGGAGCAGTGGAGATGTGATCTCAAGTTAAGGGGAATAGAGACCTCGCCCTTGTCATGGTCAGATCACTCCTTGCTGAGGCTTGACTTCAGGACGCTACTCCCCCATTGCAGGGAGATGGAGCCGACTAAGTGGTTCTGCCCCAGGTGCCGGATGGACCCAGAGGGATTTCAGAGGGAGCTTGGAGAGATACCTGACTCCCTTGTCCGCAATCCGGCCAAGTCTTTGGTCGCTGCCTGGAATGTTGTGGCGACTGAGGCTCTGGATCGGATTGCGCCTTTGAGGCCTCTCCGCGGCGGTGGATCCAGGAGAGCACCTTGGTTTACCGAGGAACTCTGGGAGATGAAGTGCCAAAAGAGACGCCTAGAGCAACGTTGGAGGGCTAGTAACTCTGAATCTGATCAATCACTATTAAGAGCCTTTATCAGGATCTACCCAGTGGCGATACGGACGGCAAAATGTACGCATTTTTCCGCTCTTATTGCATCCGTGGAATCTCGCCCAGCCGCCCTGTTTAGGATGACCCGCTCCCTCCTGAAAGGTGAGGAGGCGGGGGAACTCCTTCAGGGAAGAGCGGAGGAGTTCGTTCAGTTTCTGTCGGATAAAATCACTCAGATTTGGACAAACCTGGACTCCGCTTGGGCAGTACCAGCCGAGATGCTGAGGGTTAGTCTTAATCGGATTTTCTGGGATGAGTTCGAATTTGTCACCCCTGAGGAAGTGGGCAAGGCCATGGGAGCGATGAGTCCCTCCACCTGTTTATTGGACCCAAGCCCCTCCTGGCTGGTTTCGACCAGCAGAGAGGTGACACGAGGCTGGCTCCAGACGATTACTAACGTATCTTTGCAGGAGGGGGTCTTTCCCGCAACCATTAAATGAAGCAGTGGTAAGACCCCTCCTCAAGAAGCCTTCCCTGGACCCAGCTATTTTGAAAAACTATTGTCCTGTTTCCAACCTTCCTTTTTTTAGGGAAGGTTGTTGAGAAGGTGGTGGCGCGGACTTCTGGGGGAGGAGCCTGCCATCGCCGGTGGCTCAAAGGAGCTGCCCTCAGAGTTCTGGTCTGTATATCTAAAAAATCTATAGATATTTCTCCTTTCAGGCAAGAAAGGGGCAGGGAGGAACTCAGTCGTTAGAATCTCTTTGTAGTTCACAGCCTTTTGTTTTTCGCTGTGAACGGAGAAGAGGTTCAACAAAAACTGAGTATTTTTTTACTCCAGCCAGATCTTCTCAGCTGTTTTTTTCAGCTCAAGGCAGGTCGTCCTCCCCCCTCAGGACAAATCTAAGCTATTTAAAATCGATCCAAGCAGCGACCATTCCTGTGAACCTTTTTGTTTATTATTATTCAAAATACCAGCTTCAATTTTACAAAAAACTCCTTTGTTTAACTGCTTTTCAAAATGGCGATTTTATAGCTTTCGCAGTTGATACATGATATATTTAATCAGCCCTGTTTTCCTGAAGACCTCTCTTTATTAATTGCCAATTACTGAAAGTATTTTATTTTAAATCAAGGTGCCCAGAGACTTTGTTTGTGCTCTTTTTTTCTTTTATAATGGCTCCTAAGTCAAAGCAATCTAAACGTTTTTTTAACAATACATCCCAAGTAATTGCTATAAAGCCACAGTCTTTGCCTTCTATGCCCCCTACTAGAGATTTGTTAACGAAAGAATTTCTTTTTGAAACTCTTAGAGAATTTAGAGAGGAAATGAAGCAACTTATTTCGGAATTATGTGATAAACTTGATGCCAAGATTGCTCAAACAAAGGAGGATACCATCGGGGTTATAACTGTGATGACAGATTATATTGCAGGAATGGAGGATAAACTGGAACTTTTGGAAGAAGCCAATTCTAATCTGACATCTAAAATTGAAATGTTGCAACAGGAAGTTGAAAAGGCAGAGAGACAACTTGTTATGACAAACTATAAAAAGACTGCGTTTGCAATAAGAGTTAGGGGATTGTGTGAAAACGAACAGGAGAATTTGAAGCAGACCTTTTTTGAGGCTTTCAGTCGTTTGGTGGGAAGTCCGGGACTCAACTTTGATTGGCAGATCCAAAAAATTTACCGCCATAATTCGTGGACAGCAAAACAGAGACAGCTTCCGAGAGATATAATTATATATTTTGCCACAAAAGAATCCAGAAACGTGATACTACAAGAGTTTTACAATAACAGGCTGCGAATTGATGGACAGGACTTGATCGTTTTTAAAGAAATACCACCCCAAATGTTAAGAGCCAGGAGAGACTATGTTTTCCTAACTAAAGAACTTAGAAATAATCAGATACAGTATAGATGGAAGGTGCCATTTGGTATTATAGTTACACTTGATGATCAAAAACATCGCCTCAATTCAGTTTGTGAAGCTCGGGACTTTTACTATAAGATCTTAAAGGCGGGACTTCCTGAATTACCCGGACTTGGAGAAAGACAAGGAGAAGTAGAAGAGAAACAACCAAACACACAACTACAAGGCGGGAGGTATCGTTTTTCCCCTCCGGAAGGGCAGAAGAGCAGAGAACAAGGATTTAGTTATGCTTCCAAAACATTTGCTTAATTTTAACCTGAATAATACTTTGTGACTCTGTCTTGTATAAAATGGTATAGTGGTATACCGATGAAGAGACATTAAGGCTGAAAGAAATGATGCTGATTTCCTCGGAAAATATACTGTATGGGACTTGAAAAAGACTTGATGGATAATTTTGAATTTTTATATAAGTTGTTTATGTTTTATTCTCTAGGGTGAGGAGGGCGGAGATTGTGATGCTTTTGGATTGTGGTTTAGGTTGAATGGAGTTGGGAAGGGTGGCGCAGATGGGAGGGTAGTGAAGGTTTAATTAGAGCTTATTTTGAGCCAGAAAGTATGTTGATATTTATAGAAATTCTTATTTGAATATAATGTTTGGAAGGAGATACTCAGGGAGTTCGAAGGAAGGCGGAGCAAATATGAGAGGAGTACGGATGATAATAAAATATATATATGGACACGGGTAGAGGCAGGATGAGAGGAGTTGGAATGGAAACCGAGAGAAATATTTGAGGTGTTTAAATTGCTTTATAGAGAAGAAGGTAAAAGGGACAAATTAAAGGTATGCATATTTAGATAAAGAGATAAGGCCCCTAGCTAGAGTAGAATTTTATTTGATTAACTCACTTGGTTTCAACATAGTTTGAAATCCTGCAAGTAATAAATTAATTGAGATTAGGAATGATGCACACCGCTTAAGTTTTAATAATGATGGGAAGCTGAGCTTAAGGTAGAGAGTTTATTGATTTTTCTCTTTTTTTTCTTTTTTTGGGTTTTTTTATTTTATTTTATTATTCCTTTCTTTTTTCCTTTATTTTTTATTTTTTAATTTCTAATCTAATTGGTTTTAATATACTCCAGACTGTGCTTGATAAAGAGTTATGTCGGGAATGGGACCTGGGAAGTCGAATGGGGGCTAGGGAGGGGGGTTCACGGGGGGAGGGAGGTAGGGTGGAAATATAGAATCAATTTCCAAAACAATGAATGCACTTGTATACTGTTGCTCTTTTTTCTTTTTTTCTCTTTTCCTTTTATTTTCCTTTTTTTTTTCTTATAATTTTAGTGTAAATTACAAAATGAATAGATTAATGAATAGTAGAAATACACCGAAGTGAGGAGTAGAGGGAAAGAAGAGGGAGGAGTCAAGAGGGAGTGAGAGGGGAATGTAAGGAGGGTGAGATGGAGGGAAGGGGAGAAAGGAATGTCTGAGGCGGAGGGGAAGTAGAAGAGGGGAAGGCTGGAGGGGAGAAATGAAAGTTGGAGGGGGAGAAGAAAGGGTGTATGGAGGATAGAAGTGTTATGAATTGTGTTTATTGCTTTCTTAATTGCACAGTATTTAAGTGATTGTATAAAAAAGGAAAATGAAAATGAAATAAAACAGTTTTCAACAGAGAAGGTGGTGGCGCTTCAACTCCGACAGACCTTGAATGAAACGGATTATCTGGACTCCTTTCAGTCTGGTTTCAGGCCTGGGTACAGCACGGAAACCACTTTGGTCGCCCTGACCGATGATCTCTGATGGGCCAGGGATAGAGGACATTCCTCTATCCTGGTGCTTCTTGACCTCTCAGCGGCCTTCGATACCATTGACCATGGTATCCTTCTGCGACGCCTAGGGGAGGTGGGAATGAGAGGCACCGTTTTACGGTGGTTCTCCTCTTATCTCTCTGACAGGTCACAGTCGGTGTTGGTCGGGGGGCAAAGGTCGACCCCTAGGCCCCTCAAATGTGGTATGTCATAGGGTTCAGTCTTGTCCCCCCTCCTATTTAACATCTACATGAAGCCGCTGGGTGAGATCATGCAACCGCACGGGGTAAAGTACCATCAATACGCAGACGCTACTCTACTGTATCTGTCTGCCCTGTGCCAGCTCAGTGTAGCAGCGGACGTGATGTGCCGATGCCTGGAGGCTGTTAGGATCTGGATGGGGGTGAACAAACTTGTGCTCAATCCCGATAACACTGAGTGGCTTTGGATGCTGCCCCTGAAGGACAGCTTAGACAGTCCATCCTTAACCCTGGGGGGTGAAAATTTATGCCCCTAAGAGAGGGTCCGCAATTTGGGGGTCCTCCTGGATTCGCAGCTGAAACTGGAACATCATCTATCGGCTGTGACCAGGGGGGCCTTTGCTCAGGTTCATCTGGTGCACCAATTGCGGCCCTATTTGGATTGGGAGGCACTTCAAATGGTTACTCACGCCCTTGTCACCTCAAGGCTGGATTATTGCAACACGCTCTATATGGGGCTACCCTTGAAAAGCGTTCGGAGACTGCAGTTAGTCCAGAATGCGGCCGCATGAGTGATATTGGGTGCACCGAGGTATACCCACATTACACCTGTCCTCCGCGAGCTGCACTGGCTACCAATTGGTCTCCGGACGCAATTCAAGGTGTTGGTTATTACCTTTAAAGCCCTACATGGCTTAGGGCCAGCGTACTTTCGAGACTGCCTACTGCCACATACCTCCCAGCGGCCAGTAAGATCCCACAGATTGGGCCTCCTTCAGATGCCGTCAGCCGGACAGTGTTGGCTGGTGGGCCCCTGGAGGAGAGCCTTCTCTGTGGCTGCTCCGACTCTTTGGAATCAGCCATCCCCAGAGATCCGGACCATACCCACTCTCATGGCCTTCAGGAAAGCTGTAAAAACCTGGCTGTTCCGGCAGACCTGGGGCTGTTGACCTCACTGTTGAGGTCCAGACCCGATTAGAATGAATGTATGTGGTGTTGCGATTTTAAACCGTTTTTTCCCCTCTCTTTTTTTGTAAGCCGCCTGGAGTCCTTCGGGATTGGGTGGCATATAAATTTTACAAACAAACAAACAAACAAACAAACAAACAAATAAATAAATAAATAAATAAATAAATAAAATGTGGTGAAACTCATTTAACAACACTCTTGCTTAGCAACCAAAATGTTGGTTCAGGAACTCTGGCATTGAAGTGTGCAAGTCTTAAAGCTGTCAAGTTACAAGACCCTTGCACCCCTAACCCTTTAGAAAAAAAAACCCAGGGATGTTCAAACTTGACAGCTTTAAGACTTGTGGACTTCAATTCCCAGAATTCCTCCTCCAGTCATGTTGCTCAGGAACTCTGGCATTGAAGTGTGCAAGTCTTAAAGCTGTCAAGTGACAAGACCCTTGCACCCCTAACCCTTTAGAAAAAAACCCCAGGGATGTTCAAACTTAACATCTTTGAGACTTTAAGGTTTAGATAGGACTCTTAGAAGTGGGTGGGGCAATTGGTGAGCCAGCCAATCAGTGAGTGGTGGGCGGGGCAAGTGTGGTGCGGACGGGTGGGCGGGAAGAGAGCTGGAACCGGTTCTAAATGGCACAGTAGATTTTTGGAACCTCTTCTGTAGAAGAGGTTAGAACTGGCAGGAACCCACCTCTGCTTTCGCAGCTATCACTTCATATCCAGTAAAAGTACCTTTTCTCTAAAACTATGGAGTTGGGGGTTTCCTTTCTTATGCATTGAAGGAGGCAATCTGACAAAATGTTATTTTGGCTACACATCTCCATACCATCCCCCCTCCTAGTTTCCCATAGTTAATATGTTTCAATATGTGGCAGGCTTGAGGCCCTGTATCCCGATGGCTTCCAAGCCTGGCAAGGGAATCATTTCACCTTCCAGCTGCCTAGTACTTTCCCTTCAGATATGCTGGACTTTAACCTGGAATGTGATTCATCTGATCCTGGAAATTTAATTTAATTCCCAGTCATTTTCCTATTAACTTCCCCTTTCAATTCTGCCCTTTCATCAGCTTGTTGCAGTTGCTTGGAGAGAAACATGCTATTTTCTTAAAGAAACTTAGCTAAAATAAGATTTGGAAATTCAGATAAATACAATACAAATAAAATTAATGTTATGTTATTAAAACTTACTGTATTACCGTATATACTCAAGTATAAGCCGAGTTTTTCAGCCCACTTTTTGGGCTGAAAAAAGCCGCCTCGGCTTATACTCGAGTCAGTGAAAAATTTGCCCGAAATGGAGGAGAAAAAGGGGCGGGGCCATGCCGCTGGGTGACGCTCGTGAATGGCCCGGCGCCCCTGTGAGTTTCCCCTCCCTCTGTGTCAGTTTGCCGCGCAGCGCACCATCCCCCCTCCTCACGTTCTAATGTAATGCAGGGCTGTCTTACGATTCCCCTTCCTCCCCCTCCTGCTGCTCTGCAACGATGTCCACCTCCTCCTTGTTATGGCAAGCAGCCACATAGCGATGTCCCACCTCCTCTGGTACAGTGATCCAATGATAGGAATCACTGTGCCATGTGTCATAGGAGGCGGGACATCGCTCCCGTGGCTGCACGGGACATCCTTACCGGTAGCTGCCACATTTCCCACCCTAGGCTTATACTCGAGTCAATAACTTTTCCAGTTTTTGGTGGTAAAATTAGGTGCCTCGGCTTATATTCGGGTCGGCCTATACTCGAGTATATACGGTAAGTTGATGGGAAGCAGTGGCTAAGATGCTGAGCTTGTCAATCAGAAAGATTGGCAGTTCAGCAGTTTGAATCCCTAATGCCACATAATGGAGTGAGGTCCCTACTTGTCCAAGCTTCTTGCCAACCTAGCAGTTCGAAAGCATGTAAAAATGCAAGTACAAAAAATAGGAACCACCTTGGTGGGAAGGTAACAGTGTTCTGTGTGCCTTTGGCATTTAGTCATGCCGGCCACATGACTAAATATATCTAAATATAAATATATCATAAATATAAATATAAATATATTATAAAAATATAAAATATAATATAATATATTATATTATAAATATAATATAAATATATCATACTACAAAAATACATTAAAATATAACAAACTAATAGCAGGCAAGCCCTCCTTTTTTAAAATATTGAGATTTAGATCTGGAATATTTGTATTGACCTAAGGTACATCTCTGATGCATCTTTAAGATGCTTTGGATAAACTAACCAGTAATTCTCTGACTTCTGGTTTACTAACTGAGTCTTTTTAAATGACTTTAGAAACTATGCTGAGTAGCAGTATTATACAGTTTTACACAACATTGAATAGGAAAGCTTTTCTGGAATGCTGACAAGCCCCTGAAACTAGCTTTGTGGGTTTGATTTAAAAATAACAACATTTGTTTTAGTCAGTGTGAGATGGACTTCTAATTGTTTCTAGTTACCCAGATGTGAAATTGCTCTTCATTAAACAGCAATTTCACTAAAATCCATTAGCGTTTTTCCTTGTTTTCTTTAGATAACATGTGTTTTTAAATTTGCAGCTAACACATGTTGGGAGGAAATTTACTTGTTCAAAACAAATGTTAATGCATGAGGTCACAATATCACTTTTTTTTCAACAAGAAAGCAACAATAATCTCTTTCTGGCAGACTAGTCCCATAATGACCTGTGCTGCTTCTTGTGCAGAGCATCCATTTCAAGGTCTTCTTTTAAAATTGATCTTCTTAGAATTACACTCATATTTAAATGTCCATGAATCTCAGGGCACAGTCAAGCATTATATACATAAGCATAGAACTGTCAATACCTTTTTTTTTATGAACAGCAGGTTCTGCATGAAGAAGTAGAGGATGATACAGTATCTGCCACTTTCTGTTTTAATTTGTTCCCAACATAATGCCATGACCCCTGTGGGATTACATGTTGATGTTTACAAGGATAAAAAGGCATTTGTAAGTCCCAAAAGGAAATAAATGAGAATGGACATTGAAAACTACAGCATTCTCCCAGTTCATTTTTATTTCTATAGAATTGTGGATAAGAATTATGAATTCTATGAGCTAAAGCAGCTATAGTGTAATGTAAAATTAAAGAGGAGATGGTTATATTTTCTTCCATGTTCACATATCACTGCTTAAAAAATTAGGACCCCATCAGATACAATTTGTCATCATAGACAGAATTAAGTGGAGTTAATTCTTTCACTATAAGATGTGGGCTTGGAAAATGCTTAGGCTTGGCTGGATTACACCTATGTTAAAAATAATGCAACATTTTTATCTAGCTCTTGTGTGAAAAATCTCACGGAGCAACTTAAAGGCAAACATTAAAGGTATTTGGAAAAAGAATGGAAAGAGAGAAGGGTAAAATGACACTAGTTTTAGTTCTGGATTGCATTACTACATTCATTTAAATGATTTTAAATGCTTCAAAAAATTCACATTTCTTTCAATTAAAAACTAAAACATTTTATGCTGTTTTTTTTTAGTTGGGCAGCATATTTTCAACATGAATAAAATTCAGCATAGATAAGTTTGAAACCACTAGATATTGAAAGGACATATATGACTAAAAACAGGATTTACTCAGCTGACCAGAAATATTCTTAGGACATTGAATTGGATTTCAGGTGATGGGAATATTTTTAAAACAACTGAAAGAAATATACCTTACCCAGCTTTATAAGTATCAACAAAGTCAAATAACTGCAAGTTTCCATAGCATGCGGTATCATATCTTGGGATAAAATGTATTTAATTGCAATTTAATATAGGATAATATAGTAATGTAATTAATATAGGGATGTGGTGGCTCAGTGGCTAAGACGCTGATCTTGTCAATCAGAAAGGTCAGCAGTTTGGTGGTTCGAATCCCTAGCGCTACATAACGAAGTGAACTCCCATTACTTGTCCCAGCTTCTGCCAACCTAGCAGTTCAAAAGCATGTAAAAATGCAAGTAGAAAAATAGGAACCACCTTTGGTGGGAAAATAACAACGTTCTGTGCGCCTTCAGCGTTTAGTCATGCCAGCCACTTGACCATGGAGAATGTCTTTGGACAGCTCTGGCTCTTGGGCTTTGAAACAGAGATAAGCACTGTTGGGAATGACTAGCACATATGTGCAAGGGGAACCTTTACCTATAGGATAATATACAGTGTTCAATAGCATGGTTTAGATAATTATTTCAATTTTCTGAATATAAATTTCTGAAATGAACAATCTAGACAAATGTCTTTATATTATGTAGCAAACTAAAGCAGAGTACTGCCTAATGTCAGTTTAGTATGTTACAACTGAGAGCCAATTTGGAGTTGTAGTTAAGGCACTAGGCTAGAAACCAGGAGACCATGGGCCCTAATCTACCTTGGTTACATACAATGAAATAGAAGAAATATAGCCAAGGGGGTGCACTGATTAGATTAAGACAAGGGAGTAAAAAAAAAAATTCTCCACTGCTCACTGGTTCAGAAATTATTTCTTCAATATAATCTACAAGGTTGTTGTAAGGACACATTAAGAAAAGAAATGAAGATGCTTCCGGTGGTGATGTTGAGACGAGCGGAGGAGTAGGGAAACCCTAGGACTAATGAGGTTGAAAGCGACCGCCCGTTATGATGTGGGGATACCCTTTTAATCCGGCGTGCAAGCGTCTGCCTTGTTTCAATGGCGGACTTGAAGTTTTGACAAACTGTCTAAAAGGGGAAAGAAGAATTTAATCAACTTGTTGTTGTGTCACCGAATGGATTAGTGGACTGGCTTGCGAGTGAAACAGCGGTGAGTGTGGGCAGAAAGGGAAGATCGCAGAAGAGAACGGGCAAAGCAGAGTGTCTCCAGAAATTTGGGTGAGAGAGCCCTATAACCAAGAGGCCACTTGGAGTAGGGAGAGCGACAGACTTTTAAAGGCAAAGACTGGCCCGAAGAACTAATTAGCATAAGTGAGGGATCGATCGGAGGGGAGACAACAAGAAAGAGCACGAACTGGCTCTAGGTCATACAGATTCAAGTAGTGGAAGAAACTGAGAAAGAAGGAGGACTTGGAGAACTGTGGTATGCTTGAGAGCAGCGTTTGACAGACAGTACTTAGGAAGAGAAGAGAACAACTAAACAGAAGGGGAAGAGGTTGATGCAACAGCTGTGCTGAAATTATTTAGAACTATTTAGAACAGAAGAACGTGGAAAATTCTGCAAAGACTGAAAAGAAAAGTAACTCAACCCAGAACTTAAAGAAAAAGTGGTGAATGAACTGACTGCATAAATAGTTTAGTGAAATAAGTTACAGTTATATACAATATTTATATATAATATTTATACCTACAAATAAGTATTTAAATCAATATTTATATTCATAAACAAGTAAATGGAAAGCTTGTGGATATCCATATGTATGTATGTATGTATGTATGTATGTATGTATGTATGTATGTATGTATATGTTTATGTTATAAATGCCTATCTGTTAAATTCCAGTAATCTTACTAAGGATATAATGAAATAATCACACCTTTAAGATATAGTACTGCTGATATGAATGAGCATTGAGACTTTCTCTCACTGTCCTTCCCACTCTCTATTTGTTTCTATTTGTTTTCTCCTTTTTACTATTACCAGTTATTATTGAATAACGTGTAGATAGATAGATAGATAGATAGATAGATAGATAGATAGATAGATAGATATTATTTAAGTTGCTTACTCTGTTTTAAGACTGTTTGTATATTAATATAGATAGAACAAGCTAAGTTTTCTCTTCTAAATTACAGTTCTTGGATTCCTTCCTTTCTTCCTTCTTCCTTCCCTCCCATTCCTTCCTTCCATCCTTCATTCATCCCTTCCTCCCACCCTCCCATTCCTTCCTTCCTTCCATCCTTCCTTTATCCCTCCCTCCCATTGAAGCATTGAATACATCAGTTCAATAAGTGCATCTCAATTGCACCCATCTTAAGTACTGTGCAGATACTGTAACTTATATAAGGGAAGGAGAAATAAGAATAATCACCCATGTCTTCTTCGCCAATTTAATTCCTACTGCATTGCATTATCAAAGTAATATTGACAAAATATTAGTACCTATATTGTCAGGACAGAGAAAAGGTGCCTAGGTATCTGCACTAAAGTCCCTTCCACAGAACCACTGGTTTTACGTAATCATTTAAAAGAGAAAGATATTGGATGTTAATTTGGAATAACATATATAAGATATTAAAAGAACAAGATAAAATTTTAAAAGAGATGGTGAATATCACAACAACAGCACTGAGATCTGGGAAAAAGACAATTGTAAACCCAGTGACAAATCCAGCGACAAAGGTATTGATTGCTTCTCCAGCATCCAAAAGGTCAACCGAAGAAATGACTACAATGGAAAAACCAAATTCTGAATCGAATATTGAAAATGTGCAGACAGCACTGCTAACCATCCAAGAGACTATGATTAAGCTTCAAGAGGCAGTAACTAAAAACCATGAAATGAAAATGGATATGAATGAAATGAAAATAGAGATGAGTGAAATGAAAAATGAAAAATGAAGTTAAAAACAACATACAGAAATTAGATGACAAAATAGGAATTATACAACAAACACTGGAAAAAAATGAACAGTCAATAAAAGCGATAGAAAAAAGAATACAAACAGAGAAGAAACTAGACTTAGTTGAACAGCAGATGAAAACATCAAGCAAAAACTTAGAAGACTCTCTCATCCACCTGGAAATGGACTGTGTAGCATTTTACCTTCGATTCCAGAATGTAACAGAGACAAAAGAGTAAGACCTACCAATGATAATGTCGGGAGTAATAGCAGAGATGTTAAAAAGAGATAGACATGAGATTCTAAATGAGTTGGACGATATATACAGGGTAAGCACCAATTATGCCAGAAAACACCAATTGCCCAGAGAAGTACACATCAGATTCACGAGGAAAAAAGTAAGAGGTATAATTTATAAAATAACAAGAGATGAGCCAATGATGTACAAAGGGAAAGAGATACAAACCCTGAAACAAATCCCGTGAAGAGTGAGGGAGCAAAGGAGAAAATATCAATTCCTGGTGACACAACTGATTAAACGACATATACTATTTAGGTGGTTGGTTGTTGGTAAACTAGCAGGAGAAAAGAATTAAAGTTGACAATTTGGAGAAGGCACAGGATTTATATGAGCAACTAGTACGTCTGGAAGAGGAACAGAGTAGTAAGGAGGAGATGGAATATAGAAGCCAGGAAGAACAACAACAGATAAAAAGGGAAGAACAGGGAGAGGGTAGTAGGGAGGAAGAAGAACAACAGAGAGAGAAGGAAGTGAGACCAAAAACAAGGAGCCAAAAAAGAAACTAGAGTTAATAAAAAACAAAGACAGGTAGAGAATTAGGAGGATGGAAGAAGAAATTCAATTATTGTCAGTAAATATTAACGGTTTAAATTTGTCAACAAAAAGAAAGCATATTTGAGCAAAATTAACAAAACAAAAGGCAGATATAATATGCTTACAGGAAACACACCAGGGGTGGGTTTCAAAAATTGTTGGAACCTACTCTGTGGGTGTGGCCTCCTTTGTGGGAGTGACTTGCTGCCCATGTGACTGGATGGGAGTGGCTTGCCGCCCATGTGACCAGATGGGAGTGGCCTGCCACCCATGTGACCTGGTGGGAGTGGCCAAGATGATGTTATTACTAGATATTACTAATTACTAGATATTATTAATATTACTAGATCGTTATTAATGCATAGATAACTGCAGGACATTACACACCCACCCACACACACACAAACTATGACAGTGCCAGGAAAACACCAAAAAAATAAGAACCCCCCCCCCAAAAAAAAGACTGCCAATGAAACCAGTTTTTTTTCCTAAGCCTAAGGACAGGAAAGACAAAGTCACTGGAATAAAAACCATCAAGGCAATGTGGAAAATTATAAAGGACAGGTGCTCACAGAACCATCAACCACCTCAGAATTACCTAAACAAGGAAAGTGAAACACACTAAATCTGGCAAAGCTGCCTTGCAACAAACCTGGCCTGCCCACAGAAAAGCAACTGTGATGTACCCGTGGTTCATCCATGAGGCCAATGTTGAGAAAAGACATGGACACGAGCTTTCTCGGGATGGAGCGACCCAGATTGGGGGTCTGGTAGCCCCTTTTATTGAGATAGAACAAAGGCAGGAGGAGCAATAGCATGTGATTAAAGACAGCCTGTAAAACTACAATTGCTAATCTACTGCTCAGGGAAATTCTGTCTATATATGGTCAAATCCTGGAGTCGTTGGGTAAGGCACATCTAGAGTGAACTGTCAGGCTGTTATGTTATGCACTATCAGGATATCAGGATGTTATGGAGTTTGTTTCCTGTGGTTCAGCGTGGCTGCGCATGCCCTGTTATGCATTGGGCCATGGGTGACCACCACGCCTACACACGGAGTTATGTGAAGCAACCACTTTGAGACACATAAACCTGGTCTGAACACTTAAAAGCAACATACTGCATCACAAATATAACATTTGCAAAAAGGAATAGCATTTCTTGTAATAAACATTCTATAAACAATAAATAAATAAAAATTCCCTAAAATAATTAAAAACCACCACGTTCAGAGAACACCAAAGGACCCTACAGTCCTCTCCCTCCTTATCTTTTTCTTTTTGTCCTAACTTTCTCCTCCTTCCCCCCCCAACCCCACTTCCTTCTAGCACTGATGATGTTACCTAGTTTGGTAATGAAATGCCTGTAAGAAAACCACCAAGCTCAGAAAGCAGCAAGGATCCCTAGGAGATCTGAACTAGGAGTGCTGGAAGGAGCTCTCACAGGGCGAAGAGCTTCCCGCTACAGGCACAATCTATCTGCAGCTGTAAATGACTGCAAGCAGCAGCTTCAGGCACCTGCTCGCAGCTGACAGTTACGTTTGGGAGCAGAGGTGGCGGCAGTGGAAGCAGGCACAGCACAGGATGTTCCAGAGCCCAGGCACTTTTGGAACCTTCGCAGGGCCAGGACGACTGGAAAACAAGCCCACCGCCGCTTCCGAGTGCCACATCTTCGCTCCGCAAGTGGCAGACGCGCCTGTTGCGAGGCCCTTCCCATGCTCCAGCCTGGCCAGGGAAGACAGGAGCCCTTCATGCCCACCAAGCCTCCTCATGACGTGCCACCTCGGTCATGCCAGGACAACGTTTCACCCACCCGCCAGCCTGCCCACTGAGTGGTGGCTGGGTAGGCACCGGTGAGCCACGCTGCCCCGACCACGTGGTGCCCACTGCTCACCTAGAAGGCAACATCGTGAAACTGCTGCTGAGTGAGGACTGGCTGGGCAGCACCCCCCATTAACCACCCTCTCCTGGGCCATGCCTGCGCCCCTACCTGGCCCGCCTGCTGAGTAGGAGGTGGCGGGGATGCATTGCTAGGCAGCCGGCAGGGTGGAAGTGGGTGCGGTGCTGCCGCATTTGCCCTTGGGGCTTTTCTTATGGACATGTTGGCTGGCGCTGCTTCAGGGCGCCCCGGGCGCTGGCTCCTCTGAGTGCAGCCCATTCCCCCTCCCAAGAAGACTGTTTTCTTTTTAAAAACGCCTCTGCAGATGATCTTGAAAACCTGTGAGGTTGCTTTGAGAGGGGGAAGACAGGCAGCATTCCCCCACCCCATCCCTGGTTGCCTGCAGACTTGGAGCCTGCAGCAACTTGCACAGTAAAGGCAATTAAGAACTTCTCTCGCTCGTGAGATTTTCTTTACTGTGCAAAGGCTTGCTTTAAGGCTGCAGGCTCTGAGGCTGCAGGCACCCAGGGAGGGGGGCAGGGGGAAATGCTGCCCATCTGTCCCCTTCTAAAGCAACCTTGCAGGTTTTCAAGATCATCTGGAGAGGCATTTTTTAAAAAGAAAATCCTGAAAAGCCACAAGATCTGGAGACGCGGGCAGCCAGTCTTTTTTTTGGGGGGGGGGGAATCCCCAGAACCAGGAGTGCAACCCGCATGGCTTGTTCAAAGAGCAAAAGAAAGGGACAGGAGAGGAGTTCGGCTGTTTGAAAAGCCCGGCTTGGAACTCCTCTCCTGTTCCTTCTTTTCCTGTCTGTACATGCAGTGCAGGTTGCGCTCCCTTTTCTTTCATAGCCAGCTTGTTTCCAATTGGGGGAGGGGGGAAGAAATCTATTTTTTCCATCCCTCTCCATGGATCCCCACCCCAATTGGAAACTAGCTGGCTATGGAAGACAAGGGAGCACAAACCGCACGGCTTGTTCAAACAGCAAAAGAAGGGACAGGAGAGGAGTTTGGCTGTTTGAAAAGCCCTGCTTGGAACTCCTCTCCTGTTCCTTCTTTTCCTGTTTCTACATGCCGAGCAGGTTATGCTGCCTTGTTGGCAAGGGCGCTTTGCAGCAACAGGGGCTAGGAGCGGTACCGGTGTTCCCAGAAGTTAATTACTTCCGGGTTCACCAACCATCCGGTTCATGTGAACAGGGGTGATCCGTGAGGAACCCATCCCTGAAACACACATTAAAAAACAAGATATAAAATACCTGAAATGTCCTAAATTAGGAAAATTATATGCAGCATCAGCAGAAGAAAAGGGATAGCGATATATGTTAAAGATGGGATAAAGACAAATTTAATTTATGCAGACCCAAAGGGAAGAATATTAATGATAGAGATATGGATAAATCAAAAATCAATACTACTGGTAGCAATATACGCCCCAAATGAAAATCAGAAGGACTTTTATAAAAATTACATGAAAAAATTAGAGAAATTGGAGTGGGAATATCTGCATAATAGGAGATAATAATGCCATAGTAGACAGTAAAAAAGATTACGTAAGTGACAAAAAAAACTAAAAATAAAAAAAGGAATACCAATAACCTGTTTTGAGATGATGGAGGAATTAAACTTGATAGATATTTGGAGAAAAATGGAACCAGAATTTTTTTTTTTACCTTTTTTCCCCCTGATATTATTTTTATTACATAGACAACACATACACACAACAATGAAAAAAAACACACAACCCCCCCCCCCATCATCACATACCGCATGTCGTTTGGTTACAGGTGTTTTAACATTTATCATTCTTATACATTTATTATTTCATTTAATAGGTTATAATATACAGTTTGGGTTGCTTTATTTACCATCCCTTCCTCCTGTTGTAACACCGCCTTATTTTCCCTTTCTTTCTCCCTCCCTCCCTTCTCTACTTTCTTCCTTCCTCCTCTCCTTTCCCTTCCTTCTTCCTGTACCTTTCTCCTATTCCTGCTCTTCTCTTCCCCTTCCTCCCCCCTCTCCTCCTCTTTCTCCTCCTTTCCATCCTCCTCGTCCTTACCTCTTTCTTTCCACCCTCTCTTCCTTCTCTACTTTCTTCCTTCCTCCTCTCCTTTCCCTTCCTTCTTCCTGTACCTTTCTCCTATTCCTGCTCTTCCTCTTCCCCTTCCTCCCCCCTCTCCTCCTCTTCTCTCCTTTCCATCCTCCTCTCCTTACCTCTTTCTTTCCACCCTCTCTTCCTTCTCTACTTTCTTCCTTCCTCCTCTCCTTCCCTTCCTTCTTCCCGTACCTTTCTCCTACGCCTGCTCTTCCTCTTCCACTTCCCTACACTCTCTCCTCCTCTTTTCTCTCCTTTCCATCCTCTTCTCCTTACCTCTTCTTCTTTCCCCCGTCTTCCTTTCATTCTCTCCCTCCTCTCTCCCTTTCTTTTCTATTGTTGTTGGTGTGTCTATTTTGAATCTCAGTTTATGTTTCCTTGGGATGGTATTTCCGCCAACCCAAACATAATTTAGTATCATTTCTTATTCCCTTACCTATGCTAATATATCCTAACTATATTTCCCCCCCTCACACACACTTTGTATCTCTCTGTTGTATATATACTTATATATTTAATACACACAACAATAAAAAAACACAAAAAAAAACACAAAAAGAAAAAAAACCATCATCACATACAGCATGTCGTTTGGTTACAGGTGTTTTAACATCCATATTCTCGAATAATATTTACCATTTCAGATTTTTTCATCTAGTATAACTAAATACCTCACTTTCATTCTACAATATATATTCAGTTACCATTAGTATATTTTTTCCCAGAAAATATGCTTATGTTCATTATTATCCTTGTACATCATACTTTCAAACAGAAGTCTTATTCCTTCATTTTTCAACAAAATATTCTAAATAGTTGCTACATATATATATCGATTTTCAATTATTCCCTTATTAAAATTATTTATCAACAACAAGATATCATTATCGTACGTTCTTAACGTTATACATTATATCACCAGTTCTCTATTAAGTATACATAAAATCATTATTATCCTTATCCTTTTTAAAGCAAAAAGTTCTAAAGTATTCAGTTCATAGATATATTAATTTTTCATTGTATCATTGTTAATTATTTCACAGCATGATTGTGTTATCATTTAGCTTCTTCAGTTAGAGCATGAGTAAATCATTTTTCATTTCCAAGTATTTTCCCCCCAGTCACTGATAAAACAAGTCCCATATCTTATAAAATTGCTCGTCCTCTTATTCTCTAATTTCAAGTGTCAATTTACTCATTTCAGCACAGTCCATTATTTTTCGAATAACTTCTTCCTGTTTTGGTATTGTTTCATTTTTCCAGCTTTTTGCTAATACGATTCTGGCTGCTGTTAACACATTTACAATCAGATATTTTAAGTCTTTGTTATAGATTTCTGGTATGATCCCCAATAAAAAGACCTCTGGTTTAAAGTCTATTTGTTTGTGTGTCATTTTCTCCACCCACATGTGGATTTTAGTCCAGTATCTTTTAGCTTCAATGCAAGTCCACCACATGTGGTAATATGAGCCCGGTATCTGATGACATTTCCAACACTTTTCTGATTTATTCTTGGACATTCTTGCACTTCTGGTTGGGGGTAGATGCCACCTGTAAACATCTTATACAAATTTTCTCTATATGCAGTAGACATTGTCATTTATAATTTTGAGACCACAGTTTCTGCATTTCTCTAAATCAATCCCATACCTAAAATTTCCCCCAAGCTATCATAGTTTCTTTGACTTGTTCTTCTTGTAATTTAACCTCCAATAAATATCTGTATAGTTTTTTAATTACTTTTTCATCAGTACCTGTTAAAATTTTATCTAACTGAGTCATTTTATTGTAAAAACCTTTGGATTTTCTATCTTCATTATATCTAGATTGTATCTGTCCATATGAATACCAGTTCATTTCTATCCCTTCTTGTTTCAACTCTTGGATAGATTTGAGTTCACCCTCTGCATTCAATAATCAACATATCTACCTGTTTGTTCCTTTTTATATATTATTGGATATGAAAATGCTTCAATTGTTGATATCCAGACTGGAATTTTAAGTATTGTAATCTTTTACCTTTTCCCAGTTTAATAACAACGCCTCCCCTTATATAATGTCTTCTAAATAACCATGTGCTTTAGTTCCCTTATACCATAAGAAAGCATGCCATCCCAACAGTAAATCATGACCTTCTGCATTCAATATTCTAGAGTTTTTTTAATGATATCCACTCCTTAATCCACATCAAGTTTGTTGCTTGGTAATATAGCTCCCAATCAGGTAGGCCAAATCCTCCTCTAATTCTAGCATCTTGTAGCAATTTAAGTTTTATTCTAGCTTTTTTTCCTTGCCAAATAAACTTCAAAACTATTTTATTTAAATCTTGAAAAAAATCCTTACCCAATCTGATTGGGATTGTCTGAAACAGATATAAAATTCTAGGTAAAATGTTCATTTTAATTGTAGAGATTCTTCCCATCATTGATAGGTGCAGATTTTCCCATTTCATCAGTTGAGTCGCTATTTGTTGTTTTAGTCTAGTATAGTTGTCCTCCTTAAGAATGCTGCATCTAGGTGATAAGTATATCCCCAAATATTTAACCTTACTTGTAATTTGAATCTGCAAAGTTTCTGACAACTCTTCCTTTTGTGTTGCTGGCATATTCTTTGTCATAATCTTTGTTTTGTCTTTGTTATTTTCAAGCCTGCTACTTTTCCATATTCCTCTATTCTTTCTAGCAGTTTGGGTGCTGTTTCTAGTGGATCTTCAAGAATAAAAACTAGATCATCTGCAAACGCTTGTAGCTTATATTCTTCTTTCTTAATTTTCATTCCTCTTATTTCTTCCCCTTCTCTGATCTTTCTGTTTAGGATATTTACTTTTTATTCCAACCCACACCAATCTTGGTCACGGATTGATATGGCATGGACGAATGGAGAAATTGGGGCAGAAATACATACTGCTCAGCAGCACTTCATTCAGTAACCAGGAAAGAAAACCACTGGACTCCATTTGTATTGAATCAAGTGTACTTTTACTAATCATAATGAACAGTTGCAAAGCTAAGCTAAGTCTGGTTAATTAGGCGCGGAAAGCGTATAATATATTGTCTAATTCATTCCCCTCCCCTTGGCATCCCCGTGCACAGTCCAATCATAATTCTCCAAATGTCAGGTGTGAGATAACTTTGAAAGGCATCACCAGGATGGAATGCTGGACCGTTGGCCTTGGCGGGGAAACACTCCTCCTCCACATGCACAGTAAGGTGGTCAGTTCAGTGTCCAGAAACTTCCTCCAGCACAACAATGATTCCCCTCCCAAATACCATGCCCCCCCCTTCCCGTTCCATGGCAGCCGAAGCAGTAGTAAAGCAGAGGCTGACACATACAATTGAAATATTACCAAACACTGGGCAGATCACAACCCCATTAAAATAATCTGGAAAGGGGGAAAAAAGACTAGGAGAAGATGGGTGTTAAATCTGCAAATATTAAAGAATGTATTCAAAAATGTAGAACGAATTGGCATTATTCCTTAAGGAAAACACAAAAGAACAGACATCTATACAAAATTGTTGGGGACACCATGAAAGCTTATTCCGTGGAATTATTATAGCGTATTCAGCAAAAAGAAATAAAGAAAATGGGCACAACAGAAGATATTAGAGGAGGAAGGAAATCAAAAAATTTAGAAATAGAATTACAAAATAAGCCACAAAGTGACAAAATTAGAAAGGATTGGATGTTAGCAAAACATAAATTAAATATATTAGACCAGGCAGAAATGGGTCAAAGGGCCTAAAGCTAACAAAACAAAACTTCTTTGAGCAAGCAAATAAACCGGGGAGGTGGCTGTCATATAGATTGAGAAAAGAAAGAGAAAAAAGATAATATATCAACTTCAAGAGGAACTGGTGAACTACAACATACATAGAAGGGAAGAAAAGATTGCATACAAGTACTTTGAAAATCTGTATAAAGGGGAACACGTAGATGGAAACAGATATAAAAGAATATTTAAATGGAGAAGAAACCCCGACAATAGCAGAAGATATGAAAGAAATGTTGTAAAAAAAAAGTAGAATTGAAACAGGCAATTCAGAAACAGAAAAATAATAAACGCCAGGCCCAGATGGATTCCCAGCCGAATGGTACAGAATAATAGATAAATTGAACAAATTGATAGAACCCTTGATGCTGGAGATGTATAATGAGGCACTGATGAAAGCAAAAATACAGGACTCATGGAGGGAAGCACATTATTACATTAATATTTAAAGAAGGTGCAGCTAAAAAACAGATTCAAAACTATAGGCCAATCTCATTGTTGAATGCTGACTATAAAATACTCACAACAATAATAGTGGAGAGATTGAAAAAAAACTATTAAATGGCTATATAAATCCAGACCAAAATGGATTTGAATAATAGCAAATATTTTAGAGTACTATGAGGCACATCCAGAGAAACAAGTGGCACTCGTCTTTCTGGATACACAGAAGACATTTGACAATTTTAAATTGGGAATTGATGATACAACAAATTAAGAATATGAAATTAGGGGACCAATTTGAAAGATTAATAGAAACAATATACTCCACCCAAAAGGCAAATATATTATTAAATGGCGAAAGTACAGAGACCTTTAAAATAATTAAAAGAGTAAGGCAGGGATGCCCACTGTCTCCTCTGCTCTTCATCCTGATGTTTGAAGTCTTTTAATAAGAATTAGACAAAATTTGGAGATAAGAGGAACTAAAATTAAAAAAGAGGAATATAAAATCCAGGCCTTTGCAGACGATTTGGTATTCATTATAGAAGACCCACTAGAAACAGGAAATAACTTAATGCAAGAACTAGGGAAATATGGAGATGTAGCAGGGTTAAAGATTAATAGAGAAAAGTCTAAAATGATAACTAAAAATTTGAAGGAAGAACAAAATAAAGAATTAGAAAGGAATAATAGGACTGCAAGTGACAAAGAAAGTTAAATATCTTGGAATATGGCTAACTGCAAAGTGCTCAACTATAAAAGAAAATAATTATACAAAATTAATGCAACAAATAAAAAAGATCTAGAACTATGGGGGAAACTACAACTAACATTATTAGGGAAAATAGCAGCGATAAATTGATGTACTACCCAGACTATTATATCTATTTCAACAATCCCCATAAAATTAGGATATTTTTTTTTTACTGAATTGAATAAGATTATATTAAAATTATATGGCAAGGGAAGAAAGCCAGGATCAAATTGAAAGCTCCACAGGATGACAGAAGCAGAGTGGTATGGGACTTCCGGACGGGAGCTTTATTACAAAGCAACAGCACTAACATGAATCAGGGATTGGATAATTTAAAAAATAAAAGAATACTCACATTAGAGGGTCATGATTTGCAAATGGGATGGCATTTTTTCCTATGGGAAGAGGGTAAAAAGAAACAAAAATACTTCAACAGACACTATATTAGAGATGCAATGATATAGGTCTGGACTAAAATTAGAGAAAAACATTACATGAAAATACCGACATGGCTTTCCACTATGGAAGCCATACACATCCCAATAGACTAGATCTATCGGAAAATGGTTAGATATAGTGAAATTTAGACAGCCAAGGGAATTTGAAACAAATCCAGAATTAAAGGAGCAAAATATAAATATAGATTGGTGGCCATATCTCTAACTACAATCGAGATACAAAAAGACGTAAAAGAATATGGAATATACACAGAATTACAACAAATAGATAAAATTTTAATTGGTCCGGAAATAATTCATAACGAAATTTACAAATATTTATTAGAAGTAACATTAGAAGAAGAAAAAGTTAAGGTTGCATAATAGCGTGGGCCAAAACTTTGGTTACAACATAGATCTAGTGGATTGGGAAGAATTTAGAACACAAATTATAAACTAACATGATCAGCAGCACTTAAAGAAAATATATACAAAATGTTTTATCGTTGGCACTTATCACCAACAAGATTGGCTAAACTGTACCCAACATGAAGCCGACCTGCTGGAAGTGTAAAAAAGTACAAGGAATTTATTATCACATATGGTGGACCTGCCCGGAAACACAAAAATATTGGACAAAAATTTGGAAATGGGTGCAAGAAATTACAGGAGAACAGATAAAATACAACCTGAAATCTTTCTACTGGGAATAATCAAAGGGAAATATACAAAGAAAATTAAGTACATATTAATACATCTGCTAACTACAGCTAGAATAGTATTTGCCCAATGCTGGAAACAAAATAATACCCCCTCGGATGAATTAGTGATAAAAAAAACTTTGGATGTGCAGACATGGACAAATTAACACTGAAAAGATAAAGAAGAGTCGGAATATTATGAAATTTGGAACAACTGGTACAAATGGCTGCAAAACAAGAATAAAATGAATGAAGCCAAAAAACTATATAAATATATATAGAACTGTGTATAAAGATGTGTAGATATAGAAGCAAAATATTATATACATGTACAGGTATGATGACATAACAATGTTGATGTAATGACTGTAGGGTGTTGAGAAGGGAAAAATAATAAAAGAATCTGCAAAAAAGAGAAAGAAATGAAAGTATGTTAGATTCTGAGCTACTTGGGAAAAAAGAATTTAAAAAAACAATATTAAAAAACAGCAGGAAAAAAAGAAACCCACTCTGATACAGAAGTTTTCTGAAAACTGGTTAGATGATGGAAGAGAGACTTGGGGTTTAATATGAGATGCCAGTATATACTGTTAAGAAGGATTTTTTGATGTTTCATTATTTTGCTGAAAATTCTACTGCTTCTAAAATATTTTATGCGCTATTGCAACACATGACAATGTAGTACACTTTGAGTAGACCAAAAACAGCAGTGTATATGCCAAATGTGATCCAGACTGGATGAGATTTAGCAGAAGAAATATAATGGTTGAAAAACTGCCAGTATGTGTCTTAAGTAGACAATTTTTGTGGTCCAGCAAAATATAGATTTATATCAGAGTTGTGCTTCTACAAGTTAAAATGGAAAAAGGATCCACATAAGTATAAAGCTAGTAAATGTCAGTAACCAAGTCAACCACATATTAGTTTATGCAGGTTCATCCAATCTTCCCAGTTTGCATGGCAAGAAATATGATGAATCTCTAGTTTCTGTCACAATGTTCTTTCGTTTTGCCAGCTGTGCTTATATTCTAAGACATATGGTAGCTCCATTCTTCTCTGTAAGCCTACTGCACATGTCCTTTTTTCCTCTTCTGTTTTCTGTTCTGTTTGCCTGCCCTGAGGAGGGAGGCTAGGAATTTTACCAGAATGTAGTTATTAGCAGTAAGTTTGCTTGTTATTTATTTATAATAAAAATATGTTTCTTAGAATATACCTCGGGTTTATTTTTACTTAATCATAAGGTATACTCCAAGGAAAAACCACAATTCACCTCTCATCAAACACAGAGCTGAATTTCCAACCTTCACATGGTAGCAGAGGATGGTTATAGGAGATTATGGTTTTTTCCTTGCTGTTACTTTAATGATAAGCGTTTAGGCTAATTAGATAGATGATTACTTTAGCGACTGAGGAACGCTGATGTAAATACACTCCTAAGAATGCCTAAGAAGAAAAAAACAAGAAAGCATTCTGCAACAACTTTAAATGTCTCTGATGAACAAGTTAAAAGTATTTTACAAAGGCTCCAAGAAGAAGACTGCCAAGAGGCTGCTATTAAAGGCAACGTGCTTCGACCGAGGTCAGTAACGCCCCTTATAAGTATGCATGCTCTCAACAGTTTTTCAAGAACCTTCAGAGTTTGAAACACGTGGTGCGAGGCCAAAGTTTTCACAGGAGTTTTTTCACTCCTACACAGAGAGAGAAACTAATCATTCTCCTCAGAATTCTGAGCAAGCTATAAAAGGGTATCGTGATCAAATAGAAATTTTTGAAAGTGAGCGTTCCAGGCCAAAATGGCTTTATCTACACTTGAGTTAAATAAGATGGAATCTTCTGTGGTTCAAACCTCTGAAAACGCCATTTTGGCTTCTTCTCCACAGCCTAAGACACTCCCCCTGGTGGATATTGTGTCAGGCCAATCAGAACAGAGAGTTTTTTCTTCTCAATTTATACAAGCCACGCAGGGAGAAAGTTTAACTGAGAAGCCTAAAGCTGAAACTGCAGCGCCATCTACTGGCTAAAGTAATTTACTACAGAAACCTAACCTGCATTTTGAATTCCTAAACCAATTACAGATATTGCAACAAACGTTATCAAACCTGTCCTTAACTTACTCAGATATTCAAGCTGCAATGCAACAAGTGCCTCCACAGGCCCAATCTTCAGTACCCCCTGGTGGTGCTGGTGTCTTTTTAAATGGAGCACAACAATACTTAATGCAGCAAGGCCAAATGGCTGGCCATGTTAATATTGCAGCTCAAGCACAGCCAGCATTCCAAATGCACATTCCTCAACAGGCATCTTCTGTTGCTCCATTGACCGGAGAGTCAAAATTAAAAATGTCAGGACAGAATTATAAGGCCTGGGTCAGTGAGGTTACACTTTTGCTTCGCAGAGAAGGTACCCATTGTATGGTGTTTAATCCTCCTGCCCAGCCATGGACTCCTGCAATAAGAGACTTAGAGACTAAGGCTTACACAACATTATTGATGTCCATGGACACTGAATTGCAGGTTATTTTTCCTCTTGATGCAACAGCCTAACAAATTTGGGTCCAATTGGAGGAATTGCTACAGGCCCGTCTCAACTGAATCTTTCATGTTTGCTCATGTCTGAGTTCCATGGTTCAAGATTGAGACCTGGTGAACAATTGGAGGACATTTTAACCAAACTGAAAGGAATGAGAAAGAATTGAGAGAAAGTGGCTTTGCATTGATGATATGCAATGGTCCGCATTATCAGTACTCATTGAATTATGAATGGAAAAATGTTATTGCAAAGATTTAATCAAGTTCCTATTGCTCAATGCACAGTGGACAATGTTTGCAGATTTTAATTGAAGAAGAAGCACTCATGTTAGCCACCACCACATTTGTGAAGACCACCCACATCAAGAGCTCCAGCGAGGCGTGCTTTCCGAGGAAGAGCTACGTTCCAAGGATGCCAAGATGCTACAACTGTAACTGTATGGGGCATGCCGCCCGAGATTGTTTCCAACGAGTTCCAGCTCCCGCCACATACCAGCCAGAGGAACAGATTCTGGAGGCAGAGGCAGAGGCAGAAGGCAAAGTCATCGTGTCCAAAGCGTGATCTACAAGCTCCATTTGCCACATTGGCCTTAAACCAACGAACCACAACCAATCCAGAATATGATAGATGGCTTTTGTGGACTTTAGACAGTGGTGCAGCATTGCATGTTACCTATAGAAAGGAATTGTTCACAGAGATGCACAAGTCTGAACCTGAACTGCATGAACTTTATTCTTTCTCAATCATCCTTGTAAGGTTATGGGAAAAGGAACTGTTTATGTTGAGGAGCTCGATGCAGTTATCCCTGATGTTTATTACATATGTACACAATAGTAATTTGACAAGTCACTTGTCTAGAGTGTTAAAGTACCAGGTTCACCACCTCAAAAAGCAAGTTACATAGTTAAAAATGGAGACATTGTTGCTGAAACCATGCTAACTGGTCATGTTTATTACATAAAGCCAAAGTCTAAAACACAGGCAAGTATACAAGCTCCGAAAGACGAAAGCACAAGCCCAGAGGGAGAGAGTTCCAGTGAGAGATCCTGTAGCTACTCCAAAGGCTCCTAAAGCCAATAAAAAGAAAATAAGAAAACAGGTTGCTCAGAGCAAGCCTGGGGTTTCTCACAGAACTGTTAATGTTGCAAATTCACTAACTGGTAAACCTTTGGATTCCAGGTGTATCCACAAGTGGCATAGAAGATTGGGGCATGCAGTTTCCGTATTCTTAACAAAATGCCAAAATTCACAAAAGGTTTGGACTAAAGGGGTGTAAGGTGTTTTTCGATTGTGCTGTCTGCAAGAAGGCCAAATCCAAAGCAGCAGCCATTCCCAAACATGCTACACGCCTGTCAACACGCATTTTTTATTTGGTACACACTGACATAGTAGGTCCTTTTCTGCCAACACTTGGTGGTAGAAAATATTGCTAACAATTGTTGATAATTACTCTAGATATAGATATGGATATCCTATGAAAGAGAAATCTGAGACCTTTCAGATCTTTAAAGACTTTGCAACTCTTGTTTCTACCCAACACCAAGTCCGCATTGCCAGAATACAGAGTGACTGTGGTGCCGAATTCTTGTCTCAGCGTTTCCAGGACTGGATGCATAAGCATGGAATTCTTCATCAGACATCGGCCCTGTACACACCCGCTCATAACGAAGTCACAGAACGAAGACAAGGGGTCCTACAAACCATGATGCGTTGTCTCCTAGAAGACGCCAACCTCAGTAACCCATACTGGGGTGAAGCTATGTAATAGCAGTGTAATAAATCAGACTCTTTTCTTCATGATGTATGGCTACAAGCCCGATCTCAAGAACCTCCATATTTTTGGATCATACGCTATGGTGAACATTCCCTTAGCTGAAAGAAGAAAAGGAGGTCCAATAGCAAAGAGACTGAGATTATGGGTATTGATGATTTTTAAAAATGGAGCAATTTATTGACTCTAGACATATAATTGTGATTTCCCAATCTGCTAATTTTGAAGAAGATGTTGACTGGTCCAGGATTCATTCCAATGATCCTGGAGTTTATTTTTCTAGAGATGATGTTGTAGATGCCACACAGCCCGATGACCAAGATTCACAGGCAGATTTTCCATCCACTAGTTCTTCTCAACCTGATGTTCATTGGACATGTATTAAGAAGTTATTGAAATACTTAAATATATTAAATATATGAAGTTATTGTTAGACCAACACATCTAGATTATGCAGTATTATGTTGTTATGCAGATTTTGATTGGGCAAGTGTAAGAAATCACGTAAAAGTACTTCAGGTTACATTATGTTCCTAAATGGATGTCCTGTTTACCTGGCAAGTGAGGAAACAGAGTTTTGTTTCTTGTTCATCTACTGAAGCTGAATATGCTTGTGTTTCAGATGCATGTAATTCTTTAACATGGTTTGATGCTTTGGTCACAGCTATCTGGACATGTCCGATTCAACCGATCACAGTAATGGAAGACAATGAATCGGTGGTTATATTTCTGAGTCATGTTTTACAGGTTCTAGGTCCAGGCACATTGACATCCGTTATCAAAATATAAAACAATTAGCTAAACAAGGTTTTGTTAAATTGCAATATGTATCTACACATGATCAAATTGCTGACATGCTCAAAAAACCGCTTCCAGCAGCTCAACACAAGCATCAGCATAAGAAGATGTGCCCTTATTTGATGATGTACCTGATGTCTGCTCAACTGGCAAAAAGAGGGGTTGTCACGATGTTCTTTTGTTTTGCCAGCTGTGCTTATATTCTAAGTCATACAGTAGGCTCACTCTTCTCTGTAAGCCTACTGCACATGTCCTTTTTTTCCTCTTCCTCTTTCTGTTCTGTTTGCCTGCCATGAGGAGGTAGGCTAGGAATTTTACCAGAATGTAGTTATTAGCCAGTAAGTTTGTTTGTTATTTATTTTATAATAAAAATATGTTTCTTAGAATATACCTCGGGTTATTTTACTTAATCATAAGATATACTCCAAGGAAAACCACGATTCACCTCTCATCAAATACAGGGCTGAATTTCCAACCCTCACAGTTCCTTCTGCAGTCTGAAGTAGAAATAGAAATGTCATATACCTGGGATGGTGAACCTATGGCATGCATGTCAGGGCACGCGAGGCATTGCCCTGTTAGCTGGCCAGCGCGCATGCGCGTGCTGACCAGCCGAGTTCAGCCTTTTTAAAAGCCATTTTTTGCCCTCCCCAGGATCCAGAGGCTTTATAGGAGCCTCAGGAGGGTGAAAAGAGCCTTCCCCATCCCCCGCCTCCCCAGAGGCCCTCTGGAGGCTTCAGGAGCATCCCTGAAGCCTCCAGACTGCCAAAAAAAAACAAAAAAACCAGCCCTATGGGCAAACCGGAAGTTCAGGAATGGACTTCTGGGTTGCTCATAGGGTCGGTTTAAGCCTCCAGAGGCTTCAGAGACCTTCAGGAGGCTTCCTGAAGCCTCTGGAGGACTAAAAACGACCCTACAAGCAAACCGGAAGTTGCTGTTTTCTTTTCACCCTCCCCAGGCTCCTATAAAGCCTCTGGAGCCTGGATAGGGTGAAAACAGCATGCAAAAAATGGGGAGGGAGCGCCTCTCAGGCGTGCATGTGCACTGGGAGGGGGGTAGTATGTTGCATTATGGGTGTGGCATGCCCACACACAAACACCCTGCACTCCCCCCCTTATGGCATGCGAGCCAAAAAAAGTTCGCCATTATTGTCATATACTCTTTATTTTATACTAAAGTGTTCCAATTATTGAATGAATCCTAGGGTCCAAACATGGGACTCCTTTTGGCTTCAACATGCCCACAATATTTTCCTTGGCACCTCCAGTCTTCATGCCCGATGTGATTTTTTAAAGATTATTTTAATTTTAAAAATGGAAAACTAATACATTGTAAAGCAAAATATCAGCCTTTCTGTTTCTAATAGTGTCTTCAAGCTCATAATGGACCACTCAGGTGTTTTAAGAAAATGCAAATGATAGGTGTCTGCAGCTTAGAGTCATGGCTGGAAATCATAGAAAGGGCAATTAGAAAGGACAACTGAGTTTCCTGGAAACTTAAAGGGGTAGTAGGAGGTGGTTGTAAGTGGTTGCAGGAGTTTTTCTTCTGAGAAGTTGATGCTTTATAATGGGCAAATTAGTAACTAAGAATAGCCATAGCATGGTCTTGAACTTTGTAAAGTTCCATGGATCCACTAGGGATGCCCAGTGTTGCCTAGCTATTGCTACAATGCCTTCATTACTGTATATATTGTCACAGTAATGGTTGGATGAGACTGTAAATTGGTAGTGTGGAAGTGCTTTGTGTCAAGTTCTGTAAGCAGCCCAATATTGTCCACTTTTTCATAAAATAAAATTTCTTCCATATAGAGGGCTTTTAGTGCTATTGATCAAAGGTCATGTGCAGCTATTCTATCTTTGCCTCCATTAAAAATAATAATAATAGAAGAAATGGTGGGAAAGACAGGAGGGTTACAAATAGAGGAAAGACTATAATGGAGAAGATATGAGGGTGATTGCTCATGGACAATTCTATGAGAATCGACTGAGTAGTATTCCCTTGATTTATCTTTTTTAGAAAGATCAATAGATGTTTTTCTTCTCTAGAAGATATTTTCATTGGCTTTAAATATGTAAATAAAAGTGAATATTAGGAAGATATATAAGCTTTTCAAGATGGTGAGAGTGTCAGGCCTGCAGTCAAATTCCTTTTGAATCTTTGGCCTGCCACACTTTCTCTCTCCTCTCTTTACTATTCTGTTTCATTAGTGGAAAATTGGGAGGGGGGAATAGTAAGGAGTAGAATGTGTTTGTTTTCAAAATAAAATATTCCTTTCTAGAAGCCCAAGATCATCTTTTGTCTCCGCACCTCTATATCTGACCGGAACCAGATGGGTGGAAATGCCAGCATGGCAGAACATTGGACTATGTGGTGGATTTATGAGTGAGTGGACAAGATCATGAACTTTCAACTGGGTGGGAATCCCAGGAAGCTTTCAGATTCAGGATTCCCACAGATGTGCCAACATGTCTGTCTTATTAAATTGGAACTTTGATAGCTCTGATTTAATTCTGCATGATATTTGGAATGCTGACATTGAGATCCTAAAAGAGAGTATTGCTCATACACAACAAGAATAAGGTGACCAGATTTTCAGATTGGTAAAGAGGGACACCTTTGACCGGGGAGGGGGGGGGGTTGATTAAAAATTTTATACGGAGCAACAAAATTTTTCATACAATGCAAAAATAGTATTGTAATATTTTTTTTATTTCAACATAACTACAATTTACAAATATAAATTGTAACTGTTGCCAAACATCAAAATTTTGATCGTGTGATCATGAGGATGCTGCAACGGTTGCTAAGTGTGAAAATGGTCGCTAAGTGTGAAAAATGGTCATCAGTCACTTTTTTCAATGCCATTGTAACTTTGGTCACTATGCCACCTTTTTTGCCACAGTTCTTAAGTGAATAACTGCAGCTGGTATTTTGTATTTTGGATAGAATATTTTTTTAAATAGTCTAAGACAATTTAAAAAAAGAAGCCACACAGAATAAATTGAAGTAAAACATTTTCAAACTATTCCACACAGAATAAATTGAAGTAAAACTATTTTTAAAAAATTCTGTGCACAATATATTTCAAAGTATTGTGCATAGAATTTTTAAAAATGGTTTACTTCAATTTATTTTGGATAGAATCTTTTTTTAATAGTCTAAGACAATTTAAAAAAAGAATCCACACAGAATAAAACTATTTTAAAAAATCCTATGCACAATAAATAAAATATTATTTTAAAATACATTAAAAAATAAAGAAAAAACCCAGCTCACTACTAGCAGGCAGGCACTCCAAGAAATTAGTCACGGAAATATTTTTCAAAGAAACTTTGCCACCATTATTTCCACATGAGCAGACCTCCAACCTCCGTGCCCCTCTCCTCCGGGAAATCCTGGAAGGAACAGTCGCTACTACTCTAACCAATGTACTTCCTGGAGCTCTATGGTACTGGGTCATTTTTTCTTATAAAATGAGGTAAAAGGAGGGGGGGTGTCCGTTTTCTTGCTTTAAAGTTTTAATATCTTCAATGAAAGTACTGAGACAGAGAGAGAGGTTAGACAGAGTGTCTTTTTTCTTGCCCCAGTTAGGATTTCTTAAGCAAATCCACTGGGCTTTCAACATGAAGCCAGAAAATCGGGACTTTTTTAAAATGCCCCGGGACATGGGACAAATTGTTAGAAATCATGACTGTCCCGCCAAAATCGGGACATCTGGTCACCTTAAACAAGAAGTTCTTTAAAGTAAATCTAAGGTTTTTTTTAGCATCTATAGGAAGTATACCCCAACAGGACAGTGCCAAAAACCTCATAGCACCAGAAACCTCAGAAAACAGTACCAAGAGGGGATTTCCGTTTGATGTCACAGCAACACTGACACAGAGAAAAGGGTCTCCACATTCCCTGTGCTGAACTCTTCCTGTTTGTGGGCTCCGGAGGGAGCCTAAGCTGCCCTGAAGGGGTGGTGAAGCAATGAGGAGCACTCTGTGAGGCCAGGGAGAGTCACAACTCTCCTGTCTGGCCCAGGGTTTCTTTTTCCTCTTAGCTATGAGAAGAAGAAGAAGCAGCCTAAAGATAGCCTCTACAAAGCTGGGACAACTGAAGAATAACAGCTAAGAATGGGGCTGGAGAGAAGAAGGTAAGCAGTGGTGGAACTGGGGGGAGAGGATGTTTGTTTTGCCTTAAATTGAACCCCAGGAAATAATCCAAAACTATTTGCCCAGAATTTAGTCTTAAAGCAGTGCCTAAACACTCTGGGGTATTTTGTGGGGAAAAAACCTAATCAGAAATGAAAGCTGCAGGAGAATAAGCAACAGACTATGAAATAATGCAACAAACAGACTCCTAAACTGGAAAAAAGCACTACTGGGAAGGTATTTTAAAATATTGGAATTATATATAAAAAATAAATAAATAAATACCTCTGCTTTTATTTTGGTTGTACAACTCAAACAATGGACTAATAAACTAATAAACTTAAATTTAAATGGAGAGTGCCACCTGCTGACATAAGAAGAAACTACAAGGAAGTGATTTAATTAAAGAGACAATTGATTCGGACCTCAGGAGGTCACTGTGCCTCAGTGAGTCCCTTTTTGTGAAATGGGGCCTTGGAGTTCAGGTGGCCTATTTGTTACGTACCTGTCTCCCTGCTACGTTTCATCGGCCCTGCCAGAGCTGCTGAATATGTTAGCTGGATTGGCGGTTGATTTCCCCAGGCTTATGATCCTGGGGGATTTCAATCTGCCTTCCATTGGTGTGTGCTGGACCCGTGTCCCTCTTGGTTAGTCTCAGCTTCCCGGGAGGTGACACAAGGCTGGCTCCAGGCGATTACCAATGCTTCGTTGAGAGAGGGGTTCTTTCTCACTGCCTTGAAGGAGGTGGTGGTGAGGCCCCTCCTTAAGAAGTCTTCCCTGGACCCAGCTTCTTTAGCTAACTATTGTCCGGTCTCCAATCTTCGCTTTGTAGCGAAGGTTGTTGAGAGTGTGGTAGCACATCAGCTTCCCCAGTACCTGGATGAAGCCGTCTACCTGGATCCGTTTCAATCGGGTTTCAGGCCCGGATACAGCACAGAGACAGCATTGGTCGCTATGGTCGATGATCTCTGGCAGGTCCGGGACAGGGGCTGCTCCTCTGTCCTGGTCCTATTAGACCTTTCAGCGGCTTTCGATATCATCGACCATGGTATCCTACTGTAACGACTCGTGGGGTTGGGAGTGGGGGGCACCGTTTTACAGTGCTTCTCTTCCTACCTGTTGGATCGGTCACAGTTTGTGTTGACTGGAGGGCAGGGATTGACCCCGAGGTGCATCACTTGTGGGGTGCCCCAGGGGTTGGTTCTCTCACCCCTCCTGTTCAACATATATATGAAACCACTGGGTGAGATTATCCGTGGTTTTGGGATACGGTATCATCAATATGCTGATGATACCCAACTTTTCATCTCTACCCCAAACCACCCAAACGATGCCCTCAATGTGATGTCCCGATGCCTGGAGGCTGTGCGGATCTGGATGGGGAGGAACAGGCTCAAGCTCAATCCCTCCAAAACTGAGTGGCTGTGGTTTCCATCATCCCGATTTGTGCATCTTGTTCCATCTTTGATGATAGGGGGAGAAATTTTAGGCGCCTCAGAGAGGGCCCACAATCTGGGAGTCCTCCTGGATATGTCGCTTAGTTTAGAAGAACACCTGACGGCTGTGACCATGGGGGCCTTTTACCAGGTTCACCTGGTATGTCAGTTGCGCCCATTCCTGGATTGGGATGCTCTGCGCAAAGTCACTCATGCCCTCATCCTTTCTCGCCTGGACTACTGTAACACTTGAAGAACACCCAGAGGCTTCAACTGGTCCAGAATGCGGCTGCGCGGGTTATCGTGGGGGCACCTAGGTGCTCCCATGTTGCACCCCTTTTAGGCGGCCTGCACTGGTTGCCGGTTGTCTTCTGGGTGTGATTCAAGGTACTAATTATGACCTTTAAAGCGCACCATGGCTTAGGCCCATGATACCTGCGAGACCACCTACTGCCACCAGTAGCCTCCCACTGTCAGTGCAATCCCACAGAGTTGGCCTCTTTAGGGTGTTGTCGGCCAGACAGTGTTGGCTAGCGACCCCCAGGGGGAGAGCCTTCTCTGTGGGAGTGCCTTCCCTCTGGAATGAGCTGTCCCCGGAGCTTCGTATAATCCCCGACCTCCGGTCCTTCCAATGCGCCCTAAAAAGTTGGCTTTTCTAGCAAGCCAGCCTGGCCTGAACAAAACAAAATAAATTATTGATTATTGTTAATTTTAATAAAATATTTTTTTTTTAAATGTAATTGTTAATCTTAATTGGGTTTGTTTTTGGGATATTATATGTAATTTTTTAAACTTTTGTAATATGTGTGTTTCTTTAATGTTGTACACCGCCCTGAGTCCTTGGGAGAAGGATGGCATATAAATCCAATAAACCAAACCAAACCAAACCAATTGAACACTATATTAGAGGATTGAATTCGCAAAGAGGATATAAAGAGTTTTGATAACTAAGAAAAAATACAACTGCGTATGAACATGGCATCTCTCCGAGGAGTACTCTCAGCACTGCAGAGGGTGTTAGATACAGAGGAAAGAATTATTATTATTATTATACTACAATTGTATCACAGTGGCCAGTTGTTTCGCCGGATTTGGCATTGGTTACTAGTCGGGCCCCACCCAGGGGCCTAGGACGTCGTAACGTATTTTCGTAATATACGTGCAGATCCAAGCAGTGTGGCTTTTTGCATTTGACTGATGGTGATTTTGTCAATTTTTAACTTTTTAAATGTAATTCCAGTGCTTTTGGAATAGCACCTAGTGTGCCAATTACCACTGGAATTACCACTGCTGGTTTGTGCCATAGTCATTGAATTTCGATTTTTAAGTCCTGGTATCTTGCGATTTTTTCATGTTCCTTCTCGGCGACCCTGCTATCACCTGGTATTGCGATGTCTATGATTGTGACCTTATTTTTCTCAACCAGTGTGATGTCTGGTGTATTATGCGCCAGTATTTTGTCTGTTTGTATGCGAAAATCCCACAAGATTTTGACCATCTGATTTTCGGTGACTTTTTCAGGCTGATGTTCCCACCAGTTTGTTGCTGTTTTAATATTATAATTTTTGCACAAATTCCAATGGATCATTTGTGCTACTGAATTGTGCCGCAACTTATAATCAGTCTGCGCGATTTTCTTACAGCAGCTGAGTATGTGATCAACAGTTTCATCAGCTTCTTTGCAAAGTCTGCATTTGGCATCATCAGAGGATTTTTCGATTTTGGCCTTAATGGCATTTGTGCGGATAGCTTGTTCTTGCGCAGCCAGGATTAGTGACTGTTTCTTTCTTTAACCTGTTGTTAACCATAACCAAGTTTGTTCACTGTCCACTTTATCTTTTATTTTTTCCAGAAATTGGCCATGCAGTGCTTTGTTCTGCCAACTCTCCATTCTTGTTTTTATCACATCTTTTCTGTATTCTTGTTTCGTCTGTTGGGCTTTCAGTAGATTTTTGTTCTTTACTTCGATTAATTGATGTTCTTGACTTTCTTTTAAATAATCAGCCAGTGCATGTTTTTCTTCTTCAACTGTTTGCTTCACTTGTAATAATCCTCTGCCACCTGATTTTCGGGGCCGGTACAATCTATCAGTATCACCACGTGGATGTAAACTGTAGTGCATTGTCATTAGTTTCCTGGTTTTTCGGTCCAAAATGTCCAAATCAGCTTGTGTCCAATTAACTATACCATCTGTGTATCTTATAACTGGTATTGCCCAGGTATTTATGGCCTTGATTGTATTTCCACCATTCAATTTAGATTTCAAAATTTTCCTAACTCTGTTGGTGTACTCTCGCCTGACAATAGTTTTTACTTCTCCATGCTTGATGTTATCCAACTGCAGAATGCCTAAGTATTTGTAGGCTTCATTTTCTTTGCCTTTAATTAATTGGCCATTGGGCATTTCAATTCCCTCACATGCAGTGATTTTGCCCCTTTTTATGGATACAGTGGCGCATTTTTCTATGCCAAACTGCATTGAAATATCGGTGCTGAATACTCGGACTGTGTTTGTCAATGATTGGATTTCTATTTCTATTTCTGCTCCTTCTTTTGTTGCCTTTTTGCTCTACTGGCAAGATGTTGTTTGTTTCCAAATAATCCATCATGTTATCTGCAATAATGCCTGTGAGTAATTTGAAGGTTGTTGGCAAGCATGTTATTGGTCTGTAGTTTTCAGGTGTTGTTCCTTTAGTTGCATCTTTCTGAATCAAGTATGTTTTTCCAGTTGTCAACCATTCATCAATTTGGCCCTTTTGTAAAATTTCATTCAGTGGCCTGGCCAATATTGCATGTCAACTGGTCAGATATTTGAGCCAGAAACCATGTAATTGGTCCTTTCCAGGTGATGTCCAATTCTTTACCTTTTTAACTCGATTTTTGACCATCTCAGTTGTTATTTCTAATACTTGCATTTGTTTGTTGCCAATGCTTTTCTCAAAGTCATGTATCCACTTTGCTTCCTTGTTGTAGTCTTTTGCATTTTCCACAATTCTTTCCAGAATTCAACTGTGGCCTGTTTTTCTGGTTTTTCACTTTTTGTGTCACCATTCACATTAAGACTTTGATAAAAACGCCATTGGTCTGATCGAAATTGCTGATTTTGTTTATATTGGATGATTCGTGCCTCATATCTTTCAATTTTTCTAGCTGTTGCTGTTATCTGCTGTTTTACAATCTCTACAGCTTCATTGATGCTTTTTGTATCCAATCTATATCTTCTGATTGGCCGATCTATAGTTTTGTTGTTTTTAAGCCGTTGCTCCTGCATGTTCTTTAAGTTACTAGCATCTGCCCTTAATTTTTTTACTTTTTGTTCTAATCGGATTTTCCACTTTGGCTTTGATGCTTTTTCTGTTGTGTGACTAGGTACTTTGATTTTAATGCCTAGTTAATTAGTGACTATTACAGCTGCGCTGTACATTAACTGATTCGTTTCCAAGATGGATCCCGATTCAATTGTTGAAAACACTGCATTAACCATTTTCATGATAGGGGCCAAAATTTTCTTAGGCACGGTTTTTAGTGATGGTAAACGTTGCCTTTCCTCATTAAGCAGAAAATGCTCCATGATCTCATCCTTCAATTCTTTTTGTTTTTGAGCTAGTTCATCAGTTGGTTCTATGATAACTGGTTCTAGTGGTGGTGGTGTTATTTCCTCCCCGAGAGCTTCATCTGGGAGTTCTACTATAATGTCTTTAGTTGTGTCTTGAATATCAGTTATTTCCGCTTGTGATATTGTTTTTTTGGTTTTGCAATTTGCCTGAATTTCCTCAAGTTCAACTTCACTAAACACTTTATTCCGTATAATAAATCGCCTTTGATCTGCTAGTCGTTGTTCACTAACATTTGAATCTGGATATTGTTCTTTCCATAATTCATACATTCGCTTTAAATAACCTCTTTTTTCTGGCTCTGAGTTGTAGTAACAGGCCATTATGGCACGGTTTTCATCTGTACTATATTTTTGTCGATTTGTTGGCTGATCCACTTGTAGCCCACTTCCCGATGGATGTCCAGGGACCCCAACATCTGCCGTGGCCCTTGTTAACCCGCGCGACGACTGATGCGGTATAAAATTTTTATTCGTTTCTTTCACCATATTGTATGGGTTGGCTGGGTTTTTTTTATGGGGCCAGTTGCCAACCTGACCCCAACCCTCCTCCTTTCTCATCCGGGCTTGGGACCGGCAACGGCGGAGTTGTTGTTGTTGTTGTTGTTGTTGTTGTTATTATTATTATTATTATTATTATTATTATTATTATTATACAATTGTATCACAGCGGCCAGTTGTTTCGCCGGATTTGGCATTGGTTACTAGTCGGGCCCCACCCAGGGGCCTAGGACGTCGTAACGTATTTTCTTAATATGCGTGCAGATCCAAGCAGTGCGGCTTTTTGCATTTGACTGATGGTGATTTTGTCAATTTTTAACTGTTTTAAATGTAATTCCAGTGCTTTTGGAATAGCACCCAGTGTGCCAATTACCACTGGAATTACCACTGCTGGTTTGTGCCATAGTCGTTGAATTTCGATTTTTAAGTCCTGGTATCTTGCGATTTTTTCATGTTCCTTCTCGGCGACCCTGCTATCACCTGGTATTGCGATGTCTATGATTGTGACTCTATTTTTCTCAACCAGTGTGATGTCTGGTGTATTATGCGCCAGTATTTTGTCGGTTTGTATACGGAAATCCCACAAGATCTTGACCATCTGATTTTCTGTGACTCTTTCAGGCTGATGTTCCCACCAGTTTGTTGCTGTTTTAATATTATAATTTTTGCACAAATTCCAATGGATCATTTGTGCTACTGAATTGTGCCGCAATTTATAATCAGTCAGCGCGATTTTTTTACAGCAGCTGAGTATGTGATCAACAGTTTCGTCAGCTTCTTTGCAAAGTCTGCATTTGGCATCATCAGAGGATTTTTCGATTTTGGCCTTAATGGCATTTGTGCGGAAAGCTTGTTCTTGCGCAGCCAGGATTAGTGACTCTGTTTCTTTCTTTAATGTACCTGTTTTTAACCATAACCAAGTTTGTTCCCTGTCCACTTTATCTTTTATTTTTTCCAGAAATTGACCATGCAGTGCTTTGTTCTGCCAACTCTCCATTCTTGATTTTATCACATCTTTTCTGTATTCTTGTTTTGTCTGTTGGGCCTTCAGTAGATTTTTGTTCTTTCACCATATTGTATGGGTTGGCTGGGTTTTTTTTATGGGGCCAGTTGCCAACCTGACCCCAACCCTCCTCCTTTCTCATCCGGGCTTGGGACCGGCAACGGCGGAGTTGTTGTTGTTGTTGTTGTTGTTGTTGTTGTTGTTATTATTATTATTATTATTATTATTATTATTATTATTTATTAGTTTTGTATGCCGCCCACTCTCGGAAGACTGAGGGCGGCTTACAATAAAAAGGGAGGGGGAATATAAAAAATAATACAACAATTTAAAATTACAGCAACATTCATAACTTAAAGTGGGGCTGGATAATTCAACAGCCCCAGGCCTGCCGGAACAGCCAGGTCTTAGTTGCTTTATGGAAGGCCGAAAGGGTAGTAAGGGTCCGGATCTCAATGGGGAGATCGTTCCAGAGGGCTGGAGCTGCAACAGAGAAGGCCCCCCCCTGGGGAGTCGCCAGCCGACATTGGCCAGCAGATGGAATCCGGAGGAGGCCTTGTCTGTGCGATCTAATCGGTCTTTGGGAGGTAATTGGCAGGAGGCGCTCTCTCAGGTAGCCAGGTCCGATGCCATGCAGGGCTTTAAAAGTAACGACTAGCACCTTGAAGGGTCTCCGGGGACCAATGGGAAGCCAGTGCAGCTCGCGGAGGATAGGTGTAACGTGGGTGTACCTAGGTGCACCCACAATCGCTTGCGTGGCTGCATTCTGGACTAACTGGAGTCTTCAAACACTCTTCAAGGGCAGCCCCTGGTAGAGCGCGTTACAGTAATCCAGTCTTGAGGTGACGAATTGAGAGAAAATTGGAATATTTGGTGCATTTGGCAACGAAATGTGATGAAAAAAACTGAGAATATTCTTCAAACACAAAATAAGAAGATTGAAATTCAAAAAATTGAAATGGAAGATGAATATAAAGAGATTGAGCCTGTTGATATTCGTGGCAATTGGTTTATTTCTGAGGGAAGAAGGAGTGGAATATTTGAAGAGGAATTAAATGGAGAGAAAATTTATTTCAAAGGACAGAACATAGAAGAAGAAAGCATTAAAGAATTTATGGACTATGAAATACTATTTGCAAAATATTTGATAACACTGCTGATAATTAAAGACAAGCTGAAAAAGGAAACAGAAGGAGGGCGTCAATATTACATGAGAGATACTACAAACAAGGAGTTGCTAAGAGGAGTCCACACAGATTTGTTTAAGAAGATGTTTGCTGGACTGGATCCACAAATGGCAGAAGACATAAGATTGTTTTGCTATTGGAGAGATACAGGTTGATAGATGGAAGAATATAATTTAAAACTAGCTAAACTTAGTCAAATTCAGTGATAATAGGTATAGTTAAATAAAAATTGATAATGATAGTAATGTATACAATGTTGAGCTGTTATGATAAGTAATAATTGGATATGAATATTGAATGTTACCAGTGAAAGGAAGGTTATAAATATTTTGGACTATATATAAAGCTTATTAATAACAATAACAATAAAAAGAACAAAATTAGACACAGCTAAGTTTTAACTAATAGGGGGAAAATGTTATGATATAAGATATAGTTAAATAAAGAAAGGATAATGATAGTAAATTATATACATGGAGGATTAGAAAATTTTGGTATTAAATATTATGGATGTTTAGCTAGAACAGGATATGAGGATTTAATGTTAATTAAATGGAGGATTTTATAAATAAGTAAATGAAATGCCAGTATATGATTATGTATTAAATCTTGGTATATTTTATGATGAAGGACATTTAAATAATTATAGTCAAATAAAAATGGAGGTATGATGATGGTAATATAATAAATATTCGAGTTAAGATATTAGAATTAATATGAATTATATTTGATGACGGTGGAAGAGATGCACAAAAACCTTTTGTAACCAACTGACACACTTTCTACAGTATGTAAAGAAGGAGGATTTGTATTTTTTTAAAAAAATATTTTTTAAAAAAAAAAGAGTTTTGATAACCTCTGGGACTATTCGAATGGAACTGAGTGTTAAACTTATGAAATACAAAGAATTGGGACTAATGTACTTCTTGAAGAATAATTTAAAGACTAAATAAATAGTTCTTGGATTGTTGGATAAAAATTAATTTAAAAGAACAAAATAAAATAAGATACTGAAGAAGGAGACATGAGTGGAATTGTCTAGGAGATGGATTTACTTTTTGAAAATATAAAAGACATTATGGATAAAGAATTTAAGGATGTTATGGAAAAAATGGAAAATGCTATACAAGAGATGATGAATACAGAACAAGATGCCCAGGAAAGGGAGGAGCCAAAAGAAGAAATAAAGAAGGAAGAAGACAAGAAGGAGATCACAACAAAAATAATTAAGATTGATGAAGTAAACCAGGGGGAAACATACTAAGAGAGTTGGAAGAGATGTTTGAAATGGAGGCACGGACCTTGGCAAAAACATCATAAAATAGGCAGTAGAAGAGGGTAGAGATGGCAGGAATACTTAGATTGGACATCCAAGAAATAAATATAGAGGGAGACTCAAGAGAGGAATGGGGAAGACCGGTTAAAAAAAGCATAGCAAGTGAGGTGTCGAAGTGGGCAAGAGATGATGGTTAGTTGAGCCCTTTTTTCCCTTCCTTATTGTTGTTTTGACTTGTTTTTCCTCCCCCCCCTTTCTTTTAAAGCATAGCAATTAAAGTATAAAGCAGGCAAGTGATGATGGAAGGATGATTCTTTTTCTCGGTTGCTGGTTTGAATTGTTTTTTCCCTCTCTCTCCCTCTCTATATTTTCTTCTTTCTCTTTTTGTAGGCAGGTGACATGATTAGAAGTTAGACAGGAAAGAAGGGGAAAGCTTTATAGGGTGATATGATGATTAAAAGCTAGACTAAGTGACAGAAATAAAGGGAATATTAGTGTACTATATTTTTATTTGATAAAATGAAAGTAATAATGATAAATAGGTGGAATAATTGAATAATGGAAGATTGTAACCTAATATAGCTGTATAATGTTATGGGAATTATATAAGTTGACTGAATGTAATAATAAGATTTAATCTGATCAGTTTTGTTCTATTGGAATATATGGTACCCAGGTGCCATAGTGTTTATGCATTGATTTGACGTTTTCATAAAAAATAAAAAAATAAAACAGTGCCAAGAGTCTCAAGACAGCCCTTCCCCTTTTAAGAATACCAAGAAGCACCATCTGAAAGAAAAACACAGAGCAGCCTGCTAACAGAGATGACAATGGAAACACTTAAGTAGAGCCATTAAGATAAGGGGAATCAGGTTAGTGAATTGCAAAAAAAATAAAAATAAAAAGCCCTGAATTGTAGATGAATTTCTTTCTTTTACAGGAATGATAGCAGTGTAAAAGTTAATCTCTGGTCAGTTGTTCCCAAATGTTAATATAACAAAAGGACAGCTTAATTTTACTATGTGCTAACATAAGCCATTCTTTGTCATTTGCCTAGTTTTCACAGATCATATCCGCTCCTTTTCCAATCAGAAGTTTCATGAGATTATAATGGAGAGATCAGCGGCTGAATATTTCCTTACAATCTTTTTTGGCTCCCACACTTGAAAAATTTGAATTTCCAGACAGCTAAGGAGTGCAATTTTGCATGTTAGTCTTAAGGCTTTCTTAAGGTGACCAGATTTTCAGATTGGTAAAGAGGGACACCTTTGACCGGGGTGGGGGGGGGAGTGATTAAAATTTTTATACGGAGCAACAAAAATTTTCATACAATGCAAAAATAGTATTATAATATTTTTTTATTTCAACATAACTACAATTTACAAATATAATACACTTATTTACATTTATATGTATTAAATATATTTACAAAAATTATGTACAGTATAATTTTATTCTTTGGCATATTAGTAAAACCATTTTTAAAAATTCTATACTCAATACTTTGAAATGTATTGTGCATAGAATTTTTAAAAATAGTTTTAGTTCAATTTATTCTGTGTGGAATAGTTTGAAATGTTTTACTTCAATTTATTCTGTGTGGATTCTTTTTTTAAATTGTCTTAGACTATTTAAAAAAAGATTCTATCCAAAATAAATTGAAATAAACCATTTTTAAAAATTCTATGCACAATACTTTGACACACTTCCCTCCTTGCTAGGTTTTTTTAAAATGGTCCCCATTACTCTTCATTGTAAGGCAAGAAGAATGTTACTACCTAACTATGATTTAGAGACTCAATCTCTACTTTTATCTAGTTATTTTACTGTTAACATTAAGTAGCTTTTAGGATTCTTTCCATCAACTTTTCTCTTCAGCCAGCTGGCTGGGTAATTCTGGGAGTTGAAGCCCACGCATCTTCAGGTGAACCAAGGTTGAGAAGCACTGACCTAAAGGAATCAGATTCTATCCCTGGCTGTTCATCCAAGGAGACGTGATATTAATCCACAGATGTAGGAACCAAAAACCTTTTGCTCCCCAAGACCCCCCCATTTGAAGCAGTGAGAATGACCATGCTGTCTCCAGAGAAAGGATGGTTAATGTACATGTAGTTCTTGACTTACGACCACAGCTGAGCCCAAAAATTTTGTTCCTAAGTGAGACATTTGTTAGGTGAATTTTGCCCCATTATACCACCTTTCTTGCCACAGTTCTTAAGTGAATAACTGCAGCTGATAAGTTAGTAACATAAGTGAATTTGGTTTCCCCATTTGACTTTGTCAAAAGGGGGGGGTCTTGGGGAGCAAAAAGTTTTTGGTTCCTACATCTGTGGATTAACATCACGTCTCCTTGGATGAGCGATTACATGACACCAGGACACTGAAACCATCATAAATACGAATTTGTTGCCAAACATCAAAATTTTGATCATGTGACCATGAGGATGCTGCAATGGTCGCTAAGTGTGAAAATGGTCGCTAAGTGTGAAAAATGGTCATCAGTCACTTTTTTCAATGCCATTGTAACTTTGGTCACTAAATGAACTGTTTGAAAACTAAGGCTAGTTTGCATTATAATGCCTTATGCTAGCTTACATTTTCAAGAGAGAGAAGCTAAACTCCTTATTAGAATTGAAATAGAAATGAATAGAGTAGAGTAGAGTAGAGTAGAGTAGAGTAGAGTAGAGTAGAGTAGAGTAGAGTAGTTTATTAGCCAAGTGTGATTGGACACACAAGCAATTTCTCTTTGGTGAATATGCTCTCAGTGTACATAAAGAAAAATAAAATAGAATGCATTCATCAAGAATCATAAGAAGCACTCCAAGTCAATCCAGAATGATGTAGGACTCAGCAAAGAACTCAGCAAATTAAAATGGTGAAATTAGTCCCAGGGAAATATTTTTCAAAGAAACTTGAGCTCCTCGCGAGCCATATTTTTCCCACACAAGCCGACCTCCAACCTCTGTGCCACTCCCATCCGGGAAATCCAGGAAGGAACAGTCGCTACTTCTCTAGCCAAAGTATTTCCTGGAACTCTATGGTACTGGGTCATCTTTTCTTATAAAAGGAAATAAAAGGAGTGGGGGGGTTCTGTTTTCTTGCTTTAACATTTTAATATCTTCAATGAAAGTACTGAGACATAGAGAGAGGTTAGACAGAGTGTCTTTTGTCTTGCCTCGGCTAGGATTTCTTAAGCAAATCCACTGCGCTTTTAACATGAAGCCAAAATCGGGACTTTTTAAAAATGCCACGGGACACGGGACAAATTATTAGAAATCGTGACTGTCCTGCTGAAAGCGGGACGTCTGGTCACCTTAGGCTTTCTGTACATTGCTTTCATAATGGAACAAGTCAAGCTTGAGATGAAGAGAAAAACTGCTAGGGGATGAACAATAAAGTTTAGAAGCTCCAAGAGAAGCTAATTCTCCAGAGCTTGCCACTGCAGTGACTGACATTTTCAAAGTCCATAGTTGGAACAACAGCACTTAGTACTGTTATGTGTATTGCTTTTTTTTTTGCTTCAAAAGTAACAACAATATTTTTAAAAGAACAGTATATATTTGCAGATTTTTGATTTGCTTTAGTATGTGTATTCTCTATATTTTCTTTCCATGAAGTTACTTAATTGGAAGCACATGTTCCTTCCCAGGGCAAGGTGGAGGGGGGAAGGATGGTGTTGGTGGCGATATTTGAAAAATTAATATGTTCAACTGGAGCTGCTTCTTGAACAGCTTGAAAATTTGAGAGCAGGTTTTGGATTATTTTCCATCCATGTAGAAAAAAGTGTTTTAATTATCTATGCAGGATAAAATACTGTTATGCTTCACTAATAAAATATTGTATGAGTCAGTAGTTGTGCTTGGATTTTACATAATGATGATTTTTATATATGTATAAAAATGCCTTCCACACTGAGCCTACATTAAGTAATGCCTTCAGCTACAAAATTTGCAACTGTCCTTGTAGTTTAGATTTGGGGAGAGTTCAATTCTAAAATTGTCCTTTAGGAAGTTAAAATTCAATGTTGAGAATTATTCTCAAATTCAAAGGATTGCAATCGTTCTTGGCATTAACTAAAGAGACAAACACATGATGATAGATGCTATACTATGGGAAAAATGGAAAGCTTTTTTATAGCCACATTGTGAATATCATTTCAGAAAATTTAGCAAATGTTTATGGAGCTCTTCCTATTGCTGACTGCCATCATTTTACTATGATTGCCATAATCTTTTCACTTATCTTCCATTTTCTGCTGCCCAATATTAGCTTTCCATCTAAAGCGAAGCTCCCATTATTATTTATTCTTCTTCTTGACATCTTCACACTGCCTTCATTATTTGCTTGGTTGCACTGGCTAGCTATAAAACTGAGCACAAGTTATAGATGTCTCTGAATGAAGTTTTAGTAGAATCTCTGTGTCAAATATGTAGGAATGTGATTGCTTTACTAGAGAGTTGAAAGTGATGATTTGATAGGTAAATGGATGGAGTGCAAATGAAGCAATTATTGAATTGGACTGAACAAGGAATGATTTTAAGCCCATTTGCAAAACCAATATGTGAGTGATTTTCCTAGTAGAGCTGATTGGATTCATTTTGATTGGTACTTTAGAACAGGTACAGAGGGAGATATCAGCCTTTTGAGATAAGCCATGTCAAGAAACCGACACTGCACGGATTCACTCAGAACTTGAAAGAAAACAAGCTGAAATTAAATCCCAGCAAGCTGGAAGTTCTATCTATGGAAAAAACTAGACTCTGAAATTGAGATGAAGCTTCCTTTGGATGAGGTTGCATTTTTTTATTTCTTTATTATTAGATGTATATCCCATCTTCCATTTGTGTAACTCAAGGAGAAACTTCTTAATAGTGAAGTCAATTAACCAGTGGAACAGCTTGCCTTCAGAGATTGGAGGTACTTCATCAATGGAGGTTTTTAAGAAAAGTCTGAACAGCCACCTATCTGAAATGATATAGGGTCCCCTGTTTGAGCAGGGATTTGGACAGTGACGTGCAGTGAGGTTTATGACTGGTGAAGCAGCAATTTTTTTAGACTTGTGGACTTCAACTCCCAGAATTCCATAGCCAGGCATGCTCAGTTCCGATTTAAAGCGTCAGCATTTATTTTTCTCCTTTGCTAAATAAGTTTCCTTCTTTCTTTTTCTTTTTCTTCTCCCTTCCCCTCCTTCCTCCCTCTCTCCCTCCCTCCCCTCTCTCAAAAACACACACACAAACACAAAGTTGCACCAGGATTCAGAAAATTTAGGTTTTCCTCCTCAGCCCAGGTTAGCAATACCATAAGCAGCATTTTGGCTGGCAGGTGTAAGTAGAAGTGGAAATTCATTCTACTGAAAACATTGTTTTTGCTTATGATTGGATAATTAAAATTTCAGAAGACCCAAAGGCATAGTATTAGGGTGTTACATAGTGCATAAACTAAAGAACTGTCTCAATATGCTTCCTACCCCCTCTCTCAAACATTCATTCATTCATTTCATTTCCTTTATTTGTATGCCGCCCTTTTCCCTGGGGGGACTCAGGGCGGCTCACAATTCAAAAAGGGAGGGGGGGAAAGACAAACAGTATTCCAATATGGAAACAATACAACATATTAAAAGAGAGCACAACAGTCACACAATTCGGGTGGGGTTGGAATCTTAACCCCAGGTCAGCCGGGACAGCCAGATCTTCAAAGCGGCGCAGAAGGATTGGAGGGTGGTGAGGGTCCGAATCTCCACGGGGAGTTCGTTCCAGAGGGTCGGAGCAGCCACCGAGAAGGCTCTCCTCCGGGTAGTTGCCAGTTTGCACTGGCTAGTAGATGGAATTCGGAGGAGGCCTAATCGATGCGATCGTATCGGTCTAGTGGAGGTAATTGGCAGTAGGCGGTCTCTCAAATACCCAGGCCCACTACCATGAAGGGCTTTATAGGTGATAAGTAGCACCTTGAAGCGCACCCGGAGATCGACAGGCAGCCAGTGCAGCTCGCGGAGGATAGGTATAACGTGGGTGAAGCGAGGTGCACCCACAATCGCTCGCGCGGCTGCATTCTGGACTAGCTGAAGTCGCCGAATGCTCTTCAAGGGCAGCCCCATGTAGAGCACATTGCAGTATTCCAGCCTAGAGGTCACAAGGGCACGAGTGACTGTTGTGAGGGCCTCCCGGTTCAGGTAGGGACGCAACTGGTGTACCAGGCGAACCTGGGCAAATGCCCCCCTGGTCACAGCTGACAAATGATGTTCGAAGGTCAGCTGTGGGTCCAGGAGGACTCCCAAGTTGCGAACCCTGTCTGATGGGCGTATAATTTGACCCCCCAGCCTGAGAGATGGAACACTTGGCCAATTCGCGGGAGGGAAACACAGCAGCCACTCGGTCTTTTCTGGATTGAGCACAAGCTTGTTGACCCCCATCCAGTCTTTAACAGCCTCCAGACCCTGGCTCATCACATCCATCGCTTCGTTGAGTTGGCACGGGGCGGACAGATACAACTGGGTATCATCCGCATATTGGTGGTATTTTATCCCGTGCCGTCGAATGATCTCACCTAGCGGTTTCATGTAGATGTTGAAAAGTAAGGGGGACAGGACCGAACCCTGCGGCACCCCACACGTTAGGGGCCTAGGGGTCGATCTCTGCTCCCCAACTAACACCGACTGCGACCTGTCCGAGAGGTAGGAGGAGAACCACTGTAGAACAGCGCCTCCCACCCCCACCTCCCACAGTCGTCGCAGAAGGATACCATGGTCGATGGTATCGAAAGCTGCTGAGAGGTCAAGGAGCACCAGGATGGAGGCGTGGCCTCCATCCCTGGCTCTCCAAAGATCATCGGTCAACGCGACCAAAGCGGTTTCTGTGCTGCAGCCAGGTCTGAAGCCTGACTGGAAAGGATCGAGATAACTGGCTTCCTCCAAGGACCGCTGGAGCTGAAAGGCCACCACCTTCTCAACAACCTTCCCCACAAAGGGGAGGTTGGAGACCGGATGATAGTTATTTAAAACAGCTGGATCCAAGGATGGTTTCTTCAGGAGGGGTCTCACCACCACCGCCTTTAAAGCAGGGGGAAAGACCCCCTCCCGAAGAGAGGCGGTAACAACCGCCTGGATCCAGCCTCATGTCACCTCCCTGCTGTTGACAACCAGCCAGGAGGGGCACGGGTCCAGCACACATGTGGAGGCTCCTACAGCTCTCATCGCCTTGTCCACATCCTCAGGGGTAACAGCTTGAAACTCAACCCAGCGATGGCTTACCAGATCATCCCTTAGTGCCTCGGCTGGTTCTGCAGAATTGGAGTCCAGGTCCGCCCGGAACCGAGCAACATTGTCTGCGAGGAACTGGACGTAATCCTCAGCCCTACCCTGCAGCGGATCGCCCGTATCCCTCCTATTTAGGAGGGAACGGGTTATCCTAAACAGGGCGGCTGGGCGCGACTCAGCAGACGCAACCAGAGAGGCAATGTATGTTCTCTTAGCCGTCCTAATTGCCCGAATGTACTCTCTGGTGCAGGTTGTTAAACGTGCTCGGTTCGGTTCGGATTTACTGGTCCTCCATAAGTGCTCTAGGTGTCTCCTTTGGCGCTTCCTCTGCCGGAGTTCCTCAGTAAACCAAGGAGCCCTCTGGGATCCACTGCCTCAGAGCGGCCGTAGAGGCGCAATCTGGTTAAGAGACTTCGTCGCTGCCAAGTGCCAGGCAGCAACCAGAGTCTCTGCCGGACTGCGGGCGAGAGTATCAGGAATAACCCCAAGTTCCGTCTGGAACCCCAAAGGGTCCATAAGTCGCCTGGGGCGGAACCACCTGGTCGGCTCCTCCTCCCTACAGTGGGGGTTTGGTCTCCGAAAGTCAAGCCTCAATAGGTAGTGGTCTGACCATGACAGGGGCAAGATCTCACTACCCCTCAGACCAAGATCACAATTCCACTGCTCCGAGAGGAATACGAGGTCGAGCGTGTGACCTGCTGAGTGGGTCGGTCCTCGGATTACTTGGGTCAAGCCCATGGTTGTCATGGAAGCCATGAACTCCTGCGCTCCGTCAGAGTGACCACCGAGCGAAGGCAGATTGAAATCCCCCAGAACCATAAGTCTGGGGAACTCAACTGCCAGCTCAACACACACACACACACACACACACACACACACACACACAAAGTTGCACCAGGAGGATGAAGTTTGAATTCCTCCCCCTCCCTCCAACCCACATGTACCTTTTCCAGCTGCTTCAGAGAGGATTTCAATTCTGCTCTTGCCTGCCATCATAAAAAGAAAAAAAAATGTAAAAGGAAAAAGGCAGGAGCTGAGGTCAGGCTGAGCTAGTTGCTGCCAGAGTCACCATGGATGACTCTGCCTAGTGCGTAACTGTTTAAAAAAACCTCTAAAAAGCACCCTCTACAGGAGGAGGCAAGAGAACGACGTGTCTCATCTACATCAGGAATTTTTCGGCTTTTAACCCTTGCTTAACTCTGCTCGAGTGATCATAAAAGCCAGACAAGATGAGGCACGTCGTTCTCCTGCCCCTTAGGGATTTCACCCCTGCCTTTGGGCCAACTATGACCTGAATGACCAAGAAGCTCCAGAGACTTTATCAACTTTTGTGTTGATATTGCTTTTTAAAACCCAAAGAAGCTTTGAGCCTGGAGAAGCTCCTCCCTTACGATGAACTTGCCTTATTATTAAGACCAACAGAAGAAGCATTTTGAGGATATCCCAACTGCCAGAAATTTGTATATCTGGCACATAGGTCTTCTGTGTGATTCTTCAGCTATGGAATTTAGTCCCTAATGATGTACTTGGCCTCTATTTTCAATACTCCATGCAGGGAAATGGCAAAAACCAATAATTTCCACCAAAGTTTTAATTGTTAAATGAACTTATTTTAATGATGTGTGTTTAACTTTATATTTGGTTTTAATTATATTTATTTTTATGGTTCATGATTTGATTCTTTAATTGTTGCAAACTACCTTAAATAGTGCATGGTCACCATGGTAAATGTAGTATTTTTCCATGCCTTATTATCCAGTACCATTACCACTTTATAAAAGGATCCTATGTAATTTTATGACTTTTAAAACTTTATGACACATATTCTATGCTTTCATAGTGACAGCTCCTTTTATTTTACTGCCACTATGACAACCACAACTATCACTGAGACATCTACTTATATTTATGCGCATGTGCGAGAGAACGGAATGGCGACTAAGATTTTTCACTCCGATACGAGCTGGCGAAAAAGCGCTGGGGAACTCCAGGAACTGGCTTCGTTCCACTCTTTTTGAGTTCTCCGGGATGAGCGACCTTCAGGGGGTCTGTATAGACCGAAAATTGAAGGGAACCGGTGTCCTTGACCAGCTGTGGACTTTAAAAACTCCAGCGCGTCCCGGCATGTTCAGCGGTGAGAATGGCGGCCCCGTAAAGAACACGGAGGTGTGTGAAAGCATTTTGTGGTGATTTGAGCGTCTGCGGGGTTTTTTAATCCTCCCCTTACAGTTACTACAGTGGGGTGAGTTTGGTGAGCCTCTTAAGGTGGTATGGACTGTGCTGGCCAACTATTGCCAGCCTTGCCAGCCTTTAGAAAGGAGGAGGTCAAACAGGGCTTCTATCCAGAGCAGGCGAATTGGGCGGCTGGCTGAGCCTGCCGTGGCCGTAGCCGTAGCCTTCTCTGGATTTCCACCCCCCTCATATTTGGCTAAGTTCTTCCAATGACACTGCCTCCTTAAACAGAGCTGCTCCTTCCACCAACGCTGCCTTTACTATCAACGTGGCTTTTTCCAGCGTGGCTCTTTCCATCATTACAGCCCCTCCCCCCAACACTATTTCCTCTTTCAACACTGCCTTCTCTGACAACACTTCCACCAACGCTGTCCCCTCTACCAATATTGGTCCCTTACCATCTTGGGCTTTAACCATCTGACTGCCCTCAAGTATATTTCTGGGATTTTTGGACTGGTTATCTTGGCTCCAACTGTTGCCAGCATTATCATCTTTCATGGTTTGTGGACTACCAGCATTGACAGCTTTATTACCCCCTATTCCGACCCCTGGACTACCAACGGGGAGAGTGCCTGTTTATTCTATCTAAGCCTCTTTACTATGACGCTGCGGACTGTGGTCGCTTGGAGGTATTTGCGGTATTTCACCTTTATTACCTATGTTAGCTGGCTCCTCCAGTTCATTCTTATGGACTTGGCCTGTTGGACTCCTAGTTTTATATCTTCGTTCCCGGACTATGACCACTATTACGACCATCACTGGTCATTACTATTACCATCTCAGGAACTTTATTTTAGCCACCTGGACTATTACTCCTCCTATATTGGACTACCAGAGAAAGAGGTTATTCTATCTTCCTCATACCTCGTCGGCATTGACCGGCCTATTGTGCCTCGTTCCATGTATTTACGTTTTTTACATAAAGATCTACTCGCCTAGTTTTTTAACATCTTTTAATATTTGCGCAATTCTCTTGTATGTAGTGTGAACGTGTGTGATTGTGAATGAATGTTCCCACCTTTTTAACTTAATGTAATCCCTTTGTTTATAGTATATTGTTGTAACCTTTTTAAATTTTTGTGGAGTTTTGAGTGAGTGAGCGCTTGGGTGTGTATGCAAAGATTGGGATTGGAATCGGGTTCCCCCACACTGAGTGCTTCTGCAGAAGTGTTGGGGGGATCTAGGCCATTCCCAATCCCAGGATGACTGATTCGAAGGGCCTGCCGGGGAATGCGGGGGCTATGGGTGTGGGTGGAGGGACCACGGACACGGGAGTGGGCTGGAACATTACGGTCTTAACAGGGAGGGGCAGATATGGCGGGGACTTTAGGGCTAACCATTACCAGGGAAGGAGGGTTCGCTACGTCACAGAGATCCCTCCTTCCGGCCCTATTAGTCCCACTCCAAGGCCAGATGGCGCGAGTAATCAGGACCCTGGTCTCAGGCTGCTGTCGCTAAATGCCAGGTCTGTAGTTCACAAGGCTCCCCTCGTCCGGGACCTAATTTTAGACGAGGGGGCAGACCTGGCATGTATTACTGAAACCTGGCTGGGCCCGGAGGGAGGAGTCCCCCTCAGTGAGATGTGCCCAGAGGGTTTTCAGGTGCTTCATCAGCCGCGACCCAAGAGAAGGGGTGGGGGTGTGGCTATTGTTATCCGAGAGTCTCTAGCTCCTCGTAGGATCCCTGCTCCGGAGCTTGTCGGGTGTGAGTCCTTGCTGGTGAAGTTGGACCTCGAGGGTCAAGTGGGCTTGCTGTTAACGTACCTGCCTCCCAACAGCGTTGCAACAGCCCTCCCCTCGCTCCTTGAGTCAGTAGCTGAGCTGGCAATTGAGTTCCCCAGGCTTATGGTTCTGGGGGACTTCAATTTGCCTTCGCTCGGTGAGCACTCTGATGGAGCGCAGGAGTTCATGGCTTCCATGACAGCCATGGGCTTGGCCCAAGTAATCCGGGGCCCGACTCACTCGGTGGGTCACACGCTCAACCTCGTATTCCTCTCGGAGCAGTGGAGTTGTGATCTTGGTGTGAGGGGTAGTGAGACCTTACCCCTGTCATGGTCGGACCACTACCTACTGAGGCTTGACTTTCGGAGGCCAAACCTCCACTGTAGGGAGGAGGAACCGATTAGGTGGTTCCACCCCAGGCGCCTTATGGACCCTTTGGGCTTTCAGATGGCACTTGGTGTTGTTCCTGATACCCTCGCCCGCAGTCCGACGGAGACCCTGATTGCTGCTTGGAACTCAGCAGCGTCAGAGGCTCAAAACCAGATTGCGCCTCTGCGGCCGATCCGAGGCAGTGGATCCAGGAGAGCTCCTTGGTTTACTGAGGAACTCCGGGAGATGAAGCACCAAAAGAGATGCCTAGAGCACCGCTGGAGATCCAGTAAGTCTGAGTCAGTCCAGGCACTATTAAAATCCTGCATCAAAGTTTACCTTCGGGCAATTAGGACGTCAAAAAGAACACATATTGGGTCGAAGAGGTACATTGGGTTTCTATTTTTGGGGGTATTGTTGACAAGAGGAATGGCTGTGTTTATTGTTTAATGTTATATGGCCTCGGTTATGCACAGTATATATGTGACTGTACAAAAATGAAAATGGAAAATAAAAACACATTTACACGAAAAAATAAAAATAAAAAATAAAAAAAAGAACACATATTGCCACTCTGATAGTTTCCGCTGAGTCGCGCCCAGCCGCCTTGTTTAGGATAACCCGTTCCCTCCTGAATAGGAGGGAGACGAGTGATCCTTTACGAGGTAGAGCTGAGGAATACGTCCAATTTCTCGTGGATGAAGTTGCTCGGCTTCGTGCGGACCTGGACTCCAATTGCGCAGAGCCAGCCGAGGCACCAGGGGATAATCTGGAGCGACATCTCTGGATTGATTTTCAAGTTGTTGCCCCTGAGGAAGTGGACAAGGCCATGGGAGCTGTAAGTGCCTCCACATGTGTGCTGGACCCGTGCCCCTCCTGGCTGGTCGCTAACAGCAGGGAGGTGACACGGGGCTGGATCCAGGCGGTTGTTATTGCCTCCCTTTGGGAGGGGTTCTTTCCCCCCGCTTTAAAGGCGGCGGTGGTGAGACCCCTCCTGAAAAAGCCATCTTTGGATCCAGCCGTTTTAAATAACTATCGTCCAGTCTCCAACCTCCCCTTTGTGGGGAAGGTTGTTGAGAAAGTGGTGGCCTCTCAGCTCCGACGGTCCTTGGAGGAAACCTATTATCTAGATCCCATTCAGTCGGGATTTAGACCTGGCTACAGCATGGAAACCGCCTTGGTCGCACTGACCGATGATCTCTGGAGAGCCAGGGATGGGGGTCATGCCTCTGTCCTAGTGCTCCTTGACCTCTCAGCAGCCTTCGATACCATCGACCATGGTATCCTTCTGCAACGACTGCGGGAGGTGGGGGTGGGAGGCACCGTTCTACGGTGGTTCTCCTCTTACCTCTCGGACAGGTCGCAGTCGGTGTTGGTCGGAGGGCAGAGATCGACCCCTAGGCCCCTGAATTATGGGGTGCCGCAGGGTTTGGTCCTGTCCCCCCTCCTGTTTAATATCTACATGAAGCCGCTGGGTGAGATCATTCAACGGCAAGGGATAAAATACCATCAGTACGCGGACAATACACAGTTGTAGCAGTCCGCCCCGTGCCAACTCAGTGAAGCGGTTGACGTGATGTGTCAGTGCCTCAAGGCTGTTAGGGTCTGGATGGGGGTTAACAAGATTGCACTCAATCCGGATAAGACCGAGTGGCTGATGTGTTTCCCTCCCACTAATTGGCCAAGTTTTCCATCTCTCAGGCTGGGGGGTCAAACAGTACACCCCTCAGACAGGGTTCACAATTTGGGAGTCCTCCTGGACCCACACCTGACTTTTGAACACCATTTGTCAGCTGTGACCAGGGGGGCATTTGCCCAGGTTTGCAGTTGTAGCTGTCCGCCCCGTGCCAACTCAGTGAAGCGGTTGACGTGATGTGTCAGTGCCTCAAGGCTGTTAGGGTCTGGATGGGGGTTAACAAGATTGCACTCAATCCGGATAAGACCGAGTGGCTGATGTGTTTCCCTCCCACTAATTGGCCAAGTTTTCCATCTCTCAGGCTGGGGGGTCAAACAGTACACCCCTCAGACAGGGTTCACAATTTGGGAGTCCTCCTGGACCCACAGCTGACTTTTGAACACCATTTGTCAGCTGTGACCAGGGGGGCATTTGCCCAGGTTTGCCTGGTGAATCAGTTGCGTCCCTACCTGAACCGGGAGGCCCTCGCAACAGTCCCTTGTGCCCTTGTGACCTCTAGACTGGACTACTGCAACGTGCTCTACATGGGGCAGCCCTTGAAGACCATTTAGAGACTTCAGCTTTTCCAGAATGCAGCCGCCCGAGCGATCGTAGGTGCACCTCGGTACACCCATGTTACACCTATCCTCCGCGAGCTGCACTGGATGCCTATTGGTCTTCGGATACGCTTCAAAGCACTAGTCGTCACTTATAAAGCCCTTCATGGTATTTGACCTGGGTACTTGAGAGACCGCCTGCTGCCAATTACCTCCAATAGACCGATTAGATCCCACAGATTAGGCCTCCTCCGAATTCCATCCACTGGCCAATGCCGATTGGCGACCACCCGGAGGAGGGCCTTCTCTGTGCCTGCTCCGGCCCTCTGGAATGATCTCCCCGTGGAGATTCTGACCCTCACCACCCTTCAGGCTTTCCGCAAAGTCCTCAAAACCTGGCTGTTCCGACAGGCCTGGGGATGATGAGTTCCTGTCCCCGCTCGAATGGTGTGTCTGTCGAGTTGCTTTTAAATTGTGGTATTGTCTGTCCATGTCTTTTTCGCCCTATTTGTATCCCCTACCCACCCCTGACTTGAGTTGTGAGCCGCCCTGAGTCCCCTCGGGGAAAAGGGCGGCATAGAAATATAATAAATTCAATTAAATTCAATTCAATTATGTAGGTAATCTGGTTTGAAGATGTTGCAAAGAGCATTGAAGCCTAACAGCATCCTCCTGCATCACAGAGAAATAAGTATTCGTCTAGTAAGATCTTTATTACCTGGGGATATTTTTATAATAATAATTCTGTATGTATCATATTATTAATACATTGCCTGGGAGAAGACAGAAAGTGTGTTTTGGTTCAGAAGGCAAAATTTGATAATAGGAAGAATCTCAGCATCTTGTTTAAACTATATGTTGACAACACAGCTCATATGAACAAAAATTAAAAGTAAAGGTACTTTTAAATTGCAGAGTAAAAAAGGCAAAATCTCATGCAAGTCTGGAATTGCAGAGTCTAGCACAATGGGGGCACTGAAAGTCCATTGTTGTAGTAACTATGGCTATTATTTTGTGATGCTACTCACAGTTTTCTGTCAGTTTTGGCAGCACCTGTCTGCAAAGCTAGGGACTTCATAACATAGGGTTTGAAAGCAAGCTCTGTCACTAGTTTCTTTTGCTGGATGTGATAGTGTCATAGAGTTCTAATCTGTCTCTAATGAATAATAACTTACATGCAATATTGTAGACCCTGACTGCCTTTGTTTATGATTCCCAAAATCCAGCACGCAACTACTCAAATTTTGGGAGAATTCTTTCTGTTTCTAAATCAAGTTCAGGCAGTTTGCTCTCAGTGGGATTTTCTCCCTGATTACTTGTTCTATTAGAATTTGTTTAAAACAAGGCTTCAAACTCCTTGCCCTTGGGCCGGATGCTTCATGTACTGGCCACGTCCATGCTCGGTTTACTGAAGGGGAAAGAAGCCCCAACACATCATGTGATGCCACCATGATGATGTGAGTTTGACACCCTTGGTTTAAAGACTTACCTCAGAGAAGTCAATGGTTGATAAAGATGTTCCTTGAAATTTTTACCCTTATAAATGGATAGTCCCAATAAGGGAGAATAGCTCAGGGTTGAAATGAGGGGTTCTTGGTGCTCTCTGAGCTTGCTTGTTTTCTTGCATATGTTTCTTACTCTACCTAGGTAATATCATCAGTGTTAGTAAGGAGTGATGTCTGCTGTCAGGTTATATTCTGGTATCATACCTGTCTGGGTGGGTGGGGCAGTCTTAGGAATTTTTGGGTTGGGCTGTTTATTAATGGCTCTTTGACAGTTTCTTGATTGGGATATTATTTACTTGATTGTTGCTTTGAAGTTGATCTTGGAATTAATCCAGTGGTGTGATTTAATTTTTTTTATTAAAAGTTTTTTGTTTTTAGGTTTCAAAGACAGACACAACACAAAAAATTCTCTTTCTTTACATACCATAGAAAGTATATCAGTTAGTCACAAAACTTTGCATGCGTTTCTTTCACAGTCACCCATGATTCATATTATGTCAGCCTCTGCTTGCTGCTGCTTTGGCTGCCATTGAAACGGGAGGGGGGCATGGTATTTGGGAGGGGAATCATGATGTGCTGGAGGAAGCTTCTAGATGCTGTTTGACCATCCTACTGTGCATATGGAAGAAGGGAGATTCCCGCCAAGGTTAACTGTCCAGCATTCCATCTTGGTGATGCCTTTTGAAGTTATCTCCCACCTGACATTTGGGTGCATTATAATTGGACTATGGACTGGGGTGCCAAGGGGAGGGGATTGAGTTATACATGATATTATTCGCTTTCGCACCTAATTAACCAGATTCAGCTTAGCTTTGCAACTGTTCATTTATAATTAGTAAAAGAACACTTGATTTCAATTCAAATGGAGTGTAGTGGTTTCTTTCCTGATTATTAAATGAAGTCAATGCTGACATTAAGCTGAATCTCATTCGCACCCATCCCAGAGCTAACAACTACCGAGGGGGGTGCCCTCACAAGAAGAAAAGGAATGTCTTTGCATGCAAGCGACCAGGAGGAAGAAGAGGAGGCAGCGGCGGGACCATCTTTAATGGAAAGACTGGCTGAACAGAGAGTGGAAGAACCTGCCGTCCGTCCCAGATGGACTTGGGGTGTGGGACAGAAAGAGAAGCCTGAGGAATTACATGCTGGAGTTACGAGAAGGAGGCCAAAGAAAAAAACAGCAGCTGATTGGAGTGGCTCTGGAGAAGAAGATTACAAGATTTCCCACACCATGAGACTCCTCGAAGAGGCATGGCTGAATGTTGAAGCCGAGAGAGAGCAGTGGAAAGAGAGCCGACAGAGGAGTTGGAACAAAGGTACTCAATGCATAGCTTAAGGGAAAGTGAAGGGGCAGAGGGGGGTTGTGCGCAAGAAAACCCAGAACCAGCCTCCCCCCCTACGGCTAGAGCCATTCAAAGAGCAGGGGGGGGCAGGCGACGCCGGATAGCAAAGGTCCCTCCCTTAAGCGTAAAATATGATGGAGACCCCCAAAGTCTTGGGTTGTTTATAATTCAGGTCTGGAATTATATGGAAATCTATGGACCTTATTTAGAGACAGATGAAATTAAAGTGAGAATGGTGTTAATGGCATTAGAGAAGAAAACAGCCGATTGGATGGTCGGCCTACATAAATGCAATTCCCCTCTCCTGAGGAATTTTAATGAATTTATGGCAGCCATGAGAAGGAGGTTCGACGACCCTTTGACTGAGCATCGTGGCCGCCTGAAATTTACAGCTCTTAAACAGGGAAACAAAACTGTGCCGGATTATGTGCAGGAATTTCAAGAATTATCAGCTTATATGAGAGGTGGTCAGAAGAGGCTTTGCTGGATCAGTTTACTGAGGGATTGCATAAAGATATATACCAACAATGCATAAACAGATGCCTTCCCCGTCGTTTAACAGTTTGGTATGAAAACACTGCAGACGTGGAATTGGATTTAGCCAGGCTTCAGTGCATGAAAGAGGGAGATGTGGAAAAGTCCCCCCCCAGCAGTCCCAACCCCCCCCCCTGCCCCAGAAGTGAGGGCAGGGGAAGTTTTGCTGGCAAAGCCAAGCCTTTCACTTGTTTCCGCGGTGGAAAGGAGGGGCATCGTGTTATGAATTGTCACGTCAAATTGGCTCAACCCCCCCCCCCAGAGGGAGGGGAAATCAGTGAAAACTCCAAGCAAGAGAAAGGAAGCTGCTTTCGCTGCTGAGAATGTTTCCCAACACTTCCAGCCAGAGGAGTAGGGAGCTGTGAGCCCCAGCTCGTCTGACAAATCGGATGGGGAGGAATCTCATTGCTGGGTAAGTTCCAGAACTGGCCCTATGCTTATCCCTATTGAGCTTAGAGTGCCATTTTCTGGAGCAACTGAAAAACTTTTAGCTCTGCTAGATTCAGGCTGTTCCCGCTGCATGATAAGCCCTGAGATGGTGGAAAAACTGGGCTTGAAGTTAAGAACTTTGAAAACCCCTATTGTTTTTTGCCAAATTGATGGTTCTATTGCGGGAGGCGGCCCTGCTCATTTTTCTACAGAACCCATAGAAATGAGGATGGGTACCCACCAGGAATTGATAACTTTTATTGTGGCGCCTGGGATGGACCGACCCCTTATTTTGGGACTCCCTTGGCTTCGTAGATGGAACCCATGCATTAACTGGAGAGAGGGTTGGTTACGAATTCACACAAACATACCCCCTGAGAGGAGGGTTGAGACTCCAGACTCTGACACTACTACCCCCACATTGGAAGCCAGGGGGCAGGAGAGAATCGAGGGGGAGGAAAGAATTCCAAAGGATATTGGGACCTCAGGGAGGTTTTTAGTGAAAAATCTTCTGATAAATTACCCCCCCCCCAACAGACCCACAGACTGCGCCATTGATATTTTGCCTGGAGTAAAGCTTCCAAAGCCCCAAATATATTCAATGTCTCCTAGAGAAATGGAGGAAATGAGGAAATTCATTGATAAGAACTTGGAAAGGGATTTCATTGAACCGGCAAGACCCAAGGTAGCAGCTCCAGTATTGTTCAGAGAGAAGAAGGATGGCTCCCTGAGATTTTGTGTGAACTTCAAAAACCTTAACGCGATATCATCCCAGAACCTCTATCCATTGCCACTGATGAAGGACATGCTGGCCCACCTGGGGAAGGGCCGTATTTTTACTAAATTGGACTTAAGAGAGGCGTATTATAGGGTCAGAATTAAAGAGGGGGATGAATGGAAAACTGCTTTTAACTGCCCCCCTTGGCTGTTTCCAATTTCGTGTAATGCCGTTTGGCCTACAGGGGGCGCCAGCGGTCTTCATGCAACTGATTAATGAAGTTTTACATGACCATCCTTACAAAGGCGTTATCATCTATTTAGATGATATCCTTATTTACACGGAAACATGTGAAGAACACGTGAAGCTGGTTCGTATAGTGCTAAAGAAACTTCGGGCGGCTGAACTCTACACCAAATTGTTCAAGTGTGAATTCCATCAGGAGAAGGTTGACTACCTAGGCTATCGCATTTCCCACAAGGGTGTTGAAATGGACCCCGCTAAAGTCAAGGCGGTCACCGAGTGGGAGGCCCCTCGTACACGCAAGCAATTGCAGCAATTTTGGGGTTTTGCTAATTTCTATCATCAATTTATTCCCTCTTTTGCTAAAATAGCTCTCCCGATAACTAACCTCCTTAAGTCTAAAGGTGAGGCGAAACCCAAACCTAGCAGGCCGCTGAATTGGACTACGGAATGCCAAGCTGCTTTTGAGAAGTTAAAGAGGCTTTTTGCAGAGGAGCCGGTCCTCAAGCACCCGGACATGGACGCACATTTTGTGGTTCAAGCTGACGCCAGTCACGTGGCTGTGGGAGCTGTATTACTTCAAGCTAATAGCCAAGGTAAATTACAACCCTGCGCGTACACCTCTCGCAAACTAACCGACACGGAGAGACGTTGGGCCATTTGGGAAAAAGAAGCTTTTGCTGTTCGCTGGGCTTTGTCCACGTGGCGCCATTTTCTGGAGGGCGCCAAACACCCTTTTGAGGTATGGACTGACCATAAAAATTTGGAAGCTTTGAGGACGCCCAGAAAACTTTCTCTTAAGCAAATGCGCTGGGCTCAGCATTTCAATAGATTTAATTTTACTTTAAAATACATTCCGGGTGGGAAAATTTTTATGGCTGATGCTTTATCCAGACTTCCTCAATACAACTGTTCTAAGCTCAGTGTGATCCAGCCTGTCATCCCCGTGACGAGCCTCGCTGCTGCTGTTGTTACTAGGAGTCATGCGACCTCTAAGCTAGAGGTCACTCAGGACTTTCTTTCTCACCTGAAAAAGGCCCTCACTGATGATGATTGGTTCCAACAGCACGTGAATGAATGTACTATGTGGGATGAGTTGCCTTGGATTGGGATGAAGTTATACGTTCCTGCGTCCCTTAGGACCATTGTTCTTCAACGGGCTCATGATTCCCGAATGGCGGGGCATTTTGGATTCGTCAAGACTCTCCACCTTGTCAAGCGGCAATTTTGGTGGCCAACTTTGAAAAAGGACATTGAGAAATATGTTGCCAGTTGTCCCATTTGTGCTGCTGCTAAATGACCTCCGGGTAAGCCCCAGAGATTACTCCAGGCGGTGGCTCGTCCAGTAGCCACGTGGAAGGAGATTTCCATGGATTTCATTGTCGAACATCCTGAGAGTCAGGGGCACACTGTTATCTGGGTTATTACCGACTTGTTCTCCAAACAGGTCCATTTCATCCCTTGCTCCAGGATTCCCTCTGCTAAATCTCTCACTAAGATGTTCATCTCCCATATTTACCTCTTACATGGGGTGCCCGACCGCATCATTTCGGACAGGGATGTTCAGTTCACCTCCCTTTTCTGTAAAGAGTTTCTGAAGCGGATTGGCTCCACCCAGGGGTTAAGCTCCTCCCACCACCCTCAGACTAATGGGGCTTGTGAAAGGACTAATTCTGTATTGGAACAATATTTATGTTGTTTCATCAACTACCAACAGGATGATTGGGTGGATTTGTTGCCACATGCTGAGGTGGCTTACAATAATTCCGTGCACAGCAGCACTGGGTTTACCCCTTTTCGTGTGGTGTTTGGCCAGGATTTCGTGCCCATTCCTGAGATTCCTTGTGAACAACCCCAGGTGTCGTCGCTGTCCGAGTGGAGTGATTGCCTTCGGGACATTTGGCCTTTGGCTCTCCAAACTCTGGATGCTGCGCACCGCGCTCATAAGAAGCAGGCTGATAAGAAACAGTCTAAACCCTCTGAGTACAAAGTTGGTGATCAAGTTTATTTGTCCACTAGATTTCTTCAGACACCCCAGAAGTCGAAGAAGTTGGGCCCCAAATATGTTGGCCCATTTCCTGTTGTCAAGGTCATCAACCCTGTTTCTGTCTGGCTCCAGTTGCCTAAGCATCTCAACCGGGTTTACCCTGTTTTTCATGTTAACCTTCTGAAGCCTGTCTGCACTTCTTCTTTGAGGCCGCCTCTCTCTCCTCCACCCACTCCGCTTTTGATTGAGGGTGAGCAACATTTCAAAGTCTGTGAAATTTTGGACTCTCGTAGATGCCGGAACCGTGTCCAGTACCTGGTGGCTTGGAAGCATTTTCCTCCTTCTCACACTGAATGGGTTGACGGGTCCCATGTTCGAGCGCCTCGTCTGCTCCGCAAATTCTACTCTGCTTATCCTGACAAGCCCTGATTTTGGACATTCTCCTAATTTTCCTTTCTTTTGTTTTTCTCCTTTCCCTCTTTTGTGTGATGTTGTTTGTCTGTTTGTTTGTGTTCTTTTCGTTTCTGCAGGTCTGACCGCCCTTTTTCTGGAGGAGGGCCGGATGTCAGCCTCTGCTTGCTGCTGCTTTGGCTGCCATTGAAACGGGAGGGGGGCATGGTATTTGGGAGGGGAATCATGATGTGCTGGAGGAAGCTTCTAGATGCTGTTTGACCATCCTACTGTGCATATGGAAGAAGGGAGATTCCCGCCAAGGTTAACTGTCCAGCATTCCATCTTGGTGATGCCTTTTGAAGTTATCTCCCACCTGACAGTTGGGTACATTATAATTGGACTATGGACTGGGGTGCCAAGGGGAGGGGATTGAGTTATACATGATATTATTCGCTTTCGTGCCTAATTAACCAGATTCAGTTTAGCTTTGCAACTGTTCGTTTATAATTAGTAAAAGTACAGTTGATTTCAATTCAAATGGAGTTGAGTGGTTTCTTTCCTGATTATTAAATGAAGTCGATGCTGACATATTAATTCTAGTATTTTAAATCAAATATATTGGTACATATTACCATCATCGTTTGACTATAATTGTTTAAACATCCTTCATCATAAAACATATCAAAACTCAAGACATAACCACATACTGGCATCTCATTTGCTATTTCTAGTATCCCAATAACACTATTCCTTATGGCCTATTCTAGCTAAACATCAATAACATTTAGTAATAAAGGTTTCTAATCTTCCTTTCCAAATCACTGTTTGCAATTTACATCCAATTTCCCCATGTTGTACCCATACCTATATATACATTGTTATCATTATCTCTCCTTTATTTGACTATATCCATTATCATAATTTAGTTCTTTTTCATTAATCTTTATATGTAACCAAACCATTTCTCATCTTCCTTTCATAGGTACCATTCAATATTCATATCCAATTACTACTTGTTATACCAATACATATGTATACATTATTATCATTTTCAATTGTTTATTTAACCATATCTATTGTCACTAAATTTCACTAAGTCCAACTAGTTCTAGATTAACACTTTCATCTATCAGCCTGTATCTTTCCAATTAGCTAAACATCCATAATATTTAATAACAAAGTTTTCTAATCCTCCTTTCCAAATCACTGTTTAAAGTTTATATCCAATTTCCTTATGTTATACCCATATCTATATATGAATTGTTATTCTTATCCCTCCTTTATTTGACTATATCCTGTATCATAACATTTTCACCCTAATAATCAAAATTTAATTGTATCTAACTTAGTTCTTTTTTAAAATTATTATTTTTTTGTCGAAAACTGTTTTATTTCATTTTCATTTTATACCATCACTTATATACTGTGCATTTTAAAAAAAGCAATAACACAACTCATCTTCCACCATGGAAAACCAACATAGCGCTTCAATCCTCCATACACCCTTTCTTCTCCCCCTCCAACTTTCATTTCTCCCCTCCAGCATTCCCCTCTTCTACTTCCCTTCCCCCTCAGACATTCCTTTCTCCCCTTCCCTCCATCTCACCCTCCTTACATTCCCCTCTCACTCCCTCTTTACTTCTCCCTCTTCTTTCCCTCTACTCCTCACTTTGGTGTATTTCTACTTTTCATTAATCTATTCAATTTATATTTTACACTAAAATTAAAAAAAGGGGGGGGGAAAGGAAAATAAAAGGAAAAGAGAAAAAAAGAAAAAAGAGCAACAGTATACGAGTGCGTTCTTATTGTTCTGAAAATTGAAACTATATTTCCACCCTCCCCCCCTCCCCCCCATAAACCCCCCTCCCTAACCCCCTTCCGACTTCCCAGGTCCCATACCCGGCATAACTCTTTATCAAGCACAGTCTGGAGTATATTGAAACGAAATAGATTAGAAGTTAAAAGATAAAAGATAAAGAAAAAAAAAGGGAATAAAAAAAAGAAAAAAAAGAAAAACAGGAAAAATCAATAAGCTCTCTACATTGAGCTCAGCTTCCCATCATTATTAAAACTTAAACAATGTACATCATTCCTAATTTCAGTTAATTTATTGCTTGCAGGATTTCAAACTATGTTGAAACCAAGTAAGTTAATCAAATGGAATTCTCTAGCTAGGGGCCTTGTCTCTTTATCTAAATATCCAAACCTTTAATTTGTCCCTTTTACCTCCTTCTCTATAAAGCAATTTAAACACTCAAGTGCTTCTCTCGGTTTCCTTTTCCAACTTTCCAACTTTTTTAAAATTATTATTGCGTGGTTAATCCTTGGTGAGATTCACAGCCTTTGGGGCTGGTTGGTAGCTCAACAGCTCGAGTCCTAACCGAGAACCTAGGAACTGTTAAGGTAACATTGAAGGATATAAGCTGTTCCAAGGAGGGTGGTTTTTTGTAGAATCAGAATGTTCAAGTCTCATAAATTTAAAATTTCCAAATAGTGAGGTAGCCCTTTGGGTATTGCTCCAAGGGCTCCAATTACAATTGGGACAACACACAATTTCTTTTTCAACAGTCGCTCAACTTCAATTTGCAAGTCCCAGTACTTTGTGATTTTTTTCTTGCTGTTTATCTTTAATTTGTGCATCTCCAGGTATTGCAATGTCAATGAACTATACTTTTTCTTTTCAACTATTGTTATGTCAGGTGTGTTGTGGGCCAAGTGACTGTCAGTCTGGATTCTGAAGTCCCACAAGATCTTGACTTTCTGATTCTCTAAAACCTTCTCAACCTGATGGTCCCAGTGGTTTTTGCTGTACTCAAATCCAACCTTTTGGCACAATTTCCAGTGAATAATCTTAGGAACGCGGTCATGGCATTGTAGGTAGTCAGTTTGTGAAATTTTGCTGCACCCACTGAGTGGGTGGTCGACTGTCTCGTGGTTGACTGTCTCGTCTTTCTCATTACAGAGGCGACATTTGCTGTTGGTGGTAACATGTTGAATTTTTGCCTTCATGTAGTTTGTGGCTAAGGCTTGTTCTTGAGCTGCCAAAATAAAGCCTTCTGTTTCTTTTTTCAGTACTCCTGATCTTAACCAGTTCCAAATTAGCTTTTGGTCAGCTTTGCCTTCAATACTTTTCAAATATTGGCTATGCATAGCTTTGTTTTTCCAATTTTCAGCTCGCTTCTCAATTATTTCTTTCTTATATTCAGCTTTTGACTTAGTTGTCTTTAAAAGGCCTCCTTTATTTACTTCCTTAATCATTGGTTCTTCACTTTTCTGGATATAATCATTCAAGCTGTGTTTTCCTTCTCCCACAGTCTATTTTACTTGTAGGAGTCCTTGACCATCCTCTGCTCTTGGTAAATATAATCGGTCAACATCACTTTTAGGGTGCAAAGCATGATTCATTGTCATAGGCTTCCTTATTTTTCTGTCCAAATTGTCCAACTCCATCTGGATCCAGTCAACTATTCCTGCAGAGTATCAAATCACAAGTATAGCACAGGTATTTATGGCTTTTATGATGTTTCCTCCATTCAATTTGGACTTTAATATCTTGCAAATTCATCAAATGTACTTGGCTGAGGTTAATTCCTTGACTTTATTATGCATTAAGTCAGAGTCCTCTAAAATCCCCAAGTACTTGTAACCTTCTTCTGGTTTTACTGCCTTTATCATTTCTTCATTCTCAAGTTCTATTCCATCATCTTCTATGACCTGGCCTGCTTTGGTTGCCATTGTTGCACATTTGTCAATTCCAAACTGCACACCAATGTCTTGGCTAAATTCTTTTGTGCTTTCAATTAATAAATTCAGTTCAGCTTTTGTTTTACCAAACAGCTTCAAATCATCCATGTACACCAAGTGTGAAATTTTCAGTCCTTTCTTTGCAAGTTTGTATCCACAGTTCATCTTCTTCAAAATGATTGTCAGTGGTAGCATTGAGAGTATAAAAAGTAGGGGTGAAAGGGAATTGCCCTGGAAAATGCCTCGTTTAATTTCAACTTCACCCAGTTCTTCTTCATTAGCTATAAACTTCATTTTCCAGAGGTTCATTGAAGTTTCCATGAATTTTTGTATGTTGCTGCTGATGCCAAAGATTTTCAGCCATTTCTTGATCCAGCTATGGGGATCTGAATCAAACACTTTCTTATAGTCTATTCAAGCCATGAACAGGTTGGTTCATCTTTTCTTTGAATTCTTTAGGATTAGCAGTTGGTCCTTTGTTCCTCTTGAATTTTTGCAGCATCCTTTCTGTTCTACAGGAAGCAAGTTATTTCTTTCCAAGTATCCATAAATTTGGTTTGCAATGATACCACTAAGGAGCTTGTATGTTGTTGGCAAACAGGTGATTGGCCTATAGTTTCCAGGGTCCTTTCTTTTTTCTTTATCTTTTTGGGTCAAAAATGTCCTTCCAGTTGTCATCCATTCATCATTTTCAGGTGTTTTTAAGATCTGGTTCATTTGGGCTGCCAATCTTTTGTGCACACTTGTAAGTGCCTTTAACCAGAAGCCATGTAACTCATCTCATCCAGGTGCACTCCAGTTCTTCACTTTTCTTGACTGTCTTTGCACCATTTCTTTTGTTATTTTCACATCTTCCATTTTATGCACTTTAATAGAATCCTCAATCTGTTTGATCCATTTTGCATTTCTGTTGTGCTTCTTGTTGTTTTCCTACAAATTCTTCCAGAATTTTAGAGCTTTCTCTTTATTAAGCTTTTCATTTGTTGTTACTCCATCTCCACTTTCTAAGCTCTTATAAAACTGATGCTGATTTGCTCTGAACTGTGAGTTTTCCTTGAATTGAGTTACTCGGTTTTCATATCTTTTAATCTTTTCAGCAACGGCAACAACCCTCTGCTTCAGCTCTTCAATTACTATCACAATCTCTTTATTCTCCAAATCGTATCTTGCCTCCAGGCTGCTTTTGACCTGCTTGTTCTTTAGCTGACCTTGCCTTAGGTTCTTCAAGTTGCTCAAGTCTCCACGAAATTTTTTGATCTTCAATTCCAACCGAATTTTCCATTTAGGCTTCCCCTTCTTGCCTCTTTTGTATTTTCAAACCCAATTCTTTGGTGGTTATGAAGTCTGCTGCATACATGCTGGTTTGTTTCAGCTAATGTAGTGGTTTGAATGGTTTGCCTCATTGACCTTTTTTAGTACCTTTCTCAATTCTTTCTGGTTCACTTGGTTCAGCATTGGCAAACGTGTTCTTTCAGCATCTTCGATTTGATGCTTTATTTTCACAGCTACTTGAGCAATATCTGTTGGTGTTTGTTCTTCAGTGCTTCCTTGTTCTTTATCTTCATCCATTTCAGCATCCTCTTCCTCCCTTTCTTCCTCAGTTTGCTTTTGAGTCTGCAAATCATTCTTAATGTTACTCTTCTTTGTTGGTATACTCAAACCATTAGTTGCTTTCTCTTCGATTCCTATTAATTCTGCTGTAGTGAAAAATTTGTGGCTTAGAATTACGCATCGTTGGTCCATTAGCCTTTGTTCACTGATATCACAGTCCATGTGGTTCACCTTCCAAATCTGATGCATTCATTTTTGAAATCCACATTTTGCTGGCTCAGACTGATAGTAAGCTTTCATAATAGAGATGTTTTCTTCCCTAGTCCAGATTTTTCGCTTTTTCGCTTTTTCTTCCAGTAGCTTGTCAGATCCATGCCCTGGTTGCCTAGCAGAGGGAGCTGAGCCCTGTAGCTCATTTTGCACAGAATGCCCAGGAGCCATAGCATCCAACAGAACCCTTGTTAATTCAGGAGACAGTTCAGCCAGCGTAAATTTCATTTTATTTTTTTTTTGGTATTCACCATGAATGGGTTATGGAGCAAATTCTGTCTGGCCCTTCACCTAAGACCTGTCTGATATGATTGTACCTGTTCAGCATATCCCTTAGGATCATTAGAGCATGCAAGCCCCTCCATCAGGACAAGGTAAAGCTCTTTGGAGGGTTGTTGTTGTTGTTGTTATTGTTGTTGTTGTTGTTGTTGTTGTTGTTGTATAATCCAAAGATTGCTAATCTTCCTTACCTGGGTACCATTCAATATTCATATCCAATTATACTCATCATAACACTACACATTGTATACATTAGTAACATTATCAGTTATTTATTTAAGCTATATCTATTATCAATGAATTTCACTAGGTTTAACTAGTTTTAAATTATATTCTTCCATCTATCAACCTGTATCTTTCCAATAACAAAACAATTTCATATCTTCTGCCATTTGTGGTACCAATCCTCTAATCATCTTCTTGACCAGATTTGTATGGACTTCTCTTAGCAACACCTTGCTTGTAAAATCTCTCATATAATCGTGATGCCCTCTTTCTGTTTCCTTATTCAGTTTGTTTTTGATTGTCAGCAGTGTTATCAATACTTTTGCTAGTAAAATTTCTTTCTTTGAATCCATAAATTCTTTAATTTTTCCTCTTCTATACCCTGCCCTCTGGAATAAAATTCCTCTCCGTTTACTTCCTCTTTCAGTATTCCATTCTTTCCATTTTCAAGAGCAAACCAATTACCATCAATATCAGCAGGTTTAATCTCTTTATATTCATTTTCAAATTTTGATTTTTTGAGTTTCAATCACCTGTCTTGCATTTGATAAAGATCCTCAATTTTTTCATCATATTTTATTGTTATGTGCTCTAAGTATTCGAGCTTTTGATCTATTCTTTCATATATATTTAATAACTTCTTTATTTCTGAAAGTATCTTTTGCAAATTTGCCATTCTAACAACCACAGCTTGGAAGCTCTAGCTTGGAAGGTTAATAAGATTAAAGCATAGATTCACAAAGGATGTTATTTGCACTTCAAAGGGCCATCTATGTGTTTTCCTTCTTATCACCCTTTGTAGCTAAGCAGTAAAGTCTTATGGCGCCAAGTCAAAAACAACCCAAAGAAGAACAAAAGCCTCCCAGCCTCCGAGCAATGGTAACACTGTTAAAAAGTTTCCTTTTGTATCTTTGTAACTTGTATTTCAAGTTGGAAAAAAGAGTCCAATATTTAAATGAATTAGAAAAATACCCACAGCAATGGAAGAGGAAGACTTTAGCCTATAGATTACAGAGAATTATAAATAGAAGGTGGAAGAAGAAAACTTAATCCATCCATTTCAAAAGGCTTGTATAAATTCCATCCATGAAGACATTTAAAAAGTAAGATAACCACTGTCCAAAACCATTCCAAATTTAATTCCGCCGCTTGATTCTTCTATTCTTCAATTTAAATTAATTTTTAAGTTTTTATAGGCAGTCTCTTTTTAAAACAGTAAAAGTTCCTCACCAGCTGGAAACATTTTCACTTTCTGTATCCTTCCGTTTTGGAGCTGCCCCGACTTCATCAGCCTTGACTGGATTTTTTACCCCTGGCTTGAAGAGCTTCTCTTGCTTCTTTCAGGGATTTTGCAATATCCCTGAGATCAGCAAGACGTATTCTTCCTGTTCACCGTCTCTTCGGGACATTTCAGGTCTGTTTGGACCACTCAGCAGCAAAAGTATTGGCTGCGGTCTCAGAGCATCAAGACCGCATGACCATATCATCGCGACCTTGGCTCCTCCCTCGGGATTCAATTTTTTTTTACTACTGCTTCTGTGGGTGTGATTTGGTGGATGTGGCATGGATTGGTGGGTGTGGCTTGATGGGTGTGGCAGGGGAAGGATACTTTAAAATCTCCATTCCCTCCCCACTCCAAGGGAAGGTTACTGCAAAATCCCCATTTCCTCCCCATCAGCTGGGACTCAGGAGGCAGGAGGCAGAGAATAGATGGGGGTAGGAGCAGTCAGAGGTAGTATTTACCGGTTCTCAAAATACTCAAAATTTCTGCTACTGGTTCTTCAGAACTGGTCAGAACCTCCTGAATATCACCTCTGAGTTAATCTATGCTGATCTAAGTGCTGATTACTGTTGGAGAGGTGCTGGAGTGTTTTTGTCTTTTGGGCTGATTGCTTGTCTCTTTTGCATAGAATAGAATAACAGAGTTGGAAGGGACCTTAGAGGTCTTCTAGTCCAACCCCCTGCTTAGGTAGGAAACCCTACACCATTTCACACAAATGGTTATCCAATATCTTATTTAAAACTTCCAGTGTTGAAGCATTTAGCACTTCTGGAGGCAAGTTGTTCCACTGATTAACCATTCTGTCAGGAAATTTCTCCTTAATTCTAGGTTGCTCCTCTCCTTGGTTAGTTTACACCCATTGCTTCTTGTCCTGTCCTCAGGTGCTTTAGAGCAGGGATCCCCAAACGTTTGCACCTCAGGGACCATTAAATTCATAATTTAAAATACCATGGACCACTAATATGATCTACCTAATGAGTGGCTGGGTGGGTGTGGCCAAATTGATGTTACTCATGTTGAGGGGCATCTCACCAGCCTGTACTCACCCCTCCCCTCTCAGCCCCTCCTTGCCTTCCTGGGCTCCTTATGGCTACAATAGGAAGCAGTTGTTGGAGCTAAGCAGCCACCACAAGAAAGAGTTGGCAAAACAGCTGGGTCTAAGTTTAAATCTAAGTTTATTGAAATTAGCCCTCTTAAAGTCCAAGACTCTAGTCTGACTTTGTTCTATTGTCTGTACTTGCATAATGTTGAATTCCAATATTGCATGATCATCCCCCCCCCCCCGGTTCCTGTAGCTTCAACATCTTCTATCATTTCATCTCTGTTAGTGAGAATTAAGTTCAATAGGGCTGATCCCCTTGTTCCCTTTTCTATCTTTTGGGAAACAAAGTTGTCTGCTAGGTTTGTCAGGAACCTGTTTGATTTTCCACTTGGTGCGGAGTTTGTCTCCCAGTTGATGTCAGGGTAGTTAAAATCCCCCATTACTATTGTAATGTGCTTCCTACATATCTTAGATATAGTCTATAGATTTTGTTAATGTATATGTGCCTATTGATGGCTGATTTGTCAGAATGTCAGGCTCCTAGAAATTCCCTGGCATTTTTTTGATTTTGCCTGGCCTAGGATTGTTATATTTTCCCAATTGAAACTATGGTTAAATCTGTCTACATGTTATGAAATTAAAGAATTTTCATCATGCCTTCTAACTGCCACTTGGTGTTCATGGATGTGGATTGATATATGCTTATATGACTTGATACGTGTTCAATAAATATGATTTTAAAATAGCATTCTTAATATGCCCTGCATTGAATTTTAAACATTAAATTAACCTTTAAAATATATTTCACTAATGTAATTGTTGGCTTAAATAACTTTCCCTAATATTTTCTATTCAGCTTTCTTTCATAAATGTACTGTTTGTATACAAGTTTTGTAAAATATACATTTTTGTACATAACACCTTGATTCCTCAACATCTCCAAATGTATGCATTTCATATGCAGTTTTTGGGCACAAACTGATTTGTAACGGAAGCAATTTGTTTTTATACAGAAAAAAACAACAGTCCAACCTATCAAACAAAATAAGAAAATAATAATAGAATACCTATCCACTCTAGATGAGTGCCAGAACCAGATGGATTACATCCTAAGGTTCTGACAGAACTGGCAGATATGATCTCAGAACCACTGAACCATATTTTTCAAAGATCCTGGAGCACCAGGGAACTACCAGATGACTGCAAAAGGCTGATGTTTCCATCTGACTCTTCCAAACTACCGTACATTTAATTAAGAGAATCCGGGAAGCAAGACCTTTGTTTTCTTAAGGATAGGTGATATTGGATCATTTCTTCCTGTTCCTGTATATGCAGAGGAGCCCATCCAAGTTAGTATTTGAACTAAAATGATTGATCAATATCTGTCATCAAAGATAAGCTCACTAACAAGATGGCAAGATTTATTTCAGTACTTCAGGTTTTCATGCTTTCTCTGGATTGTTGGCAGGTTACAGCCCTCTGCTTCTTTCTTGTCAAGGGCCAAACAACTGGGGCTTCTTTCTTTTTCAAAGATCCTCTGTCTAGGCCAGTGATGGCAAACCTATGGCACGCGTGCCACAGGTGGCACGCGGAGCCATTTCTCAGGGCACGCAAGGCGCTGCCCTGTGAGCTGGCCAGCGGGCATGCGCTCACTGGCCAGCTGAGTTCACCCTTTTTTAAAGCTTTTTTTTTCCCACCCCAGGCTCCAGAGGCTTTATAGGAGCCTAGGGAGGGTGAAAAGACCCTCCCCCACGGAGACCCTCCAGAGGCTTCATGAGCTTCCCTGAAGCCACTGGAGCACAAAAAAAACCCGGTTCTATGGGCAAACTGGAAGTTCGGGAACGGACTTCCTGTTTGCTCAGAGGGTCATTTTGACTGCTCCGGAGGCTTTAGGGAAGTCTCCTGAAGGTCCCTGAAGCCTTCGGAGCGCTCAAAACGACCCTCCGACTCAGAGGTGGGTTCCTACCAGTTCGCACCTATTCAGTAGAACCAGTTCGTCAAATCTACTGAACCGGTTAGAAGAGGTTCCACCAGTGGACCCGGAAAGCAGGCCACACCTACAGAAGAGGTTCCAAAATTTTTTGAAACCCACCACTGCTCCGACCAAACCGGAAGTGACTTCCAGTTTGCTTGGAGGGTCGTTTTGACTGCTCCCGAGGCTTCAGGGAAGCCTCCTGAAGGTCCCCGAAGCCTTCGGAGCACTCAAAACGACCCTCCAAGCAAACCAGAAGTGACTTCCGGTTTGCTTGGAGGGTCATTCTGACTGCTCCTGAGGCTTCAGGGAAGCCTCCTGAAGATCCTTGAAGCCTCAGGAGGGCTTCCGGGGGGTGGGGGAGGCTGTTTATGCCCTCCCCAGGCTCCTATAAAGCCTCTGGAGCCTGGGGAGGGTGAAAAAAGCATGGAAAAATGGAGGGTTGCACCTGTAGTGCACGCATGCGCACTGTGGGGGGATCGCTCATTGCATTATGGGTGCGGCACGCCCGCACAAGACCACTCTGTGCTCCCCCCACTTATAGCATGCAAGCCAAAAAAGGTTCACCATAGCTGGTCTAGGCTGATCATCTTGATCATCTAAGGCAGTGGTCTCCAACCTTGGCAACTTTAAGACCCAGCAAAGCTGGCTGAGGAACTCTGGGAGTTGAAGTCCACAGGTCTTAAAGTTGCCAAGGTTGGAGACCACTGATCTATGGCAGGCAGAGGTAGTTATCTCTAGCTAATTTTAATATGGACAAGTAAATGTTCTTGGTGGTCAGCTGTATATTTTGAATCTCTTTGTCTTCACCCAAGAGCCTTAAAACTGGAGTGCATTAACTTACTTGTTTTTGAGAGTTGCATTTTTTTCTTTGTGTTTCATCTTTTCAACCTAAAGTGATTGAAGATAAACACCATTATTGATTTACAAAAAATATTCAAAGGAATTGCCCTTAGTATTATATACTCCAGCCATATTATGTCCATGGAGTGCAGAGTGAAATAAATTTAATAAATACGTATGTTGTACTACTGCCTTTGATGACTATTATCATTGGATATTAAAAAAATTAAAAGATCATTATAGTCACAGCTTGAAAAAACGTTATTGAAATAAGCGAGAATTTATTCTGGGCAGATTCATTTTTTTATAGTGAGAAAAATATTACTTTAAAAAGGATGGCACTTTTTATGGAGTTACTATGATAAGACTAATAAATTAATAAACTAATAAGTTCGAGGGATAGGTGTGTGTACAAGGTAGCATGATTCATACACACACACACACACACACACACACACTATATAGGTCACTCAAAATTAAGTTGGATGGAATTCAAATTGTGGCATGAAAGGTCCCCCATTTCCTATTGTGTACAGCTTTTCCTATTGTGCACCCATATGAAAAATGCATTTCTAATTAGAATAGAACCCATATCACATAAAATGGAAATATAAATTGCTAACATTCAGATAGATATAAGCAGACAAACATGTAACTTATATGTCACATAAGTAATATATTCTGTACAGCTCTCAACAATCAAATAAAACAAGCATAAAAACTACAAAGAATATCAAGGTATCAGTAAACATAATGCCAACTTAAAGTCAATACTACCCACAAGATAAATTAATATCCTGGCCAGTCAATTCTGCTCCAAAGTCATTGAAGTGGATCAGTGACGTGCGGTCAGCTTTAGGCCTGGTGAGGCACTTTTTAGACTTGTGGACTTTAACTCCCAGAATTCCACAGCCAGGCATGCTCAGTTCCGATTTAAAGCGACAGCATTTTCCCCCCTTGCAAAATAAGTTTTCCCATTCTTTTTCTTCCCCCTCCCCCTCCTTCCTCCCTCTCTCCCTCCCTCCCCCCTTTCTCAAACAGACACACGCACACAGAGAACTTCGATCCCTCTCTCATTCACTCACTCTCAAACACAAACACAGAAGTTGGATTGGATATATTTTCCAAAGGCTTGAAAGCAGCTCCTCTGCCATACCCCACCTTCCCCTGCTGCCTTCCGATCAAACTTTTTGAATTCCTCCCCCCTCCCCCCCATACACCTTTTCCAGCTGTTTCAGAGACGATTTCAACTCTGCTTCTCCCTGCCCTGCCCTGCCCTCCCGTCATGAAAGGCCAGAGCTCTGTCAAACTGAGCTAGTTGCTCCCAGAGAACTCTAAAAAGCCTCTAAAAATGCCCTCTACAGGAGGCGAGAGAATACGTGCCTCATTTGCATAAGGAATTTTTTTTGCTTGTTAACCTTTGCTTAACTCTTAAAAGGCGAAAAATTCCTTATGCAAAAGAGGCCCCTAGTTCTCTGGCCTCCTCCTATGGTTATCACAAAGCACTGTTCCAAGTCACTGTGAATCTGGCAGCAACTACCTTGGCTTTAATTATTTTAAAAAAAAAATCTTTAAAATTCTTCCCTTTTCCTCATGACTGGTGAAGCCACACCTCCCTTGCCTCTAGTGACTGCATGTCCCTGAAGTGGATATTTTTCAGGTCTTTTTGAAATGAGGTCAGGGAGGCAACCACACACTTTGAGCCTTTATGTTGATGGCCCAGAATGGTTTCTTAATACCCATGAGCTCACATTCTTTGTTGCCTAGCTGCTTCTTAGCTTGTGGCAGCAAGCAATGGTTTTCCCACTAAGTATCTTTCCTTAATCAACAGACCATTCTGCTGCAACATTTCATACTAGGATTTGATCCTATATGATTATTTTCAGCAGCACTCAGAATGTTTAGTTTTTCACAAACCACTGGTCTTTTTTTTCTTTAGTAACTTTATTAAAAGTTAAAATTAAGCATAAAATTAATTAAAAAATAAGAAAAAATAGAAAATACATAAATTAAAAAATAGAAATAAAAAACAAAGAAAAAGTAAGAATATATTAAACTAAATGAAATGAAGTGTATAGAGAAATGACTTCCCTTTTCATCACACACATACCCACACCCACACCCACACCCACACCCACACCCACACCCACACCCACACATACATACATACATACATACATACATACATATATATATATATATATATATATATATATGATAACGGATAAGAGCCTGTGGCCTAATGGCTAAGAAGTCTGCCTAGTATGTCATATAGTATGTCATATAGCCCAGGTTCAAATCCCAGTAAGGGTATGGCTAGCTGATGAGAGCTAAATAGCTTGAAATAGATCTATACTAGTCTCCCTTTATTTATTTATCAGCACAAATAAAAACACACACACACACACACACACACACACACACACACACACACACACACACATATATATATATATATATATATATATATATATATATATATATATCTTCTCTTAAAATACTGTAGAACAAATAATTTCTTCCCATATCCCATCTCTTATCTATAAACAAATGCTCAAAACCTCATTGCTCAGTCCTAATTAGCAAAACTCCATTAAGGGTTACCAGAGATAAGAACGTTTCTTTTTTAACCTTGCTCAAATTAATTACCTTTATATTCCTTCCTTTTAAACATTTTTGATCTTTAGTCCCTTCAAATAACGTCCTAGAACTTTATTTCTTTTCATTTTTTTGTTCCCTTCTCACAATATTTGAAAAAGTTCTCTCTCTTTTATATATCCCTTTTAATTATTAAGACCTCAGATTATTTATTTTGTATGTCCAAAGTAGCATTATTTTTCACAACGTTCTTGGAGCCTGTCATTTTAAATTCCACTTTTAGATCAGTCTCAGTCTTGAAAAGTAAAGCTTGTTCTTCTTTCATAATATCTTTGAAACATACTCTAGCTATAGAGGCAGACACTTCCTTTTATTAATTTCTGGGTCCATTGTTAAAAAATATCCTTTAATATGTCCAATGTTAAAATATTTTTCTTCATTCTGTATTAATAAGTAAAAATTTACATGTTCTTTTCCTTTAATTGTAATCTTTAATTCCTTTTGTCTCCCTCTAGTGTCCAAACTTCCAAGTCTCATCCTGTCATGTTCTTTTTAAAGAGAATTAAGAAAAAAAAAACATTTTCTCATGGCAAAGATTCTTATAATTAGTTGCAAAATCTTATTTCAAATCTATCTGGACCTTAGCCCATTTGTGACATTTCAAAATCAAAGTTCTAATCACCCTTTTGTTATTCATTGTAAAAGTATGCTTAAATCATTAAACTTGTATTTAAAACTTATTTCACAGATTTGTTGTTATAGAAATAGCTAGTTTATATTATTATGAAAAAATAAAAAGTTGAGGATAGATGTTAGTGCCTTATTTTACTGCACCAAAGGAGTCAGAAGTCAATGGCTTTTTTTCTTTTCCCCTTGCTTTCCCCCACTATCCATTTCCTCTTTTCCTTCCCTAATTTTCTTAATATTTACTTTGGTATTCTTTTTCTATGTCATAATCCAAATTAATAAAACTATTTTAAAAAACCTATTCAACGAAGGAATGAAGGAAACTCACCCATGCTGTAAAAGTTGTTGATCTGAAGGTTCCTAATTAACAAGCAAATTTCCAAAGGTAATTAGAAAAGTATGTGAACTCAGTGTCCTTTTGAACAACTATGGTTTGAGCAAAAAGATGGCTATTCCCTCATCTCTCAGAGCTCTAAACCCACCAGCGACCTCTTTCCTGTGGTCTCCTCATGATGAACAACTATATGGAGCACTTGTGGGAAATTTCAAATCCTCTTTTTGTCTGAAGAGGGATTATGCAAAGCTGGTCTACTCACTGGTTCTTTATTTTGCTGCAGACATCAGTTTGCCATTTCTTCCCTGGAAGTCCCATCTGTGATGAACTTTTGATGAAGATGAATGTAAGGCACAGGGGGAATTGTTTGGGGAAAAAACCTAAAAGATTCTGTGCCTTATTAAGAGATAAAGGTCACTTAATAACAAATACCACATTCTCTATGTTGCTTCAGAGTGACTGACTGATGATCACAGGCTGCCAAATGGTGCAGCAATGCAGAATGAATGAAAAAAATAGTGTACCTTAGATACATCTTAATTTTAAATGCATGACCAGGTTCCACCTTGTGCAGGGCATGTAATGCATTAAATCCCTTCAGAAAATTGATTACCTTCCAGATACATTAAAGGCTACCACTTTCTCAACAACCTTCCTTACGAAGGGGAGGTTGGAGACTGGATGATAGTTAGTTAAAATGGCTGGGTCCAGAGAGGGCTTCTTCAGGAGGGGTCTCACCACCGCATCCTTTAAGAGGAGTGGGAAGAATCCCTCCTGGAGAGAGGTATTAACTATCCTCTGGATCCAGCCACGTGTCACCTCCCTGCTGATCGAGACCAGCCAGGAGGGGCACAGGTCCAGTATACAAGTGGAGGCACTCACCGCTCCCATGGCCTTGTCCACTTCCTCAGGAGCGACAAGTTGAAACTCGCTCCATAAAATCCGCTCAAGACCTTCCCTCGGTACCTCAGCTGGTACCGTGCAATTGGAGTCCAGATCTGTCTGAATCCGAGCGACTTTATCTGTTAGAAACTGAACAAATTCTTCAGCTCTACCTTGTAAAGGGTCGTCCACCTCCCTCCCTTTCAGGAGGGTGCGGGTTATTCTAAACAAGGCGGCTGGGCGCGATTCAGCGGATGCAATAAGAGCGGCAAAATGTGCACATTTCGCTGCCCGTATTGCCACGAGATAGGTCCTGATATAGGCTCTCATCAGTGCTCGGTCTGACTCAGAGTTACTGGCCCTCCAGCGGCGCTCTAGGCGTCTCTTTGGGCGCTTCATCTCCCGGAGTTCCTCAGTAAACCAAGGAGCCCTCCTGGATCCGCAACCTCGGAGAGGCCGCAAAGGCGCAATCCGGTTTAGAGCCCCAGCCACTGCTGTATTCCCGGCAGCGACTAAGGACTCCGCCAGACTGTGGATAAGAGCGTCAGGTATTGCTCCAAGCACCGTCTGAAATCCCATAGGGTCCATCAGGCGTCTGGGGTGGAACCACCTAATCAGTTTCCCCTCCCTACAGTGGGGGATTGGTTTCTGAAAGGCAAGCCTCAGTAGGGAGTGATCAGACCATGACAAGGGCAAGATCTCAATGCCCTTCAAATCTAGATCATGTCTCCACTGCTCCGAGAGGAATATGAGGTCAAGCGTGTGACCCGCTGAGTGAGTCGGACCCCGAATTACTTGGGTCAAGTCCATGGCTGTCATGGAAGCCATGAACTCCTGTGCCCCATCAGAGTGCTCACCGTGCGAAGGCAGGTTGAAATCCCCCAGCACCATAAGCCTGGGGAACTCTACCGCCAGCTCGGCTACTGACTCGAGGAGCGAGGGGAGGGCTGTTGCAATGCTGTTGGGAGGTAGGTACGTTAACAACAAGCCCACTTGACCAGCAGGGACTCACACCTGACAAGCTCCGGAGCAGGGATCCTACGAGGAACTAATGACCCTCAGATGATGACAGCCACTCCCCCACCCCTTTTCTGGGGTCGCGGCTGATGAAGCACCTGAAACCCTTCTGGGCACATTTCAGTGAGGGGGACTCCTCCCTCCGGGCCCAGCCAGGTTTCAGTAATACATACCAGGTCTGCCCCCTCGTCTAAAATTAGGTCCCGGACGAGGGGAGCTTTGTGAACCACAGACCTGGCATTTAGCAACAACAGCCTGAGACCAGGGCCCTGACAACTCTCGCCATCTGGCCCTGGAGTGGAACTAACAGGGCCAGAAGGAGGGATCACTGTGAAGTAGCAAACCCTCCTTCCCCGGTAATGGCTAGCCCTGAAGTTCCCGTCGTACCTGCCTCTCTCCATAGTGACCGTAATGCTCCGGCTCACCCCCGCATCCGTAGACCCCATTTCCCCTCTCACAGCCTCCGCTCCTTCCGGCAGGCAATTTATATCAGTCATTCTAGGATGGGAGATAGGCCTGGGCCCCCTACCACTTCTGCAATAGCACTCAGTGGAGGAGGCACCAGGCTGTATTCCCAATCCTCTCATACATACACAACCACTCATCCATACGTTCCCCATGTAAGTCAGTTAAAACACAGAAAATACAACAATAATGAGATTAAAAAAGTGGGTACAGACATCAAACAGGCACACCATTCACACCACATTCATAAAATTTGTGGAGCACTGCGCTAGTGCGGTTTAAGATAGTCAATGGTGCGGAGGGAGGAGGGAGAGCTGCTCCGCCCCTCTCCCTTCCTCCGAGTCCCGAAAAGGCACCCAAGGCCAAAGGTCCAAAGTCCGTGTTGCGTGAGGTGGTTATAGATGGGGGGGCAGGGCGTGAACGCCGGATTTTAACACGTGACAGCTTCGCAGTCTCACACCCTCCAGATCAAGATGTAATTCAAAAGAAAGCCAACAACGGTCCATAAAAGATATGTAGATGGTATGTAGGGGGATGTCTTGTTTCCCCCCTCTCCTATAGACCTGGGAAGGTCCAAAAGTCTGGGGCGGCTGAGGAGTGGCAGAGGGCCCCCCTGCTCGCTGTGAATACCCCCACTCGTCCAAAGTCCAAGGCATCATAATGTGATGAATTAAACGAGTGCTGTCCGAGATGGTATTCCAGGGGCAATGGTGGGTGGCAATGAGCGAAGCAACTGGGGCTGAAACAGCAAGTCCAGGGGCCCTGGAGTTGCAGCTGGAGGAGGCTTGGTATTCAGAAGCCAAGCTAGAATGGAGCCAGATGTCAGGCAGGGGGGTGCACAGCAGCGATGGGGGGCTGAGGAAGAAGTTCACCAAGGAGAAAGGTCCAGCCATGCAGAGAATGGAGAAAGGAGGAGGCAGCGCTGATGAAAAAGCCGAGCCAAACAGAGGGGGGGGAGGGGGCATCCAAAAGGGGCATGGCGACTGCAAACACAGCCAGCCAGCCACTTCACACAGCCTCGGCAGACGCCCAGATCATTCACACACCCCCTCCAGGGTGGTGGTAGTCTGAAAAAGTCCCCAAAGGCTCACCAATCTTTTCCTGATTAAAATCTGATTTTTTTTCCCACTGAGTAAAAGATCAGACAGATGAAATCTTTAGGGATTGTGACAGTTTTAATCCTACTGTAGAATTGTAAAAACCTATAAGGGACATCTAAACGTGTTCTGGGAAATTATCACTTTAAAGTCACTGCTGCAGTTTTTTGACTGGAAATATCTCTATATAAAGCTACTTTTTTAAAAAAAAAACTTGGGATATGATCTCTACTTTGATCTTTAGGTGAGTATACAACATGCTTAGTTTCAAATGCAAGATTCTTGGTGATTGATAAATGCAGCCAATTTGTAAATGATTGCTTCTACTCATATGTAATGAAAATGGATGGTCACATTACTCAGCATCATTTGGATGGAAGAAAGAGTGAGCTTTGCTTTCTGCAGCATCTATGAGGATTGCAAATGAGCAAACAATCATTATCTTGGAATTCAGAAAGGAAATGTCTGGCAGTGCTTCATAATTTATTAATTGATTTTGTCACTAGTTATTTCTCTGTTGCTCTTCACATATTTTCTAGCCAGGAACTCTATTGACTGATCTATTATTTTTATATTAAATATTAACCACAAATATTCTTGCTCCAATTGCCTGTATTCTGCTTACATAATGAAGGAGAAGAGGATATGAGCTATTTATTTATTTAATTTCTATAGCTGCCCAACTCAACCAAGTGACTCCGGGAAGCTTACAGTTCTAAAGTTCTAAAATAATTAAAACAATTTAAACATTAAAACAAAAACAAAAACATCCACAAAATAAATAAGTACAAACAACCATTAATCAACTAATAGTAAAGCCAAGTAAGAGCTGCTTAACACATTCTGAGCCCCAGGCCCAGATACATAGCCAAGTGTTTAAAGCTTTGTGAAAAGCTAACAGATTTGGGGCCATTCTAATCTCCAGAATGTTCTACAAGGCAAGGGCCACAGCAGAAAAAGCTCAATTGTCAAACACACTTTCAGATTCTTTGCAATAATGCTGGCAAACACAGTGGTTTTAATTTTGTTTGCAATGAATTCAACTGTTTTCACTGTGGATCTCTCTGAATACAAGCCTACTCCCAGATCTACTCCAATTGCACTTAGAAAATCTACCTGCCCTTCAATGTCTGAGAATGGTTTATATCTTTGTGCCATATTGTAAACTGTAAAAAATATTGTGCTAGTAGTGGATAAATGTTTTCCTGTTGACTCATCTACAGATTTGGTTAAAGCATCCTGCTCCCGTTTAATGTTCTCTTCTCAAATGATGTGTGATTTTGATTGAAAATGTTCCTTCATATTTTTTTTTTGAGAGATGCTTGCTGATTCTCCTTATTTGTTCCTGCTGACTCAACCTGGAAATTTTTCTATTCTCTGGAAACACGAACACCTTTCTCTAATGAGAACCTGTGTTTTGCATAGTACTCACAAACTAACTTTTTGTCGGACACTGCCAGCCAATCATACTTCTTCCTGAAGTTTCTGTATTGCTGCAAACTCCAGCAGTCAGGAAGTTTTGGAAGACTTTCAGTGGAGGAGGTGGACTTGCTGCTTTCTCCAACTTCAAGTGGTGGAAGTGGTCATGCTAGTAGTGCTGGTGCTGGTGGTGCTGTCACTGGTGGTTCTGGTTCACCTGCTGGTGCTGGTGGTGCTGTCACTGGTGGTTTTCGTTCACCTGCTGGTGCTGGTGGTGCTGTCATTGGTGGTTCTGGTTCACCTGCTGGTAGTGCTAGTGACTGTTGTGGATCAGCTGATTGTGCCTGTCTTGATTTTTTGGTGAAGAAAGCTACTGTCAACGTTCCAAATATCATGGTTATCGTTATGGTTTATTAAACTTGTATGCCGCCCTATTCCCCAGGGGGACTCAGGGTGGCTAACAAACTCATAGGGGAGGGGGTAATACAAAAAACAAACAAGACAAAACAATTACAAAAAACAGATTAAAACTCCTCAACAGCCACAACAATTCGAGTGGGGCTGGGAACTCAGCAGCCCCAGGCCTGCCGGAATAGCCAGGTCTTAACGGCTTTGCGGAAAGCCTGAAGGGTGGTGAGGGTCCGAATCTCCACGGGGAGATCGTTCCAGAGGGCCAGAGCAGCCACAGAGAAGGCCCTCCCCCGGGGGGTCGACAGTCAACACTGGCTAGCTGATGGAATCCGGAGGAGGCCTAATCTGTGGGATCTAATTGGTCGCAAGGAGGTAATTGGCAGGAGGCGGTCTCTCAAGTACTCAGGTCCGATACCATGTAGGGCTTTAAAAGTAATGACTAGCACCTTGAAACGTATCCGGAGTCTAATAGGCAGCCAGTGCAGCTCGTGGAGGATAGGTGTAATGTGGGTGTACCGAGGTGCACCCACAATCGCTCACACGGCTGCATTCTGGACAAGCTGAAGTCTCCGAATGCTCTTCAAGGGCTGCCCCATGTAGAGCGCATTATAATAGTCCATATAGAATTAAATCAGAGTCCAAGGCAAAACGATCCTTAAAGTTCCAATTTAATAAAGCAGACATCTTAGCACATTTGTGTTAAATCCCAATTCTGGAAATGACATCAGAATTCCACCCAGTTAAAAGTTCATCATCTTGTCCCCACACCCACAATCCATCACATGGTCCAATCTTCTTCCACGCTGGTGTCTCCACCCAGCTGCTTCCGGTCAGGTGTAAAAGTGCGGAGACAAAAGATGACCTTGGTCTTCCAGAAAAGAATGATAACAATACATTCCACAATCCTGCTCCTGTCTATTCCCCCCTCCCATTAACTATACTAATGAAACAGCATAATGAAATAAGAGAAAGTGTGGCAGGCCAAAATTCTAAAAGGAATATAATTGCAGGCCTGACAGGAGGCCTCTCCTCAGAAAAAAAAACATTTCCTGAAAAGAGAATAACATAAAAGTTAACATAAAAAAAATTAACCACCTACCCCCCCCCCCAGGGGACCCTTTGGCTTATCAGAAAACTTCTTGTAGAATTTTTCTACTAACTTTTCCACCTTTAAGTTCCAACTTTTCACCTAAGTGGCTTCAGACAAAGGGTAACCCTTCCATTGCACTAAATACTGTAAGCGACCCCTATTCAAACTACAGTCTACAATCTTTTCCTCCTCAGATTGTGTTTCCCCTTCTATCACTATAGGAGGAGAGAAAGCTTGGGTGGATGCTCTTATGCTAGACCCATTTACTGGTTTCAACAAGCTACATGAAATTCTGGGCCAAATTTCCCTAGACTTCTGGGTAGACTGAGCTGAACTGTAACTGGGCTAACTATCTTGACTATTGGGAATGGACCTAGAAATTTTGGACCAAATTCCTCGCTAGGCATTCCTAATCTTATGTATTTGGTAGACACAAAAACTTTGTCCCCCACAAGGAAGGGGTTTTGGATCGAACTGTGTTTATCAGCTTGCTTCTGGTAAGTTTCTGCTGCATCCGCTAGAGCCTTCTTTGTATTCTCCCATCCTTTCTTTAGTATGTCCATCCATTCATTCAGAGACATGGAGGAGGGAGGTTCTTTAGGCAGCTCAGGCATGGGAACAAATTCCATGCCACTGGTAATCTGGAAAGGAGTAAATCCAGTGCTGCTGTGAACCGCATTGTTGTACGCCACTTCGGCAAAGGGTAGCAAGTCTGACCAGTTGTCTTGCTGATAGTCCACAAAACACCGCATGTATTGTTCCGCTACCGCATTGGCTCTCTCTGCTGTGCAGTTCATGCTGGGATGAACCTCTGAGCTCAGTTCTTGTGTGGACCCCATGGATCTCAGGACCTCTCTCCAGAACTTGGCTGTGAACTGGACTCCACAGTCTGAAATGATCCTCTTGGGCAATCCGTGCAGGCGATAAATGTGTTTCACAAACATTTTCGCTAATTTCTTTGCTGATGGCAACTCTGAGCAAGCGATGAAGTGCGCCTGCTTGGAAACCAAGTCAATAACTGTTCTGATTACTCTGTTCCCACTGCTGTCTGGGAGTTGCATGATGAAGTCCATTGCGACCTCTTCCCATGGTCTGTTAGGGCTGGCCACTCGTTGTAGCAGTCCAGGAGACTTCTCCAGCAGTGGTTTCATCATTGCACAAGTAGCACAGCTTTTTACGTAACCTTCCACTTCTGATTCCATCTTTGGCCACCAAAATTGACGCCTGGCGAGGTGGAGCATTTTTAGGAATCCAAAGTGGCCTCCTAGTTCCGCCTCATGGCTTTGCTGTAGATCTTTCAGCCTCAAACCCGCGGGGACGTACAGTTTGGACCCCTTCCAGGCTAATCCATTTTCCATCGTTAGGATTGCCAGGTTGTTGTTGAGCCACTGGTCTGTTGGGAGTGCCAATTTCATAGCTGTCATCAGCTTATCCTGACATCCATTACTACCATGCTGCGGGTTTCTCGACAAAACATCCCCCAACAAGTTTTTGGGTACTTGTTGGAAGGCTGGGTTTTTGTCTCTACTGCAGGTTCTGGGCTCCTGGATTCAATCACCCCTGGCTGGCCCTTTTCTTCACCGGTGGTAGCAGCTCAACCACCATCATCAATTTCCTACCACTGTCTTCCCACGTTATCGTAGGCTTCCACTTGTCAAGCCATGCAAGCCCCAAGCTTATTTTTTCTGGCATCTCTGGAGCCACAATGAATCTGAGAAGCTCAAAATGGCTTCACCAGTTCAGTTACTAGCGTGATTTGGGCCCCTCCAATTAGCGTTCTATCTGCCTGCTCAACCAGAATGGGAAAGGCTAGAGGTCTTGTGCTTATGCCTAGTTGCTTGACAATCGACATGCTGATTAAGCATCGAGCGCAACTGGTGCTCACAACTGCTTCAACTTCCCCCTCCAACCCCATCTTAGGCCCTTGGAGGTTGACTTGGAGGGAGAAGAAGCGGATGGGTGAAATTCACCATTGGGTCATCTTCAGCATTTTCCTCCTCCGAGGCCTCCCCCTTGGTGACTTTTTGTCACCTTGAGTTGGGGATCCTCTTCCAGAGGTTGTTGACCCTTTTCCTCCTCTGAGGCCTCCCCCTTGGTAGGACTCTTCGTCACCTTAAGTTGGGTGTTGTGGCCCAGCAGGAGCTGTTGGAGCTGCCACCAGACTCCGACAGCGAGGGGCCCCATGAGTTGGTTCTGGAGGATGTAGAGGACCCTGGACAGGGTTCTGACTCTGAGCAGGGCACAGAGAGGCTGGTTGGACACCAGGGGGTGCCTGAGCCTTGGACCAGTGGGGAGGAGACAAGGGAGAGTGATCCAGAAGCCAGCAGTGAGTTGTTCCTGGATGCCCGGAATCAAAGAGCTAATAGGCATCAGGAACAGTTGCACAAGTATAGGAGGTAATTGCACTCAGCTGGTGGTCATTAGGCTCCTCTCCAGACTATAAAAAGACTGCTTGTGCACACGCCCCTCTTGCAGAAGTCAACGCAGGAACTAATGTGAGCTTGGAATTGTGAGCTTGGCAGGCTGGATTGCTGCCAAGCCTTATCTGTGTTGGACTGCTGCCATGGCTTATCTGTGCCGGTTTGCTGCCAAGGACCTGTCTGTCTGTTAATTAAATGCTGTAACTTATCTTTGGCTCGGAGTGTGTGTTGGTGTGGGACGAGGGGGGTCAGAACAGTTGGGGATCCTCTTCCAGAGGTTGGTTGCCCTTTTCCTCCTCCGAGGCCTCCCCCTTGGTAGGATCTTCATCACCTGAAGTTGGGGATCCTCTTCTAGAGGTTATTGGCCCAAATGACTCTTTTGTGGTGGCATCTGGGGCCTTCTCTTTTCCGTCATGGCGGTTGGTGCGCACGTTTGTGGCAATGGGGTTGATGCTTTGTGGCCAAGATGACCGCAACAGTGGCTGTCAGCCTCTGCTTTGCTGCTGCTTCGGCTGCCACTGAAACAGGGAAGGGGGGCATGGTATTTGGGAGGGGACTACTAATTGTGCTGGAGGAAGATTCTGGAGTTTCTGCTGCCTGTCTTACTGCGCATGCGGAGGAGGTTTCCCGCCAAGGCCAACGGCACCGACATTCCATCTTGGTGATGCCTTTTGAAGTTATCTCGCACCTGACACTTGGGAGAATTATGATTGGACTGTGACTGGGTTGCCAGTCTGCAACGTGCTCTACATGGGGCAGCCCTTGAAGAGCATTCGGAGCCCTTGAAGAGCATTCGGAGACTTCAGCTTGTCCAGAATGCAGCCACGCGAGCGATCGTGGGTGCACCTCGGTTCACCCACATAACACCTATCCTCCGCGAGCTGCACTGGCTGCCTATTGGTCTTCGGATACGCTTCAAGGCGCTAGTCGTCACTTATAAAGCCCTTCATGGTATTGGACCTGGGTACTTGAGAGACCGCCTGCTGCCAATTACCTCCAATAGACCGATTAGATCCCACAGATTAGGCCTCCTCCGAATTCCATCCGCCGGCCAATGCCGACTGGTGACTACCCGGAGGAAAGCCTTCTCTGTGGCTGCTCCGACCCTCTGGAACGAGCTCCCCGTGGAGATTCGTACCCTCACCACCCTCCAGGCCTTCCGCAAAGGCCTTAAAACCTGGCTGTTCTGACAGGCCTGGGGCTAAAGAGCTGTTGCCCCCCACCTCGAATGGTATGACTGTTGTGTGTTTTTAAAATATGTATTGTTATGTTTCATCTTTTTATTTCCTGTCTGTACCCCCCTTCCCTGATTTGAATTGTGAGCCGCCCTGAGTCTCCTTTGGGGAAAAGGGCGGCATATAAATGTAATAAAATCAAATCAATCAAATCAATCAAATGCCAAGGGGTGGGGAATGGGTTATTCTATATATCATTTGCTTTCGCGCCTAAATAATCAGTCTTCACTTTGCTACGCTTCTGTTCATTTATAATGAAGTGTAAGTGTAAGTGTAAAAGTACACTTGATTTCTATCAATGGAGTCTTGTGGTTTTCTTTCCTGATTATCCAATGAAGGAGTGCTGACAATAAGTGAAGACTCACTCACACCTCACCAGGAGTTTTCAACCTACCGTGGGGGGTGTACTCACAAGAAGGAACGAAGAAAATGTCATTGCGAGCAAGCGATGAAGAGGAGACTGAAAGGGAAACTGCAGACCCATCTTTACCTGAAAGTCTGGCTGGCCTAAGAATAGAGGAGCCTGCGGTTCGCCCCCAATGGACTTTGGGAGTGGGGCAAAAAGAGAATTCTGAGGAATTGGATGCAGGAGTTACCAGAAGGAGACTAAAAAAAACCCCAGCAGACTGGGAAGAAGCTATGACCGAGCGGAAGACCCGAGGGAGAGCGATGGAAAGGGAGCAAATGGAAGAATTTGAACAAAGGTACTCCATGCATAAATATAGGGAGGGTGAAGAGGCTGAGGGGGGATGGGAGCAAGCAAACCTAGAAACAGCCTCCCCCCCCAGCCAGGGCTGTTGCCAGAGTAGCCCCCCCACCAGAAGATGCAGAATGGCAAAAGTCCCTCCCTTAACAGTAAAATATAACGGTGATGCCAAGAGGTTGGGCCTTTTCGTCATTCAAATTTGGAATTACATGGAAATATATGGTCCAGATTTAGAAACCGATGAGATGAAGATGAGAATGGTTTTACTTTCTTTGGAAGAAAAGGCGGCCGATTGGATGGTGAACTTACACCAATGTAATTCCCCTCTCCTGAGGAATTTTGATGACTTTATGGCTGCACTAAAGAGGAGGTTTGATGATCCGCTGATTGAGAAACGCGGGAAGGTGAATTTTATGGCCCTAAAGCAGGGAAATAGACCAGTGGCTGAATATGTTCAGGAGTTTCAACAGCTTTCATCGTATATGAGGGGGTGGTCTGAGGAGGCCCTCCTGGATCAGTTTGCATTGGGATTAAATGAGGACATTTACCAACAATGCGTTAACAGACACCTTCCCAAGCGAGTTGTTGCTTGGTATGAAAATGCAGCAGACGTTGAACTAGATTTGATTAGATTTCAACATGCAAAAGAGGAAAAAGCGGAGAGGTCACCCCCACCAGCTCAAAAAGCCCCATTCCGCATCAGGGGTGAAGGGAGGGGAAGCTCCGCCAGCAAGACCAAGCCTTTCACGTGCTTCCGTTGTGGGAAGGGAGGCCATCGCGCCATGGATTGCCACGTTAAATTTCCCCCGACCACCCCACCCCCTGCCAAGAGGGAAGGGAAGGCAAGCAGGGCCCTGGGAAAGAAGAAGGAAGCTGCATATGCTGCTGAAAATACCCCCCAGCATTTCCAGCTGGAGGTGGAGGAGGAAGCGGACGTGACCACCAGCTCCTCTGATGAATCCGATGACGACGCCTCGCCTCGCCTCGTTGGGTGAGTTCAAATAAAGGCCCCATGTTAATCCCAGTTGAGCTAAGGGTGCCACCTGCTGGTGCGACGGAGCAGCTTTTCGCTCTCCTCGACTCTGGCTGCTCTAGATGTATGATTAGTCTGGCAATGGTTGAAAAATTGGGCTTGAAGTTGAGGACTTTGAAAACCCCTATTGTTTTTTGCCAGATCGATGGGTCCATTGCAGGTGGGGGCCCAGCCCATTTTTACACTGAACCTCTACAAATGAAAATGGGCACCCATTTAGAATTAATCTCTTTTATTGTGGCACCTGGGATGGACAGACCCCTTATTTTGGGACTCCCCTGGCTTCGTAAATGGAACCCTCGCATTAACTGGAGGGAGGGGTGGCTGTGCATTCGGACCAGCACAGCCCCACATGGGGAGGTCGAAGCCTCAGAGCCTGCTGACTCCGGCCCCACTTTGGCCGCCAGTGGTCAAGAGAGAATTGAGGGGGAAGAGAAGATTCCAAAGGAATATTGGGACCTGAAAGGAGTTTTTAGTGAAAAATCTTCCGATAAGCTTCCACCCCACAGACCCACTGATTGCTCCATCGAGATTTTGCCTGGGGTACCGCTTCCAAAACCCCAAATATATTCTATGTCACGCAGGGAGATGGAAGAAATGAGGAAGTTTATTGACAAGAACTTGCAAAGGGGTTTCATTGAACCAGCCAGACCCAAGGTGGCTGCCCCTGTACTATTCAAAGAGAAGAAAGATGGCTCTCTTCATCTCTGCATGAACTTTAAGAACCTTAGTTCAATCTCTTCCCACAATCTCTATCCTTTCCCTCTGATGAAGGACATGCTGGCCCAACTGGGGAAAGGCCGCATTTTTACTAAACTGGACTTACGGGAGGTATACTATTGGGTCCGGATTAAGGATGGGGACGAGTGGAAGACTGCTTTCAACTGCCCCCTGGGTTGCTTCCAGTTCCGTGTAATGCCCTTTGGCCTGCAGGGGGCGCCTGCAGTTTTCATGCAATTAATTAATGAGGTTTTGCATGACCACCTCTACAAGGGCGTTATCGTATATTTGGATGATATCCTTATTTACACGCAAACACATGATGAACACGTCAAGTTGGTCTGCACTGTCCTAAAGAAACTCCGAGCCGCGGAGCTTTATGCCAAGTTGTCCAAATGTGAATTTCACCAGGAGAAGATAGACTACCTTGGCTATCGTATCTCCCACGCAGGTGTGGAGATGGACCCCGCTAAAGTCAAGGTGGTCACTGAGTGGGAGGCGATACACGCAAATAATTGCAGAAGTTTTTGGGTTTTGCCAATTTCTATCGTCAGTTCATCCCTTCTTTTGCCAAAATTGCACTTCCCATCACTAATTTGTTGAAGTCCAAAGGTGGGCCGAAACCCAAGCCTAGCAAGCCATTGAATTGGATCATAGAGTGTCAAGCTGCTTTCGAAAAGTTGAAACGACTTTTTGCCGAGGAGCCAGTTCTGAAGCACCCAGACATGGACAAGCCCTTCGTCGTTCAAGCTGATGCCAGTGACGTGGCGGTGGGGGCCGTATTGCTTCAGACCAACGACCAAGGTAATTTACAACCTTGTGCCCACACCTCTCATAAACTCACGGACACAGAGAGATGTTGGGCGATCTGGGAGAAAGAAGCATTTGCTGTACGTTGGGCTTTGGCCACATGGCACCACTTCCTGGAGGGCGCTAAGCACCCATTTGAGGTGTGGACTGACCACAAGAATTTGGAGGCTTTGAGGACTCCTAGGCGGCTCTCCCCTAAGCAGATGCGCTGGGCTCAGCATTTCAATCGTTTTAATTTCACGCTTAAGTACATCCCGGGGGGGGGAAGAACTTCATGGCTGATGCTTTGCCCAGACTCCCTCAATACAACTGCTCTAAGCTCAGCGTTGTCCAGCCCGTTGTTCCCACGTCAAGCCTCGCTGCTTCTGTTGTTACTAGGCAACGGACACGCTCTAAGGTGGATGTGTCTCAAGATTTTCTTTCCGACCTCAAGAAGGCCCTTCCTCAGGATGATTGGTTCCAGCAGCATCAAGGTGAATGCACCATGAGGGATGATTTGCCATGGATTGGGGTGAAACTTTACGTCCCTGCCTCTCTTCGCCTCGTTGTTCTCCAACGGGCTCATGATTCCAAGTTGGCGGAGCACTTTGGATTTGTGAAGACGCTGCATCTGGTGAAACGGCAGTTTTGGTGGCCCTCTTTGAAGAAGGACATTGAACTTTATGTCGCCAGCAGTCCCGTTTGTGTGGCCGCTAAACGCCCGCCGGGGAAACCACAGGGTTTGCTCCAGACTGTAGCTCGCCCTGTCGCCCCCTGGAAGGAGATTTATATGAACTTCATTGTCGAACTTCCTGAGAGCCAGGGGCACAATGTTATATGGGTGGTTACTGACTTCTTCTCCAAGCAAGTTCATTTTATACCTTGCCCAAAGATTCCTTCTGCAAAAGCCCTCGCTAAAGTATTCATTTCTCACATTTACTGTTTGCACGGCGTGCCTGATCGCATCATTTCTGATAGGGGTGTGCAATTCACCTCGGTCTTCTGGAAAGAATTTCTTAAGCGCATTGGCTCTGCCCAAGGCTTAAGCTCCGCCCACCACCCTCAGACTAATGGGGCTTGCGAGAAGACTAATTCCGTTCTGGAACAATATTTACGTTGTTTCATCAATTACCAGCAAGATGATTGGGTGGACTTGTTGCCGCACGCGGAAGTGGCTTATAATAATTCTGTACATAGCAGCACTGGGTTCACCCCTTTCCGAGTTGTGTTTGGCCAGGACTTTGTTCCTATTCCCGAAGTTCCTCTTGAGCAGGTTTCATCCATCTCCGAGTGGAGTGAGCATTTGCGGTATATTTGGCCTTTGGCACTTCGTACTTTGGATGTTGCGCATCGTGTGCATAAGAAACAGGCTGATAAGAAACGTGCTCAACCTTATCAGTACAAGGTGGGTGATCAGGTTTATCTATCCACAAAGTTCCTTCAAACTACACAGAAATCAAAGAAGTTGGGCCCTAAGTATGTGGACCTGTTTCCCATCATCAAAGTCATCAATCCTGTTTCGGTTCGTTTGCAGCTACCCAAGCACCTCAACCGTGTATATCCTGTTTTCCATGTTAATCTCATTAAACCTGTTCGTTTTTCATCTTTACGTCCGCCAGTGGATCCGCCACCTGCCCCCCTATTGATTGATGGTGAACAGCATTTTGTAGTTCGAGAAATTTTGGACTCTCGAAAACGACAGAATCGGATTCAGTACCTGGTGGCTTGGAAGCATTTTCCCCAGTCTCATGCCGAGTGGGTGGACAAGTCCCATCTCCGGGCCCCCAACTGCTCCGCCAGTTCTATTCTGCTTATGCTGACAAGCCCTAGTTGTCTCTCCTTCCTGACTTTTTCTCTCCCCCCCCCCCCTATTTTTCTTTTTCTGATTTTTGTTGTTCGTCTGTTTGTTTGTGTTTTGTCGTTTTCCAGATCTGACCGCCTTTTTCCGGAGGAGGGCCGGATGTCAGCCTCTGCTTTGCTGCTTCGGCTGCCATTGAAACAGGGAGGGGGGCATGGTATTTGGGAGGGGACTACTAATTGTGCTGGAGGAAGATTCTGGAGTTTCTGCTGCCTGTCTTACTGCGCATGCGGAGGAGGTTTCCCGCCAAGGCCAACGGCACCGACATTCCATCTTGGTGATGCCTTTTGAAGTTATCTCGCACCTGACACTTGGGAGAATTATGATTGGACTGTGACTGGGATGCCAAGGGGTGGGGAATGGGTTATTCTATATATCATTTGCTTTTGCGCCTAAATAATCAGTCTTCGCTTTGCTACGCTTCTGTTCATTTATAATTAGTAAAAGTACACTTGATTTCTATCAATGGAGTCTTGTGGTTTTCTTTCCTGATTATCCAATGAAGGAGTGCTGACAGTGGCATTTTATTGGCCCCTACAAGGAAAGGAACCTAGTTCCATCTCTAAACTTAGGAACCGCCTCATCACATTTTTCCGCCATCCATTCTGTAGCTTGCCCCTTGGTAATCCCTTCTTCCATTGTTCAGAACCTTTCTCTGTAGGAAGGTTGGATAAGAACCTTTTGGGGCATTGCAGGGGAGACTGGAACCGGTAGGGAGGTCAATACCTTGGTTGGTCACTGCCCAGTTGTCTGCCATGGTGCCGTCTGCTGAGGAAGGGCAGATATCAATTGGAATCCCTTCCATCCATGACCTGGGATTAAGACCCATCCTGAGGGTGCCTGATTCACAGGTTGCAGTTCAACCAATGATGGCTGGCTAGGGGGGGGGGGTTATGTGCCAAGGGCCCCTCTGCTGGCTGGGAGGATTTCTGCCCCAAGGGCCCTTCTGCTGGCTTGGGGGACTTTCCCATGTTGATGGTCCAGGAGGTGCCCACTGGCATCTTAACCATCCATACTCTGGGAAGAAAACCCAATTTAGTGGTGCTTCATCCACTAGCTGCAGCCCAATTTCTGGTGGCTGGCAAGTGAAAGCTGCTGGCCAAATCCCTTCTTGTTGGCTGGATTGAAAATCCCATCTTGATAGGGATTCTGTCTTCAACTCAGTTGCAGGGCCTTGGTTCATTTCAATTACCTCTATTTGGAAGGAGTCAAAATCTCCACTCCAGGGTTTTTTCCAAGCCTCGGCTGAGGGGAAGGAGGGGTAGTATGCACTCACATTTAGTTGTCTGGAATGGTCCGGGAAGGCCATCGGAGCTGACTGTGTGAGGGTGGCTGGGATCTCCATTCATCAGATCATCTGGCCATCCTTTTTTCGCGTTGAGAATAACCTCCTTCATTCCTCTTCTTTTCATCCCCCACAGGCTAGGTTTCTTGCCAGCGGCAATAAATTTTAAAAGAGAAACTCCTTCACCTTTGAAGATTTGAAGAGAAGCGTCTCATCTCAGCTTCTTATCTCAAAAGGCTTTCTCATAATTGTTCGCTGATATTTTACACTGACCGGGTGGCTCAGCATTGGGAAAACAGCAACCCTCACCAGCCCTCCCTCCCCCCGTGATGGAGGGGTTTTTGGTGATTTATTTTGAAGGGAGAATTGGGATAATGTCAGCATTCCAAGTATCATGTAGAATTAAATCAGAGTCCAAGGCAAAACGATCCTTAAAGTTCCAATTTAATAAAGCAGACATCTTAGCACATCTGTGTTAAATCCCAATTCTGGAAATGACCTCAGAATTCCACCCAGTTAAAAGTTCATGATCTTGTCCCCACACCCACAATCCATCACATGGTCCAATCTTCTTCCATGCTGGCGTCTCCACCCAGCTGCTTCCGGTCAGGTGTAAAAGTGCGGAGACAAAAGATGACCTTGGTCTTCCAGAAAAGAATGATAACAATACATTCCACAATCCTACTCCTGTCTATTCCCCCCTTCCATCAACTATACTAATGAAACAGCATAATGAAATAATACATTACTCTGTTGCCTTTTCTTCATCCTGTTAAATAATGCTAACAAAAGTTAGTATTACAAAAGAAATAAAACCATATTATGCTTTGGACTCGATTGTGGTTGTAAGCTGAGGACTACAGGTAACAGAATGGACCTCTGTTTTCATCCAACAATGTACAGTCTTTTCAGGAAGGATGTCCCCCAACAAACAGGAAAGATTTAGTTTTTCATCTAAGAAGTTAGGTCAAGAAGAATGAATATCATAGGTAGATTCACCGATCAATACCGATTTCTTTTTCTGAAATGTATTCCTCAGTTCAAAAAACAGGAATATATATGAATTAGGTTCAGTACTTAGATCAGTCCAAGTAGCTATTCAAGAGTTAGTGGTATCATGGTTAGAAGCAATGGTAAAGCAAGATATGGATTTAAAACCAGAAATATTTTATTAGGTATTTCAAAGGGAATCCAATACATATTTAATTTTAAACATGTTAGCAGCTGCTGGAATTGTATTTACGTAATAGTGGGAAAACAAAGATATGAAAAGGAATAAAGAAAATATTAAAAAATGCAGGAATGAATAAATTGACAATTAAATCAAGGAGAAGGCTTCGAATACTTTTTCATGTGGGATTTGTTTGATCAATGGCCAGCTAAAAAACAGAAGTTAGAAATCTAACAGTATGAAAGAAAACACCAATTATGTAAGGAAAGGTCACTAAAATGTATAAGCAAATATTGTTAGTATTTGACCATTATTAATGTGTAGATAACTGTGGGACATTACACACACACCTCAAACTATGACAGCACCAGGAAAACACTAAAAGAACAACAATTTTCCCCCAAAAGACTACAGATGAAACCAGTTTTTTCCCTAACCCTAAGGACAGGAAAGACAAAGCCACTGGAATAAAAACAAGGCATTGTGGGAAGTATTAGCATAAAGGACAGTGCCAGAAAGCTCACAGAACCAGAAACCACAGAAAACAAAGGCAAGAAACTCAAGCCAGCCTTTTCCCCTTTAAGAAAATCCCAGGCAAAAACCCCAGCTGAAAGGACTTAAATTCTTAAGTACACCCATTAAGGGCTTCAGCAGGCTAAAAATAGCTCACCTGGCACTTCCCTTTTCTTGTTTCCTGGTAGAACTAACCCCCAGGATAAGAAAGATAAAAGACCTGGAACCAAGATTAACCCAGGAAAACAAAAACAGGGCAATCAGAAAACTGCAGGGGCTCACAAAGCAGCACACAGCTCAACATATGAAAGCAGCCGAAAAGGTGATTGCTGCAAGAAACAGTCATCTCACAACTACCGCAAAAAACAGTTATCACACAGAAACACACAAAATCTCGCAAACCATGCACCAACATGCATACTTAAAAGCAACGTATTGCATCACAAATAAAACATTTCCTAAAAGCAATACAATTTCTTTTAATAATTTCCTAAAAACAATTAAAAAAAAACATTTCCTAAAAGCAATACAATTTCTTTTAATAAAAATGTCCTAAAACAATTAAAAACATTTCCTAAAAACAATAATTAAAAAAAACATTTCCTAAAAACAACCAAATTTCCTGAAAAAAATTAACAATAAAATATCCTTTTAAAAAAACATTAAGAGCATAAAGGAAAAAAAACCAGTTACTTGCCAGCAGGCAGAATCAGCTGCTCTCTGATGTGATGGATGCTGGAATGAATGTAGGCAGCAGGTGAACAAGCCAGATGCTCTGGCTGAAGGTAAGCTGGACTGGAGCCGCATGGAGCCGAGGCCGCTTAGCCAGCCAGGTGAGGCTGGGGACTGGGTAGGAGGGGCAGCAAGAAAAGCCTCAGCCAAGCATGATGGGCTTCACAGTCTATGCGAGTCTGGGGAGTGGTGGCAAGGAAGGCCTCAACTAGTCCCTGGGCTGCGTAGACTACAAAGCTTACCAGTGCTCTTGGCAGCTTTTTGCCACCCCCTACCATCCATGCCCTGTGAAGTCACAGCCGTAGACTTACTTACCTTTAGGAAGCTGCAGAAGGAGGCAGCAGTAACGCAGCAGGACAGGCAGGGCAGGAAGTCAGCGAGGATCGAGTCAGCGAGGATCAGGAAGTCAACAAGCGATGATGCGAGAGCCAAGGCAGGAAAGGTAGTAATTGGGCCATCCATGCTATATATAGGGCTGTCAGAGTTGGGGCGATTGGCAAGCCAGCGAGCCAGTGAGTGGCGGGCGGGTAGACAGGTGGGGCAAGCATAGTGCAGACAGGTGGGATGAGAGAGAGCGCGGTGACCAGGTGGGTGGGAGAGAGAGTGGGGGCAGGCCAGGGGACTGTACTGGTACAGGGGCATTGCCAGGCACCTGTCACTACCTGTATGCAAATATATGGATGATTTCCACTATCTATTCAGCCAAACTATACCATACAAAGAGGAACTCACCTCTTCCTTAATCCCATCACCCTGGAGCTGAAGGAGGGAAATCTTTTTTATGCAGAATAGACTGGCTGAGGCCTTTTAATGGCCCATTGACAATGGTGGGGGCTATTAAGAGTGAGCCTGTTTTCTGCCAAAAAACATTTTTCTCCATTTCTTATTCAGGGAAATATAATATTCTGCCTTTTCAATATTTCCCAGGGTATTTCATTTTTATAGGAGTGGGGTGGATTTTAACTTCCTACAACATAAAGTAGCCATTTATACAATTTAAAGGCCAGAGCAATCTTCCATTCAGTATTATTTCTTATCTCATAACTGAGTTCCTTCTTCAAATATAGTCGGGTTAATATGCATGGTATTATAGCTATTTATATCACTCTTTACAGAGCTACCTCCCAGAGGCTATTTTCAGAGTGATTTGCTAGTAACAAACAAAATGAGGTTGCTATAGAAACATACAGAGCAATTTGTAGAATGGAAATGTAGGGAAAATGCTATTAAGTATTTTATCTGTTACTGTTGGGAAGATAATATCAATTTGGATGGCATGCTTCTGTTTAGAAATTAGAGTTATTAGATTTCATTAATTTTGTCTATATTCTTTATTTAGGAGAATTTAATCCATAGACAGACAGACAGACAGTCAGACAGACACAACACACACACACACACACACACACACACACACACAGTGCATGGGCATAAACTTGCCAGTTTCCAGAGGGAGAGGATGGAAGCAGGTTGTAGTCAAGTAAGGGATGACAAAAAAAAATAATACACAACAATAGAAATGAATAGACCCAAGTCTGCTGTCAAGACTGACTTTAGTGGGACATAACTTATAAATGGAAAGGAGAATAGTAATGCCAGTTTCCCTCATTTTTAGCTGGAAGACACAGCACCTGAATAAAATCAACGGGGCTTCAGACAATCTAAATGTGCTGTGTCACATTAGGATTCACTAGATGAATGTGTTGCTACATTGCAATAAGTCTTTCCCAAGACAAAATTATTCCTAAGTAGAAAGAGTTTGGCTTCCTCATGTATGACTATAGGAAGGTGTTTAGCCTACAAAGGCATGAGAATCACTTTTTTTATATGCAGAATGTTACAGCAAGGGTCAAAGCAGTGGTGGGTTCCAGATCCCGTTGCAACTGGTACGATGCAACGGACCCGGCGTCCACCACATGAATGTGCGCAGAAGCACTCATGCGTACTTACCATTTGCAATGCCGTGATGCCTCCGCAACACTCCAGCTGCTCGGTGGAGCATCAAGCAGGCTCCGTATGTTCTGTGCCCTGAAGAGTTCAAATACAGGTAAGGACGGCGGGTGGGCTGGCCCTCCAGAGCACTGTACCGGAACGGTACCCATTGCTCCCAGCAGGCACTGGCATACCCGTACTGCTGCATACCAATCATAACCCACCACTGGGTCAAAGCTATTTTGATCATTGTTGTCAATTCTAGGAATAACTGTTAGAGATGGCTTTTTTTTCTTTACTCAAAATATCAACACTTTGGAAGTGCTGATATTTTTACATTCTGATCCTTGGCAAATATTTTTACATTCTGATCCTTGGGAGGCTTGGACACTATTCCCCGGCCTCCTTGGACTATACAATTGGCTGGACTGCGCAGGCTCATAATCTTAATTTTTATATATTTGTAAATTTTTACTCAATTTTTATATTTATATGTATGGGGAGTGTATGGTATGATTGTGATTGACTGAGTGTCCCACTTTTATTATTATATTGCTGTTTTTGTTTTAACTTGTATTGTGGGGATTGACTGGTTGTATGTATGGGTTTGTTCGGCGGGCCGGGAGTTTAGCCGGGACCTCCTGCACTGAGTGCTTTGGCAGAAGTGCTAGGGGGACCCAGGCCTGGTTCTGGCCCTTGGTTGTGTGTGTCGAAGGGCCTGCCGATGAATCCGGTAGCTGGGGGATAGGGTGAAGGGACCACAGATGCGGGAGTGGGCCGGAACATAGGGGTCATAATGGGGAGGGGCAGATATGGCGGGAACTTCAGGGCAAGCCATTACCAGGGAAGGAGGGTTCCCTATATCAGAGGGATCCCCCCTTCCGGCCCTGTGAGTTCCACTCCAAGGCCAGATGGTGTGAGTAATCAGGACCCTGGTCTCAGGTTGCTGTTGCTAAATGCCAGATCTGTGGTTCATAAGGCTCCCCTCGTCCAGGACCTAATTATAGACGAGGGGGCAGATCTGGCATGTATTACTGAAACCTGGCTGGGCCCGGAGGGAGGAGTCCCCCTCACAGAAATGTGCCCAGAGGGTTTTCAGGTGCTTCATCAACCGCAACCCCCAAAAAGGGGCGGGGGAGTGGCCATTGTTATACGACAGTCTTTAGTTCCTCGTAGGATCCCTGCTCCGGAGCTTTTCGGGTGTGAGTCCTTGCTGGTGAAGATGGACCTTGTGGGTCAAGTGGGCTTGTTGTTGACGTACCTGCCTCCCAACAGCGTGACAACAGCCCTTCCCTTGCTCCTCGAGTCAGTAGCCGAGCTGGCAGTTGAGTTCCCCAGACTTATGATACTGGGGGACTTCAATTTGCCTTCGTTCGGCAAACACTCTGATGGAGCACAGGAGTTCATGGCTTCCATGACAGCCATGGGCTTGACCCAAGTAATCAAGGGTCCGACCCATGTCACACACTCGACCTCGTATTTCTCTCAGAGCAGTGGAGTTGTGATCTTGGTTTGAGGGGTAGTGAGATCTTGCCCCTGTCGTGGTCAGACCACTTCCTACTGAGGCTTGACTTTCGGAGACCAATCCCCCGCTGTAGGGAGGAGGAACCGATTAGGTGGTTCCACCCCAGGCATCTTATGGATCCTCAGGGTTTCCAGATGGCGCTTGGCATTATGCCTGATACTCTCGCCCGCAGTCTGGTGGAGACCTTAGTTGCTACTTGGAACTCGGTAGCATCTGAGGCTCTCCACCAGATTGCGCCTTTACGGCCGATCCACAGCTGTGGATCCAGGAGGGCCCCTTGGTTTACCGAGGACCTCCGGGAGATGAAGTGCCAAAAGAGACGCCTAGAGCGCCGCTGGAGGGCCAGTAAATCCGAGTCAGACCGAGCACTTTTGAAAACCTGCATCGGAGCATATCTATCGGCAATACGGACAGCTAAGAACAATCACATTGCCGCTCTGATAGCGTCCGCTGAGTCACGCCCTGTCGCCTTGTTTAGGGTGACCCGCTCCCTCCTAAATATGAGGGTTGCGGATAACCCCTTACAAGGTAGAGCAGAGGAATATGTCCAGTTCCTCGCAGACAAAGTTGCTCGGCTTCGGATGGACCTGGACTCCAATTGCACAGAGCCAGCCGGGGTACCGGGGGAAGGTCTTGAATGACATCTCTGGACTGACTTTCAACCTGTTGCTCCTGATGAAGTGGACAAGGCCATGGGAGCTGTGAGTACCTCCACTTGTGCGCTGGACCCATGTCCCTCCTGGCTGGTTGCGAACAGCAGGGAGGTGACACGGGGCTGGATCCAGGCGATAGTTACTGCCTCCCTTTGGGAGAGGTTCTTTCCCCCCGCATTAAAGGCGGCGGTGGTGAGACCCCTCCTGAAGAAGCCATCTTTGGATCCAGCCATCTTAAATAACTATTGTCCAGTCTCCAACCTCCCCTTCATTGGGAAGGTTGTTGAGAAAATGGTAGCCTCTCAACTCCGACGGTCCTTGGATGAAGCCAATTATCTGGACGCCTTTCAGTCTGGATTCAGGCCTGGCTACTGCACGGAAACCGCTTTGGTCGCACTGACCGATGATCTCTGGAGAGCCAGGGATGGAGGTCATTCCTCCATCCTAGTGCTCCTTGACCTCTCAGCGGCCTTCGATACCATCGACCATGGTATCCTTCTGCGACGGTTACGAGAGGTGGGAGTGGGCAGCACCATTTTTCGGTGGTTCTCTTCCTACCTCTCGGACAGGTCGCAGTCAGTGTTAGTTGGGGGAGAGAGGTCGACCCCTAGGCCCCTGAAATACGGGGTGCCTCAGGGTTCGGTTCTATCCCCCCTTCTGTTCAATATCTACATGAAGCCACTGGGTGAGATCATTCGACGGCACGGGATAAAATACCATCAATACGCGGACGATACTCAGCTGTATCTGTCCGCCCCGTGCCAACTCAGTGAAGCGGTTGACATGATGTGCCAGTGCCTGAAGGCTGTCAGGTTCTGGATGGGGGTTAACAAGCTTGTACTCAATCCAGACAAGACCGAGTAGCTTCCCAAGAATTTGGCCAGTATTCCATCACTCAGGCTGGGGGGTGAAAATTTACACCCCTCAGACAGGGCTCGAAATTTGGGAGTCCTCCTGGACCCACAGCTGACTTTAGAACATCACCTCTCGGCTGTGACCAGGGGGGCATTTGCCCAGGTTCACCTGGTGCACCAGTTGCATCCCTACCTGAACCGGGAGGCACTCGCAACAGTCACTCACGCCCTCGTGACCTCAAGACTGGACTACTGCAATGCGCTCTACATGGGGCAGCCCTTGAAGAGCATTCGGAGACTTCAACTCGTCCAGAATGCAGCCGCGCGAGCGATTGTGGGTGCACCTCGGTACACCCACGTTACACCTATCCTCCGCGAGCTGCACTGGCTACCGATCGGTCTCCGGATACGCTTCAAAGTGCAAGTCGTAACTTATAAAGCCCTTCATGGTAATGGACCTGGGTTCTTGAGAGACCGCCTGCTGCCAATTACCTCCCAAAGACCCATTAGATCACACAGGGTCGGCCTCCTCCAGGTTCTGTCCACCAGCCAATGCCACCTGGCTACCACCCGGGGGAGGGCCTTCTCTGTAATAGCTCCAGCCCTTTGGAATGAACTCCCCGCAGAGATTCGGACCCTCACCTCTCTCCAGGCCTTCCGGAAAGCCGTCAAAACCTGGCTGTGCCGGCAGGCCTGGGGTTGATGAGTTCCCCTCCCCTCTCGACTTGTATGGCTGTATGATTCTTGTATATTTTAATTACGTGTATTGTGTTTTATGTTCCCTTTTCCCCCTTTTGAGTTGTTCGCCACCCTGAGTCCCTCCCGGAGAAGGGCGGCATACAAATAAACTAAATCTGAATCTGAATCTGAATTAATATATCGCGATGAAATATGGTCAGAAAGTAGCCAAATTAACTCAGTACAAATGTACAGTGTTGGTGCTATTATTCTTCGAATGGCAAACTTTTCAGTGTGGTACATAACTTGGCAAATTCAGAGGAACAGCACTGATTGTTGATTCCACTGTTGCTAGTGGTATCAACAATGCCATAAAATACTCTTTTATAGAAATCCTTGCATCAATGTTTTGAGGAACCTTTATTACTCCTATGAACACTTGCATTCATTAATTGCCATTGTTCTGCCAGGATTGCATTCTTTGCTTAGAATGACTCAAAATTGTGTCATAATTGTGTTGTTCTCTCCTTAGCAGAAACTAAAATAAATTCAGTTTCATGAAACCATATTTTAGCTTTTCATAGAACTGTATTTAGAGAGTCAAACTAGCCAACAGAAGCACCAATAACTGAAAATTTTGTGCATGTCCATCTGCTTTATTTTACAATATTTATCATTGATATCAACCCAGTTGACTCTTGCAAACCCATTACAATAAGACAATTATCTAAATACAAAAAGCATAAAGGAACAATATATTCAAAAGTATAAATGATGGTCATCCATAATCAGTTAGGAATTACATTTCCTGAGACCCATCTCTATTAGGAGGACACCCACTCACCCACTCTTTATCTGGCTAGATCTCAGAAAAACATGCCAGTAGATCTGCCTTTTCATACATGTTTAAATCCCTGCCCCTTTTATGTGTATTCTATGTGTATAACACATGTTAAAAAGGGCAGGTCTTCAATCATTTGTTATATCTAATATTTTGAAGTTATTGATTATCTCATGTCAGTCTTTCTATTATATTATTTTTACATATTTTGTGTTTTTTTATTATCAGCATCTTATTGTGTCAAGGATTCTAAATGAGGAACTAATTAAATAAATGCAATGAACTTTTTGCTCTTTTTCTACATCCTCTGGGATAAAGTGGTCTTATAAATGTAAACAAATCTTTAAAATCCAATGAAAGGAATATTTCTCCTGATTAATCTTTCTGCTTGTAATATTAATGGTTGAAAGAAATCAGACACAAGACTAGACCTGAGTTTAGGTAGCTCTGCTTCAGGGGTGGGTTCCTGCCATTTCTAACCTCTTCTATAGAAGAGGGTCCACAAATCTACCGTGCCATTTAGAACCGGTTTCAGCTCCCCCCCTCGCACATCTGCACCATGCTTGCTCTGCCCACCGCTCACTGATTGGCTGGCTCATCAATCACCCTGCCCGCCTCTAAGAGTCCTATCTAAATCTTAAAGTCTTAAATCTGTCAAGTTTGAACACCCCTGGGGTTTTTTTCTAAAAGGTTAGGGGTGCAAAGAGTCTTGTAACTTGAAAGTTTTAAGACTTGCACACTTCAATGCCAGAGTTCCTGAGCCAACTTGACTGGAGGAGGAATTCTGGGAGTTGAAGTCCACGAGTCTTAAAGCTGTCAACTTTGAACACCCCTGGGTTTTTTTTCTAAAGGGTTAGGGGTGCAAGGGTCTTGTAACTTGACAGCTTTAAGACTTGCGTGGTTCAAATGCCAGAGTTTCTGAGTCAACATTTTGGTTGCTAAGCAAGAGTGTTGTTAAGTGAGTTTCACCACTTTTACAAGCCACACCCACCCAGTCACATGACTGCCAAGCCACTCCTACTTGATCACATGGCTGGCAAGCCACTCCCACCCGGTCACGTGGCCGGCAAGCCACTCCCACAAAGCAATAGCAATAGCAATAGCAGTTTGACTTATACACCTCTTCATAGGGCTTTCAGCCCTCTCTAAGCGGTTTACAAAGTCAGCATATCGCCCCCACAGTCTGGGTCCTCATTTCACTCACCTCAGAAGGATGGAAGGCTGAGTCAACCTTGAGCCGGTGAGATTTGAACCGCTGAACTGCAGATAGCAGTCAGCTGAAGTAGCCTGCAGTACTGCACCTTAACCATTGCGCCACCTCAGGCCACAGCTGCAGAAGAGGTTCTAAAAATTTTGAAACCCACCACTGCTCTGCTTCTAGTTAAAAAGAATGATGCACACCTCTTTCTGCTTTGACCTCATTTTGCAATAGGCAATTTTGTTCTAAACTTATAGCAGATTTTTGTCTTTGTCTTTGCTTATTTGTTTTTATATTCTGAAACAAAAGATTATGGCATATACAATGACAGGGTAGAAATAAGTTGCCTCAGAGACACATTTCACTCAGGAAAGAGTGTCTATTGATTCAAAGTATACTCTTTAACGAAGAGCTTCAGAAAGAAACAAGGTTACAATACAACTTTGTTTCTGTCATGGGGAAATGGAGTATAAAAGTAATGGGATAAAAAGAACTAGCTTTCTTGATTACCTATTCATTTATCCAATGCTTCTCACACATAGCTAAAACTTAAGTTGAATTGGCACAGCACACAGCTTATTTTTTATGTTGCTAAGTTGATAAGAAACAGAAAATAAGAATTTTATAACAGAGTGCACCTGCTTTAGGCTAAATCTCACTCTCTTTTGCTCCTTATTGTCCCTGAATTAATGTTGAAATAGTATGCCCTATTTGTGGACACATTCTTATATCAAAACTTGGCATTTGGGGTTTTGTAACAAATGTGGGAACAAAGATAAATGTCATTAGCACTAGTTAAACGTAGTTTTTGTTAACTTTTAATTCCAAGCAAAATATAGAATAAATATGTAACACATTTCTAAGAAGAAGGTTTTTGAAAAATAACATGGCCTAAATTAGTTATTTTGGACATAGTACTGCAGTAGAAAATGGCAGATCTGTTTAATATTTCCTTTCCTCTATGTATGCAAAACATATAACCTGTCTTTCTTTACTCATTAATTACAGCTATCAATTTTAATCAGCATAGCCAATGGTCAAAGATAAGAGGAATTGATGCTCATTGTTCAATGTTCATTAACATTATAAGGCACCCAGAGTTAACTTGTTGTAAGATAGGCAGCAAACAAATTTAATAACATAAGTACAAATAAATACAATTGCCATCTGGTAGGGGGTCCTAGTTCCATTGAAATAAAGTCACATAATTGTGTGGGGGGGAGGGTTGTGTGTACTGCTCAGTTGTCCTGGATTAAATGATATACTCCATAATTCTTCATTATTCTTCTCATAATTGGGTCCAAACCATATATTGCTCAGAAAGTATAACATCCTCCTGCTATAGATGTTGACGCTAAACATAAAAATTATAGTATATAAAGATAGGGAAACAGAAATAGCATATTTCTTGCATATTGTGAAATCTTTGAAGAGAATTATTAAATAAGGTTAAGCACTATTTTCAACCATTACGAACTCTATCAATCCACCAGTCCATCCATTTAACTGAATTGAACATAAGCTCTATAAATGGCTGGTGAATTGTTCTAAGATGATGTAAATGATGAGTTTCTCATATGTTTTGGCCTCCAGTCCCGTAATCATCTTTGTTGCTCTTCTGACTTGTGACTGTTTTTCTCCTTTATGACCACTGCACCATCATCCTGACCACATGATCAAAATTTGCTTGGCACTTGGCATGTGTTCATGATAGTTGCAGTATCCAGGATTATGCGATCACCATTTGTCACTTTCCCAGCTGGTTTCCAACAAGCAAAGTGACTGGGAAAAGCCAAACTTGGTTAATGACTGCATGGTTCACTTAACAATTGCAGTGACTCACTTAACAACTGTGGAAAGAAAGATCATGAAATGAGGAACCATCTTGCTTCGCAATGGAAATTTTAGGGTCAATTGTGGTTGTAAATCGAGGTCTAGCTGTACAGTATATGGAAATAATCCCAGTCCCTTAAAATTGAAGTGTGCTTGCCTTGCATTCTAAACAACAAAATATCCAACCATTTTTTTCTTAAATATTTTAAGCAAATGTTGTACAAAATCTCCCAATGCAATAAGCTTAACACTGTATCCTGAAGTGTTGGAATATAAAAACTGTCTCGTTCACATAGTATGTGAAAATAACAATGAATTTAAATGTATGAATTTAAAACTAAGTTTGGAGCTATTGTTTATTAGCCAATGTTGCACTCTATTTTATACAAATGCTTCCGTATCAGAAAGCACCCATGTTCTTCTATTCCAGACACCTGTAATGACCCCAAAGGACAGCTATTTATCTATGACCTTCTATAACAAATTCATGGCTTTATACAGAGATACAGTAATATCAACACCCAACTCTGCTCACTGGGTAGTTTCAGATAACTGCTATTTGAGGAGAAGTTTTAGAAGTTACTTGCAATCTTGTGGTGAGTTTGCTGTTTAATCTGCTGGTTTTGCAAAAGGAGAAACTACACAGCCGTAAAAATAATTCCTGTTGCTCAATGCAGCTGTGCTGAGCTGCTTTCCTGGCACGATTTGGAAGATATTTGGTCACAGTAGATCAGATATGGATAAGAGAGCCAGTTTGCCTAGTAGTGGTTCAGGCACCAGACAAGAAATCAGGAGTTTCTAGTCCCATTTTAGGCATGAAAACCTGCTTGGATGAAATGAGGCCAGTCACTCTTTTTTTCCCTTCTTTCCTTCCTTCCTCCTTTCCTTCCTTCCTTCCTTCCTTCCTTCCCTCTTTCTTTCCTTTCCTTCCTTCTTTCCATCCTTCCCCAACTTTCTTCCCCCCTCCCTTTATCTGTTGTGGTGAGTTGGAAGGAGCATTAGATCTCCTCACCACCTTAAAAGTGGGATTTTTTTAAAATGGCTTTTTTTTAAAGTGATTTCAGCCGGGATGCCTTTAGTACTCGCCCCATCTGTCCTCCCATCCTCCTTCCAAAAAGTTGATTTAAAAAGCCAGCGATCCTTCTCCAGCATTCCTGATTCAGGGGCAGAGTCCGAGACAGGTGCCTGGGCGCGCCCTGTTCCCCCCTCAAGGCTTCGTGTTAAAGCCAAAAAGGACCTCCACAGAAATGGCTCCAGGAAGGCAGGGCAGGGAGGGACGCTGGAGAGCAGCTTTCGCCTTTAGCCTTGGGGGGAGGGGGGTGTTTGCAACCCTACCCTGCTTGGCACCCCTCGCTGCTTGAAATGGGGTGCTCCATTTGGGAGGGGATGCAGGAGGTCCAAATAAGAGGTGGGCTCAGCCTCCGCTGGGATGGAGCAAGCAGAAGGAAAGGCAAGAGTGGGGGGGGATGGGACTTCACTGGCAGTTGCAAAGCAGCCTTCCACCGATTGCCTTCCCCCAATGCCCCCCAACCCTTTCAAAAGCCACCCCCATCGCCAGCCTCTCCCAACCGGATCCCCACCTGTCTCCTCACTGCGCTGCCGCTGGCGGAAAGCCGTTGCTCTCCCTGCAGAAAAATGGCCTGCGTTGGTGCACGCACATGCAGGAGGGGAGGGAGGGAAACCACTGCCCTCTACAGGCCACATTGGAACGACACTTCAGAGAAATAAAAACATTTTTTTTAACGGCATCCTTTTTAAAATTGATTTTCTTTCTTTTGGAAAATCGGGATTTTTTGAACATGCCGCGGGACACAGGACAAATTATTAAAAATTGTAACTGTCCCGCCAAAATCGGGATGTCTGGTCACCTTAATAAAGCATGTTCAATTATCATCATGATAGAAAGGAGACAGCAAAATCCTGAATTTGCTTACATTGTTTGATGAGTTACTTCTATACTGAACTTTAATCTCAGCTGTGATTCATCTTTGTAAATCAGTTTGACAAATTATCAGCTCATAAATCAATTACACTAAATCAAGAACAAGTTTACAGATAAAACACTACAGAGAGTATTTACATAGCAATGACTTTTGAGACTGACACAAGTTGTTTGTTATTACATGGTGTGGTGTTTCCCCATAAAATTAAATCTATTATGCTAAGCCTATAACAGTCTTGGATGTTTAAAGAGGATGCAGAGCTGCACCTTTTATCTGTATTTAAAGAAGCACAGATAGGAAGTAATTAATGAAATATAATCAAAATGACATCTCTATTTATTGAGATTCCTTTTTCTAAATTAAGAGATAATATACCAAACAAGTTAAATTCTATAACTATATGCCAAAAAAAAACAACCCCTCATCTGAATAGTTTAGTGCAGTGTTTTTCAACCACTGTGCCGCGGCACACTAGTGTGCCGTGACATAGTGTAAGGTGTGCCGTGGGAAAAACACTTTATATATAGTCAATATAGGCACAGAGTTAAATTTTTTTAACATTTTCAAATGGTGGTGTGCCTCGTGATTTTTTTCATGAAAAAAGTGTGCCTTTGCACAAAAAAGGTTGGAAAACACTGGTTTAGTGCAATGTAACTATCAGTCTCCAGATCTTCCTTGCCAATCACAAATTCATTCTAAAACAGAAAATATTAAGCTCAATAAATAATTGTATTCCCTAATAATTATACAGTAAAGATTCTCCATTTTACCTTTCCTCCATATCCATCATTGGATTAAAATATGGATTTCTGTCATGGCACACTGATACACCAACCAGATTAGATTTCTGTATCACAATCCGTTTTCAAAATTTTGCCATGCAGTTACTGATTTGCAATTGAATACAAAAATAACTATACTCAGAAAAACTATGCACAAAATACATATATTGAAAATTTTACATTAACACAATTACATCAGGCCATAAATCACTGGCAAAAATATCCCTAATTAAAAAAAAGGGGACTGCTATTTATATTTTTTAAAAATATGCATCCATTTTTGCATGAATGTTTGAATTGTCCTTTTTATGGTGTAATGAAGAATTAGACAAAGGTAAGTTGATCATCAGGTAAATAAGAAATTATTAAAACTGCATGCTTGCATCAGCATTATATCTAAACACAAACTCTATAAAACCAGGGTGGCTGTTGAAGTTTCAACCAGTGTATGAAGAAATAATATTTCTGATCTTACCATCTTCTATTAGAAGGCTTCAGTATGTGTGTTGAAAAAATAATCACAGACATTGTACTGAGGAAAGGTACAATACATGTGCACATGCATTCTGCAAGTGCAAATATTGGATTAGCACATCTGGATAATTCAGTAAATGGGAATATTCATCAGTTGTTAGTACATTTTCAAAAACTCACCATACACTGTGAATTAAATGTGACTTTTGTATCCTATCCAAAAAGTAAAACTCCCATCCATCTAGTTTTTTAAAATATATTTAAGTGTAGAATAATTCTATATTTATAGTAACTAAATTCATTTGATTAATAAAGAGACATATATTGCATGCCATCTTATAAGGATGTTTGTCATTTAATAGTGAAGATGAATATTTCTTTCCATAAATTCTAAAATGATAAAATGGAACACCCAGAGGTGGTATTCAGCCAGTTCGCACTGGTTCACGCAAACTGGTAGCAGAAATTTGGCCTGAGCCGCTGAACCGGTAGAGACCACTGGCTGGCCATGCCCTCTAACCAGTCACCTGGTCACTGCTCGCTTGCCCCGCCCACTCGCTTGGTGCTCGCTCACCCTGCCTGCCTGCTTGATGCTCGCCCCACCTATCCCAGTCCTATCTATATTGTCAGCCTCCGCTTCGGCTGCCATTGAAACGGGAAGGGGGGGGCATGGTATTTGGGAGGGGAATCATGCTGTGCTGGAGGAAGATTCTAGATGCTGTTTGACCATCTTACTGTGCATGTGGAAGAAGGGAGTTTCCCACCAAAGTTAACTGACCAGCATTCCATCCTGGTGATGCCTTTTGAAGTTATCTCCCACCTGACAGTTGGGTGCATTATAATTGCACTATGGACTGTGGTGCCAAGGGGAGGGGATTGAGTTATACATGATATTATTCGCTTTCGCACGTAATTAACCAGATTCAGCTTAGCTTTGAAACTGTTCGTTTATAATTAGTAAAAGTTCACTTGATTTCAATCAAATGGAGTTGAGTGGTTTTTTTACTGATTACTAAATGAAGTCGTGGCTGACACCTTTGCTTTGCCATGGGGCCTAGCTATGCACATTGCCAGTCACCTTCATGCCTTGTCCACTCTGCTCAGTTCACCAAAGGTAAGTAAGCATGCTGCCTGCTTTTCCTTTTCCTTGAGTTGGGACTCAGGGGACAGATTGTGGCTGGTGGCTGCCTTCTGAGCAGCTCTACTGTGAAGGGAGGGAGAAACGTTTGGCTTCTCTCTGCCACAGCATTCAATGTGGCTGCTTCTCTTCTCCTTCTCAGGCTCATACACACAGAGCAAACATGAGAAGGAAACAAGAAGCAGCGAAGTTGAATGCTAGAACTTTATTTCATTTTATTTTTTTATTAAAAATTTTTTTATTTTGTTACTTAAACAATACATGCCCACACCAGTGGGAAAAGAAAAAATCAAAAAGTCAAAAACACAGAGAAGACAAAAAGAACAAAAAACAAGGCAGGGAAAAAAAGGAAAAACAAAAGAAGAAAAAAGAAAAAAACACAGGTATATATTATAAAAAAAGTATATCAGCTGTGTGAAGTAACCATCCTCTGCTACCAAATGTGATGTTCCCGTGGGTCGTCCATGAGGCCAATGTTGAGAAAAGACAGGACATGAACTTTCTCGAGATGGAGCAACCCAGATTGGGGGTCTGAGAGCCCCTTTTATTGAGATAGGACAAAGGCAGGAGCAGCAATAGCATGTGCTTAAAAACAGCCTGTAAAAGTACAATTTCTAATCTACTGCTTCAGGAAAGTTCTTTCTATATATGGTCAAATCCTGGACGTCAATGGTAAGGCACATCTCAGAATGTTATGTTATTCACTATCAAGATGTTATGGCTTTCTAGGAGTTTGTTTTCTCCTGTGTGATTCAGTGTGACTCTGCAAGCCCTAGTATGAACTAGGCCATGGAGGACACACACCTGCACAAGGAACTATATTACAACATCTCCTACTTTTTTATTTTCTTTTTGTCAAAAAGACTTTTCCTCTTCATCTACCAGGGCTAATCACAGCATTCTACACATAAACCAATAGAAAATCACATCATGGCAAAGGGTGGGTGAAGGGGGAATAGAAAGTTACAAGCTGCATGGCATTGGGGGAGAAAGGGCAGGTGTGGTAGTAGCTGGCTCACATAGTTCATGTTACATGAGGCTGCATAGTGAGTCCTGGCCATTTAGGCCGGAAGGATGTTTCTGGTGCGATGTTTTTGCATCCCTGTGTATGTGTGTTTCAGACAGCAGAAACTGCCCTGCACACACACACCCGGAATGGATTCCAACACTGTTTTTGTTTTAAAAGGCAGCGTCTCCTTCTTCGTCGCTGGGCATGTGGAAGGGATCTTTCCCCATGAAGGGGTTGACTGTTCATGTAACTCCATGTGGTTGACAATGTGAATATTCTTCTGTGGAGCCAAGCTAGAGAGTATATTCATACACATAGTTACTAAAGAGGGTACACATTGAATACAGCAACACAACAGTATCAGCAAAGCAACAAGGGTTATAATGGTCTTGGAAACATTTCCCAACCAGTTAAAATTTTGGTAGCCAAGAGGTCATCCAATCCCACCAGGAGTCCGAGGCCTTGTATGTTTGTCCAACTGCTTGAACGGTATCATGTAATTTTTCCACACTGGTTTCCATTTGTCTGGACTGGTTCAAATAATGACAACAGGTAGCATTCAACCAAACACATAGTAGGGGGATCTGCGGCGAAAGACGGGGCAGCCGGTCGGGGGAGTGTAGGGTGAAGGGTGCTCTGCTCTGTTTTCCAGGTCAGAGACAGAGACAGCCTCAAGCTGTGGTTCCTGTTGGTTGGTCATGGTCAGGCTGCTTCTGTGTTTGTGTAGGTGGTTGTATAGGTGGTTTTGGCAAATATGGTCTTACGTGCTGTCCTGGAATCCAAAGAACTTTGTCTTTTAGTTGGATTGCAGCGTAGCCCCTTCCCCAGGTAATCAGGTCAGCAGGTTCAAGTCAGGCAAGCAGTGATAGCAGACAGGTGGACGGGAGGTGTCTGCAGTAGGTGGAGCTGCAAAATGACGAGTCGCTGCCGAGGATGGTGGGCTGCCGGTGTGTTGCACTGCTGGGAGGCCAGGGGGCATTTTCCCCTATTGCCAATATATCTGCCCAGGGCATGTTTTAATGTCTGGTTGGCGCGCTCAGCCAACGCCTGACCCTGGCTGTTATAAGGAATGCCAAATTTATGCACAATGCCCCATTGGTTACAAAAGGCAGCAAAGGCTGCACCTGTGTAAGCGGGGCCATTGTCTGTTTTTAATTCTTTTGGGCGTCCCAGCGATGCAAAGGTCTGAATACAATGATTAATAACATGTTTGGTGGCTTTACCCCTTTGTGGGGATTCCATAATGTAACCTGAATACGTATCAATGGAAACATGTAAATATTTCCAAGGGGCAAATGGAGGATATTGGGTAACATGCATTTGCCAAATTTGGCAACACTCTGTCCCCCTGGGGTTTACCCACATAGGGAGAGGGTTTGCCTGCTGGCTACAGGTGGGGCATTGTTGAATGATGATTGCTGATGCCTCCGCCGACGTAAGGCCAAATTGTTTTATGAGCGCTTTTTTATTCTGGTGAAAGTAAGAGTGGCTATCCCAAGGTGTGATAGCAGAACAAACATTGACATGGGGTGGGGGGGCTGATGCCGCAGCGTCAGCAACATCATTGCCCTCCTGGAGAGGCCCAGGGAAGGGCTGATGACTTCAGATATGGGAGACATGGAAAAAATGACAGCGAGAGGAGACAAGACCTTATAAAGTGAGAAACAGAGACAAAAGTTGTGAATCAATAGAAGAAGAGAGATAAGACTCATACAAAGAGGTTATAATCTGAGTCACATAAAGACTAGCAAGAATTAAGTTAAACGGTTGTTTGTCAAATAACTGAAAGGCCAAGATGGAAGTGGCCAATTCATCTCTTTGAGCAGATTTTTGTGGCTCTGTGAGCTGGGTGTGCCGTGTACCATCCTCCTGCCAGGCACATGCTCCCCGATGTTTGCTCCCATCGGCAAAGACAGTTATAGCGTCTTTGATAGAAAAAAGCTGTTGAAGGAGGCTTCCACTGGAGCGGAAGGGCTTTTGTAATTAGGGCTGCAAAAAGGGCGGGTGTCTGAGAAATAGTGGACAAGTGTCATGAGATCACATTCTTGGGGAATCAAATTTGGATTGGGGAGGCCACACTGCAGCACTCCCATGGGTTGGAGAATTTTATTAACAGCCCACAAATCATGCAAAAACCATTTACCAGATTTCTTTTTTATAACAAACACAGGGGTTAAAGGGCTGTGGGATTTCACTTTCTCTTTCCCTCTTTTCCATTCTTCTGTCACTTTCACTCTGTTTCTTTCTTCCTCTCTCCCACTCTTTCATCACTTTCTCTTTACTCTCTACTGCCCAACCTGTCCCCATAATTTACCTATTTTCCTAAATAGGCGCAGTTCCCTTACTGGATCCTTCGCTCACTCAAACACATACACACACAAACTTACACATGCACAAAACCATTTTTCTCCACTCCAATTCGGATCCTATAAATCAATTGCTCTGTGAAACATCTGTGAAAAGAATTCCAAGGGCTTCCCAGGGGGCCGTGGCCTGCAGAGGCCCCGTATCAAACCCATCCCCTCCCTTAGCTGAGGGGCGGTAACATTGTTGGACAGACCCTTGGCAATCGCCTTGTTAATCTCTCTAAGGTATTCGGAGGTCCAAATGGCAAACTGAGAGGGGGTAAGAAGCATGCCTGACAAAAGGTTTCGGAACAGTCCTTTGCAGTACAGGGATTGCACCCCATAGGTGGAAACTGCTTGCTTAAGATCCTTAACAACCCTATAGGGGATTGAGTTATGAGTGGGCACAACCCCCCCAGCCGCGTTGGTTTGAAAGGAAACGGGGAAACAATCCTGTGCCAATTCCATGTCCCCTTGATTGAAAGCATCGCGCAGAGCGTCTTGGAGAGATTGCTACGCCACACTTGCGGGGCGGGAGAAGGGGCAGAAGGGAGAGGGGAAACCTTCTCTTCCGGAGGGGCCGGGGGAGTTGGAGGGGTCTCGGAGAGGGCCATCGCCTGGCCAGCAGGAGGGGCGATCTCCTCGTAGCACGGGGGAGATGTTGCCGAGGGCTTAAAAGCAGCCCCCTGCATATCTTCCTCATGAATTTGAAGGCATCTTACAAGAAGTCTCCAAGTAGTGAGAACTTCTGGCGGGGCTCGAGGTTCCTCATGGAAATAAATACCCAATTGGAGCCATAAGGAGACTTTAAGAGAGCCCTTCTCAGGGTAAATGGGACAATTCTTAGATGTAAGCCAATAGAGAGAGGAAATGTTTTTTCGGGGGAAAGGGAAGCGGGCGACCTGCCGCTTGAGAGATTGCAACAGACAATTTGACTATATTCTGAAGCTCCTGCAGGTGTGCAGTCTGAGCCTTTGAGAAGCCCGAGCCCATACTCACGATTTGGGAGGGTGTTCCGTTTGCTGACGGCCGGCCCTGGTTGCGAGACTTTGTCCAGTCGGGGGTGAGTGAAAGGCTGGTGACACAGGTTATCACGTCACGTCTATCACGTCGGGGTCACCAAATGTGAAGTAACCATCCTCTGCTACCAAATGTGATGTTCCCGTGGGTCGTCCATGAGGCCAATGTTGAGAAAAGACAGGACACGAACTTTCTCGAGATGGAGCGACCCAGATTGGGGGTCTGAGAGCCCCTTTTATAGGACAAAGGCAGGAGGAGCAATAGCATGTGCTTAAAAACAGCCTGTAAAAGTACAATTTCTAATCTACTGCTTCAGGAAAGTTCTTTCTATATATGGTCAAATCCTGGACGTCAATGGTAGGGCACATCTCAGAATGTTATGTTATTCACTATCAAGATGTTATGACTTTCTAGGAGTTTGTTTTCTCCTGTGTGATTCAGTGTGACTCTGCAAGCCCTAGTATGAACTAGGCCATGGAGGACACACACCTGCACAAGGAACTATATTACAACACAGCTGGTTACAACATGTTTTCGTGCATCTCTTCCATTAATTCATATTAATTCAAATATCTTAACTCAAATGTTTACCATATTGACATCATTATACCTCCACTTTTAGTTGACTACAGTTATTTAAACATCCTTCATCCTTAACTATGCCAAAGATTTAATCCATAACCACATGCTAGCATTTCATTTACTTGTTTGTAAAATCCTCTATTAACATCAAATCCTCATATCCTGTTTTAGCTGAACATCCATAATATTTAGTACCAAAAATTCCATCTTCCATGCATATAGTTTATGATCATTCTCCCTTCTTTATGTAATTATATCATATATCGTAACATTTTCCCCATATTAGTTAACATCTAACTGTATATAGTTTTGTTTTATTTTTAATGGTGATAATTATTGTGATTAATAACCTTTGTATATGGTCCAAAAATATTTCCAACCTTCCCTTCTCATATCCAATTATTATTTATCATATCAACTCCACATTATATACATTACTATCAATATCAATTATTATTCAGCTATGTCTATTACAAATAAGAATAATTAGGTTTAGCTAATTTTGAATTGTATTCTTCCATCTATCAGCCTGTATCTCTCCAATAACAAAGCCTCCTTAATCCAATTACCATTCGTGGATCAAATTCTGCAAACGTCTTTATAAGCAAGTCCAAACAGGAATATCTTCGCACCTTTTTGCTTATGATGCCTCTCATATAATGTCCTAGATGTTGTCCTACGCTTGTTGCACTTTTCAGCTTGTCTTTAATTCTCAGTGGTGGTATCGGAAATTTTGCAAATGATGTTTCATAAAGTATAAATTCTTTAATGCTTCTCATTCCTCCTGTGCTCTGTCTTTTGAAATAAATCTTCTGTATGGCTGCCCCCCCTTCAAACGTTGCATCTCTTTCTCCCTCCGAAGTAATCCAGACGCCCGAGGTGTCAGCAAGTTGAGAATCTTTAAACCAGATGCCCGGAATGTCAGCAAATTGAGAAACTTCATTTCTGACATTCTTCATTTGTATTTCTGGAACATTCAAACATTCAACATTCTCACTTTTTTCTTCATATTTTGATGTTAAAACCAACAAATAGTCCAGCTTTTTTTCGAATCTATCATACGTATCAGACAACTTTTGTAAGGCAGAGAAAATCATTTGAAATGAATCATTTGAAGCTTGTATAGACGCCATGTTGTGACGCAGCTAGAAGCTCTAAGATATTTGCAAGTAAGAACACGCTGGGAGCTGTGCAATCTTATCTGATCTTAGACCAACACAGCCAAGCAATAAAAGTGTCAAATTGTAAGAAGCCAAATTATAGTAAATTGGTTTACAGCCCACTTAAGGAGAGTCAGAGGGAATGTTGAAGTAATCTTTCCTTTATCCACGTAAATAGCATTTAAAACATTTAAGAAATAGGGTAACCACCGGCCATAAACCCATTAAAAAAACACCAATTTGCCGCTAGATTCTTCTGTTCTTTGGTTTCAATTAGCTTAAATTTTTATGCGGACCGTATCTCTTTGAGTAATAAAATCAGCTTACCAGTTGAAAACACTCTCACCATTCTTAGGGGCAACCTGCAGTTTCGGTTAGCTTACAGCTAATCCAGAAGGAACTGGCAAAGGAGGTTAAATTCCAAGCCCCCCAGAGACTTTGCGAACGTCTCTGAGGTCACTGGATCTCCTCCAACCTTTCACTGTCTCTCCGGGACAGCTTGGGTCCGAAACGACCCGTCCAATTTCCTTCGGAATAGGGGAATTTCAGGAATAGCCTGAAACTCCGTCTTCTCACTGCTAAGCCCCGCCTTCTTCCCCAGAACTTTTCTGTCTGTTCTGTGGGCATGGCTTGGTGGTTTGCCGTGAGTGATACCAAGTTGGTCATTCCCACTCAGTCATATGACCCCCACAAGCCACACCCACCAAGTCACTCCCACAGAACTAGAAGGGGAAAAATTGAATTTCACCACTGGGTACCCCTCACATTCAACGTAAAAGAAATGTTGTACAACTGGAAAGTAATTCTGCACATTTACAAATGATGCAAATGAAAAAACTGCCCCTTTATATTATTTTTGCTTTTTTTCTTAAAGATAAATAAAAATTAACATCTTTAATCTGATAATTATATGTTCAGAGCACTAATATACATGATATGTTACAAAATTATGTTGGGTGTTTTCACTTCAATAAAGCTTTGAGTGAAACACTCCCTTGAAGCAAAACTATAACATGGCCTCCATCACTTCTAAATAGTGTGGCGACTGACTTGATTGATCAAAGTGGTTTCTGCACATTGGGATTCATGCTGAGAAGCCACTTCTTCAATCCAGGAATGCCAGTTGAATGGATCTTACCTTAACATTTCATGAGGTAAAACTCATCATCTCCTTTGTACAAAGTAGAACACTCAAAGACTGTGCCTAATGTGGACTACCTATAGCCCTGATGTTATGGAGCTTTACTTGAAAGTATAAGTAGATGCATTATCAATAGATATCAAATAATTTATAATGTTTCTAGAAGATTTGAATGACCTCATCCTGTCTTTCATTTTAAAAAATTAATTCTCTGTACTGGGGTATAGAGAAGGGTCAATCTTTAGTCCTGGCAGATAAACCACAACCTCTAATCTCACTCTAATTAAGAATCACCTAGCACATGAAAGCTGCTTGGAACAGTGTGAAAAGAATTGTGTTACAGAACACCATCAATGTGTGGAATGCTAGGGGAAGTATGAAAAAAGATATGCTTGTAGGAATGATGAAGTGAAACAATATGGATAAGAACAAAAAATTCACACAAGAGATTATTTCTGCACAAAATGAAAATGAGAGAAAAATTATATAAATATTATATTATATTTATAAATATAATTATATAAATATTATATCAGAGAGAAAACAATAATTGCAAGAATGTAATGACAAAGAACAAAGAATGGTTATAATAAAGAGGCCGAGAAATGGCAGAGTACTTATGGAATTTTTTTAAAAAATTGCAAATGAAAATGGCTAAACAAAAAGCCTTTAGCAGAATAATAGAATTAAGTGTAATTGCGGTAAAATTATTCAGGTTGAAACTGAAGTGAGAGAATGTTGAAAAGAATATTTTAGAGATTTGCATGAGAATTACAGGGATATTGATTCTTATATGGTCTTTAGTTTAAATGGGCTTTAGGAAGGTGATTTGACTAATGGGATTTTCCATATTTTTTCTACTTGTTTTTTATGCTGAGGCTCAGCTGATTGTTTGTTTCCAATTTTTTATACTTCTTATACATTGATTACTTTATTTATTTATTTATTTATTTATTTTCTAGCCCATTTTGTAGATTGGATTGGTAGATGTAACATTTTTATTTAACTTGACATCACTCATGCACACTCAGTCACATGACCCCCCCAATCCACGTCCATCGAAACGGTGGCAACTGTTGGGGACTCTAGTAGAGAGAAGGGGGGAGGGGGGAAACTCCCAAAAATAGACCGCTGGAGGATTTAGGGTGTGGAAAAGCCATAAGTTTCCTAGAAGGAGTCAAAGCATTCAACTTTGCAGCCCAGAGATCACACCTGTGTTTATAAATCAGGAGACACTGGACGGTGGGGAGGGGGGCTAAGCTAGCACAGATGCTTACCTGTGTGTAGGCAGGAGGAGGCAGTTCTGTGGATGCACATGGTGAAGGTGAGGTAGGACGAGCATTGGAGAGGGCCGGTTTGGGAGCATGGTCAGTGAGTCATCACTACCTGTTTGGCAACCCACGCCCAATTACCACTACTGGTTCACCCAAACCGGTCCAAACTGGGAGCAACCCACCTCTGCCCAAAGTCATATGCCAGGCAATGCAAACACTAATAAATATTAGTGTCTGATTAACAGATTAACCGAGTTGGAAGGGACCTTGTAGGTCATCTAGTCCAACCCTGTCCCCAAGCAGGAGACACTACACAATTTCTGACAAATGGCAGTCCAATCTCTTCTTGAAAGCCTCCAGTGGTGAAACCCTCACAACCTCTGAAGGCAAGCTGTTCCATTGGTTGATTGTTCTCACTTTCAGAAAATTTCTCCTTATTTCTAGGTTGAATCTCTCCTTGATCAGTTTCCATCCATTATTCCTTGTCTGGCTTTGGGTGCCTTGGAAAACAGGTTGACACCTCCTCTTTGTGACAGCCCCTCAAATATTGGAACATTGGTATCATGTCGATCCTGGTCCTTCTCTTCACTAGACTAGTCATGTCCGGTTCCTGTAACTGTTCTTCATATCTGTTAGTATCCAGTCCCCTAATCATCTTGATTGGTCTTCTCTGAACCTTTTCTACAGTCTCAACATCTTTTTTATAGTGTGGTAACTAAAACTGGATGCAGTATTCTAGGTGTGGTCTTACTAGGGCTTTATAAAATGGTATTAGTACCTCACTTGATCTTGACTGTTAAGTTGCAATAACCTCTGTTAATGCAATTTAGGATTGCATTGGCTTTTTTGGCTGCTGCCACACACTACTGACTCATATTTAATTGGTTGTCCACTAAGACTCCAAGATCCCTCTCACATTTACTGCTATTAAGCCTGGTTTCACTCAGTCTATATGTGTAGTTTTGGTTTTTCTTGCCTAAGTGTAAGACTTTCATTTTCTCTACATTGCATTTCATTTTGTTAGAGCCCTAGGGTATCAGCTATTCCTGTCAGCTTAGTATCATCTGCAAAGTTGATAAGTTCCCCTTCTATTCCCTCATCTAAGTCATTTATGAACATATTGATGAGTACTGGGTCTAAGACGGAACCTTGTGGTACCCCACTGCTTACTTCCCTCCATGTAGATATAGACCAAGGGTGGGTTTCAGCTGGTACGCACCAGTACGGGTGTACCAGTTGGTCAAATTTAGCTTGCCTTCCTGTACCTGATCTTCCGGAGGCCCCATACCAGAACGCTCCCTCCCATGGCCTCCCTCCCGCCCACCCAGTCACCGCTCACTTGCTCACTCACCCTGCCCATCCACACCATGCTTGCCCTGCACATCTACTTCCTTTGCCTGCCCAGCTGAGGCTCCAAGGCTGCAGGCAGCCGGGAGGTGGGGGAATGCTGCCTGTCTGTCTTCCCCCTCCAGAAGCAACTGGGCAGGCCCTGAGATAGTCATCACCCCATGAGCCACTGCCATGTGACTGCTCTGGGGGCACAGCAGCCTGGACGCGGCTGCAGCCATCAACAGGATGTGAAGGAGAGGCCATCCAGCAGAGTGTTCTGAGGTCAGTCGGTTGGTTGGGAGGTTGTATGGGGCTGGAGGTGGCAGGAAGGTGGGGCATTGAGGCCACACTGGGTGCCTGCAATGGGACATGGCAGCTGCTGGGTGGCTGCTCCTTTGTGCCCCGTTGCCAGCAGCAGTTGGCTTTCTCCCGCCGATCCTTCCTCTCCAGGTATCTGGGCGGGCCCTGGGTCGGTCAGCAACCTGCGTGCCACTGCCATTAACTGCTCTGGGGGCGAAGCCAGGAAGGATAGCTAGGAGAATGCCAGCTGTAGCTGGGAGTGTCCCCAGGTCAGTGGGTGGCAGGGAGATTGTGCGGAGCTGGACTGGAGATGGCAGGGAGGCAGGGGTCGAGGCTATGCCACCGTCCCAGAACTGTGCTGTGAGGTAAGGGAAGCAGGTCTTGGGAGAGACCTTATCTCCCCCTTCAGAGAGCCCATGTGGGGAGAGAGAGGAGGCAGTCTGGTTGAACGTGGGTGGGCGGCAGTGCCTCCTTCGCTTGTTCGGGTGGGCAGAGAAAGAAAGGAGGTGTGCAATAGCCGAGGGCAAAGGAGCTCTCCTTCACCCTTGGTGGCAGGGGTGCTCTGCCACATGCCCCCTTTCTTTCTCCTCCTGCCTGAACAAGCAAAGGAGACACTGGCCCCAAATAGCCTGCTCATCCACATTCAAACCAGCCCGCCTCCCTCCGGTCTCCAAACATGGGCTCTCTGAAGGGGGAGGGAAGGTCTCTCACAAGACCTGCTTCTCTTACGTCGCGGTGCAGTTCTGGGAAGGCCCATTGCTGCTGGAGCCACTTTTGCTGAATCTGGCATGGCAGCAATGGCAAGAAGCAGCTGCCAGCAATGCTCTCAGCTGAGTGAGGGAAGGAGAAATTCTGGGAGTTGAAGTCCACAAGTCTTAAAGTTGTCAAGTTTGAATACCCCTGGGGATTTTTTCTAAAGGGTTAGGGATGCAAGGGTCTTGTAACTTGACAGCTTTAAGACTTGCGGGCTTCAAATGCCAGAGTTCCTGAGCCAACATTTTGTTTGCTAAGCAAGAGCATTGTTAAGTGAGCTTCACCAAATTTTAAAGTTGGCCATGCCCACCTGGTCACATGATTGCCAAACCACTTCTACCCAATCATATAACTGCCAAGCCACTCCTGCCAGGTCACATGACCGCTGAGCCACTCCCATAAAACAGGCCACACCTACAGAATAGGTTCTAAAAAATTTTGAAATCATCATTGATATAGACCCACTTGTTGAATACAGTTTTTCAGCCAGTTTCAAATCGATCTGGTGGTGATGCTATCTGTCCCACTTTTTTCTAGCTTACCAAGAAAGTGTCCAGGAAAGTGTTTGGGGGGAGGGAAGAAATATAAATGCTTTAAGGATATTGGAAAATGGTAAGATTGGTGTAACTGGAGAAATCTTAAAATGTGAAAGTGGCTCTCTTTAGAATGATTTATATGATTTCTTCAATGTGTGTATAAAGACCACATTTGTGCCTGACAAGGAAGAATGCCAATATTGTTTTCCCATACAAAGGGAATGGTAGCAAGAGTGAATAGAAAGACTACAGAAGGAATATAGGTTTTAAGTATGCCTGGCAGAATTCTGATTGAAATGGTATAAGATGCTCCCATGGAGCATACACAGGAAGACCTTATACTTTATACAGGGAATGTACAAGTCAGATTTTGTTATTTTTTTCTCAAGTTATCAAGGAATGTAGGAATCTGAGAAAGGAATGTTATTGTGTGCTTGTTGATTTAAAGAAAGAAATCTTTGATTAAATGCTTCAGTAACTCCACCAGCAATTTACTGTTTTCACACTTGATTTATCTCCCTTGTTGCTGTCTCTTGGGGGGGAGGGTAGTGCCCCTATAGAGGTATATTTTCCCAACTATTCTTAGAACTCAACAAATACTGTATCTGTTATCTTTTTTTCTTACAGAGGATTGTCCCCTCTCCCCAGCATTCCATGAACCAGTGAAAAGAGCTCCGAGAGAAAGCACATAGCAAAAATATTTAAGTGCCGCTTTTGCCCAACACTTTAGTCATGTCAAGCTCCGGTGGACTCGAAAACAGCTAATTTCTGATCTAATCAGAAGCTGTGCTAGGATGACATGAAAATTTAAACAGGTTGACAAATTCTTTGTTGTTTATCACAAATATTTTACTGAACTGCATTAATCTAGAAAGTCAAGGAAGAACAGATTTAAAAACTAATAATGGTGGTATGATTGGTAATTAAATTAAATTCAGCTATCTGTAGTGAATCCTCGGAATTTTTTCCTCTAAACAGATTTTTTTTAAAAGAAGCTTAAAAATATACCAGATTTAGTATTTAAATGCAAAAGAGGAGAAAGCAAATAAAAGTGCCTGTTGCAATTCAGAACTTTGCAATATTATTTTACTTCCTGGTTAGAAATAAAAATATATTTTGGCAAGAAAGAGATCTCCAGGAGTTTGCTGACTATGGCAGATGTTTTGGGAAGAAGATACTTCTTGATTGAATCAGAAACTAAGAAAAGGGGATTTTTTTTCATTTTAACTAATTGGATATGTTACAAGCAGGCAATTATCATAAAGAACCAGAGGGATTATCAGAATGCACTGAATGATGATTGATGATTATGAATATGATGATGACAATGACAATGACACATACAGTGATTTTGACACTTTGATACAAGGTAAGTAGGCTATCATCTCTCTAATGGAAAGGTATTTGTGGATTTAAGTCAAATATTAAGATTGTCCACACTACTTCATGGCTTAGAGCTCATCTGTTTGACAATTTACAGACTATAATATGCTATGATTCTAAAATCAGGAATATTGAAATCAGGCCCAGGTAATTACATTTTGTTTTCCACTCTATATTAAGCAATAATCAGCCATCACCAAAGTTGAATATTAGATATCCATATAAATGGCATCTTTTGGAAACCTGACAGGCACACAGAATTCTAAGGGTATTCCACAATTTGAAAGGCACCCCTTGATAATCAGGTAAAGAACATGAGATAATATTGACATGTACATTCATTTGTACTCTCTTTAATGGGTATGTGTTATTCAGAAAGTGGCTATAAATGATTATTTTTTTATTTTGTCACTAAATTAAATATAATGAATCCAATAAGTGGTCCATACTAACCAGTGTTTTGTGTGTTATTATCGTGTAGATCTTGTGATTGCGACAAGAGGTGGAAAAAATCAACAAACAAATAAGAAATTTCTTGGAAAGAAAAGAAGATGACTATCATGTGTCCAACATGCAGTTGCTGGTCTCCTCAGTTTCTGTGTTCTTCCTTACAATCCCTGCCTGCTTCTTTCTAATCCTTCTATGAACCATGCCCTCTACCATCAGGAATGGACAAACCTATTCACAGGAAACACAATCCCATCTAGAATAGCCACCAGAACGAATGTTTCTGGAAAGTTTAGATGTTTACAGATAAGCAGCACTTTAATTTTGCTATGGTTTGAATTTCTTTCTCCCCAGGTATTATTCAAACACCTGTACAAGACTTCCACTGCATCAAAGGATTGATAACCTTTGGATTCTATTCTATATTTTTTCCTTTTTTTCTCCCCCCTTTTTCTCTTTGCCTTTTTTCTATTTTTTACTCTTGGATTATAACTGATAACCTTATCCTTTACTTTTTGTGAATTATAAATACTAAAATATTTAGTTATTAGCAACTTTGAGCCAATAGGGGCAAATGACTTTGGATGCTATGTCACAACAAGAGAAGGTGAATGCAATGCAGGCAGAATTAAAAGGGATGATACAAGCTCTACATGAACACTTCAAAGAAAGAATAGGGAAAGTAGAAGACAAATTAGAGAATGTTCAACAAATGATGGCAAGTAATGAACAACACATGCAGAAAGTAAAAGAAAAAGTTGAACAAGCAGAAAAAAGTGGATGAAGTTGATAACAGACTTATGCTAGCAGACAAAAATAAATAAAGAACAATAATATCATTAGAAATGGATAGGGCTGATTATTATCTGTGGTTCCAGAATATTGAAGAAGAAAAGGGAGAAAATCCAGCAGAGACAATGGCAGAGATGCTGGTGGATGCCTTAGAAGTGGACAAAGAAAACATTCTTGCAGATATTGATGAAATATTTAGAATTAATACTAGATATGCCGCAAGACACAGACTTCCTAGAGAGGTGCATGTGAGAGTTACAGAAAAAGCGATAAAAGCAGAGATTTTAAAAAGAGCGAGAGATGATCCTTTAAAATACAAAGGGAAGGAAATAGTAGTCATAAAGCAGATTTTGAGGAGAGTTAGAGAAATAAGGAAGGAATATCAATTCCTGACAAAGAAACTAATTAAAAATGGAGTGAATTTTAGATGGCTGATTCCAGAGGGAATATTGGTGACTTGGATGGAGCGAAGGCATAGATTGGATTCCATAGAAAAAGCAGAACAATTTATGAGCAATATTTTAGACCACAAGAGGAAATGAGAAAAAGAGAAAAAGAAGAATTTTTAAATACGCATGTGCGAAGGAACATGGCTGCCGGGCTTTTCGCTCCGGCGTCTACACGGGAAAAATAGCCAAAGAAGGAGAAATTGCCCCGAGAAAATCGAGCTTGAGAGAGACCAGGGCACGAGCGATTTCTCGGAGGGTCTGGTGCTGGCAGCGGACTGGAGAGTTTTTGCTCTCCAAGGCTGCCCTCCACGAAAAACGCCGACGCCGCTCGGAGGTGCCCGGAAGAAGCCGCGGCCCAGCTGATTAGTGAGGCGCTTAAAGACATCGCCCGGGTGCCGTCCGGAGCCTGAAGAGAGACCAGGGCACGAGCGATTTTACGGAGAGTCTGGTGCAGGCAGCGGACTGGAGAGATTCTGCTCTCCGAGGCTGCCTTTCGCGAAAGACGCTAATGCCGTTCGGGGACGCCCGGAAGACGCCGCGGCCCAGCTGATTTAGAGCAGCGTTTAAAGATACCGTCCGGGTGCCGCTTGGAAGGCGTTGCGGCCCAACTCGGCTAGAGACGTTGGGTAACTATTGTTGGAGGTTCGTCGTGATCTGTCTGTCTTGAGAGAACCTTAACTCTCCTCCACTTGCTGGCTGAGAGAATCTCCCCCCCCCCCTTTATGCTACTTTCTTTATCCCGTCTGTGTTTGGTTGCTGTGGACTTGCATTGGACTATTCATCGCCCCAGGGAGAAGGCGGTTAGCCTGGAACAGCACTGGGAGAGAATGGGAGGCTGTCTCCATCTGTTGCTATTGCACCCCCCTTCCTCTCCCCTCGGCTTGACCTCCCCTGTTGGTGCATTCCCCCCTCCACTAGGCCATCGCCATCGCAGGGCCTTTTGCTGGGCGAGATTAGAATCCTTTTGGAATGCGGCTTTTGGACTTTTTGGAGTATATCTTCATCTGCTCTTCTATTTGGACTTCCATCTGCCACGGCCATTGTTGCCTGATGCCGCCTTGGACCTGCTAACACAGATAGCGCCATTACCGGCCGAGCGGGGGTACTTACAGTACATAGAAGGCCCTCTCCTTGCCTCAACCATCTTGGACTTTTTTGGACCTTCCCAGAACTATTCGCACTTTAAATTAATTAATTTTTTGCGCAATTTATAATTTATAATCTCTTTCTTTTCTTTCATCTTTTTCTTCTTTCTTTGTATGGGTTATGCATGAGGTACGCTTGAGATGAATGAATGTCCCACTTTTATGATCATATTGTTGTAATTTTGTGTTTTTAACTTTTTACGTGGGGACTGCTTGGGGGAGTGTATGAGTATGCGTGATTCGGAGGACCTGCCGGGAGTTGCGGAGGCCACGGGGGTGGTTGAGGGGACCAGAGACACGGGAGAGGGTCGGGGTATTGCGGTCATAACAGGGAGGGGCAGATACGGCGGGGACTTTAGGGCAGGCCATTACCGGGGAAGGAGGGTTCGCTACATTACAGAGATCCCTCCTTCCGGCCCTAGGAGTCCCACTCCAAGACCAGATGGTGCAAGTAGTCAGGACCCTGGTCTCAGGCTGTTGTCGCTAAATGCCAGGTCTGTTGTACATAAAGCTCCTCTCGTCCGGGACTTAATTTTAGACGAGAGGGCAGACCTGGCATGTATTACTGAAACCTGGCTGGGCCCAGAGGGAGGAGTCCCCCTTGTAGAGCTGTGCCCAGAAGGATTTCAGGTGCTGCATCAGCCGAGAGCCCAGGGAAGGGGTGGGGGTGTGGCCGCTGTTATCCGAGAGTCGTTAGTTCCTCGTAGGGTCCCTGCTCCGGAGATTGTCGGGTGTGAGTCTTTGCTGTTAAAGTTGGACCTCAAGGGTCAAGTGGGTCTGCTGCTAACGTACCTGCCTCCCAACAGCGTTGCAGCAGCCCTCCCCTCGCTCCTCGAGTCGGTAGCCGAGCTGGCAATTGAGTTCCCTAGGTTGATGGTCCTGGGGGACTTTAATTTGCCGTCGCTCGGCGAAAACTCTGATGGGGCGCAAGAGTTCATGGCTTCCATGACAGCCATGGGCTTGACCCAAGTAATTCGGGGCCCAACCCATTCAGCGGGACACATGCTTGACCTCGTATTTCTCTCGGAGCAGTGGATTTGTGATCTTGGTCTGAGGGGGAGTGACATCATACCCCTGTCGTGGTCAGACCATTACCTACTGAGGCTCGACTTCCGGAGGCCAAACCCCCACTGTAGGGAGGAGGAACCGACCAGGTGGTTCCGCCCCAGGCGTCTTATGGAGCCGTCAAGGTTCCAGACAGAGCTTGGGGTTATTCCTGACACTTTCGCCCACAGTCCGGTGGAGACTCTGGCTGCTGCGTGGCACTCGGCAGCGTCGGAGGCCCTCGACCGGATTGCGCCACTGCGGCTCCTCCGAGGCGGCGGATCCCGGAGACCCCCTTGGTTTACCGAGGAACTCCGGGAGATGAAGCGCCGGAGGAGATGCCTAGAGCACCGTTGGAGGTCCGATAAGTCCGAACCGAACCGGGCAATGGTAACCGCCTGCACCAGGGAATACACCAGGGCACTTAGGGCAGCAAAAAGATCGCATATAGCCACCCTGGTAGCATCCGCTGAGTCCCGTCCAGCCGCCCTGTTTAGGATAACCCGCTCCCTACTGAACAAAAGGGAGGCGGGGGAACCCTTGCAGGGCAGAGCTGAAGAATATGCCCAATTCTTAGCGGACAAAATTGCTCGGTTTCGGTCGGACTTGGACTCCACCCCTGCAGTTCCAGCCGAGGCGCAAGGGGACCAAGTAGAACAGCTCTGGGTTGAGTTTCAGGACGTTACCCCCGGGGATGTGGACAAGGCCATGAGAGCTGTAAGTACCTCCACCTGCGTCCTGGATCCGTGTCCCTCATGGCTGGTTACTAACTGCAGTGAGGTGACACGAGGCTGGATCCAGGCGGTTGTAACCGCCTCCCTTCGGGAGGGGAACTTCCCCGCCACACTGAAAGCGGCGGTGGTGAGACCCCTCCTGAAGAAACCATCCTTGGATCCAGCTGTTCTTAATAGCTATCGTCCAGTCTCCAACCTTCCATTTCTGGGGAAGGTTGTTGAGAAGGTGGTGGCCTTCCAGCTCCAACGGTCCTTGGAGGAAGCAAACTACCTAGACCCCTTCCAGTCAGGCTTCAGGCCCGGTTACAGCACAGAAACCGCTTTGGTCGCATTGATGGATGATCTCTGGAGAGCCAGAGATGAAGGACGTTCCTCCATCCTGGTCCTCCTTGACCTCTCAGCGGCTTTCGATACCATCGACCATGGTATCCTTCTGCGACGACTGCGGGAGGTGGGAGTGGGAGGCACCGTGCTACGGTGGTTCTCCTCCTACCTCTCGGACAGGTCGCAGTCGGTGTTAGTGGGGGGGCAGAGATCGTCCCCTAGGCCCCTAAATTATGGGGTGCCTCAGGGCTCGGTCTTATCCCCCCTACTATTCAACATCTACATGAAACCGCTGGGAGAGATCATCCGCAGGCACGGGATTAGATACCATCAATATGCGGACGATACTCAATTGTATCTGTCCGCCCCGTGCCAACTCAATGAAGCGGTGGACGTGATGTGCCGGGGCCTTGAGGCCGTTATGGACTGGATGAGGGTTAACAAGCTTGTGCTCAACCCAGAAAAGACCGAGTGGCTGTTGTGTTTCCCTCCCAAAGATTTGGCTACTGTTCCACCACTCAGGCTGGGGGGTCAAATTTTATACCCCTCAGAGAGGGTTCGCAACTTGGGAGTCCTCCTGGATCCACAGCTGTCATTTGACCACCACTTAACGGCTGTGACCAGGGGGGCGTTCGCCCAGGTTCGCCTGGTGCGCCAGTTGCGACCCTACCTGAATCGGGAGGCTCTCACAACAGTCACTCGGGCCCTTGTGACCTCTAGGCTGGAATACTGCAATGTGCTCTACATGGGGCTGCCCTTGAAGAGCATCCGGCGACTTCAGCTAGTGCAGAATGCAGCCGCGCGAGTGATTGCGGGTGCACCCCGATTCACCCGCATTACACCTATCCTCCGCGAGCTGCGCTGGCTACCTGTTGATCTCCGGATGCGCTTCAAGGTGCTATTAATCACCCATAAAGCCCTACATGGCAGTGGATCTGGATACTTGAGAGACCGCCTTCTGCCAATTACATCCCTGCGACCGATAAGATCCCATAGATTAGGCCTCCTCCGCATTCCATCGGCCAGCCAGTGTCGGCTGGCAACTACAAGGAGGAGGGCCTTCTCAGCAGTAGCCCCGACCCTTTGGAACGAGCTCCCCGTGGAGATTCGCACCCTCTCCACCGTCCAGGCCTTCCGCATAGCCTTGAAGAACTGGCTCGCCCGTCAGGCCTGGGGATAGGATAGTTGCCCCTCCCGAATGATGAATGTATGTTGTTTGCTATTTTATTACATGTTGTCCTACTGTCTGTATTCCCCCCCTTCCCAGTTTTTGTGTGAGCCGCCCTGAGTCCCCTCAGGGAAAAGGGCGGCCTACAAATTCTAATAAAATTCTAAAAAAAATTCTAAAGAGGACAAGCAACAAGAGGAAGTCACAGGAGAGAGGAATATTCAGCAAAAGGAAGATGAAAGAGATTTGGATGAAATAGCAAAGAGAGAAGAAGCAAAGGCAAAAGAACCAAGAGAGATAAGAGTGACTAGAATGACAAAACTCATCTATAAGTAAACTATGGAAGAAGAAATCAAATTAATGTCAATTAATAAAAAGGAAATACAAAGGAAAAGGATTTTTAATTAGAAAAATTAGAAAAATTAAAATTAGATATAATCTGCTTGCAAGAAGTTCACAACATAATAAAGTATTGGAATATCCTAAAATTGGGAAGTTATATACTTCTTTACCACAATAAAAGAAGAGGGGAATAGCTCTTTACATAAAAGAGACAATAAATGCTAAACAAATCTTTATGGGTGAGGAAGGGGGAATTTTGATGTTGGAGAGAACAATGAACAACAAACAGTAGTATTGATCTTAGTAGCAATATATTCACCAAATACTAATCAAGAGGACTTTTTCATAAGAAGATAACAGAATTGGAGTATGAAAAGATATGTATACTAAGAGATTTTAATGCAATTGTGGATAGGAAATTGTATTACAAAACTAGAAAGGTAAATAAAAAACAAGGAAGACACTTCCTAAGGCTTTCTTTAAAATGGCGGAAGAACTAGTCATCCAAGATGCATGGCGCAAGATACATCCCAAGGAAAATCAATATTCACTTTACTCAATTAGGCATATGTTTTGGTCTAGAATAGATATGATATGGATGTCAGCAGAGTTAAAATTTAATATACAAGAAATAAATATAGAAACAAGTAACTGGGCAGATCATAACTCAATAAAAATTATATGGAAGGGACAAAAAAGGAAATCAAAATGGATGTTGAACCAAGAAATATTAAAAGAAAAGGAATTTATTCAATTTATGGGAAGAGAACTAGATTTTTTCTTTAAAAAGAACAGGAAAGAAGAAACATCACTACAAAATGTATGGGATACAGCTAAGGCATACATTAGAGGATTAACTATAGAGTTACAAAAAGATCCACAAAAAAGAATATAAAGAATGAGACGGATTTAATGAAACATAAGCTGAATCTAATAGGTAAAGAAGAAATAGCACAAAAAATTAAAAATGTTAACCAAAATTTCTTTGAAAATGCAAATAAACAAGGAAGATGGCTAGTGTAAAAGGAGAAGGAAAAGAAATTGATAAACCAACTAGTGGATGATGAAGGAAATATTCACTATCAAAATGATGATAAAGATGATAAAAAGAAAGTGATTCAAAGCTACTATGGGAAACTATATGATCAAGAACATAAAATAAAACAATATTTAGAAAAAGCAGAACTACCTAAAATATCTGAAACAGTGAAAGCAATGCTAGATGAATGTATATCAATGATGGAATTAACAGAAGCAATCAAGAGGCAAAATAATGGAAAAACACCAGGTCCGGCTGGATTGCCCGAAGAACTATATAAAGCCTTACAAGGTACTGTATTTTTTGGAGTATAAGACACACCAGAGTATAAGATGCATCAAGGTTTTGACGAGGCAAATTTTTTTAAAAAGGTTTTGCACTCTGCAAACCTCCCAAAACAGCCCATTTTTCGTGAAAACGGGCCATTTTTTTTCCAAAAAAAGGGCATGTAGAGTGGTCCTGGGGGGATGGGGCAGCCAAACATGAGCAAAAGCTGGCCCATTTTTTGCGAAAATGGGCCCATTTTTTGCCAAAAATAGAGAGCACGGATAGCCTTTAGGAAGCTTATAGAGTGTTCCTGGAGGCTGGGCAGGCAAAATTAAGCAAAAAAAGTCTGGTTTTTGCTCATTTCTGGCCTTCCCAGCCCCCAGGAGCTTTCTGAAAGCCTCCTACAAGCTATGCATGACCATTTTGTTGAAGGGGGCAGGGTTTCAGGAGGCAAAAAATGCTTTATAAGATACACCCAGATTTTCAGCTTCTTTTTTGAGGGAAAAAGGTGTGTCTTATACTCCAAAAAATATGGTGCTTGTATATGTTGGAAGCATTCAACAAACTTTGTTAGAGGCAAAGGTACCAAATTCATGGAAGGAAGCATATATCACTCTCATACTGAAAGAAGATACAGACTTACAATGGATAAAAAACTATAGACCGATATCTTTATTGAATGCTGATTACAAAATATTTGCTTCAATAACTGCAGAAAGACTAAAAAGATTTTTAAATCAACTTATACATCCAGATCAAAATGATTTTTACCTAAGAGACAAATTAAAGACAATATGAGAATAATTTTAAATATATTGGAGTATTAGGAAGTGCATCCAGAGAAGCAAATGGCGTTGATCTTCTTAGATGCACAGAAAGCGTTTGATAATGTGAACTGGCAATTTATGCTAGCAGAACTAAAAATATGGATTTTGGGCAGAGATTTATTAACATGACTAAGGCAATATATTATATACAAACAGCAAAGGTGATGGTAAATGGAGATATGACTGGGAAAGTTAGCATTAAGAAAGGTACAAGACAAGGATGCCCCTTCTCTCCACTATTATTTGTATTGATATTGGAAGTATTAAATAGCAACATTAGACAAGATATAGAGATAAAAGGCATGGAAATAAAAAAGGAAAAGTATAATTGTTAGCAGACAATTTAATTTTTATCTTGGAAAATCCACAAGAAACAGGGCCTAAATTAATAAAAAAGAGAAGAATATGGAGAAATGGGAGGTCTGAAAATAAATAAAGATAAAACTAAGATCTTAGTGAAAAATCTTACAGATAAGCAGAAAAAAAGTTAATGAAGAGAATAGATATTCAAATCACAAAGAGAGTAAAATACCTAGGGATTCAGCTGACAGCAAGTTGTATAATGATTAAGGAAGATAATTATCATAAATTGTTGCAACATATTAAAACAGATCTGGAAAATGGAAAACTCTGCAATTATCCTTGATAGGAAGAATAGCTACAATCAAGTTGAATATATTGCCAAGATTATTGTACTTATTTCAGACAATTCTGATAAAATTGGGAAAAAATTACTTTGAGGAACTTAACAAAATAATATATAAATATATTTGTCAAGGAAAAAAAGCAAGAATTAGCTTTAAAATATTGCAAGATTCAAAAGGTAGAGGAGGTTTTGGGTTACCAAATTGGGAATTGTATTATCAGGCCATAGTATTAACTATGAATTGAAGGCATACAATATTATTGACTTTGGAAGGACATGACTTGCAACTGGGTTGGCATGCTTTCTTGTGATATGGGAAAAATAAGATACATGGTTACTTTCAAAGACATTATATAAGAAATGCATTAATGTTAGTATGGGAGAAAATTAAAGAGCACATTATTTGAAGATACCAGTTTGGCTTTCAACAATGGAAGCACTGATTGACCCAAATGTTATTAACATGGGAAATATCGTTAGATATAATAATATTTTGAATGAAAAAGGGGGACTCAAAACTAAGAATTGAGTGATCAAGGGATTGATAAGGCATGGTATTCACAAGTGCAAATACATTCTAGATATGAGAAAGATGCTAAATTATATGGTTTCTATAAAGAATTAACAGAATTAGATAAGATACTAACAGGAACAGAAGAAAGATTGATAAAGAAATTATATAGCTACCTGTTTCCCTGGGCAACCAAAACACACCCCCCCCCCCCAAGGTCTATGTTGATCATTAAGATCTGTTGGGCAGCAGCTGTTGGTTTAAGGCAATTTGCAAAATTCACAAAAATATGTAGCTGGACCAGAACAGCACTGGGCACCAGTACTTCTCGATCGAAGGCAATTTGTCCTGCACCAATTTTCTTTCATTTTGTCCTTGTGCTGAAAACATGCATAATTTAATTGCAATAACGGCAGCTTTGAAGTGGGGAAGCTGTGATCGACATTAGTGCTTGTGTGCATTAATCACAGCTTGCTATGGGACTGTTGGGGACTGATTGTAGGGTGCAGCTTTTTAGCAGAACAAGGGGGAAAAAACCCACCCCCAAATAATAAACTTCAAAGATCAAGCCATGCGGAGACCGGTGGAAGACGAATGAAGGAGGGGGGGGGAATATATCAGGTGCTGCCTGGAGTGATAGAAATGAGGAATGCAAATTTTTAAATTAGATTAACTAACTCAATTATGTTCAATTAACTCATTGAATTTGTGCATTGAGCTGCACCAAAGCTGGGCAGTTGGATGAGGCAGCAGGCAGCCAGTTTGCCTGGAAATCTCTCTCTCTCTCTCTCTCTCTCTCTCTCTCTCTCACACACACACACACACACACACACACACACACACAGAGGTTGTGCTTCATTGATGGAGGTTTTAAGAAGAGGCACTGGACAGCCGCTTGTCTAAAATGGATAGGATCTCCTGCTTGAGCGGGGGGAAGGACTAGAAGACCTCCAAGGTCCCCTCCAGCTCAATTCTGATTTGACCAGAGCCCTGGTCAACAGTTGCAACACCGAAATTGTGGAATGAGGGTTGCAATGGCCATTGCTAGCCACTAAATGGACTTTCCAGCCCCTGTTGTCTTTCTTAGAGAAGAATGCAGAATACCGGAGCTGGAGGTCATCTAGTCCAACCCCCTGCTCAAGCAGGAGACCTGATACCATTTCAGGCAAACTTTTGTACATTATCTTTTTCAAACCTCTTGTGATGGATCACCCACAACTTCTGGAGGGAAGCCGTTCCACTGGTTAATTGTCCTCACTGTCAGGAAATTTCTCCTTAGTTCTAGGTTGCTTCTCTCGCTGGTTAGTTTCCATCAGTTGCTTCTTGTTCTTCAGGGGCTTTGGAGAATAGGTTGACCCCTTCTTCTTTGGGGCAGCCCCTCAATTATTGGAAGACTGACATCATGTCACTCATAGATCTTCTTTTCTATAGACTAGAAATCCACAATTCCTGCAACTGTTCTTCATATATTTTATCCTCTGGTCCCCTAATCATCTTTCTTGGTTTTCTCTGCACTCTTTCCAGAGTCTCCACGTTTTGATTGGTCAATCTCAAGTAGCTTCTATCCACCTCAAAGCCACAAAGTGTTTCCTCCAGGCTCTTATCACAGATCACTTATGTTACTAACTTATCAGCTGCAGTTATTCACTTAAGAACTGTGGCAAGAAAGGTGGTATAATGGGCTTAGTGACTAAAGTTACAATGGCATTGAAAAAAGTGACTGATGACCATTTTTCACACTTAGCGACCATTTTCACACTTAGCGACCGTTGCAGCATCCTCATCATCACGCGATCAAAATTTTGATGTTTGGCAACAGATTCGTATTTATGATGGTTTCAGTGTCCTGGGGTCACCTTTTGACAAAGTCAAATGGGGAAACCAGATTCACTTATGTTACTAACTTATCAGCTGCAGTTATTCACTTAAGAACTGTGGCAAGAAAGGTGGAATTATGGGCTTAGTGACCAAAGTTACAATGGCATTGAAAAAAGTGACTGATCAAGTTAATCTCTACCGCTGTACAGTCAGTAATTATACCTAACAAAAATAACTGAGGAGTAAACTTTATCCTTTTTTTAAGAACATTTTGCATAATCCACCATATTTTTATCCAAAATGCCTTAACCTTTTGGCAAGTCCACCATATATGGAAATATATAGCATCGAGAGAACCACTCTCCAGCATTTGGGTTGTAAATTCGGATACATAGAAGCCAACATTTAGGATCTAAATGCCATCTATAGAACATCTTGTAAAAATTTTCTCCCAAGTTTTGGGCTTGTGTAAATTTTACATTTCTTACCCAGATTCTTTCCCATGTATCCAACATTATTGGTTCTTCAATATTTTGAGCCCACTTTATCATACAATCTTTAACTAATTCTGTTTCGGAATCCATCTGTACTAGTACATTGTATATCCTCTTTATATGCATTAAACTTTGATCTCTTATTTGTTTAAATAAATTATCCTCGACTTGCATGAAACCAATTTTTTGATCTGTTTTCCACCTGGCCTGTAGCTGTCCATACTGGAACCATGTTTGAATTACCTTTTCCTCTTTTAATACATCTAAGGATTTTAGTTGTAATACACCCCTTTCTAGGGTAAGAAGGTGTCTGTAAGTAATTATATCCTGTTTTTGTGCTATATTCATATTTTCTATTGCATGTCTAGGAATTGCCCACATGGGTATCTTGTCATTTAATTTATATTGATATTTTTTCCAAACCCACAATAAAGCATTCCTTAAAATATGACTTTTAAAGTTTTTGTCCACTTTTTAGTTGTATAACAGGTAAGCATGCCAGCCATATACCAAATCATACCCCTCGATATTAAGTATCCTATCATTAGTTAAGTCAATCCAATCACTAATTACAGATAATGCTACTGCATCATAATATAATTTTAGGTTGGGTAATTTCAAACCTCCCCTCTCACGCACATCTTGCATTATTTTTAGCTTTACTCTCGGCTTCTTTCCTGCCCATACAAATTTATTAATACCCTTCTGCCATTCTAGCAGGTTTGCATCTTTTTTAAGTATAGGTAGCATTTGGAAAAGAAATAAAAATTTAGGTAAAATATTCATTTTCACTGCTGCTATTCTTCCCAACAAAGATAACTGCAACTTGTCCCATTTTTTCATCTCTGTCTGTATACTATGCCAAAGTGGTTCATAATTATACTTATATAATTTCCCATTTGAGGTTGAAATATTAACTCCCAAGTATTTGACCTTCTTAACTGTTTCACATCCTATCATTCCTCCTAGTTCTTCCTTTTGTTTAGTATTCATATTTATAGCTAGTATTTTTGTTTTCCCTAGATTTATTTTAAAGCCTGACACTTGACCATATTGGTTAATCGTACTCATTAAGATCATACTAGATTCCTGCGGTTGGTCTAATATTATAACCAAGTCATCCGCAAAAGCACGCACTCTATATTCTTGCTGCCTAATCTTAATTCCCTTTAGACCCTCCAAGCCCCGTATTTTGTTCAGCAGTATTTCCAAAGTTATAATAAACAGTAATGGAGACAAGGGACAACCCTGTCTTGTACCTTTTCCAATTTGAAAAGAGTCTGTTAAAATTCCATTGACTATAATTTGAGCCATTTGCTGTTGATATATTGCTTTGATTGATTGTAAGAAACTTTTTCCTATTTGCATTTTTTGCAGTGTTTTCAACAGGAATTGCCAATTAACTCGATCAAAGGCTTTCTCAGCATCCAGAAATATGAACGCGGCAGGAATTTGATTGTTCTTTCCTAAGTATTCTAGTGCATTAACAATTAATCTTACGTTACTTCTCATTTGTCTCCCTTGAATAAAACCTGTTTGGTCACTGTGAATCAATTGTTGAACAACCAACATTAACCTATTTGCTAGTATTTTAGTAAAGATTTTATAATCTACATTAAGTAATGAGATAGGTCTATAGTTTTTTGGTTGAGTAATATCTTGGTCTTCTTTAGGTATCAGGGATATAAAAGCTGTCTTCCAAGATGGGGGTACCTTACCTTCTGTTTGAATCTTATTAAATAATGCCTTAAGAGGTTCTACCATTTCTAATTGTAGATTTTTATAGTAAGCCGCTGTCAAGCCATCTGTACCAGGTGCCTTCCCTGCCTTTAACTGCTTAATTACCTGCAGAATTTTCCCCAAAGTTATTGGTTGATTCAATTTTTGCCTCTGCTCTTCTTTAACTATGGGTATTTTTTCTTTGTCCAAGTATCTCTCTATATCTAGGCTGTTAATTTTGTCACCCTTATACAGCTCTGTAAAGCTCTTTTGAATCTCACCCTGTTGGAACACTTCCTTCCCTCTATAGAGCAATTTAGTTATGTTTCGAGAATTTTGTTTTTTCCTAATCTGATATGCTAACCATCTGCCAGATTTATTTGCATTACAAAAAGTATTATGTCTTGTGTATAACAGACAAGTTGCTACCTGGTCTGAGATCAGCATGTTAAATTGGTCCTTTAATATGGTAATTGCTTCTTTAATCTTTATATCTCCTGGTTTTAAAGTTAACTCTTGCTCTTTCTTCCTGATTTCATCTTCCAGTTCTGTTCGTTTTACCCCTTGTTTATGTCTATGTAATCTATTTATATTTATCAAAACTCCTCTCATATACGCTTTACTTGCATCCCATACAATTTCCATAGGTGTGCCCTTATTCATATTAAAAACAAAGTATTCTGTTAGCAATTTTTTACATTCATTAATGTATTTTTCATATCTGAGTAAATTTTCATTCAATCTCCAAGACCTTCTTGCTTGTGTCACCCCTCCCAACTCCATCCAAACTGGATTGTGATCTGATAAAACTCTAGCTGAGATCTTTGTCTTCTTCACCCTGGAAAGCAAATCATTAGTAATTAATATAAAATCAATCCTAGAAAAGGATTGATGTCTATCAGAGAAAAAGGTAAAGTCATGTTCTTCTGCATTTCTTTCTCACCAAATATCTCTCAATTCAAAGTCATCCATCATATCGAAAAAGGACTTAGGTAGTTTTGCTCGCATTTGAGTATTTGGGCGGGAAACCTTCTTATCTTTCTTAGTGTTCATAACAACGTTCCAGTCACCCAGTAGTATGCAAGACCTATAAGCCCACTGTACTAATTTGGCATGAAGTTTTCTATAAAATCCATCTTGTTGTTGATTGGGAGCATATATTCCCAGTATCAATGTCCTTTTCCCTTATAATACCAGATCTATTGCAATATATCTTCCGTGGGGATCTGCTTCAATTAATTCAGCTTTCATGTCTTTTCTTAAGTATATAACTATACCATTTTTCTTCTCCGTAGCAGAAGCTATAAAGTGTTGACCAAATCTTGTATTAATCAAATATTTTTGATCAGTTGATCTAATATGAGTTTCTTGCAAGCAAATTATATCATTCTTGAACTGTTTAAGATAGTGGAATATTTTCTTTCTCTTCTGTGGAGAATTCAATCCGTTGACGTTCCATGTTAGAAGCTTAGTTGTCATCTTTGGTTTCCTGAAGCTTTTTTAGAGCCACCTGGATATCCTGGAGTTTAACCTTTGGCCTGGCTCCTCCCACTGCTTCTAAGCTGGTAACTGTAGCATCTTGACCGATGGCAGGTGATTGTTGGGATTGTTGCTTTTTTAATTGTTGATCCATTCGTCTGGTAATCACACGGTTTGGTCTTTGTTCCATGGCTCCTTGTGCTTCGAAGAGAGAAAGATGATCCATCCTTGTTGATAATTGTCTAGTTTGCTGTCTATCTTGTCCTTCTTGTTCTCTTTCTCTGGGTCCAGATGGTGCGGGATGTCCAGCCTTCAAAATATTATGGAAAAAATCTCAAGCTTTCCATACTGAATAACTGCAGCAAGATTGTTGGTGGCACAATACTGGAAGAAGGAAGACTTGCCTACAATTCAAGAATGGACATTGAAAGTCACAAATTTAGCCGAGATGGCTAAAATATCTGCATATCTTAAGGACCATTCAAATGAGAGATATAAACGAGACTGGAAAAAATGGATTGATTATATACAAAATAAATACGGGACTAAGAAATTCCAGATAGCTTATGCTTAAGATCAGGAATGATTTAAATTGTTTAAAGTTAGTTTAGCAAGGAGGAGCTAAGTTCAATGTAAAGAGGTTATCAATTTCTTATTCTTTTTTCCAATATATTTTAGACTGTTTTTGTTAAAAATCTATAACGTGTACGGGTTCTGGGAAGTCGGGGGGAGGGGGGATTGGGGGGAGGGTGGGGGGAGGGATATGTATCAGGTTTGATGAGACGTGTTAGATTTTAATGTAATTTGACCCCACATGTATACTGCTTTTTTCTTATATTTTCATTACTATTATTATTACTATTTTTTTCTTTAAAACTAGGATATGTTAAGCATATTGACATGTAGCGGAAATACACAAATGAGAGGAGGAATGGGAAACAGAAGGGAGAAGAAAGATGGGAAGAGAAGGATAGGAGAGAGGGTAAGGGGGGAAGATGAGAAGGATAAGGAGGAGTGGATTGTAGAGAGAGGAGCAATAGAAAGGAAGGGGAAGTAGAGTAGGAAAGGATGATGGAGGGAAGATAGAAAGTTGGAGGGTGGTAGAGGAAAGAGGTGTATGGAGAGCAGAAGAGCTATAATGGGTTTCTATTTTTCTGGGCGTTGTTGACAAGAGGAACTGATGTAATTATTATTTAATACTATATGATACGGGCTATGTATAGTATACATGTAAGTGTGTGTTATGAAAATGAAAATGGAAATACAAAATATTTATAAAGAAAAAAGTGACTGATGACCATTTTCACACTTAGCGACCATTTTCACACTTAGCGACCGTTGCAGCATCCTCATGGTCACGCGATCAAAATTTTGATGTTTGGCAACAGATTCGTATTTTTGATGGTTTCAGTGTCCTGGGGTCATGTAACTGCCTCTTTTGTCACCTTTTGACAAAGTCAAATGGGGAAACCAGATTCACTTATGTGAAAAAGTGACTGATGACCATTTTTCATTCATTGCCAAACATCAAAATTTTGATCGTGTGACCATGAGGATGCTGCAACGGTCGCTAAGTGTGAAAATGATCGCTAAGTGTGAAACATCGTCATCACTTTTTTCAATGCCATTGTAACTTTGGTCACTAAGCCCATTATACCACCTTTCTTGCCACAGTTCTTAAGTGAATAACTGCAGCTGATAAGTTAGTAACATAAGTGAATCTGGTTTCCCCATTTGACTTTGTCAAAAGGTGATTACATAACCCAAGGACACTGAAACCATCATAAATACGAATCTGTTGCCAAACATCAAAATTTTGATCGCGTGACGATGAGGATGCTGCAACGGTCGCTAAGTGTGAAAATGGTCGCTAAGTGTGAAAATGGTCATCAGTCACTTTTTTCAATGCCATTGTAACTTTGGTCACTAAATGAACTGTTTGAAAGCTAAGGCTAGCTTGCATAATGCCTTATGCTAGCTTACATTTTCAAGAGAGAGAAGCTAACCTCCTTATTAGAATTGAAATAGAAATGAATAGAGTAGAGTAGAGTAGAGTAGAGTAGAATAGAATAGTTTATTAGCCAAGTGTGATTGGGCACACAAGGAATTTGCCTTTGGTGAATATGCTCTCAGTGTACATAAAGAAAAATAAAACATAAATAGTCTAAGACAATTTAAAAAAAGAATCCACACAGAATCAATTGAAGTAAAGCTATTTTTAAAAATTCTATGCACAATGCATTTCAAAGTATTGAGTATAGAATTTTTAAAAATGGTTTTACTTCAATTTATTCTGTGTGGAATAGTTTGAAATGGTTACAGTGTAAATTATTGCTGGTGTAATACTTAGCAGTTAATAGCAGTTAGACTTATATACCGCTTCATAGGGCTTTCAGCCCTCTCTAAGCGGTTTACAGAGTCAGCATATTGCCCCCAACAACAATCCGGGTCCTCATTTTACCCACCTCGGAAGGATGGAAGGCTGAGTGAACCCTGAGCCGGTGAGATTTGAACAGCCGAACTGCAGAACTGCAGTCAGCTGAAGTAGCCTGCAGTGCTGCATTTAACCACTGTGCCACCTTGGCTCTTAACAATGGTTTTTAAAACAATGGTTTTTAAGGATTTCTTTTATTTATAGAATACCTTTTTAATTATTTTGGGGGGAATTTTTTTTAATTGTTTATAAAATATATTTACTACAAGAAATGTTCCTTTTTGCAAATGTTTTCTTTGTGATGCAATATGTTGAGACCAGGTTTATGTGTCTCAAAGTGGCTGCTATTCTATGGGCAGGCCAGGTTGGTGCAAGGCAGCTTTGCCAGATTTAGTGTGTTTCACCCTCGTTGAATATTGTATAAAATCATATAATTTTAATTTTTTTTAGATTATTAACATAATGAGTAAGAAAAGAGGATGCAAATTCAATGATGATCTAAGAAGTGAATTTCCTTTTCTTAAAAAAAACAAAAGCGATCACATAGTAAAATGTGAGCAATGTAATGGTGAATTTTCTATTTCGCACGGTGGGAAGCATGATATTACAAAACACTTGGAGACGCAGAAACATAAAAGATATTTAGATGCTGCTTCATCTTCCTCCAGAATACAGGAATTTTTTTGTAAAACAACGTATGGAGACGAAGAAAAGAAATTAGCATTAGCAGAAGGACTTATGTCTTTTCATGCTATTAATCACAATCATTCCTTCAGTTCTATGGACTGTACTTCACAAGTTGTCAAAAAGTTATTCAACATAAAATTTACCTGTGCTAGAACAAAATCCAAGGCAATTGTGCATAATGTGCTTTCCCCATATGCATTTTCAGAATTAAACAAAAATCTAGAGAAAATTAATTTTATATCCGTATATTCTGATGCATCTAATCATAAGGATATAAAATTATTTCCAACCATTATTAGATTTTTTGATTCGGAACTGGAATACAAATTAGAATTTTAGATTTTGTTTCTTTGCCTGGCGAAACTTCTGAAATAATTTTCAGTTCCATTATTAATATTTTGGAACAAAACAATTTAAAACATAAAATAATTGCATATTGTGGAGACAACACAAACACAAATTTTGGAGGAAAAGTGAGAAGAGGTACAAATAATATTTTTTATAAATTAAACAAAAACCTTAATGAAAACATTATTGGTGTTGGTTGTGCAGCGCACATAATACATAACGCCATTCAAACAGCTGCTGACTTGTTGCCCGTAGATGTGGAAAATATTAAGTGAGATTTAGTTTCATCTCTCTGTGAAGTTCCCAAGAGATGACTTAATTTATGAGCCTTGAGACAAAGTTAAAAAAAACATTCATTTATTAGGATCAACATCTTGGCACGGACTTCTGTGGAGCCGAAACTAAATCCCACTTAATGGCGTCTGAACTTTACCTCTGTGTTCCCTCCCCTCTACCTGAAGTCATCAATCATATTCACCAACCAGATGTTACAGCAGGGTTCTGGACATTCACATTCACATCCCAGTTACAAGAATAGGAAACTTTACCCTGACCAAAAGTATGCATGGAATTATCCTCCCTTCTCAAGTTGATAGTAGTCATGGAAATGCTTTAGACATTGTCATTCATTCATAGCAATCTATCTATTGCTATTGTAATGTTTTAGGTATGCATTACAACCAAGTCATTAACAGTGGCTAAAACTAAATAATTGGTTTGATAAACACCAAGCAAGCAAGATAATTTGTCATTAAATATTCACAATTTCCACAATAATTGCTGGAATTGAAGACTCATTTCTTCTCATACATATTTAAAGTCACACTTGAGTAAGGTGACCAGATTTTCAGATTGGTAAAGAGGGACACCATTGACGGGGGGGGGGGGGCTTGATTAAAAATTTTATATTTTGTCAAAAGGTCACCCCAGTACACTGAAACCAGCATAAATACGAATCTGTTGCCAAACAAAATTTTGATCACGTGACCATGAGGATGCTGCAACCGTCGCTACGTGTGAAAAATGGTCATCAGTCACTTTTTTCAATGCCATTGTAACTTTGGTCACTAAATGCTATATGTTATGTTACTTAAGAATATATATTCCTCAGAATCAGATACAACATCCACATCATTTCCAACTGAGTCAATAAAATCATATGCCATGCCAAAACTATTTTAAATAAAGATATGAAATTAATCAAGTATTGCATTTATTTTTCAAAATGAATGTACATTTTTTTTATTTAAGTTTTGTACCCCATCTTTTCATCTTCAAGGTATTCAAAGCAGCTAACAGATTTTTTTAAAATTGAAATCTACTTAAAAACTGGTGTTAATCTAATTCAAAAAGCCTGGCTAAAAAGGGAATTATCCTTTTCTAAAACCAAAAAAGAAAGAAGAACTGCTGCAGGATTGTATTCCATAGTATTTAATCAATGCATAGCTTTCAAATGTAATCCAAATTATATATCTAAACAACATTATAAATCATTTAAATATCAGAAGATTCGAGCATTGTTTTTTCTGATCTCTTGGCAGAAAGGATGTGTACTGGCATTTTATGGAATTTAAAATGATTAAGTCCATGACACAAATTGCACAATAGGAAATCCAGGCCAGAATGCATTTAACTCATTGTATCACCAGGGACCAGAATTTAGCAGGCCCAGGGGAAAAAAGTAGGTAAAGCCACTTTATAGCTAAATTTGATACCATTAAAAATTAAATAGGATTAAAATCTGTAGTTTATAATTTACCCAGTTGTGCCATGTAGTCCACCCCACTCCTTTCGCCGGCGTTAGCCCGCTGCACCAAGGGGGCATGTAAGAGGGAGGGGAAAAAACAAGAGGAGATACGGCCACAGCTAAGCACGCAGCAACCTCGACGTCTAAGTGGGTGAGTCCAGAGCATTCGCGCCCGCACGTCCGAGACAGGGCATAAAAAGGGAAGAAAAGGCAGGGAGGAGGTGACTGGACACAGTTCTGTTTGGGGCACCGGCTTGCACGCAAGCGCGTCCCCCAGTGCAGGGTGGGGAAAGGCTTTGTTGAAAGATCCGAAGCACAGAGAATCAGGAAGTGCCACCCAGGTGCAGCTGCATAATAAATCGCACCAATTCCGCCCAAACTTTTTTTAAAAAATGTTGTCAAGACTCCTGTTTAGCTGGAGGGGGTTTCGTTCACGATTCCACGGCCATTCTGCAGAGTACAGAGACTGCAGTCCGTGTCCAGCAAACGACACTGCGCACCTTAGAGGGAACAGTGCCCCTAATGCTTCCGGCTCTTCTAAAGAAGAGGGGGGGGCTTGTGCAGAAAGGAATCTCTCTTCTCCTCCCTGCACGCACCCCACTGGTGCCCACATCAGAGCTCGGGCGTGATTCAGGCAAAGGAAAGGACTTTTCTTTCACCGGCATCAGAGATCGGGCGAGCAAAAGCAAGTATTTTAATCAGTGGGCTGCGTGCAGGGACGAATATATCCTCTCCTCCCTGCACGCATCCCACTGATTAAAGTGCTTTCTCTGGCCCGCCCGATCTCTGCTGTGGGCGAAAGGGAGCTGGGAGGACAGGAGATTCCTCCCTGCACGCATCCCACTGAAAGTGCTTTAGTCAGTGGGGTGCGTGCTGGGAGGAATCTCTCTTCTCCCTGCACGCACTCCACTGGTGCCCGCATCAGAGTTCGGGCATGATTCAGGCGAAGGAAAGGACTTTTCTTTCGCCAGCATCAGAGCTCAGGCGACCTCTTTTCTTCCTACCTCCTTCCATTCTTTCTCCTTCCTTCCATCTTTTCTCCTTCCATCTTCTCCCCCCCTCCCTTCTTCTTTTCCTTCCCCCCCTCCCTCCTTCCTTCCTCTCCTTCCCACTCCTTGCAACTGCAATCGGAACCTCAGACAGGGAAGAAGAAGAGGAGGAAGCGGTGGCCGAGTCGAATCCTTTTGAGAGGGGACGGGCGTGACCTGGGAGACACAGGGAAACTCCGCAAAGGGGGAGAAGGAGAGGAGGGCCGTCTCCGCCCCCCAGCGCCTCCCAATTCCCACCGGTACCGTTACTCACCAGTTAAGCTGCAGCAAGCAAAAGACAAAATGAAATGGAGACTCGCGCGGTAAACTTTAAGCACGCAGTTTTCCATCCCAGCCAGCTCACTGATTGGCTGGAGTCCAGGCCAATCAGTGAGCGGCAGGCTGGGCTGGCTTAGATTTTTTAGTGTCGATAGAATGGAACGAGCGAGCTAGCAGCTGATGGGCGGGGGAGCAAGGGAGCTGCGAGCGCCAAAATAAAGTGGGTTTTTTAAAGAACGGCCCGGGACGCGGGAAAAATTATGAAAATGCGTGCCTGTCCCGCCAAATGCGGGACGTCTGGTCACCCTACACTTGAGCAAAGTCAGCAAGAATCTCATCTGTTTCAAGAAATCTTGCAAGACTAGTTTTGTAGGATTTGTGATTATTAGAAGTGATGTTTTAGAATTGGTATTCTGAGAAATTAAAGTTTTCCTACCTATTGCATTTAGCACATCATTCTTTCCTATACAGTGCTACAATGAGGTGCCCAGATAGATATTTCACAGGGTTCAGGGAAATTTATTCATTTCTCTTTTAGTTAATGGCTTTCTGAAGAAGAAGGACACCAGCAAATTATCTTTTTCAAGCTGTGGGGCACCTTTTAGTCATTTGCTTACAATGCTGTTGGAAAAGTATTTCTCTTTTCATTCTAGCCAGTGAAATGAAGTAGTAAACCAGAAATTATTAGACTATTAATCCTATGGATCAAATTTCATTTCAGTTACATTGTAAACAACTTTAAAATAGGTTGCTCTGATTTTTGGCAATGGCATAAATCAAAAAATTATTTTCTCCTTGTTTCTATCAAGGTTCCCTTTATCCCAATATTTATCATACATTCACATACCCTTTTTAAAGTCATTATCCACTGGTTATCAAAACCAGAGGCCACTGTGGTTCAATAAATATATCATTAGATTAACAAAAATGAATTGTATTTCATGGTAAAGCAAAAAGAGGAAAAGTCTACAAGTTTATTTTGCTCTTAAGAAACTTGTATAGCTATACTATAGAATCTACTTTTGTTTGAAGTTTCTTTAATTTTTTTTAAAAAATATTTTAATCCTGCCTTTATTATTTTTATAAACAACTCAAGGTAGCAGATATATTTAATACCCCTTCCTTCTCCTATTTTCCTCACAACAGGGACCTCTATGGTTCAAGAAATACATTGAACTCTGTGAGGTGACTTGGGCTAAGAAGGAATGATTGGGCCAAAAAACCCCACTGGCTTTCATGCTCCTGCTTTCTAACCTGGTGCCTTCACCGGTAAATCAAACTCTCTCTCTAATGTTATGAATGCTGAGTTAGCTTTATACCCAAGGTTTTACCAAAACCCCCACCACAAAATACTTTTAAAAAGAAAAATATAATTGAGCAAAATATAACAAAATAAAACAATTGTGTTGTTTTCAATCAATAGAGTTCAGAATTGTTGCAGAAAGTCCAAAGGGTGGGTGTTGCAACCTTCAAGGTCTATAGAGATTCTCAGTCATGAATATAAATCCTTCCATTCCCTACCATTCAGTTAGAACTGAAGAAGCTTCTCAAATGAGAAGCAAAACGTCTTCAAGGAAAAACAAAGAAAATCCAGTTATTTTATTTTGTACAATTTAACAAGTCAGTTAAAAATCTACTGTGGCTGCTTCAGTTTTCCCTCAAATTGAATAGATGTAGGGGACTTTTGGAGCACTTTTAAAAATCCAAAAATTATGTGTAAATATAACTCTTTTAAAAAAAATAGGTATATTGTCATAGAATTTTAAGATGAATTTAAAGTGAGATAATTGAATCTCAAGCTATCTCTTTATTTTATGATCAAACAACTGCCTCATAAAGCAAGCTATGTCTTGGATCACAATCCAGTTTCAGATGGTGGATTCGGTAACAAAATATGGGTGATACGAAAAATCTCAGGGCCTTCATGGTCCTGGAAAACTTAAATATTTTCAAGTAAATTGAGTTTGACTTCCATGATTTAATGGATATATTCATGTGGATTTGTTGGTAGCAATATAGAGATGGATTTTTCTGTCATTGAATTTCCCCCCCATTTTTCTACTTATGCTTGGATTCCTTCAAGATCTCCTATTCAGGTTGATTAGAATTTGATAATTAGTCCAATTATCCAAAGCTTTTAAATTAAACTGAGAGTGGCCAGATAGTTCTATCTTCATAAACACACATGGGCACTATGAAGTTATATCTAATATGTACATACTTAATTGGTGATGTACCTGCTTGGATTTGATTCTAGGCTATTATGTACTGAATTGTAGAACTGATAACTTAATTTTACTGATAAATCCCATGGCCTAGGCCAGCTTTAATATCCTGCACTAAAAATATAAACATATGGAAACCATATGGTAATGACCAATATTTGATATAATCTAAATATGTGTTGTAATATTCCAGTTCATACCTTCAGGCTATGGTTAAGAACAAATGTACTCAGAGATATGATGATGGCCAAGACAAAGGGAAAATGTATATGAGAAAATTTATCTTTGATCATCACATTTTCACATATTACAATTTATAAATTCTTCATTCAAAACTCTCATTGGTTAATAGTCTGACATTACAATTTACAATAAGAAAATTAGAAAATGTAGTCTTATCAGCACTGACTTGTCAGATTTGATAAAATCCAGAGAAAGATTTTCTCATTAAAACTATAACATTGAATTTCAGCAGACAAAGAAAAATGGACTACTGCTTCAAAGACCTTTGAAGATTTATACTTGGATTAAATTAGGAGGCATCAATCTTGAAGCAAATGTCAGATTTATTATATTCTTTTGCTGTTCTAAACTTCATAGATGTATGTATTCTACACATATATGTTATTTATACAACTAGTTTTTAATCTTTGGAGATGGTTTTTATCTGTTTTGCACTAATATTTTCTGAAGCTGATTCAAAATTTCTTTTTCCTTTAATGGGATCTACTGAATGTTAAATTAATTGTTTTAAAAGAATGCTTCTGTGCCAGTGTTTCCAGTGTTAAATGAATAGAAGTACAAGAAGGAGAAGAATTTTATAGAGAATAGTTGCAGCTGTATTTTATAAAGGAAAGAGACAGCTTAATGGAAAATTGCATATTTAGCAGAAATATGATTGCCTATTTATTCTATGCAGATTTTTCATTAAAATAGTTTCAGCTGGTGAGTGAAAGTTACATTTTGTCTGCTTTGCTGTACACTGAGTTCTGTGCTTTGTTTTAAGGTAGAAGAGCTACTAAATAGGAGAAAAATCATAGGACAAAGTCATTTTTATTAGTGCAAAAGACTCAATTTTTTGAAAATACTTTCATAGTGTTGAAAGTGTATGATATTTTAAAATAAAGAACGGAAAGCAACTTCTTGGTAGAGATGTTAAGTAATTAAAATGCATTCTATTTGGATTACTATCCTGATGTCCCTTATTATAATGAAATCATTATGTATAGAACTATACAGTTGCAGAATTGTGCCATGTTTATATAAGCCCATAACAGTCTCCTGTGAAAGAATTTGTACTCAGTAAAGAAGACAGAACTGGGAATGGGTGCACAGGAGAAGTGGATGGCAAAGCTCCCTGAGAGGTCTGCAGAGGAGGTGGACAGAGACTATGCTCTTTTGATGTGTACCAGATGGATCTGAAGAGAAGGACAATTTAGTCACTTTTGCCAAGAAATGCTGCTATATTAATTCTCCCTCAATACCTGAAGAATTAACCCCATGTAGCAACAATCCATTGAATCCCTGAACAGAAGAATTAAAATAGTACATGGGCATCAGGTTTTATGCAGGAGTGGGCTGCTATGAGTTCGCCCGGGTTCGGGAGAACCCATAGCTAACGTTATGGCTGGTTTGGAGAACCTCCAAATCCCACCCCTGGCTGCCCCCTCCCACCCCACCCCTCCAAGGAGTTTCCATGCAGCCCATTTTGGAGGTGAGGTAAGTGCAGGGCCTGTGCAGAGGCACAGGGAGGTGGGGGAATGGGCCTCCTGGAAGTTCCAGAAGACCAGAAACAGGCCTGTTTCAGGCCTCTGGAGGGACTCCAGAGCCTGGGGGAGGAGGTTTTCGCCCTCCCAAAGGTTCAAGGAAAGCTTCCAGAGCCTGGAGAAGGCAAAAACACCCCCCCCCCCAGCCATGGTGTAGGAGGCTGACTAGATCACAGCCAGCCAGCAACCAGGCATTGCTGAAATTTTTGAAGCCCACCCATGGTTTTATGGAATAAAAGTCTTCAGAGAATTAGCAAATGTGAGAGTGCCCACCTCTGTCACCTCACCAGTTGCTGTTAATTAAATTTATGTGGTTCCAGAATAACACATTTGTTTAAGAACACTAATTATGTTTCTGACAGTGTTTTGACATTTACTGGGAATGGAAATAGAGTCTGCTAGCTACAGTTTGGTCTTGTAATCAATTAGCCTTCTGCTCACAAGGTTTTAGGTTTTTATTTATGTTTTAATTTTCTTTAAAAATCAGATTAAAAAATCCAGGAAAATAACAAACAAGCAGTACATGAGGATAATTCGTATAAATAACCAGCATGACAAAAGTCAGTTTGAAAAGAAAATTAGCCTGTAGGAATCCCTCACTTCTAGTTAACGATACCAAATTCTTCTTTATATAGAGTCCCAAGGGAGAAAGGCTAGAATTCTCATAAGGAGTATGAATTATGCTAGCAATTCATGAATTATGCCAGTCATTCAAGTGATTAGAAAAAGAATAGTTCTTTTTCAATGCAAAGTAACTCATATTGTGTATAGTACAAAGATGTGTAAGTTAGAATTTAGTAATTCTGTATTTAGGGAGAAAAGTGCATAAAAAGTTAACCTTAATATAAACTGATCCCTTTGTCTGAACTAACAGCCTCACTGGTCAATCATGAAGCTAATATGTTCTGTATATGCATGTGTGTGCACATGAGTTATAATGTCTCAATTTCCACAAACCATCCCTTTTCTATATATTTTTAAAAATCACCTTTCAGAATGTAGTTTATCTGAACTGACAAAACACATACCCTATTTTTTGGAGTATAAGACTCACCAAGGTTTTGAAGAGGCATTTATTTTTAAAAAAGGAGGTAGGTAGATAGTGGGAGGGAGGGAGGGAGGGAGGGAGAAAGAGAGAGAGAGAGAGAAAGACAAAGGTAGGGAGAGAGAGAATAGGTAGGTAGGTAGATAGGTAAGCAAATAGATAAAGGGAGAGAGAGAGAAATAGAGAGAGAGAATAGGTAGGTAGAGTGTGTGTGTGTAGGTAGGTAGAGGGATAGAGAGAGAGAAATAGAAAGAGAGAGAGAAATACAGTAGATAGGTAGGGGGAGAAAGAGAGTAGGTAGGTAGGTAGAGGATAGAGAGAGGGAGGGAGAAATACAGTAGGTAGGTAGGTAGAGAGAGAGGGTAGGTAGGTAGGTAGATAAAGGGATAGAGAGAGAGAGAAATAGAGAGATAGAGAAATACAGTAGATAGGTAGGGAGAGAGAGTGAGTGTAGGTAGGTAGGTAGGTAGGTAGGCAGGTAGGTAGAGGGATAGAGAGAGAGAAATAGAGAGAGAGAAATATAGTAGATAGGTAGGGATAGACACAGAATAAGTAGGTAGGTAGATAGAGGGATATATATATACACACACACACACATATACATATACATATACATATATATATAGAGAGAAATACAGTAGGTAAGTAGGTAAAAAAAGTTTTTGCACTATGCAAACCTCCGCAAAACAGTAGATTATAGTAGATTAATGGAATTGTAATGACCATTGAATAGTAAGGATTGTTATTTAATGACAATTAAGGGTAAGCTAAGTCAAGATATTGAAAAATGGAGGGGGAACATGAAATATACTTATAATGGAACATTATTGAGATAATAAAGACAGAACTACAAATTTGGGGCATGTAAGGAGGCATAACTATATAAATATAATGATGAGAATAGCTGGGAATTGTAACCAGGTCTACATTTGTATTTGTATTTGTATTTAAGTTTATTTATATGCCGCCCTTTTCCCTGGGGGGACTCAGGGCGGCTTACAACTTAAAAGGGGGGGGGAACAAACTTTTAACATATAGAACAAACATCATTAAAACACAACATTCATACCATTCGGGCGGATTGCAATCTTTAGCCCCAGGCCTGACAGGAAAGCCAGTTTTTAAGGGCTGTGCGGAAGGTCTGGAGGGTGGTGAGGGTACGGATCTCCACGGGGAGATCGTTCCATAGGGTCGGAGCTGCCACCGAGAAGGCTCTCCTCCGCGTGGTCGCCAGTCGACATTGACCGGCGGATGGAACTCGGAGGAGGCCTAATCGGTGAGATCTAATTGGTCGAATGGAGGTGATTGGCAGTAGGCGGTCTCTCAAGTACCCAGATCCACTACCATGGAGGGCTTTATGGGTGGCAAGTAGCACCTTGAAGTGTATCCGGAGATCGACAGGTAGCCAGTGCAGCTCGCGGAGGATAGGTGTTACATGGGTGAAGCGAGGTGCACCCACAATCGCTCACGCGGCCGCATTCTGGACTAGCTGAAGTCGCCGAATACTCCTCAAGGGCAGCCCCATGTAGAGCACATTGCAGTACTCCAGCCTAGAGGTCACAAGGGCACGAGTGACTGTTGTGAGAGCCTCCCGATTCAGGTAGGGGCGCAACTGGTGCACCAGGCGAACCTGGGCAAATGCCCCCCTGGTCACAGCTGACAAATGGTGTTTGAGAGTCAGCTGTGGGTCCAGGAGGACTCCCAAGTTGCGGACCCTGTCTGAGGGGTATAATGTTTGACCCCCCAGCCTGAGCGATGGAGTACTTGCCAAATTGGCGGGAGGGAAACACAACAGCCACTCGGTCTTATCCGGGTTGAGCACGAGTTTGTTAGCCCTCATCCAGTCCCTAACAGCTTCAAGTCCCTGGTTCATCACGTCCACCGCGTCATTGAGTTGGCACGGGGTGGACAGGTACAGCTGGGTATCGTCCGCATACTGATGGTATTTTATCCCGTGCCGCCGAATGATCTCGCCCAGTGGTTTCATGTAGATGTTGAAAAGTAGGGGAGACAGGACCGAACCCTGCGGCACCCCTTATGTTAGGGGCCTAGGGTTCAATCTCTGCCCCCCAACTAACACCGACTGCGACCTGTCCGAGAGGTAAGAGGAGAACCACTGCAAAACAGTGCCTCCCACTCCCACCTCTCGCAGTCGTCGCAGAAGGATACCATGGTCGATGGTATCGAAAGCCGCTGAGAGGTCAAGGAGAACTAGGATGGAGGCATGGCCTCCATCCCTGGCTCTCCAGAGGTCATCGGTCAATGCGACCAAAGCGGTTTCTGTGCTGTAACCAGGCCTGAAGCCGGACTGGAATGGGTCAAGATAGCTAGCTTCCTCCAAGGCCCGCTGGAGCTGAAAGGCCACCACCTTCTCAACAACCTTCCCCACAAAGGGGAGGTTGGAGACTGGACAGTAATTGTTAAGGACGGCTGGATCCAAAGATGGTTTCTTCAGGAGGAGTCTCACCACCGCCGCTTTAAGTGCGGGGGGGAAAACCCCCTCCCGAAGGGAGGCGGTAACAACCGCCTGGATCCAGCCCCGTGTCACCTCCCTGCTGTTAACAACCAGCCAGGAGGGGCACGGGTCCAGTACACATGTGGAGGCACTCACAGCTCTCATGGCCTTGTCCACATCCCCAGGGGCAACATCCTGAAACTCAACCCAGCGATGGTCAACCAGATTATCCCCTTGTGCCTCGGCTGGACCTGCAGAATCGGAGTCCAACTCCGACCGAAACCGAGCAACTTTGTCCGCCAAGAACTGGACGTACTCTTCAGCCCTACCCTGCAAGGGGTCCCCCGTATCCCTCCTGTTTAGGAGGGAACGGGTTATCCTAAACAGGGCAGCTGGGCGCGACTCGGCGGAGGCAATCAAGGTGGCAATGTAAGATCTTTTTGCCGTCCTAATTGCCCTGATGTAATCCTTGATGCACGATGTTAAAAGTGCTTGGTTCGATTCGGATCTGTTGGACCTCCACAAGTGCTCTAGGCGTCTCTTCCGGCGCTTCCTCTCCCGGAGTTCCTCGGTGAACCAAGGAGGCCTCCTGGATCCACAGCCTCGGAGCGGCCGTAGTGGCGCAATCCGGTCAAGAGACCCCGTCGCTGCCGAGTTCCACGCTGCAACCAGGGTCTCCACCGGACTGTGGGCGAGAGTATCAGGAATAACCCCAAGCTCCGTCTGGAACCTCAAGGGGTCCATAAGTCGCCTGGGGCGGAACCATCTGGTCGGTTCCTCCTCCCTACAGCGGAGGTTTGGCCTCCGAAAGTCAAGCCTCAGTAGGCAATGGTCTGACCACGACAGGGGTATGATCTCATTACCCCTCAGACCAAGATCACAAGTCCACTGCTCCGAGAGGAATACGAGGTCGAGCGTGTGACCCGCTGAGTGGGTTGGGCCCCGAATTACCTGGGTCAAGCCCATGGCTGTCATGGAAGCCATGAACTCCTGCACTCCATCAGAGTGTTCACCGAGCGAAGGCAAATTGAAATCCCCCAGAACCATAAGCCTGGGGAACTCAATCGCCAGCTCGGCTACTGACTCGAGGAGCGAGGGGAGGGCTGCTGCAATGCTGTTGGGAGGCAGGTACGTTAACAGCAAACCCACTTGACCCTTGAGGTCCAACTTCACCAGCAGGGACTCACACCTGACAAGCTCCGGAGCAGGGATCCTACGAGGTGCTAGAGACTCACGGATAACAATAGCCACACCTCCACCCCTTCCCTGGGCTCTCGGCTGATGAAGCACCTGAAAACCTTCTGGGCACATCTCTACGAGGGGGACTCCTCCCTCCGGGCCCAGCCAGGTTTCAGTAATACATGCCAGGTCTGCCCTCTCGTCTAAAATTAAGTCCCGGACGAGGGGAGCCTTGTGAACTACAGACCTGGCATTTACATCTTGGCCAAAAATAGGCTTTTTTAAAAAAAAATGTCATTACTATATATGTATACTTTTTTTCTTTTAAAAAAGAAGGAGGAAGATATATGTTAAAATTAAATATGTATATTGAAATAGAATTATAAATACCATAAAGATAAAATGGAGCTCGCTCAGAGACTGAAACACACCAAGTAAATGAGATGAAGAGTGTGAAGTACAGGAGAGAGGTAAGGGAAGAAGAGAGGGATAAGAGACAGGGCAGGGGGGAGAGGAGGAGAGAAAGAAGGAGTAGAAAGGGGAGAGAGAAGAAGAGAGGAAGGGGAAGTAAGGAAGAGAAGGATGACAGACGGAAGAAAGGAGGTAGGGAGGGGGAGGAGAGAGGGAGAAGAAAGTGTTGGATAGGGTACAAATATGGAGAGCAGAAGAGCCAATAATCATTTTTGGGAGTTGATGGTAAGACAAATTGATGTAAACATTTAAGAATTTAATATAATGTTGGTTATATAGTAGTATACATGTGTTTATTTGTTATGAAAATGAAAAAATAAAAAACTGTATAAAAAAAGAATCAAAACTAAATAGTGCAGTGGTGAAATCCAAAAATGTTGCCTACCAGTTCTGTGGGCGTGGCTTGGTGGTCATGTGACTGGGTGGGTGGGCATGGCCAATTTGTAAAATGTGGTGAAACTCACTTAACAATGCTCCTGCTTAGCAACCAAAAATTTGGGCTCCATTGTGGTCATAAGTTCTCTTTCTTTCTTTCTTTCTTTCTTTCTTTCTTTCTTTCTTTCTTTCTTTCTTTCTTTCTATTTCTTTCTTCTCTCTGTCTCTTCCTTTTTCTTTCTTTCTCTTTCTTTCTCTCTCTCTCTTCTTTTCTTTTCCCTCTCTCCCTTTCGTTCTCTTTCTTTCTTTTTCTTTCTCTTCCTTTCTCTCCCCTTCTCTCTCTCTGATTTGTTTCTCTCTCTTTTCCCTGTCTCTTGTTGTCTCCCTCCAGCTCTTTCATTTCTCTCTCCCCTTCTCTCTCTTTGATTTGTTTCCCTTTCTTTTCTCTCTCTCTCATCCTCTCCCTCCAGCTCTTTCATTTCCCTCTCTCTCCCCTTCTCTCTCTCTGATTTGTTTCTCTCTCTTTTCCCTCTTTCTCATTCTCTCTCTCCATCATTTTCTCAATTCTCTATCTTTCTCTCTTTCTCTCCCCTTTTCTTGCTCCCATTTCTTTTGCGTATGTGTGTGCGTGCCAGCAAAATACCCTCCTGGGACGGGATCATGGCAATGGGGATGGCAACACCTCCTCCCACTGCTGCCACTGCGCAGTGAGGTGAGTAGCTGGCTGCACACCGCGGGAGAGCCCCACTGCACAGGACACTCCTTAGTGCCACAGTCACATTTGTGTTGGCTCAGGAAGGAGGCGAATGGGGAGCAGCAGCAGCAGCCATTGCCGGATGCAGGGAGGAGAGCCCCAGCTCCTGTGCAAAGCAGGAGAGCCCTGCACAAGGAGAGCCCTGTACTGCAGAGGAGAGCTGCAGGTCTCCTCCCTGCTTCCAGCTGCAGCAGTGCTCCAAGAGGGCAGGCAGTGTGTGCATGTGCAGCAACCCCGGGACATCTGCCTGGCTCACTCGCTCCCCGCCCATCCGCTCGCCCACTCGCTACAGTACCCCACCCATGCGAGCGGCAGCGGATGGGCGGGGGAGTGAGCGAGAAGGCACCAAAATTAAAGCAGGATATTTTTGAGAACGCCCCAGGATGCGGGAAAAATTATGAAAAGGCGTGGCTGTCCCACCAAATGCGGGACGTCTAGTCACCCTAGGCATGAGGGACTGCCAGGAAGGATGCGTGGAAGGCAGGCCTGACATGCTTGCCTGCCTTCCGAGTGGCCCTCTGCTTGCCTGCCTTCGCAAGCTAGCCACGGGGACACTGGGAAAGCCGTGTGGAAGGCAGGCAAGCATGGCAGAGCTGTGGACCACGGGGAAGGGAGTAGGGGAGGCAGGCTTGGATGGTAGAAAGCAGAGACTGGGCAGGGCAAGCAAGCAGTGAACAGGGGACCAGTTCAGAGGCGTGGCCTGCCAGTGGTCCAGGCCAAATGTCTGCTACCGGTTCTCCCGATCAAGTCCAAACCGGTAGGATTTCACCCCTGAAATAGTGGTATTTCCCTGAGGAAAGTTATATTACATTGTTTAACGTTGGGCATTTTTACTATTATTTTACTATGATATCATGTCCATATATTACATGAGTTCTACTCTTCCCCCAGAGAGAAGGAAAATGCAAAGTTCTGTCTTAAACCAGAATTGAAAGGAAAATAGATATTGTAATAATAATAATCAGAAGACCTATAGAACAAGAAGACCTGCAGAGCTTTCGGAAATGTAATGGCTGGTTATTTTGTTTTCTTCCAGGATACAAACCAGTCACACATTCGTACACTGCATCTAACCCAACCATTTACTTACATTAGAGTTGAGAAGTCATTAAAGGAATCAAAACTTGGGAGAACATTGTCCAGAATTTGCCAAAAATAAGGAAGTAACTTAGATACTAAGCATCTGATTATAAAATGTCTCTAAGTGGAATTAATCACAATCAGAGTGAAGTTAAGATGAAGAAATGGGGGCAGATAAGAAAGCTGCTGGTAGAGAGCTTAGTGTCCATAGGCAAGAGCTGGGTTTGCCCTTGCTTTTCTTTCTTATTTTTATAAACTTTTTTTTAATTTTTACTAAACAAACAACACACAAAAATGATAATCTTACATTACATCTTGTAGAAAGTGTGTCAATTGGTTACAATTAGCTTTCGTGCATCTCTTCCAGAATCATTACTTACATTCATATCGAATATCAAAGTTCTTAATGAGTCTTACTTTTAACATATCATAGTTCTCATTTAGCTGAAATTGTTTTAATGTCCTTTTGCCTAGAATAATCCATAGTTTAAAAAAACACAACCACCTAATGGCATTACATTAATTATTACAAAGTCATCCAATAGCCTTAAACCTTTATAACACATTCTAAACAAAAATTAGTTGACAAAATATCTGAGCCCTTTTCTCCCCTCAAATCACTGTTTACAATTTGTGTCCACGTTCCTTTTATTATGATAGTACATGTAGGTATCATTAACTGTATCCCTTATCCTTATCATTCCATTGTTAGTTGTTACAATTAATAATGGTTAACAAAAAATCCTTTACTGTTATATCTATTTTCTTCTCATCAAACCAACATATATTTATTGCCCTTGTCAATTATTTTTTAACATAATCATCTATAAATTACTAAATTACTACTTACTAATTATAAAACTTAGTTAATTTTTTTTGTTATCTACTTTCATATATCCAATAACATTATACCTTTATAACATATTCAAAATAAAAATTGATTATTTAAATTTCTAAACTTTTTCCCCCCAAATCATTATTTGCAATTTCTATCCAAATTCCTTATAGTAAGCCAGTACATATATATGTCATTAACTATAAGTCTTATCATTTCATCATTGTTATTATTATCATTAATGTTTGTAACAGAATCATTTATTACTTATATCCAGCTTCCTCACCTCCAGCCAACATAGAAATATACCTTGTTACCATTATCAACTATTTATTTAAGCAAGCAATCTAAGGAGTTACTGAATTCCTACTAACTAATAATCAAACTTAACTATTATTATTTTTTTTATTATCGATTTTCATATATCAACCTGTGTCCTTCCAGAAGGCCTGTAGTCTTATTTCTTTTGCCATTTGTGGAGTTAGTTTTCTGTTGTGACTCAGCAGTTCTGCTGAGAGTCTTTTCGGGATACAAAATTCAGAATGCAGCTGGGGCTTGTGGGAGGCAGGTTTGGAGATAAAAGGATGGATGCTGCCACGCCCCAGTTGCTGGAGTCAATGTCGTTCCTTCGAGTGTTCCTTGTTTGTACAACATTGCTTGATGATTAATCGTGATTTTTGCTTGTTACACTTGGATAAGTGCTTTGGTGTTTCATGTAAACCTGATCTGTGAAGACTGTGGAAGAACTGCAGTGCTTGTAAGAGTCTTTTGTTTTGCATTCTTGTATTTATGTTATTTCTCGGCTCGAAGCCAGTTTGAACTGAAAACTGATAAAGAAAGACTTCCTTTTAAGTTGCCTGCCTGCGTTTGTTAACAAGCCGGGAAGGGGGGGGGGGGGACAGAACAGTTTTCTATTTATTTCCTCGGTAAAGTTTTTATGAACATCTCTCCGCACCTTATTGTCCATTGGATCTCTCAGATAGTCTCGGCGCCCTTTTGCTACTTTAATTGGTTTATCTTTAGTTGCCAATCCTATTTCTGTTAAGGTTTTTTCCTTTGAAACCATCATTTTTTCTCTTTTTTCTTCTTTTGTGCCTTGAAATTTGGGGTAAAGCTCCAGGCAATCGAAATCCCCCTCCCAAACTCCCATTTTTTCCACTTTCAACCACTTTCAGTTCAGAAATCAAATCATTAGTATTCTTATCTTTGTATTCCTTTTTTTCTTCAATTTTTGGAACTCCACCTCCCTCATTTTTTTCTGGTATAAACTCTATGTTCTTGTTAATTTTCCAAGTTACGAATAACTCTTGAATTGCATCCCAAATCTTTTCCAAAATTAAAGCTTCCTCTTCTGTAGATTGTTCCATGTTCCAAATTGTAAATTACTGCTGTTGTAGTTTTAATCTTCACAAGAGAGAGGTTTCATTTTTTTCCCTTCTCCCAGTACCAATAAGGCTCTCAAGAAACAGCTGTGGTAAACAATTTTAGCCTTGACTATCACTTTTAGTTACAGAGCTTTGATGCATGAAAACATTACGCTTCTGAGCAGCAAAATTAGTATTTTTTTCCCCACTTTCTTGTGTTGACTCAGATTTAGGAGGAACAAAGTGGAGTTTAATAGCAAATAGTAGAGAATTTTTGTTAAAATAAAGAGGGAGATTTTAGTCCTTTAGTTGAAGAATAATGCAGAGACCAAAGAGGAAAAAACAGTCCGTTCACTTTAAGCAGAGGGGGGGGGGGAGAAAAAGTTGCGAAAAGCATTTCAATAGTTACAAGAAGAAAAATATACACAACAAAACAATGAAGATCAATTTCGCCGCTGACTTCTTCTGGTTGTGGGTTTAGTTTAGCATAAAAAAGAGATTATTTTGGGCAGTTGTTTTTTCCAAAACAGAAAGAATTCCCCAGTTGAATCACACTTCACTTTCTGTTCCCTTCTGTTCCATAGCCATCCATCTCCCACTTCATCAGCATAAGCTGTCTTTTGTCACTAGCTTGAAGACTTTTTCTTGCTTTTTTCAGGGATTTTGCGATATCCCCGAGATCAGCCAGATGTATTCTTCCTGTTCACCATCTCTTCGGGACGATTTAGGTTCGATTGAACCCCCCAGTGGCAAAAGTACTGGCTGCAGTCTCAGAGCATCGAGACTGCACATCCGTACCATGGAGACATTGACTCATCCTCCTGCCCTTGCTTTTCTGAGTACCAAATTTAGAAAAGTTAGATAGCTAAAAAAAAAGCTGTGGATAATTGCACACACTGATACAAATAGAATATATGGGCAAGAAAGGAGAAAAGTAAAAGAAGTTAGCCTACTAAGAAATAGAAGAAAAGAAAATGTTTGGTGGTCAAAGTGGCAACTCAAGGAGATGAGAATATTAAGACACAGAACTTTAAACCAAGAAAAAAAGAGCAGTCATCAGTAAATAAGTTGTAAAATAGAATATCCATTGGTAAGCTTGGCCAACAGAGAAAGAAGTTGGTAAATTTTCGTAGTGAAAAAAATCACCTCAGTGAATTAGCTGGGAGAAACAAGAGGAGAAGTGGATTGAATGTAAAGGCATCAGGATGGTGGAGAACAAATCCAGAAGGAGGGTTCAATTAGCCAAGCAGAGGATGGTGAGAAAAACCGCTGCATGTTAAAGAAGCAGCTGTGGCACTGGGCATTTTAACAGAGTTTTAGGGGAAGCTTGGTTTGTTTAAATATGTTCTGCAGTCTGTGTGTGAAAGAGGATGAACTGTTAGTTCTGAACAAGCCTCTCAGTACATGAGGCTTGTTCCATAGATTTGTATTGTTTTAATCTCAGTATCTATCTGTATGTCTGTATAGTTGTTATTTTTCAACTACAAATGCTTATTCTTGTCTGTTCAGAATTACAGGTTTGATAAGCTTCTTATTGAATTTGTGAAGGAGGAGAGGGGAACATTGCCTCCTCCTGTTTGAAGATGTTTAAAGTGAAAATTCTTTAAAATTTTGTAAAGAAGCTAGAGAGATTCTTTCTCTGTGGAGATCACAGGAGTCACTTCTTGAACGAAGAACTGCATCTGTGTTAAAATAGTTTTATGGTTTAATGTTATGCCTTCTTTAACAAGCTATAGTAAAAACAATTTTCTTTAGCAAAATATATGAAATCTAGATTTTTTAAAAATGTAGATATTTATTAAGTTTGAAATATTGCTGATTGTTGAAATCCCCAGCAAGTGTATGTTTTGGATGTTTAGACTCAATAAGACCTTATTTACTTCCATCTCTTTGACTTAGTTGTTTTTTTCTCTGCATGTTCCACCATCCACTTCCTTCCCATATAGTTCAAACGGGTTACCCCTTCACATATCCTACATCAACTATAATAATAATCCCTCCTATATAATTATTATAATTTTGCTATTGCCTTAAAGCACACAGCACCTCACTCAGTATTTCACAGGTCACTATCTTTAAAATAAATAGCATTGCTTGATTTTTAGATTCTAAATATCAACATGTCTCACAACTAGTTATGTGACTGGGAAAAACAAATGTATACTCTTGTTTCAGCTAATGTTTAATTGTTAAGCTAATTCAACAGAATGTGGGAGAATGTTTGCTCATGAAGAGTGCAAAGTTTAAGAAAGATTTGTAGAAATGTTTTTGCTATACTTTTTTCAGACATAAATTGAATTTTCTTTACCTCAGAAGTGCTGATAATAATAAAGGTGCTGATAATATCAATGAAATACCTCAGGGAACATTGAGATAATGTTTTCCACAATAAAAATAGATGGGAAAGGGGGAAAATTCCATCAAAGATTAAAAGAAACAATAAGACTAGATTTTTAAAAAATGAATAGAATGTGGAATTCCTTTAGTGAAAATCCAATTGTAAATATAAATCAGGTCAGATCACTTTCACTACACAGGAAATCAGAATACAAAATAACAGAGTCAGAAGGTGGGTCTTCTAGTCCAACCCCCTGCTGAAGCAGAAGACCCTATACAATTTTAAATAAATACAGTCCACTCTCTTCTTAATGCATCCAGTGATGGAGCACCCACAATTTCTGAAGTCAAGCCCTTCCACTGGGTGATTGTTCTATTGTCAGGAAAGTTCTCCTTAATTTTAGGTTGCTTCTGTCCTTGGTTAATTTCTTTCCATTGCTTCTTGCCTTCTGATGCTTTGGAAAATAGGGCAAGACAAGAAGCAATGGATGGAAACTAACAAAGAAGCACAGAAGAAAGAGATAATCATCATCAACTGATGTAAGAAAAAAGTGAAAGTACTTCACTACTGCAAAATCAATCAGTAAAAACACACAGACAAAATTCAGGTCCAGCAAAGGGTTAGAATAAATCAGCATTCAACCAGCCAATTAACATTTAAAAATAAAAACCAAAGAAAAAACTTTAAAACATGTAGTTAAAACTGTGATGTGCTTAAAAATAATAAACAGCTGAAAGGAAAGGATGGAGACCAACTCTTTGGCCACTCCTACCAGGAATTGCAGCCATTCCTCTTCTCAGGTAGGACTGCAGTCATTAAGAGGGTCTTTGTCATTCTAGTATGCCTCCCGTAAGTCTAGTTTAGTAAAAATGCGGCCATTGCCCAGTTGGGCTAACATGTCCTTCATTAGTGGCAACGGATAGAGGTTCTGGACAGAGATACTGTTTAAATTTTTGAAATTCACACATAATCTGAGAGAGCCATCTTTCTTTTCTCTGAAGAGCATAGATGCTGCCACCTTGGGTCTAGCTGGTTCAATGAAACCCCTCTCCAAGCCAGGGGAGTCCAAAAATAAGGGGCCGGTCCATGCCAGGTGCCACTATAAAAGTGATTAACTCCTGATGGGTTCCCATCTTCATTTCTAACGGCTCAGTAGAAAAATGAGCAGGGCCCCCACCCGCAATAGAACCATCAATCTGGCAAAAAATAATAGGGGTTTTCAAAGTTCTCAACTTCAACCCCAGTTTTTCCACCATCGCCGGACTAATCATACAGCGGGAGTAGCCGGAGTCCAGCAAAGCTAAAAGCTTTTCAGTCTCGCCAGCAGATGGCACCCTTAATTCAATAGGGATCAACATGGGGCCCTTTTTTGAACTCACCCAACGATGCGAGCGGTTGTCATCTTATTCGTCAGACGAGCTGGAGGTAACGTCACCCTCCTCCTCCTCCGGCTGGTAATGCTGGGGGACATTTTCAGCAGCGCACGCAGCCTCTCTCTTCTGTCCTGGGGCCTTGCTTGCCCTCCCCTCTCTTCTGGGTGGGGGTGGAGCAGTCTGAGCCAGTTTAACGCGGCAATTCACGGTGCGATGGCCTTCCTTCCTGCAGCGGAAGCACGTGAAAGGCTTGGCCTTGCCGGCGAAGCTTCCCTTCCCTTCACTTCTGGTGCGAGCAGGGGCTTTCTGGGCCGATGGGGGGGGGGGGCGACTTCTCCGCTTCTCCCTCTTTCATGTATTAAAGTCTGGCCAAATCTAACTCAACTTCTGCTGCATGTTCGTACCAAGCAGTCACTCGGCGAGGAAGGTGTCTGTTAACGCACTGTTGGTAAATTTTTTCATTCAATCCGCCAGCGAACTGATCTAACAAAGCGTCTTCTGACCATCCCCTCATATAGGCTGACAGCTGTTGAAACTCCTGAATATATTCAGCCACCGGTCTATTTCCCTGCTTCAGGGCCATAAATTTCACCTTCCCGCGTTTCTCACTCAGCGGGTCATCAAACCTCCTCTTCATTGCAGCCATAAAGTCATTAAAATTCCTCAGCAGAGGGGAATTGCATTGGTGTAAGCCCACCATCCAGTCGGCCGCTTTGTCTTCCAATGAGAGTAAGACCATTCTTACTTTCATATCATCCGTTTCCAAATCTGGACCATAAATTTCCATATAGTTCCAAATCTGTATGACAAACAACCCTAGGTTTTTGGGATCGCCATTATATTTCACTGTTAAGGGAGGGACTTTTGCCAATCGGTGTCGCCTGCCCCCCCTACTCTTGGAGCGGCCCTAGATGGGGGGTAGGCTGGTTCTGGGTTTCCTTGCTCCCAACCCCCCTCGGCCTCTTCACCCTCCCTTAACCTATGCATAGAGTACCTGGTTCCACCACAAAACTGCGTTCGACTAAAGCGCGCTCGACGAAACCGCGTAGCTGACATCATCACAGCGCGATGAAAAAAGCATGCTGCGAACGCTAAAGCTAAAATTAACACATAAACCTAAACCTAACCCCCCTAAACCTAATCCTAATCCTAATCCTAACCCTAAACCTAACCCTTAACCTAACCCTAACCCTAACTCTTAACCTAATGCTAAACCTAACGCTAACCCTTAACCTAACCCCAAACCTAACCCTAATGCTTAACTTAACCCTAACCCTTAACCTAACCCTTAACCTAACCCTAAACCTAACCCTAAACCTAACCCTAAACCTAACCCTAACCCTAACCCTAACCCTAACCCTTACCTTAACGTGAATCGGCTTGCTTTCAAAGCGCTATTTAAAGCACCCTTTTTTCTCCGCGGTCGCTGTTGTCGCCTGCTGATGACGTCAGCGACGCAGTTTAATCGGGTGCGCTTTAGTGGAGCACGGTTTTGTCATGCCACGAGAGTACCTTTGTTCAAGTTCTTCAGCTTGCTCCCTTTCCATTGCTCTGCCACGGGTTTTGCGTTCGCACATAGCTTCCTCAAGGAGTCGCATGGCGTGGGGCAATTTGTAATCTTTGTCTCCAGCGTCACTCCATTCTGCTGATTTTTTCTTTGGTCTCCTCATGACTCCTGCATCCAACTCCTCAGACTCCTCTTTTTGCCCCACACCCAAAGTCCATCAGGGACGAACAGCAGGCTCTTCCACTCTTAGACCAGCCAGCCTTTCAGTTAAAGATGGTTCTGCTGCTGCCCCTTCAGTTTCCTCTTCATCACTCACATGCAAAGACATTCTTTTTCTTCTTGTGAGAACACCCCCCTCGGTAGGTTGTAACTCCTGGTGGGATGGAGGTTGAGACTTCGCTTATTGTCAGCCCTTCTTCATTCAAAAATCAAGAAAGAAAACCACAGGACTCCATTGGTAGAAATCAAGTGTACTTTTACTAATTATAAATGAATAGAAGCGAAGCGAAGCGAAGTCTGGTTATTTAGGCGTGAAAGCAAATAATATATTGTATAATTCATTCCCCTCCCCTTGGCATCCCGTGCACAGTCCAATCATAATTCTCCCAATTGTCAGGTGTGAGATAACTTCAAAAGGCATCACCAGGATGGAATGCTGGTTCCGTTAGCCTTGGCGGGAAACACTCCTCCTCCACATGCGCAGTAAGGTGGACAGTTCAAACTCTAGAATCTTCCTCCAGCACAACATTCAGTCCCCTCCCAAATACCATGCCCCCCTTCCCCGTTTCAATGGCAGCTGAAGCAGCAGCAAAGCAGAGGCTGACATCCCGCCCTCCTCCAGAAAAAGGCGGTCAGACCTGGAAAACGACAAAGCACAAAGAAACAGACGAACAACAATAAACGGAAAGCAAAAAACAGGGGGGGGGAGAGAGAAAAAGTCAGGAAATATGGGAAACTACGGCTTGTCAGGATAAGCAGAATAGAACTGGCGGAGCAACTCAGGGACCCAGACATGTGATTTGTCCACCCATTCGGCATGAGAAGGGGGAAAATGCTTCCAAGCCATCAGGTACTGAATGCGATTCCGCTGCCTGCGGGAGTCCAAAATTTCGCGAACTTCGAAATGCTGTTCACCATCAATCAACAGCGGGGCGGGCGGGGCGTCAACCGGCAGACGTAAAGATGAAAAGCGAACAGGCTTAATGAGGTTAACGTGAAAAACAGGATAGACCTGGCTGAGGTGTTTAGGCAGCTGTAGGCGAACAGAAACAGGATTGATGACCTTGATAATAGGAAACGGGCCAACATACTTAGGCCCCAACTTCTTGGATTTCTGGGTAGTTTGAAGAAACTTGGTGGACAGATAAACCTGATCACCCACTTTGTAATCAGAAGGCTTAGTCCATTTCTTATCCGCCTGTTTCTTATGTGCACGATGCGCAGCGTCCAAAGTTTGAAGTGCTAAAGGCCAAACATGCCAAAGGCGATCACTCCACTCAGAGAGAGACGAGACTTGCGGTTGCTCACGAGGAACTTCAGGAATAGGCACAAAATCCTGTCCAGACACCAGCCGGAAAGGGGTGAAACCAGTGCTGCTATGCACAGAATTATTATAAGCCACCTCCACATGTGGCAACAAGTCCACCCAATCATCTTGCTAGTAGTTGATGAAACAACATAAGTACTGTTCTAGAACAGAATTAGTCCTCTCACAAGCCCCATTAGTCTGAGGGTGGTGGGCGGAGCTTAAGCCCTGGGCGGAGCCAATCCGCTTAAGAAATTCCCTCCAGAACACGGAGGTGAATTGCACACCTCTATCCGAAATGATGCGATCAGGCACCCCATGTAAACGGTAAACGTGAGAAATGAACATCTTCGTGAGAGCCTTAGCAGATGGAATCTTGGGGCAAGGGACAAAGTGGACTTGCTTGGAGAACAAGTTGGTAACCATCCAGATAACGGTGTGCCCCTGGCTCTCAGGGAGTTCGACAATGAAGTCCATAGAGATCTCCTTCCACAGAGTGACAGGGCGAGCCACAGTCTGGAGCAAACCTTGCGGTTTCCCTGGCGGTTGTTTAGCAGCAGTACAAACGGGAAAACTGGCGGCATAAAGTTCAATGTCCTTTTTCAAAGAAGGCTACCAAAACTGCCATTTCACGAGATGCAGCGTCTTCACAAACCCAAAATGCCCCGCCATCCGGGAATCATGAGCCCGTTGGAGAACCACCAGACGAAGAGATGCAGGGACGTAAAGTTTCGCCCCAATCCATGGCAAATCATCCCTCATGGTGCATTCATTTACATGCTGCTGGAACCACTCATCATGAGTGAGGGCGTTCTTGAGATTGGAGAGAAAATCCTGGGACATCTCCACTTTAGAACGTGCCTGTTGTCTAGTAACCACGGGGGCAGCGAGGCTTGAGGTGGGAACGACCGGCTGGACCACGCTGAGCTTTGAACAGTTGTACTGAGGGAGCCAGGACAAAGCATCAGCCATGAAGTTCTCCCCCCCCCCCCCGGAATGTATTTCAGGGTGAAATTAAAACGATTGAAATGCTGAGCCCAGCGCATCTGCTTAGGGGAAAGTCTCCGGGGAGTTCTCAAAGCTTCCAAATTCTTATGGTCAGTCCACACCTCGAACGGGTGCTTAGCGCCTTCTAGAAAATGGCGCCATGTGGCCAAAGCCCAACAAACAGCAAACGCCTCCTTCTCCCAGATAGCCCAACGTCTCTCTGTATCTGTGAGCTTGCGAGAGGTGTATGCACAAGGTTGCAAGTTACCTTGATTGTTGGCCTGAAGCAATACGGCCCCCACCGCCATGTCACTGGCATCAGCCTGAACCACCAATGGTGCATCCATGTCTGGGTGCTTCAGAGCCGGTTCCTCAGCAAAAAGTCGTTTTAACTTCTCAAAAGCAGCTTGACATTCCATGGTCCAATCCAATGGCTTGCTAGGTCTCGGTTTCAGCCCACCCTTGGACTTCAATAGGTTAGTAATGGGAAGGGCTATCTTAGAAAAAGAAGGGATGAACTGGCGATAGAAATTAGCAAAACCTAAACATTTCTGCAACTGCGTACGTGTACGAGGGGCCTCCCACTCAGTAACTGCTTTGACCTTAGCGGGGTCCATCTCCACACCCGCATGGGAGATACGATAGCCTAGGTAGTCCACCTTCTCCTGATGGAATTCACATTTGGACAATTTGGCATAAAGCTCCACGGCTCGAAGCTTCTTCAGCACCGTACGAACCAGCTTGACGTGTTCCTCACGTGTTTGCGTGTAAATAAGGATATCGTCCAAATATACGATAACAAGTTTGTAAAGATGGTCAAGCAAAACCTCATTAATCAATTGCATGAAGACCGCAGGCGCCCCTTGCAGGCCAAATGGCATCACACGGAACTGGAAACAGCCAAGGGGACAGTTGAAAGCTGTTTTCCACTCATCCCCCTTCTTAATACGGACTCTATAGTATGCATCCCGTAAGTCTAGTTTAGTAAAAATGCGGCCCTTGCCCAGTTGGGCTAACATGTCCTTCATTAGTGGCAATGGATAGAGGTTCTGGACAGAGATACTGTTTAAATTTTTGAAATTCACACATAATCTGAGAGAGCCATCTTTCTTTTCTCTGAAGAGCACAGGTTCTGCCACCTTGGGTCTAGCTGGTTCAATGAAACCCCTCTCCAAGTTCTTGTCAATGAATTTTCTCATTTCCTCCATCTCCCTAGGAGACATAGAATATATCTGGGGCTTGGGAAGCGCCACTCCAGGTAAAATCTCGATGTTGCAATCAGTGGGTCGGGGGGGGGGAGCTTATCAGAAGATTTCTCACTAAAGACTTCTCTTAGATCCCAATTTTCCTTTGGAATTTTCTCTTCCCCTTCGATCCTCTCCTGCCCCCTGGCTGCCAAGGTGGGGTTGGAATCAGCAGGGTCTGGGGCTTCAACCTCCCTGTCAGGGGTCACGCTAGTGCGAATGCGTAGCCACCCCTTCCTCCAGTTAATGCGAGGGTTCCATTTACGAAGCCAGGGGAGTCCAAAAATAAGGGGCCGGTCCATGCCAGGTGCCACTATAAAAGTGATTAACTCCTGATGGGTTCCCATCTTCATTTCTAACGGCTCAGTAGAAAAATGAGCAGGACCCCCACCCGCAATAGAACCATCAATCTGGCAAAAAATAATAGGGGTTTTCAAAGTTCTCAACTTCAACCCCAGTTTTTCCACCATCGCCGGACTAATCATACAGCGGGAGCAGCCGGAGTCCAGCACAGCTAAAAGCTTTTCAGTCTCGCCAGCAGATGGCACCCTTAATTCAATAGGGATCAACATGGGGCCCTTTTTTGAATTCACTCAACGATGCGAGCGGTCGTCATCTGATTCGTCAGACGAGCTGGAGGTAACGTCACCCTCCTCCTCCTCCGGCTGGTAATGCTGGGGGACATTTTCAGCAGCGCACGCAGCCTCTCTCTTCTTTCCCGGGGCCTTGCTTGCCCTCCCCTCTCTTCTGGGTGGGGGTGGAGCAGTCTGAGCCAGTTTAACGTGGCAATTCACGGTGCGATGGCCTTCCTTCCTGCAGCGGAAGCACGTGAAAGGCTTGGCCTTGCCGGTGAAGCTTCCCTTCCCTTCACTTCTGGTGCGAGCAGGGGCTTTCTGGGCCGATGGGGGGGGGCGACTTCTCCGCTTCTCCCTCTTTCATGTATTAAAGTCTGGCCAAATCTAACTCAACTTCTGCTGCATGTTCGTACCAAGCAGTCACTCGGCGAGGAAGGTGTCTGTTAACGCACTGTTGGTAAATTTTTTCATTCAATCCGCCAGCGAACTGATCTAACAAAGCGTCTTCTGACCATCCCCTCATATAGGCTGACAGCTGTTGAAACTCCTGAATATATTCAGCCACCGGTCTATTTCCCTGCTTCAGGGCCATAAATTTCACCTTCCCGCGTTTCTCACTCAACGGGTCATCAAACCTCCTCTTCATTGCAGCCATAAAGTCATTAAAATTCCTCAGCAGAGGGGAATTGCATTGGTGTAAGCCCACCATCCAGTCGGCCGCTTTGTCTTCCAATGAGAGTAAGACCATTCTTACTTTCATATCATCCGTTTCTAAATCTGGACCATAAATTTCCATATAGTTCCAAATTTGTATGACAAACAACCCTAGGTTTTTGGGATCGCCAATTGGTGTCGCCTGCCTCCCCCTACTCTTGGAGCGGCCCTAGCTGGGGGGGAGGCTGGTTCTGGGTTTCCTTGCTCCCAACCCCCCTCGGCCTCTTCACCCTCCCTTAACCTATGCATAGAGTACCTTTGTTCAAGCTCTTCAGCTTGCTCCCTTTCCATTGCTCTGCCACGGGTTTTGCGTTCTAATTATAAATGAATAGAAGCGAAGCTAAGCGAAGTCTGATTATTTAGGCGCGAAAGCGAATAATATATTGTATAATTCATTCCCCTCCCCTTGGCATCCTGTGCACAGACCAATCATAATTCTCCCAATTGTCAGGTGTGAGATAACTTCAAAAGGCATCACCAGGATGGAATGCTGGTTCCATTAGCCTTGGCAGGAAATACTCCTCCTCCACATGCGCAGTAAGGTGGACAGTTCAAACTCTAGAATCTTCCTCCAGCACAACATTCAGTCCCGTCCCCAATACCATGCCCCCCTCCCCGTTTCAATGGCAGCCGAAGCAGCAGCAAAGCGGAGGCTGACACTGCCCAAAAAAGATTAAAACCAAATCAAACTTGTAAAGAAAAGAAAAGAAAATAAGCGGCGAATTTAATCTATTTTGGACAGTGTGTTATCCTTTTTAAAAATATTGTCTTCTATGGATTGAAGTTTTGCAAACACTTCCTACTTTTTAAAGTGAAAGTATTGGCTTTTCTTCTACTACTTTTTTACCTATGGATTAAATCTTTTTTTTTAATTTTCACAATACTAGCTTGGATGGGTTTTTTTCTTTTTATTTTGTTCTATTTAAGAGCCTTGTTTCTTTTAAGCTTGAAATATAAAGAGGATATAAAAGGAATATAAAGAGAGCAGTAACATCAAATGGAAAAGAAGTTACACTGCAACTTGGAGGTTGGAGGCTGAATTCTGGAAATATTTTTCTCTCTCTTTTCTTTGATCATTTTGACCTTGCACTTCAAAGGTTTTAGCTTGCAAGGAAATAAGATGGGTTGTTTATGCATGTGGCCTTTGGATGTCTCTTTGGCAGTGAGAGAAAGGTAAAAAACAAAGCTTTGTTTTCCAACTAGAATGTCAGTGTTTATAAATTGAACAATGACACAATACAAAAAAGAATCCATAACATTACAATATATTATGTTTGAAATTCAAAAATTATTAGAAACATGAGAGAATTGAGAAGAAATTGGAAAATATAGATGGAATGGAACATGGAAAGGGAAGAGAGATGGAAAGGAGCTCTACCCCAGATTTCAAGGTATAGAAGGAGAAAAAAGAGAAGAATTGATGGATTTAAGGAGAGGAACTTTGACAAAAGCACTACTGATAACCAAAGATAAGCCGATTAAAGAAGCTGATGGAGGGTTTTGAGAATTTATAAGAAATGCAAAAAGCAACAAGGTGCAAAGAGAAGTCCACACAAAGTTGAGTAAGGAAATAACCAGAAGATTAATCCCACATAAGGCAAAAGAAATAAGACTGTACTACTACTGGAAAGACACAGGTTGAGACATGAAAACTATTAACAAAATACTAGCTAAATAGTTAAAATTAGAGCATTATGTTAAAAATGAAGTGATAATGGATATAGCTAGATAGATAATTGATAATGATATAATGTATACATATGAATTGGTTTGACAAGAGAAAATTTGGTATAAATTTTTAAATCGTGACCATGAAAGGAAGTTTAGAAATGTTGTTATGTATGAAAGCCTATAGTATTGAAATTGGATTGATCATGAATATAGTTAGATAATTGATAATGATATAATGTATACATACAGTCTATATTGGTTTGACAAGAGGAAATTTGGTATAAATTTTAAATGGTGACCATGAAAGGAAGTTTTGAAACTTAGTTATGTATGAAAGCCTATAATATTGAAATTGGATATAAATTGTAAACAGTGATTAAGAAAGGAGGTTTACAAACTTTGTTATCAAACATAATTAATTTTTATTTAGAACGTTTCACAAAGATAGAATGTTGTTGGATGATATTGAAAATAGACAATGGTATGCCATTATGTGGTTTTGCTTTGAATTTTGGAATATTTGTTATAAAGGGATGTTAAAACAACTATACTTATATGAAGGATGAGATATGATGATAGTAATATATATAAATATATTTGATGTAAAATATATAATTAGATATGAATTATAGGTGATGACTGTGGAAGGGATGCACGAAAGTTTTTTGTAACCAATTGACACACTTTTTATAATTTGTAATGGAATATGTTTTTATGGTGTTTGTTTGTGTCTATTCAAAAAATAAAAAATATATAAAAAACAATTGTGCTTCTCACAGCTCTCACATAGGGATAGATTTCATCCAAAGGGAAGGCAAAGGAAAAGGCATCTCAGTATATTCATAAAAAGTGCAATCACCAAGTCCCAGACCCAGTGGAAAATTCCTGCAAATGTAAGGCTTAGGAATCTGCATTATATCCAAAGGCTTGTTTCTGTACTAGAGGTCTCCAAAGTAAATACTTAGTTATTATTTTTTACCTAAAGATTTCCCTCATGTGTTCTTCTCTGGCTAAGAAGAAAGCAGACATACATTTATAGGGGCTACAAATATAAAGCATGCTAAGTTCAATATATAAATTACAAGCATTTAGTATAAGGTGACCAGATTTTCAGATTGGTAAAGAGGGACACCTTTGACCGGGGGGGATGTGTGTGTGATTAAAAATGTTATACGGAGCAACAAAAATTTTCATACAATGCAAAAATAGTATTGTAATGTTTTTTTTTTAATTTCAACATAACTACAATTTACAAATATAAATTGTAACTGTTGCCAAACATCCAAATTTTGATCACGTGACCATGAGGATGCTGCAACAGTCGCTAAGTGTGAAAATGGTCGCTAAGTGTGAAAAATGGTCATCAGTCACTTTTTTCAATGCCATTGTAACTTTGGTCACTATATCACCTTTCTTGCCACAGTTTTTAAGTGAATAAATGCAGCTGATAAGTTAGTAACATAAGTGAATCCATTTGACTTTGTCAAAAGTCATGACCCCAGGACACTGAAACCATCATAAATACGAATCTGTTGCCAAACATCAAAATTTTCATCGTGTGACCATGAGGATGCTGCAACGGTCGCTAAGTGTGAAAATGGTTGTTAAGTGTGAAAAATGGTAATCAGTCACTTTTTTCAATGCCATTGTAACTTTGGTCACTAAATGTTTTCCCCCTCCTCGAGACATCTCACTTCTTCCTTCATTCCTCTTGCTTATCTACCTTCACCTTATCCATCTTCTGCTCTTTTCTTCTCTTCCTTCCTTTCTCCTTCCATCCTCTCTTCTTTCCTCACTCACTCCCTTCCTCCTTTTCTCTTCCTTCCTCCTTCCATTCTTTCAACTTCCTTTCTTTTGCCTATCTACCTTCTCTGTCTTTCTGCTCTTTCCATTTCTCTCTTCCTCTTCGCTTCTGTTCCTTCCTCCTTCCATCCTTTCACCTTCCCTCCTTCCTATTTCTTCCTTCCTTCTGCCTATCTACCTTCACCTTCTGTCTTTCTGCTCTTTCCCTGTCTTCCTCTTTCCTCCCTCCCTTCTTTCCTTTCTAGTTCCATCTTTTCTTCTTTCCTCTCTCCCTCCCTTTTTCTTCCTTCCTTCCTTCCTCCTTCCTCTTGCCTATCAACTTCATCCTCCTCGTCTTTCTGCTCTTTCCCTCTCTTCCCCTTTTCTTCCCACCTCCTTCCCTCTTTTCTCCCTCCCTTCTTCTTTTTCTTCTTTTCTTCTGCCATCTTCCTCCTTCCTCCTTCTTTCTCCTTCCTTCCATCTTTTCTCCTTCTATCTTCTCCCCCCTCCCTTCTTCTTTTCCTTCCCCCTCCCTCCTTCCTTCCTCTCCTTCCCACTCTCTCCTTGGGAGGGATTGGGGGTGGGGGTGGCAGCAGAGACCAAATAAAGTCAGAAAATCTTATTAAAACTTTCCTATTTGTTGGATTGCCTTGCTGCGAACTTATAAACCAAATCAGGGGAACATTTTGCAACCGAGCGTGCTGCAAGGAGAGGCAGTCCTGCCCCAGTTTTGCAAGGAATGAGAAACGGTGCTTTAAACCGAAGCAACTGCAATCGGAACGGCAGACAGGAAAGAAAGAAAGATCCTTGTAGCACAAAACCCACCTTTGCATGGTTGTGAGAACATAAACAAAACAAAAAAAAGCACAGCGTCCCTCCGCCCTCTGAATGGAACTCAGCATGACTCCGAGCCGGGCGGGGAGATAAGCACCTTCATTTGCATTCTCTGAGACCATGATGCTTTGCAAGGAACATTTCCCCGGGCTTTTTGCAGATTTTTCCTTTCGTGCTTAAATAAAAAGAACGGGACTTCTTTAAAACGCCACAGCTTTTTCAGCCTAACAAAAATGCAACCTCTTCCTTCGTCCTTCTCCGTAACTAACAGCTGGGGGCTCAGAAATCGGAGTGAAAAGCCAGTCCTCCATCTCTTCCCTCTTCCCGGATTCACTCCGAAGTTTTAAATCTCCCTTCTGTGCATAAACACTCCCTCCCTCTCCCTCTCTCTGTATCTGTTTGTCTCTCACTCTCTGTGTGGCTCTTTACCTCTATCTCCCTCCCTCCCTCTCTCTGTCATTCTCCCTGTGTGTGTGTCTCTCTCTCTGTCTCTCCTCCTTCCGTGTGTGTGTGTGTATGTGTGTGGGGGATCCCTGCCACCGTGGATGGGCTCCGGACTAGTGGAGCCTCCTCTTCCTCCTTTTTAACCAGGCGATCTTCGGCTGCTACACAATCCCAAGGTTTGCTAAATCCAGCACGGCTTCAGAGAAAGAAGGCATGCGAGAAAGCCCCCCCCCCATCCCCGCTGCCTGAACATTTGAATGAAGGAGGCTGCAGGCTCCTTTGTCCTTGGCTATGCAATTTTCTTTCGTTCTCTGCTGCCCGAACGAGTGAATGAGGCAGAGGGAGAATGAAAGGAGATTGCGTCCCTTCTGTCTCCCCGTTGCTCAGAAAAGCAACTGTGGGAAGGTCCTTTGGTGGCGGCAGGCGTCCTAGAACCTGCCTGCTAGCAAAGGACCTTCCCAGAGTTGCTTTTCTGAGCAACGGGGAGACAGAAGGGACAAAATACCGGCCGGCTGGGATGATGCCAGACCAAGATTCCTCCACGATCCCCAGAAAGAGGCAGAGAAGTGAAAAGCAGCCACAGCATCGGCGGGTGGAGAGAGGAAAGGAAGCTGCAGCCGAAGGGGGAGATGCTCGCTACAGTTCCCTGCTAGAAGCCGCCAAGGGCTGCGTCCACCGCTCATGGCTTCCAGGTGCCGTTTGGCAACGGGAGGCCAGCAACCACTGCAGCAGCAACATATTCCCTTGGCAAAGGCAGATGCAACTCCACGGCGGCTTGCCTGCGCGCGTGCATACACACACGGCCCCGCACACTCCCTTCCCTTCCACGGCTGGCTCCCTTCCCTAATCTCTAAAGGCTCCGCTTCGCGGGAGCCAGTACTGTCGCCCGCTTTCCTTCTCTCTCCGTTGTGCTCCGAGCTCCGCCTACCACACAACACTGTGACCTTTCGTCTGACAGAAATGTAAATTTTTAGGGAAGGAAGCACGGAGTGATAGTCTCGGCCGATCGGACCTTCCTGGCCGCCTTTGCCGTTTCCAGCCTCGGTGCAGGGGTAAATACGGTGCCCTTGCGGTGGCTCCTCCACCCCCCCCGCCCTTCCCCCACCTGCAGGCCCCCCCCCGGCCTGGGGGTGGGTGTCTCCCGGGGGAGCCCGGGTCATTTCTCCCGCGCAGGAGTTATCGGCGGGCGCGGATGTGCTTTGTTTGCAGCGGGCATGCGGCACTCTTGCAGCCACTGGGCTCCTGGTTCCCTCCCTTCAGCCCCGTTCAGAGAAGCTCCACGTTTGCTTTGATAGAAATCACTGCAGCCCCAAGTGCGGGGCGTGCTGCAAGAAGAGGGAGGGAGTGAAGACCTTTTCTAGCCGGTGCAAAGGACTTCCCAAGACTTGTTTTGCAGCAATCCAGACTCCCTCCTTCCCTCTTGCAGCCCGCCCCATGCGAATTCCCCCCCTCCCCGCATCTTCTCCCGGGTTTCTCTCTCAGGGTAGGGAGGCCGCGGGCTGGTAGTAGCCGCCGCGGTCTGGCTTCCCCCCCCGCCCCGCCTCCTCCACTAGCCTTTGTCCCTCCACAGTAGGGTGGCTGGGGGGAGAAGACGGCCCGCCAGCCCAACTCCGCAAAGGGGGAGAAGGAGAGGAGGGCCGTCTCCTCCCCCCAGCCGCCCTACTGTGGAGGGACAAAGGCTAGTGGAGGAGGCGGGGTGGGGGGTGGGGAAAGCCAGACTCCCTAGGGAAGGCCTTCCCTTGCTAAAGGCCACCGCCGCCCACCCGAAGCGGCGAAGCCTCCCAATTCCCACCGGTTACTCACCAGTGAAGCAGCAAAAGCAAACGGCGAAGGCGAAATGAAATGGAGACTCACGCGGCATGCTTAAGCGGACTCCAGCCAATCAGTGAGCTGGCTAGGATGCCGCGTGCTTAAAGTTTTCCATCCCAGCCAGCTCACTGATTGGCTGGAGTCCAGGCCAATCAGTGAGCGGCAGGCTGGGCTGGCTTAGATTTTTAGTGTAGAATAGAATAGATGGGGGAAAGGAATGAGCGAGCTAGCGGCAGCTGATGATGGGCGGGAGAGCCAGCGAGCGCCGAAATAAAGCGAGGGTTTTTGAGAAGCGGGCGGGACGCAGGAAAAATGATGAAAAATCGGGCCTGTCCCGCCAAATCCGGGACGTCTAGTCACCCTAATTTAGTATGTTATTGAATTTTACATCAGAAATGAGACGTTTCTTTTCAACAGAATAAAATATATTCATGGATCTTAATTCCCTTTGATCATTCTGAATATGTATAAACTACAAACAGCAGATTTGTCCAAATACACCTCATTAGCTACCAATTTGCCTAACCAATGATCACTTTTGTCTTGCCTCTAAGGAGTTACATAAAGTGCTGATGGTACTCAGGGCAGCTGAACACTGCTACTAAAATTTTATTTATTTACTAACTGATAACCTGGCATTGCCAAGGTATTTATTTATAAGGGGGAAATGTCTGGATCAAACTTAATTTCTAATGTTGGATTTTCCCCCTTACCAGAGGGAGCCCTCTGCAAACTGTGAAGCCTGGACAGTGAAAAACAAGTCCTAGCAAGCCTGAATGGCTGTAGATGTTTGGGCTCATTGTTGTTCCTAATGCTCCTGAACAGGATCATATTAACCCATTTGGGCCTGGTGAACAACCTGGCGACCTCTTGGACTCACAGAGGCAACTTGAAGATTGCAGCTATGGCCAGGAGAAGCAACACAGAGGCATATCAGTTGTGCTATATTGTAAAATTTTGGTCATTCAAATTCTTGTGATCATTTAAATCTTGGTCACCTCACAGATGATTATTGCAAAGTATTTTATATGGAGTTACTGTTGAAAACCATGCAAAAGCTACAGCCAATATCTGTATTCATAGTATAAGCAGAGCACTGGTGGGTTTCAATTTTTTTTAGAATCTCTTCTGTAGGTGTGGCCTGCTTTGTGGGAGAGACTTGTCTGCCATATGACTGGGTAGGAGTGGCTTGCGAGCCATGTGACAGAATGGGATGGCTTTGCAGTCATGTGACTGGGTGGGCATGGCCAACTTGTAAAATGTGGTGAAACTTACTTAACAATGCTCTTGCTGTTGGCTCAGAAACTCTGGCATTTGAAGCACACAAGTCTTAAAGCTGTCAAGTTACGAGACCCTTGCACCCCTAACCCTTTAGAAAAAACCCCACCAGGGATGTTCAAACTTGACAGCTTTAAGACTTTAAGGTTTAGATAGGACCCTTAGAGGCGAGCGGGGTGATTAGTGAGCTAGTTAATCAGTGAGTGGCGGGTGGGGCAAGTGTGGTGAGGATGGGGGGCGGGGAGGAGGTGGAACTGGTTCTAAACAGCACGGTAGATTTGTGGAACCTCTTCTATAGAAGAGGTTAGAACTGGCAGGAACCCACCCCTGAAGCAGAGAATAGAACAGAATAGGCCTTAGAAGTGTTCTAGTCCAGCCCCCTGCTCAAGGAGAAGAAGCTATACCATTTCAGATAAGTGACTGTCCAGTTTCTTCTTATAAATCTCCAGTGATGGAGCATCCAAAATTTCTGAAGGCAAGCTGTTCCAATGCTTAATTGTCTTTGCTATTAGGAAGTTTCTCCTTAATTCCAGCTTGCTTCTTTCTTTGGTTAATTTCCCACCATTGTTTCTTGTCCTGCCCTCCAAATAATTTGACCCCCTCTTCTTTGTGGCAGCCCACAAATACTGGAATACTGCTATCATGTCACCCCAAATTTTTCTTTTCTTTAGATTAGGCAAAACCAAATCCTGCAGCTGTTCTTCATATGTTTTAGTCTCCGGGCCTTTGATCATCTTAGTTGCTCTTCTCTGAATTTTTTCCAAAGTCTCAACATCTTTTTTGTAGTATGGTGACCAAAATTGGTTGTAATACTCCAGGTACGGTCTTTCTAGGGTTTTATAAAGTGGTACTAATACTTCATGTGATCTCGATTCTATGCCTCTGTTTATACAAGCCAGGATTGTATTAGCTTTTTTGGCTGTTGCTGTACACTGCTCATATTTAAGTAATCATCTACTAGGACCCCAAGGTCCCCTCTCCCTCTCACAGTTACTGTTTTTGAGCCAGGTCTCACCTACTCTGTACTTACACTTTTGATTTTTCCTGCCTGAATGTAAAACTTTGCTTTTCTCCATATTAACATTCATTTTGTTGGATAAGGACCATTGCTCAAGTTTGTCAAGTTCTTTTTGGATCCTCAGCTTGTCTTCAGGGGTGTTGGCTATTCCTGAGAGTTCAATGTCATCTGCAAATTTGATAAGTTCCCCTTCTATTCCCTCATCTAAGTCATTTATGAAGATATTGAAGAATACTGGGCATAAGACAGAGCCTTATGGCACCCCACTGCTTACTTCTCTCAATGTAAATGTAGTATCATTAAGGACTACTAGTTGAATCTGGTTTGTCAGCCAGCTACAAATACATCTGGTGGTGATGTTGTCTATTCACATTTTTCTAGCTTATCAAGCAGTAGGTTGTAGTCTACTTTATCAAATGTCTTACTGAAATTGAAGTATACTATATCCACAACATTTTGCTGGTCTACTAATTTAGTCACTTTATCAAAGAATTAAATAAGATTGGTTTGGCATGATATGTTTTTAACAAAGCTATGCTGGCTACTATTTATAATTGTATTTGTTTCTAGTTGTTTGCAGATCTGTTGTTTTATTATCTTTTCCAAGTTCTTCCCAAGTATTGATGTTAGACTGATTGGTTTATAGTTTCCTGGGTCTGTTTTTTTCCTTTTTCTTGAAGACAGGAATCACGTCAGCCTTTTCTAATCCTCAGGTACTTCTCCGGTACTCCAGGATTTTTGAAAGATACGGTACAATGATTCTGAGATAACATCTGCCAGCTCCTTCAGAATTCTGGGATGTAATCTGTCAGGTCCCTGTGATTTATATTCGTCAAGGTCAGATATGTGTTCTCTTACCATTTTCTTATTTTAATTTTTATTTCTAGTTTGTCTTTTATAGTAGTTTTTTTGGTATGTTGGGCTGTAATTACTTTTTGCATGAAGACTGATGCAAAGAATGAGTTAAGCAGCTCTGCTTTCCCTCTACTGCCTGTTACTTCCTTGTAGTCTTCTCTCTTTAGTGGACCTTTGTTTCTTTGACTTTGTTCTTATTATTAATATGTTGAAAGAAACTTTTTTTATTATCTTTGACTTTTGTTGCAAGTATTTGTTCATTCTGAGCCTTTGCTTTCCTGATTTCATCTGTGCATGTTCTTGCTATCTGCTGATAATCAGCCTTAGTTATGTGTCCCGCTTTCTATTTTTTGTACTTGTCCTTTTTGTCTTTCAGTCTGTCACAGAGATTGTTGTGCAACCATGGTGGTGTCTTCTTGAATTTCTTATTTTTCTTTTTCAATGGTATTGTGCTGGACTGGGCTTTTATGATTGCATTTTTCAGAGTTTCCCATGCTTCTTGAGTTGTTTCCCCTTTAGGATTTTCATGAATGGAATCTTTCCTAGACTCTCTGTGAGTTTGTTAAAATCAGCTCTTTTAAAGTTTAAGACACTTGTTCAGAGGTGGGTTGTTCCTGGTTCAGCCCAGTTTGGCTGAACTGGTAGTGGCGGTGGTGACAGGCTCCGTCCACCCACCTGGACATTTCTGTGCATGCACGAGCACAAATGAACCATTAGTAAACTGGCTAGCAACCCACCACTGCACTTGTTGGATTATTTTCTATTGCTTGTGTTTGCATTACATTGAATTCCAGTATGACATGGTCACTTTCACCCAAGGTTCTGGTAACCCACTCCCTCTGTATTAGTAAGAATTAGGTCCAGTATTGCTTTACTTCTAGTTCCCACCTCTATCTTTCAGATGACAAAGTTGTCAGCTAAATTGGTTAGGAATATGTTTGATCTACAACTTGTTGTAGAATTTGTCCCCCTGTTGTTATCTGGATATTTAAAATCTCCAACTATTACTGTGGTATGCTTCCTACATACATTTGTTAACTGGTTGGCAAAGAGTTCATCTATTGCTTCTGATTAGTTGGGTGGCCTGTAAAATACACCTATGGCAATGTCACTTTATAATATAATTTATATTATAATTGGTTTTGCATTCTAGAGTTCTAAAGGCTGGTCACCCTCCCCCTTCAACTTTAGTTTAAAGCCTTGTGATGAGTTAGACCAGTCTTTTTCTGAGTACATTTTCCCTGTTTTTTATCAGGTGATCCCATCTCTTGCCAGGAGTCCTTCATTAGGTAATGCAGTCCTGGTCCAGGAAACCAACCCTTTAGCCGGTATTTTTTCTACATTCTTTTTTCCCTCAATGGGTGTGGACCTTTCATTGGGAGTACTGATGGGAAGACAACCTGTGCTCCTAGCTCCTTAACTTTATTGCCTAGTTGCTTATAATCTCTCAATATTGTACTTGGGTTCTTTGTTGTGTCATTCACCCCAATGTGAAGGAGGAAAGGGTAGTAATCTGTGGGCCTAATTCTGGTTGGGTTTAGATTGGGCAGTAAGAGTTTGTTAGATGTATGCTGCTTCTTTCTTTTATTATTGTGTTTCCTTCTATGTGTGACATACCTCCATTTGTTTTCTTCCAATGGTTTATCAGCAGGGTCAAATCCTCTGAGATTTATTTGGTTTATTTTGGGCATAGCTTTCTTGCGTAGGTTGGAGTTTGGCTAGAGTTGCCTCTAGATTCCTTACTTTTTCCTCTAGTACAGTGGTTCTCAACCTTCCTAATGCTGCAATCCTTTAATACAGTTCCTCATGTGGTGACCCCCAACTGTAAAATTATTTTCGTTGCTACTATGTAACTGTAATTTTGCTACTATTATGAATTGTAATGTAAATATCTGATATGCAAGATGTATTTTTATTGTTATAAATTGAACATAATTAAAGCATAGTGGTTAATCAAAAAACCATATGTAATTATATATTGTGAAATATTTATTTCTAATTACAAATAAATAAAATTTTGTCTTGAAGCATGGTGTAGCACAGGGATCGACAATCTTAAACACTCAAAGAGCCATTTGGATCTGTTTCCCACAAAAAAGAAAACACCAGGAATCACAAAACCTGTGTGGGTGTAGCCAACTCAACATCACTCCCACCCAGTCACATGACATCCCCCCTAGACATGCCTACCCAGGTTTCATGACTCAGTGTTTTCTGTGGGAATAGGGTCTCTCTCTCTTCTCTCCCCTCCCTCTCATTTCTGTTTTTCTCTATTTTTCCTCTCCCTTTCTCTTCTTCCTTCCTTCCTTTCTTTCTTTCCTTCCCTTTCCCTCTTTCTTTTTCTTTCTCATTGAATACGATAGCAAATCCAAAATAAAGTTATTATTTGTAGGAAATTGCGTCTCTGTAATCTTTTCATACTGAACTCTAAGTTGATAGAAGTTGGCAAGATTGTAGTAACAGCAGAAGGATATATATTTTGATTTCTTTTGAGTTTGACAATGTAATACGTTATCCAAAATTATAAATAATCTTATTTTCAGATACATTTCCCCCCATCTCTTGTTATTTTCTTTTAAAAAGAAACTTGCTTCCAATCTGTGCCTTCTGGCAAACTGCAGTTTTCTTGGCAAGAGACCTAGCTTGCCATTGCTTTCATCATAGGTCTGAGAAAGTTTGTTTCTTTTTCTTTCTTTCCCCCTGATTTGTTTCCCTCTTTTTTCCCTCTCTCTCATTCTCTCCCTTCAGCTCTTTCATTTCTTTCTCCCTCTCTCCCTCTAATTTGTTTCCATCTATTTTCCCTCTCTCCCATTCTCTTCTTCCAGCTCTCTTTCATCTCTCTCTCACTCTCTCTCCCCTTTTCTCTTTCATCTCTTTCTTGCGTGTGTAAGCAAAATACCCTCCTGGGGCGGGATCACGGCAGCCGGGACAGCGACTCCTTCTACTGCTGCCACTGAGAAGTGAGTAGCTGGCTGTGCTGCACAGGAGAACTACGCTGCGCAGGAGACTCCTCAGCGCCAGACTCAGATCAGTGCCAGCCGCAGTCCCCTTCGTGTTGGCTCAGGAAGGAGTGGCAGCAGCTGTCTTTGGATACAAAGAGGGAAGAGTTCCAGAACCCTGCACAAGAAGAGCGCTGTGTAGCGCAGGAGAATTGGAGCTCTTCCCTCCCTGCACCCAACCAGCTGCTGCTGCTGCTCCCCATTCCCCTCCTTCCTGAGCCAACATGAAGGGAACCACGGCTCGCGCTGACCTGGCGCTATGGAGTCTCCTGCGCAGCATGGCTCCCCCGCGCTGCGTACCCAGTTACTCATCTCATTGCGCAGTGGCGACAGCAGGAGGAAAGTCATTGTCCTTGATCCTGGCCCAGGAGGGTATTTTGCTTGTGCGCGCATGAGCAAAAGATGAGTGCGAGAAAAGGGCTGGAGCTCTTCCTGACACTTGAGTTGCCTGCGAAGGACGCGGAATCGCAAAAGCAGGCGAGTGGCTCGTGCCTTGTCGGAGCGGAGAGCAGACTGTGCGATTGGGTCAGCAGAGAGCCACATGTGTACACTGTAGCATGGGTAACAGTCTTAATAGGGACTCTCAGCCTATGCGCATCGCACGTTCCTTTATTTTATTTTATTTTCCCCACCTTGTTTCACACCTCAGAAATGGTACCTCTTGACTTCCATAGCTCTGCCCATCAACCTCCATCACTCAGAGCAAGCTGCTTTCCCAGCATCCTCTATGCTGCGTGGGTATCTCTTTTCCCCCTCCTTGCTTCCATTCCGGCTCCTACTTTCCCCCCACCCACCACACATACACACACGTGCACTCTGATCTTGGGCGCTTGGCCGCCTTTGGCAAGAGGAGCAGCAGAAGCCCCTCCCCTACCGGCGCAAGGTTTTGTTCTTTCCTCCTCTGGCCGCGTGTGCTGTGATTCCACCTCACAGACTTCCAACCAGTAACCCCCTCCTCCCCCTCCCATGTCCCCAGTCCGGTCTCCCTTCCCTTCCTCTCTGTTTGGTTTCCAGCTAACGGTCTCCCCCTCGGATCTTGGCGGAACTAAGCAGAGCCAGCTCAGCAGAGCCAGGCCTGTGCCGGGGGGAGGGGGGAAAACAATGTCAGGTGGAGACTTGGCGGCCGCCGCAGCCTTTCCTCAGCCATTGCCCTTCGCGCTGCCCAAGCCCCCCCCCCCTTTGATGCAGCTCATCCCCGGCGAAGGCATGTGCCCTGTAGGAGCACCCGGGCAGGAACAGTCGCTGAAAAACTCCCACATGGGAGGCTGGCCGCACTGGTCTGCTGGGAAGCCCATCAGTTTTCTGGCACCTCTCCTTCCGCCGCGCGGGGAACCTGAGCTGCTCCTTCCCTTCGGGCCAGCTTCTCGCCAACCTCTCCACGGGAGGCTCCTCAGTGACCCCCCACAGGTTGAGAACCGCTGCTCTACTAGTTCACGTAGTTTACCTTTAATACATGTATAATTGGATATTATTTGGGCATAAGCACATACATGGTGCATAAATTGCATATATTGCATACCACAATAGTATCAGTTTCCTGTTCCATGAGTTTGTTTCTTTTTGCTGGTTCTTTTAAAAGTAAAACATTATGTTTCTTTTTTCTATCCTTTTTCTGCCTTTTTGTGCTGATTTTTTTACCTTTTATTTATTTAACTTGCTTACTGTTATGTTTGTTTTATTTATCTTTTTCTTCCCTATATTTTTTAAAAGTTTTTGAGTTCAAATTTCTCCCTAATTTATTATTTAAGTTTTGCCTTATTTAGTGGATTGATCTTTATTTCTCCCATTCTCCCTTGATTTCTAATGTTCTACTCTTGCTCTTATTATTTGCCTAATAATTTATCTTTTATTTTCTGTCCTGCCTTTATTTATATTCTCTACCTGGGTCTTCCCTCCCAGAATTGTTTGAGGTGAGTGGGCTAGAAATTTGAAGTATCAATAAGCAGCCCAAACATAGCTTTTTGGAAACCTATGAATACCATCCTGTCCAGCTGGGCATTTGATTATTAAAATGTGAGGGCTGCTTTTGGAACTAGGACTTATTTTTGTAAGATTTATTATGTTCTCCAAGGCAAGGGGGGTTGTATTGCTTATATGGGAATTGTTTTAATATGTAGTTTGTATTTATGGCTATTGTAAACTGGTGAGTCTTGAAATTGGATGATGTATAAATAAACAAATGCACACATACATTAAAAAGTTGGCAGCATGATAAATACAGATTCCTAAGGGAAAGTTGAGTTAAACATTGCTTGATATATGCTAGTGCTGGTATATGTTCAGTACAAGTAATAAAATCTCTAGCAGAAAAAGTATTTTCAAACATTTAAGGCTTATCTACTCTATGAGAAAAATCAGATTTAAGAATGATGACAACTGGCACTGACCCCATAGAAAGAGAAGGAAATGATTTAGGGCCCTTCCAGAGTGATGAAATAAAATCACAGCATATTGCACTCTTAAAAGGCAAGTAATAAATGTTGCAAATTTGACAGTAGGAGTGAATATACAGCTGTGAGAAAAAGCCCTGCAGGCTTTCAGTTTTAAGCTGTATTTACATGTTTAATCAACTTTTCACTCATAGAAACCATGCAAAATTAGTACTTTGATGAAAGTACTAAATTTCTGTAGTAAGATTGAGATGAATAATTTTTATTAATATAACCAAAGTCTTTTAAAGGTTTTGAGTGAGTTTATGTGCTAAAACAAACATAACTTCAATTTTTGAGAATGTTAGGATCGAAAGTAGCCAATCAGCAGCAAGCTCTGACTATAAATAGGAATGAAAAGCATTGAGAAATTTAATTTAGCTCTGGCTGTGGGCAAGGATGAAGGGTGACTACAGAAATAGCCAAGAGAATGAAATGCCATCACACCACAGTGAACAGAGTGGTTGAAAAATACCAAATAACTGGTTCAGTTGATGACAGGCTCCACTCTGGAAGACCAAGAAAGTCGTCAAACTGGCAAGATCGGGCTCTGCAATGCATTTCGATGGCTGACAGGAAGCTCACCTCACCTCAGATTACAAGAATTTGGGGTGAAACATGTGATATAAAAGTGTGCATAAGCACAGTGCATTGCAAACTGCTTGCCAGAGGGCTCAAAGGCTGCAAGGCTCAAAGTAAACCTTTGCTCACAGACGCTCACCACTCTTGTTGACGTGCGTGGCCAAGTGGACCAATGAACAGTGGGCCAAAGTCATCTTCAGTGATGGGAGCAATTTCTACTTGACTGGGAATCAGTGCAATAAGTATGTCAGAAGATTTCCAGCTGAAGAATTTAGGCCTGAATCTATCTGTGAAGCATCCATTGCATGTGATGATCTGGGGTTGTATCGCTGCTTCTGGTATTGGTTGGATACAAATCGTGAGGGAATCATGAATTCCAAGAAGTGTGTTGAAGTCCTGAAAAAGACCATGCTTGCTTCAACTCAGCAACTTGTAGGGAAGGACTTTTACTTCCAGAATGACAACGTTCCTTGTCATCGAGCCAAGTCCGTCCAGCAGTGGATGAAGAAGCATGGTGTTTGACTTCTGGATTGGCCAGCTCAGAGCCTGGATTTGAACCCAATTGAGAACTTGTGGGCTAAGATTGGTTAGGAAATAAGCAAGAAGCATCTGAAGACCAAGCAGGACCTGATTGAATCCATTATTGCAGCCTGGCACCACATTGTCACCAAAGATCACATGCAAAGGCTTATACAGTCTATGCCGAAGCAATGCTGCCTGATGATAAGCAATAAGGGCTGGCCAATTTCATATTAGTAACCATGTTTGGTTACCTAAATGGTCCTGTTCAGGACCACAAACAATAAAAATGTTAACAAAACACTAGCATCGGCCTTAGTAATTGCAACATGTATGCTACTGGATATGCGTCATTTAATCTGTTTTCATAGTCATTGTAAGCATGCTTTGTAAGCATGCAAGAAAATTCACAATCCTCATCCAAACAGCACCAAATTGCAAAAAGCTTATGTTTTTCACTTAAAACCACCACTATTTATTTAAATACAACAATATTTGCATAGCAGTTATCATAAAATATCATAACATCAATGGCCTATCAAAAAAAGTCATAAACCGTAAAGCATGCAGGACTTTTTAATACAGCTGTATGTTTGTATGTATGTATATCGGGTGGGTTTCACCCGGTACGCACCAGTACAGGCGGTGAAATTTACCGTGCCTTTCCGTACCTGTTGGTCCGGTGGCACTGTACTGGAATGCTATCTCCCCTGGCCTGCCCTCCCTCACTTCCCCTGTCCACCCGGTTGCCGCACAATCTCTCTCTCTCTCCCCGCCTCACCATGCTTGCAAAGCATGGCACAAGGGACAGAAGCCCCCAAACTCAGCAGGGAGTCTAAGCAAAGGGGGAGGTGGAGAGCTGGGTGGAGGAAGAGGGAAACCCTTAGCGAGGGCTGCCTGCCACCAACTCAACTCCACGCAGACCAGGCTGCAGAGGGTGCCCTAAGGCAGGTTGATCATAAAATATCATAAAATCCATGGCCTATCCAAAAAATGTCATAAACCGTAAACCATAAAGCATGCAAGTCTTTCTCACACAGCTGTAAAGTTTTATTAACTTCAGTTTAGTATCCGAGGTAATTTCAAACAGAACCCTAGCCTTCAAACATAACGTGTACATCAGTGGTGGGATTCAAAATTTTTTACTACCCGTTCCATGGGCATGGCTTGGTGGGTGTGGTTTGGGTAATTTTGATGGTGGGCGTGGCTTGGTGGGCATGTTACTTGGTGGGCGTATCCTTATATTTCAGGAAGTTTTTTTAAAAAAACACAGTTACTTTCTTGATTCTAACCCGTTTTGCAATCTGTCAGAGATGTTACAATGTAATTTTTCAAAATTTCATATGTTGTATGAAATTGTATTTTTGTACAATTTGTGTGTGTGTGTATGTATGTATGTATGTATATATATGTATGTGTGTGTATTATGTATGTTTGTATACATATATGTGTGTGTATACATATATATATATATATATATATATATATATATATATATAGAGAGAGAGAGAGAGAGAGAGAGAGAGAGAGTTTGTTTTAATGATATTGTTGACAAGCACACAATCATTTCCAATTCTTTCTTTTACTAGCGATAAAGCCATATTGTTATATTATTCACAAATTCTGGCAATGTATTTTTTCTCTTTTGTATAATTAATAAAATATAAATTGTATTAAATACATTTACATATTACATTTAGCTAATTATAAAATAAACTTTATTTTATAATTAGTAATTTACTAGTAACTTGCCTGAATCAGTCCATGTAACAAAACAGCACAGAAAAAAAGATTAAAGAAAATAACAAGATGCTACTAGAATAGCTTTGATATGCCCTTGGATATAACATTCTGCCAACCTTGTTGAATCTTTTTCCCTTGCAAGTGAAATTAGCTCCACCTCTCAGCATTCCACACATTCCTACAGACCTGGCTATGTTATCATACTTGGAGGTCTAGGAGTCTGGGCAGATTTTGCAATGGCTTCCTTGTCATGTGTCTTTTAATAGTTACTTTTCAAGTATGATTGTTTTATATGTATTTGTTTTTTAATTAAGTGCTGGATGCCACCAGTCAGTTTCATGTGAGATGGGTAGTGATACAAATATGACACATAAACAAATAAACATAAAATATACTTCTCAACAGTCAAATCAGGTTTAATTAGCCAGAAGTCTTATATTCTTTTATATGACTCTCATGAATAGAATGCTTATGAAAAAACTGAGATCTGCAGTCAGAAAGGGCTCATAATAAACCAATAACAGTTACTTTCATTGCTTCCTTTCAATTACTAATTCCATGCCTTTTTTCAAGCTGCCATCTTCTCACGCTTTTCATCTTGAAAAAATTAATAGGTATATGCATTTAGTTCTGACTTTTCTAATTTTGTAACATGAACACAAATTTTGGATTCCTTTTTCACAGAATTCATTCATTCATTCATGCTTCATTAATTATGATGGCAAATGTCACTGCCTTTAGTTGTTTATATGTAATCTCTCTAGTTTACTCACATTTGGGGAGCTTTTCACAGTACATTGAAAACTTATGAAATAATGTTATTTACTTTTCATCATTACTTTCAAAAGTTATTTCTCATGTTGAAGACCCAGTGTAAATTTCTGAATGCAAACATAAATGATATCAACTTCAGCTCAATATACTGATCGGTGTCTGCATTCCTGGTTTAGTTTGTTAGATAAACCCCAAAAGTCCAATTTCACATATAACTTCCCTTTGTCTAGATTTACAAAATATCAGTTGAAGAACTGAGTGTGTGATCATTCTACTTTCCAAATACATAGACTTTCTAATGTAAGAAGTTAGCACCCATCCCTCTCCTAGAAGAATGAAATATTCTAGGAAATATTAAAATGGCAGAATATTATGTTTCCCTGGATGAGAAATAGGGAAACATGTTATTTTAGACAGGAAGCAGACTCACACTTAATAGCCCCCAACCTTCTCAATAGGCCACAGCAGATGTCAGCACTTAAGAGATAAAGAGATTGTCTGCCTCCGCTTTGCTACTGCTTCGGCTGCCATTGAAACGGGGAGGGGGGGGGCATGGTATTTGGGATTCATTGTTGTGCTGGAGGAAGATTCTAGATTTTGAACTGACCACCTTACTGCGCATGTGGAGGAGGAGTGTTTCCCGCCAAGGCCAACGGCCCAGCATTCCATCCTGGTGATGCCTTTCGACGTTATCTCACACCTGACATTTGGGAGAATTATGATTGGACTGAATACGGGATGCCAAGGGGAGGGGAATGAATTATACAATATATTATTCGCTTTCGCGCCTAAATAATCAGACTTAGCTTAGCTTTGCTTCTAAGAAAAGCTCTTCTAAGAAAAGAGCCAAGATGGCGCAGTGGTTAGAGTGCTGTACTGCAGCCACTTCAGTTGACTGTTATCTGCAGTTCGGCTGTTCAAATCTCACCGGCTCAGGGTTGACTCAGCCTTCCATCCTTCCGAGGTGGGTAAAATGAGGACCCAGACTGTGGGGGCAATAAATGCTGACTCTGTAAACCGCTTAGAGAGGGCTGAAAGCCCTATGAAGCGGTATATAAGTCTAACTGCTATTGCTATTGCTATTGCTATTCATTTAGTAAAAGTACACTTGGTTTCAACAAATGGAGTCCGGTGGTTTTCTTTCCTGATTTGTGAATGAAGAAGGGCTGACAATTAAGCTAAGTCTCACTTTCACCCCACCCGGAGCTACAACCTACCGAGGGGGGTGTCCTCACAAGAAGAAAAGAAATGTCTTTGCAAGTGAGTGACCAAGAGGAAACTGAGGGGGCGACGGCAGAACCATCTTTAACTGAAAGGCTGGCTGGACTAAGAATGGAAGAGCCTGCTGTTCGTCCCCGATGGACTTTGGGTGTGGGACAAAAAGAGGAGTCAGAGGAGTTGGATGCTGGAGTTACGAGAAGGAGACCCCCCAAAAAAGTCAGCGGATTGGGGTGCCGCTGGGGAAGAGGATTACAAACTGTCCCACGCCATGAGGCTCCTTGAGGAAGCTTGGTCTGAATGCAAAAGCTGTGAAAGAGCCGTGGAAAGGGAGCAGGCTGAAGATCTTGAGCAAAGGTACTCGATGCATAGGTTAAGGGAGGGTGAAGAAGCTGAAGGGGGCTGGGGGCAAGAAAACCCAGAACCAGCCTCCCCCCCTCCAGCTAGGGCTGCTCAAAGAGTAGGGGGTCCCCCCAGGCGACACCAAATGGCAAAAGTCCCTCCCTTAACTGTAAAATATGATGGTGACCCCCAGACTTTAGGGTTGTTTATCATTCAGGTCTGGAATTATATGGAAATTTATGGTCCTGATTTAGAGACTGATGATATGAAAGTTAGAATGGTCTTGATGGCCTTGGAGAAAAAGGCGGCTGAATGGATGGTGGGCCTACACAAATGCAATTCCCCTCTCCTGAGGAATTTTAATGACTTTATGGCTGCAATGAAGAGGAGGTTTGATGACCCGCTGATTGAGAGATAGAGCGGGTGAAATTTATGGCCCTGAAGCAGGGAAATAGATCGGTAGCAGATTATATCCAGGAATTTCAACAGTTGTCAGCCTATATGAGGGGGTGTTCAGAAGACGCTTTATTGGATCAGTTCACTGAGGGATTGAATGAAAAAATATACCAGCAATGCGTTAACAGACACCTTCCTCGCTGGGTGACTGCTTGGTATGAACACGCAGCAGATGTTGAGTTGGATTTGGCCAGGCTTCAATACATGAAAGAAAGAGAAGCGGAGAAATCCCCCCCAGCAGCTCCAAAAGCCCCCCTCCACCCCAGAAATGAGGGAAAAGGAAGCTTTGCCAGCAAAACCAAGCCTTTCACATGGTTCCACTGCGGAAAGTAAGGCCATCGCGCCATGAATTGCCGCGTAAAAATGGCTCAGACCGCTCCCCCCCTCCCCGAAGAGAGGGAAGAGCAAGTAAAGCCCCTGGCAAGAAGAGAGAGGCTGCGTGCGCCGCTGAAAATGTTCCCCAGCATTTCCAGCCGGAGGAGGGAGGCGTTAGTTCCAGTTCGTCTGATGAATCAGATGAACAATCTCATTGTTGGGTAAGTTCAAACAAAGGCCCCATGCTTATCCCAATTGAACTAAGAGTGCCACCTTCTGGCGCGACTGAAAAACTTTTAGCTCTACTGGATTTGGGCTGTTCTCGCTGTATGATAAGTCCAGCAATGGTGGAAAAACTCGGCTTGAAATTGAGAACTTTAAAAAACCCTATTGTTTTTTGCCAAATTGATGGTTCTATAGTGGGAGGGGGTCCTGCTCATTTTTCTACTGAGCCCTTACAGATGAAAATGGGGACCCATCAAGAATTAATCACTTTTATTGTGGCACCTGGGATGGACCGGCCCCTTATTTTGGGATTCCCCTGGCTTCGTAAATGGAACCCTCGCATTAACTGGAGGAAGGGGTGGTTACGCATTCACACTAGCGCACCCCCTGAAAGGGAGATTGAATCTCCAGACGCTGCTGATCCTAACCCCACATTGGCAGCCAGGGGGCAGGAGAGGATCAAAGGGGAAGAAAAAATTCCGAAAGAATATTGGGATCTAAGGGGAGTGTTTAGTGAGAAATCTTCTGATAAACTCCCCCCCCCCCAGGCCCACTGATTGCACCATTGATATTTTGCCCGGGGTGAAGCTTCCCAAGCCCCAGATATATTCAATGTCCCCTAGGGAAATGGAGGAGATGAGGAGATTCATTGACAAGAATTTGGAAAAAGGTTTTATTGAGCCAGCTAGACCCAAGGTAGCGGCTCCTGTGCTATTCAGAGAAAAGAAAGATGGCTCTCTCAGATTATGTGTGAACTTCAAAAATTTGAACTGTATCTCTGCCCAGAATCTGTACCCATTACCACTGATGAAGGATATGCTGGCCCAACTGGGAAAGGGCCGCATTTTCACTAAACTGGACTTGAGAGAAGCATACTATAGAGTCCGTATTAAAGAGGGAGACGAGTGGAAAACAGCTTTCAACTGCCCACTTGGCTGTTTCCAATTTCGGGTGATGCCGTTTGGCCTACAGGGGGCGCCTGCAGTCTTCATGCAGTTAATTAATGAGGTGTTGCATGACCATCTCTACAAAGGCATTATCGTATATTTAGATGATATCCTTATTTACACAGAAACACGTGAGGAACATGTAAAGCTGGTTCGTACTGTGCTGAAAAAGCTTCGGGCCGCGGAGTTTTACGCCAAATTGTCCAAATGTGAATTCCACCAGGAGAAGGTTGACTACCTAGGCTATCGTATCTCCCACACGGGTGTGGAGATGGACCCCGCTAAAGTTAAGGCGGTCACTGAGTGGGAGGCCCCTCGTACAGGCAGGCAGTTGCAAAAAATGTTGGGGTTTGCCAATTTCTATTGCCAGTTCATCCCTTCTTTTGCTAAGATAGCTCTTCCCATAACTAAACTATTGAAGTCTAAAGGTGGGCCGAAGCCCAAGCCTAGCAAGCTGTTGGATTGGACCATGGAATGTCAAGCTGCTTTTGAGAAGTTGAAACGGCTTTTTGCCGAGGAACCGGTCCTCAAGCACTTGGACATGGACGCGCCTTTCGTAGTTCAGTCTGATGCCAGCGACGTGGCTGTAGGGGCTGTATTGCTTCAGGCCAATGATCAAGGTAACTTACAACCCTGCGCATACACCTCTCGCAAACTGACTGACATGGAGAGACGTTGGGCTATTTGGGAGAAGGAAGCATTTGCTGTTCGTTGGGCTTTAGCCACATGGCACCATTTTCTAGAGGGCGCCAAACACCCGTTCGAGGTGTGGACTGACCATAAAAATTTGGAAGCTTTAAGAACTCCCAGGAAACTTTCTCCTAAACAGATGCGCTGGGCTCAACATTTCAATCGTTTTAATTTCACCTTGAAATACATTCGGGGGGGGGGGGGGAGAATTTTATGGCTGATGCTTTGTCCAGGCTTCCTCAATACAACTGTTGTAAGCTCAGCGTGGTCCAGCCTATCATTCCCACGACGAGCCTCGCTGCTCCAGTGGTTACTAGACATCAAGCACGTTCTAAAGTGGAGATGTCCCAGGACTTTCTTTCCAATCTCAAGAAAGCCCTCCCTGATGATGATTGGTTCCAGCAGCACATGGGTGAATGTACCATGAGGGATGAATTGCCCTGGATTGGGGCAAAACTTTACGTCCCTACGTCTCTTCGACTGGTTGTTCTTCAGCGAGTTCATGATTCCCGGATGGCGGGGCATTTTGGTTTCATAAAGACGCTCCATCTCGTCAAGAGGCAATTTTGGTGGCCTTCTTTGAAAAAGGACATTGAACATTATGTTGCCAGTTGTCCCGTTTGTGCCGCTGCTAAACGCCTGCCGGGGAAACCTCAGGGACTGCTCCAGACTGTAGCTCGCCCCGTCGCCCCTTGGAAGGAAATCTCTATGGACTTCATTGTGGAACTCCCTGACAGTCAGGGACACACCGTTATTTGGGTAGTTACCGACTTGTTCTCCAAGCAAGTCCATTTCATCCCTTGTTTCAAGATTCCGTCTGCTAAGACTCTTGCTAAGATGTTCATCTCCCACATTTACCGCTTACATGGGGTACCCGACCGCATCGTTTCGGATAGGGGTGTGCAGTTCACCTCCGTGTTTTGGAGGGAGTTTCTGAAGCGAATTGGCTCCGCCCAGGGCTTAAGCTCCGCCCACCACCCTCAGACTAATGGGGCTTGTGAGATGACTAATTCTGTTCTGGAACAGTATTTGCGTTGTTTCATCAATTACCAGCAGGATGATTGGGTGGATTTGTTGCCGCACGCGGAGGTGGCTTTTAACAATTCTGTGCATAGCAGCACTGGCTTCACCCCTTTCCGGGTGGTGTATGGCCAGGATTTTGTACACCATACAGTATTAAACAATAATTGCATCAATTCCTCTTGTCAACAATGCCCCAGAAAATAAAAGCCCAATATACCTCTTCCATTCTCCATACACCTCTTTCTTCCACCACCCTCCAACTTTCTATCTTCCCTCCATCATCCCCCTCTATCCTACTTCCCCTCACCCTCTACCACTCCTCTCTCCAGATCTGCTCCCCCCTTCCTTTTTGCCTCCCCCCCACCCTCTCTCCCTTCCCTCTCTACCCATCTTTCTTCTTTCCTACTCCTCCTCCCCTTGGTGTATTTCCACTATATGTTAATGTACTTGGCTTATCCTATTTTTAAAGAAAAATTAAAGAAAAACAGTATACATGTGAAGTCACATTGCATTGAGATCTAACACATCATGTCTAGCCTAATATATATCCCTCCCTCCCCCCACCATCCCCTCCGACCCCCCACCTCCTCCCCCCCCAACTTCCCAGAACCCGTACACGGTATAGATTTTTAACAAACACAGTCTAAAATCTATTGAGAAAAAAGAAATAAAGAAATTAATAACATCTCTACATTGATCTTAGCTTCTTCTTGCTAAGCTAACTTTGAACAATTTAAATCATTCCTGATCTTAAGCATAGGCTAACTGGAATTTCTTGGTCCCGTATTTATTTTGTATATAGTCAATCCATTTTTTCCAGTCTTGTTTACATCTCTCATTTGAGTGATCTTTAAGATATGCCGATATTTTAGCCATCTCGGCTAAATTTGTAACTTTCTATGTCCATTCTTGAGTTGTAGGCAGGTCTTCCTTCTTCCAGTATTGCGCCACCAACAGTCTTGCTGCCGTTATTAAGTGCAGGATCAAGTTAGTCTCTACCGCTGTAAAGTCAGTACTTATACCTAACAAAAATAACTAAAGAGTAAACTTTATCCTTCTTTTAAAGATATTTTGCATAATCCACCATATTTTTATCCAAAATGCCTTAACCTTTTGGCAAGTCCACCATATATGGAAATAGGTAGCATCGAGAGAACTACATCTCCAACATTTGGGTTGTAAATTCGGATACATAGAAGCCAGCTTTTTAGGATCTAAATGCCATCTATAGAACATCTTGTAAAAATTTTCTCTCAGGTTTTGAGCTTGTGTAAATTTCACATTTCTTACCCAAATTTTTTCCCATGTATCCAACATTATTGGTTCTTCAATATTTTGAGCCCACTTTACCATACAATCTTTAACTAACTCTGTTTTCGAATCTATCTGTATTAATACATTATATATCCTCTTTATATGCATTAAACTTTGATCTCTTATTTGTTTAAATAAGTTGACCTCAATTTGGACAAAACCAATTTTTTTATCTATTTTCCACCTGGCCTGTAATTGCCCATACTGGAACCATGTTTGAACTGCCTTCTCTTTTAATACCTCTAAGGATTTTAATTGTAATGCCCCTCCTTCCAAAATAAGAAGCTGTCTATAAGTAATTCTATCCTGTTTTTGTGCTATATTTATATTTTCAATTGCATGTCTAGGAATTGCCCACATACGTATCTTATCATTTAATTTATGTTGATATTTTTTCCAAACCCGCAGTAAAGCATTTCTTAAAATATGACTTTTAAAGTTTTTGACCAGTTTTTTGTTAAATAACAAGTAAGCATGCCAACCATATACCAGATCATATCCCTCAAGGTTCAGTATCCTATCATTAGTTAAATTGATCTAATCACTAATTACGGACAACACCACTGCATCATAGTATAGTTTTAAATTGGATAGTTTCAAGCCTCCCCTCTCGTGTATATCTTGCATTATTTTCAGCTTTACTCTCGGCTTCTTTTCTGCCCATACAAATTTATTGATACCCTTCTGCCATTCTAAAAGATTCGCATCTTTTTTAAGTATAGGTAACATTTGGAAAAGAAATAAAAATTTTGGTAAGATATTCATTTTCACTGCCGCGATTCTTCCCAGCAAAGATAAGTGTAACTTCTCCCATTTTTTCATCTCTATCTGTATACTATACCAGAGTGGTTCATAATTATACTTGTATAATTTCCCATTTGAGATTGAAATATTAACTCCAAGATATTTAACCTTTTTGACTACCTCACATCCTAACATTCCTCCTAACGCCTCCTTTTGTTTAGTATTCATATTTATGGCTAATATTTTCATTTTCCCTAAGTTTATTTTAAAACCAGACACTTGACCATATTGATTAATCGTATTCATTAAAACCATACTGGATTCCTGCGGTTATTCCAATATTATGACCAAATCATCTGCAAAAGCCCGCACTCTGTATTCTTGCTGCCTAATCTTAATTCCTTTTAGGCCCTCCAAGCCCTGTATTTTATTCAGTAATACTTCCAAAGTTATAATAAACAATAGTGGGGACAAAGGACAGCCCTGTCTTGTACCCTTTCCAATTTGAAAGGATTCTGTTAAACTTCCATTGACTATAATTTGAGCTGTTTGCTGTTGATATATTGCTTTGATTGCTTGTATAAAATTATCTCCTATCTGCATTTTTTGCAATATCTTCAGCAAAAATTGCCAATTAACTCGATCAAAGGCTTTCTCAGCATCCAGAAATATGAACGCAGCAGGGATTTGAGTGTTCTTTCCCAAGTATTCTAATGCATTAATAATTAATCTAACATTACTTTTCATCTGTCTCCCTTGTATAAAACCTGTTTGATCAGCGTGTATCAATTGTTGGATAACCAGCATTAACCTATTTGCTAGTATTTTAGTAAAAATTTTGTAGTCTACATTAAGTAATGAAATAGGTCTGTAGTTTTTTGGTTGAGTAGTATCTTGATCTTCTTTGGGTATCAAAGATATAAAGGCTGTCTTCCATGAAGGAGGTACCTTACCTTCCATTTGAATCTTATTAAATAATTCTCTAAGAGGTTCTACCATTTCCAGCTGTAAGTTTTTATAGTAAGCCACTGTCAAGCCATCTGTGCCTGGTGCCTTCCCTGACTTCAACTGTTTAATTACCTGTAAGATTTCCCCCGAGGTTATTGGTTGATTCAATTTTTGCCTGTGTTCTTCTTTAACTAAGGGTATTTTTTCTTTATCTAAGTATTTGTCTATATCTAAACCATTAATTTTATCCCCCTTATACAACTCTGTAAAAAATTCCCAAAATGCCTTTTGAATCTCATCCTGTTGAAACACCTCCTTCCCTTTGTAGATCAATTTAGATATATTTTGAATTTTCTTTTTTTCCTAATCTGATAAGCTAACCACCTGCCAGGTTTATTTGCATTACAAAAAGTATTATGTTTTGCGTGTAACAAACTGATGGCTACCTGGTCAGAGATCAACATATCAAATTGGGATTTTAATATGGTGATTGCTTCCTTGACCTTTGTGTCGCCTGGATTCATTGTTAACTCCAGCTCTTTCCTCTTAATTTCCTCCTCCAACTCTGTTCGTTTTGCCCCTTGTTTATGTCTATGTGATTTATTTATGTTTATCAATACTCCTCTCATATACGCTTTGCTTGCATCCCATACAAATTCCATAGGTGTACCCTTATTCATGTTAAAAACAAAGTATTCAGTTAGCAATTTTTTACAATCATTGATATACTTTTCATATCTAAATAAGTTTTCATTTAATCTCCAAGACCTTCTTGTCTGTACCACCCCTCCCAATTCCATCCAGACTGGGTTATGATCTGAAAGGACCCTAGCCACAATCTTTGTCTTCTTCACCCTAGAAAGCAAATCATTAGTGGTTAATATGAAATCAATCCTAGAGAAGGATTGATGCCTATCAGAAAAAAAGGTAAAATCATATTCCTCTGCATTTCTTTCTCACCAGATATCTCTCAATTCAAAGTCGTCCATCATATCAAAAAAGGATTTGGGTAGCTTTGCTCGCATCTTGATGTTTGGACGAGAAATCTTCTTGTCTCTCTTGGTATCTATAACGCCATTCCAGTCACCCAGTAGTATACAAGACCTATAATCCCACTGTACTAATTTAGCATGAAGATTTCTATAGAATCCATCTTGCTGTTGATTAGGAGCATAAATTCCCAGAAGCAATGTCTTTTTCCCTTCTAGGATTAGATCTAACGCAATGTATCTTCCATCGGGGTCTGCTTCAATTAATTCAACTTTCATATCTTTTCTTAGGTATACAACTATACCATTTTTCTTTTCCATAGCAGAAGTTACAAAATGTTGACCAAGTTTTGGGTTGATCAGATATTTTTGATTGGTTGATTTAATATGAGTTTCTTGCAAACAAATTATGTCGTTCTTAAACTGTTTAAGATGGTGAAATATTTTCTTTCTCTTCTGTGGAGAATTCAGTCCATTGACATTCCATGTTAAAATCTTAGTTGTCATCCTTGGTTACCTGAAGCTTTTTTAGAGCCTCCCTCTTCATTACATCATCACCCAGCAAGATTCAACCAAGTCTGGGACTCAAGACAACCTACAAAGTTACCGCTGTATGACCCCATGGGAGTTTGACAACCAATCAGGATACCTACCCTTCACAGGAACAGGAAGCTGTAACAGGGGCCCAAGAAATGGTATAAAGCTCTCTCTCTCACCCATGTGCTCCTTTCTGCCCAGGATCTCAAACCATGTGGCCCTGTTCACCATTAAAACCACCCTTCAACCGTCTTCATGTTTCCAATGTCTTTCTCCCCATTTGGAATTGAACCCATATGGACATTTCTTCCAACACTTTGGCACCCCAGATGGGACTCCAAGCTAACCTGATCAATGGGCCTGACCAATGGCCCAAGTAAGCCTCACAGCAGACCCATTGAGTCTGTGGGTGAATTTTCCTGGACCTTTTCCTGGAACAAAGATTTTAAAGGGTTTTTGTGGGTTGAATTCAATGGCTGCTTGGAAAGAAGGCGAGTACCTCTAAATTTTAATGTTATAGTCTAGAAAAGCATGGGAAATGTTTGTATGCCTATGTGTGAATGAAGGGATCCTTCTCCCAATCACAGCTGGATCTTGCTTCCTCTGTGTGTTCTACCAAGAGAGCCTGGAAAATCTAGGAGGTCAAACCAGAGCATAGAACCTTCTGTTAGGGAAAGGAGAGAGAGTGTGTAGAAATGGAATGGAGTGAATGAGAGAGTAAACTTGGACTACCAGCGGGGAAGTCATTGAGCAAAAGCCCTGTGAGAGGAAGGGGCCCTTACCTCTGGAAACAAGCAGAGGTCCTTCAGGACTCTCTTGACTCTGAAAACAGTGAGCGAGGAAAAAGCCAGTAACAGGAGGTGTCTTTAGTGACTGTGGGGAGCAGTGGAGTCCTCCCAACCCCCTTTTTGGTCTGAAAACTGCTAGGCAGGAGAATCCCAAACAGGAGGTGTCCATATCCTGATAGGGAACCAGAGCCCTCCCGGGTTCGAGGAGGACTCTGCTCAGTTCGCCGGGACCTGGCAGAGTCAAATTCAATCCCTACATCAAAGGGGAAACATGGGATGCTCTCATGTGATCACATAATCCTCATGTGATTAGTGAGATTAAACAGTTTGTTAATACGGTGCTAGAATACCTATTATTTTCAAATTTTAAAAAGAATAAAAACCGTAAGAGCTGCGGTGGCACAGTGGTTAGAATGCAGTAATGCAGGCCAATTCTGCTGATATCAAGCTGCCAGCAGTTTGGCAGATTGATACTCACCAGATTCAAGGTTGACTCAGCCTTCCATCCTTCCAAGGAGCATAAAATGAGGACCCAGATTGTTGGGGGCAATAGGCTGACTCTGTAAACTGCTTAGAGAGGGTTGTAAAGCACTATGAAGTGGTATATATCTAAATGCTATTGCTATATGAGTTTTCTAGTCTTCTGAAATAATGTACATTTAGAAAACAAATATGCCTCTTTTTTAAAAAACAACTATATAAATGGGGTTCATAGACTTTCTGAAATAATTTGCAGATGAAAACAGTTAATGATTGGCTGGAACTAAGGCCCTGTTTATTAAAAGTGCAGCCCAGATAATAAATACCTAGGTTATTTGTTGATTGGTAGCAGCAGATTGTATTTTATATGAACCATCTGAATTTGCTTGTTTGAAATGTGTTGCTTTATAATGCTTTCCCCCTGAATACCTGCCAGAAGTTAATTGGATCTTATTTCTCAGCTTGTGGAGGATGTTTTGCTTAGTTCTGTGAGAGAGGATATATAGCTTTGTTATGAACAAGGGGTGCTTCTGTGGAAAGAACTCTTTGCCTTAAAGGATAAAATCAGTTGTGCAGAACATAACAGAGAACTTCACCAGACAGAATTGATCTTCTGGGCTATAAATTTTCCTGATGGAATTGCCGTGTTGTTATTGCCAACTATCAATTGCTAGATTTAAAGTTTCCAGCTGGTATGTGTCTCTTAAGTGTATTCATTTCATTTGAGAGGCAAATACAATTGTTTGCTTACAATGCAATGTATTTCCAATCTGAAACTCTTGCCCAGAGTCACTATTGGCTATTTCATTAGAAGACATTGGTGATATAGTAATAAAACTTGGATACCTGCATCAACCAAAGGAAACAGCTTTTAACTAGAAACCTATGAAAAAAATAGCTCCCATCCATGCCACTGCTTTATAATGTGTCTAATTAAAGGCATTTTGAAAAGAAAAACAAGTTTTTAAAAATGCAAAGAGAGAAATAGAGAAGAGGAAGAAAGGAATAAAGTTTTAAAGAATCAGTTTCCAATCTTAACAGTAGTTACAAGTCTATTTATATTTTACCCTGTCTCTAAGCTTACAACATAATTTCTTTCCATCTCTACCCTTTCTAATCAAATCTATAAATCACAAGTTCACTTTTTTCTTTTATCAGCAAAAAGTCCTAACACTGCTTTAACTTCTAAAGTGATACCCATAATTATTTTAAGGTCTCACACAAATGTGCACTGTTAAGCATTGGCATATAAGGAAGAAGACATAGAGAAAATATACCTTACTACTAGACCCAATTTCTCCAGGGAACCAGATCCAAAGATTTTTAATTAGATGTAGAAGTAATCATACAGCAGATCCACTGAAATTAATGTTCCATCTTTAAGTATAATAAGTTAGTGGGAAGATTTTATTTCTGTAAGTATCATCTGGTCTGATCTGACCCTGCGCTTTATAAGGCATTTTCCTGCGCTTTATAAGGCATTGGTAAGACCATACAGTACTTGGAATATTGCAATTTTGGTCACCACAATGTAAAAGTGATGGAAAGAGTACAGAGAACAGCAACAAAGATGATTAGGGGGGTGGAGGGTGACACATATGAAGAATGGTTGCAGGAATTGGGCATGTCTAGTTTAGTGAAAAGGACTGGGGTGACATGGTAGCAGTGTTCCAATATTTGAGGGGCTAGCCGATGAGGAAGTTAATTTATTTTCCAAAGCACCAGAATGTAAGAGAAGAAGCAATGGATGGGAGCTAATCAAGGAGAGAAGAAACCTAGAACTAAGGAGAAATTTCCTGACAGTGTAAACAATCAGTAGAACAACTTGTCTTCAGAAGTTGTGGGTGTTCCATCATTTAAGGTTTTTAATGTCCAAGACATGTCCAAGACATTGGACAACCATTTATCTGAAATAGAGTTTCCTGCTTGAGTAGGGGGTTAGGCTAGAAGACCTATAAGGTCCTTTCCAACTCTGTTATTCTATTATTCTGACTAACTGTAATGTCAAATAATTCAGAACCTCTCCACACCCTTGATTATTCACTCGTTCTCTAAACTTTTCATCACATTAGTTACGCTTTTAGATTTAGATTTATTTCTTTCCTTTAGGTTTCTAAGTACTGAAACATTTCTTTTGAAAATTCAGGAAATAGAAAGCACTAATGCACACATTTTTTCATTGAGGTTCATTCTTATGAGTCTTGTTTTTCCCTTCATTCCAAAAGAATGCATAATAAATAGAAGTTGGAACATGGAGGAAGACAGAACAAAACAGCTTTAATTTGGAGAGGAAATGCAAATAATTACATGAAATGTTATCTGTTCATCCTTCCACTCAGAAGAATCTTGAAATACTTCAGGAGAAATACAGATCTTCAGGCAATGTGGATATGTCAAATATTTGTATGTGTCATGGACCTAATGCAAATACCATACATACCTTTCTAGCTCTCTATATAGCAAATTAAAAATATGCCTATTTCTCAAATATGTATCTGGACTTAGAATGGCATAGGATAGATGATAAAGGGAAGTGATATTTACTCCAGCAAGACAGAGTTATTGCCAACTAATGCAAAACAGAAAACCAAGCAGATAGAAATTTGAAATTCTTTGCTGTCATGTCATAAACTTCCTAAAGGTAGCTTGGATTAATTAGCTAGTACTAAGGTTTACCCAGAAATATGAGATGTCAGCATTTTGTTAGCAGGAGAAAGACAAAAGCAGAGATAAAAGCATTGTCCTTGGCAGGCTAAGTTTTGGGGACCAGATAATGCTGATCTGAATATCAAGCTGAAGGTCTGAATGAAGGGCAAGGAGCGAGAATGGCAGGGTCACCGATTTAGAGTTGTACATTTTTTCCAACAGAGAGGCAAAGACCTAAAGGCATTCTTATATAGTCCCAGTATTTGCATGGCTTGGATTCTAAGGATCAATGGTAATTTCTCCTCTGAAGGAATAAGTCTGATAATCTTTGCTCTTCCCTTCATAACTCCTAGCATAGGGGTGTCAAACCTACAGCCTGGATGCATCACGTGTTGGCCATGCCCACCCCTGGTTTAGTGAAGGGGGGAAAAGTTTTGATATGTCACGTGATGACGTGTCATCGCAAGTTTGACACTCTTGTTCTAGCATGTCCAGAACCATCATTTGAATCAGACATCACATTATCAGGCTTATTGTCTACTGGAACTGGCATAAATTCTTGATTGCTTGCTGGCTGCTCAGATTGCTTGTCAATCTGGCCTACCTCTTCAGTCTGATTCAGAGTTCAAAGTAGACCATAGCTTTTCCATGGAGATTTTATCCATTGCTCTTGCTATGTTTGTTTTTCTTCTGAAAGAAATGATGTGCTTTTTGGGGTCCTTCTGGATTCATAACTCCTGCTGGAAAAGCAGGTTAAAGTCATTATCAGGAAAGCTTCTGGCCAACTTCAGTGGACAATATTCATAGCAGATTTCATAGCTCCAAAAATGAATTTTGATGGGTGATTTAACCAAAGTTTTGGTATAGCTGGCTTGTGTTAATCTGGATTATGATCACCAGAAAACCTGATGGTCATTCCCCTGCTTCTTGCTCTTCCCATCTGTGCAGGGAAGGTAAGCCTTACCTGGCTCTTGGGTGACGAATCCATGTCCACCAATCTGGAGTGGGGGGGTTGTTTCTTTTTCACTAGTCATCATGACTTTTCTTTATTTTCCAGATGTTTGCACACATTAAAGCTTTCCCCTCACTACTGACATTATTTCCTTAACATGGGTACTTTTTCTTTTCTTTTTTCTCTTATACTTCCATCCTTGTTTTGATGCTACAATAATCAAAGTGAGAGGGAAAATTTCTTCTTAACAGCCCAAGGCAGCCATCTGCCCATGGGGGGAGGGGCATGCCAGGCACAATAGCCAATAGGAAGTAGAATTGCTGCTAGAAAGGAGCAAAACACTGTAAACTATCCCTCTGAAGGACTCTAGATGGCTCTGTCCATTGCGGGTTCTGGATCCTGGTGCAACTGGTACGGTGCAATGGGGCCCGGCATCTACCACATGAACGTGCGCAAGGCGTGCATGCATACTTACTGTCTGCGATGCTCTATGACACCTCCACGATGCTCCAGCGGCTCCACGGAGCATTGCACAGGCGCCATATGCTCCGTGTACAGAAGGCCCAAAGAGCTCAAATACAGATAAGGATGATGGGCAGGAGGGTGGAGCACCATACCAGAATGGTATCCAGTGCTCCTGGAAGGCACTGGTAGGTCTGTACCAGGGCGTACCCGTCGTAACCCACCACTGGCTCTGTCAGAAAATATCCATTTTGAACAGAAGTTAGAAAACATAGACATGGATAGTTTGCAATGGGCTATGTGAAGGAGGGAGTCATTAATTGTTCTTGCACTCAGGAAGCAATAAGTGATCTGCACTGACAATGAACCAAACAAAAAGTGCAGACTTGTCCTCAGACTTTTTATATTTTTGTACTGAAGTGCAAACTTTTCTTCCAGTTTTTGCCCCAATCCATAGAAGTCAGATATCTTGACGGATCATCCACAAACAATAAGGGTTGGGTCCTTTACATCTTCCATGCTGAAGCTCAGCACAGGCTCCCCTCAGGGTTTGTGTGCTCAGCCCATACCTGTACTCGCTATATACATATGACTGCATATCCTCTGATCCATCCAACATCATAATAAAGTTTGCAGACGACACAACAGTGCTGGGTCTCATAACTGGAGGGGACAAATCAGCATACAGGGAAGAAGTCCAGAAGGTATCCGCATGGTGCTCAAGAAACAACTTACATGTAAATACTAGTAAGACGAAGGAGATGGTGCTAGATTTCCGGAAGCACAAAGATGAACCTGCCCCACTGTATATCAAGGGGGAGGGGGGCTGTATGGAGAGGGTTTCCTCTTTTAAATTCTTGGGAGTGCTTATTAGTCAAGATCTCACCTGGAAAAATAACACGTCTCTAGTGATTGGAAAGGCCTGACAGAGACTTCATTTCCTTAGAGTTCTGCGAAAAAATCAGGTGAAACAACAATAATTTTGCACTGGTGAGGTTACAACCAATTTCGTTGTATTTAAGTACAGTGACAATAAAGATTATACTTATACTTATATTCTAGTTCATTATCTTCATGAATTGTTAACAGCAGCTACAAATTCTCAGTACATTTTGTATTACACAAATGGTTTGTAGGTGCTCTGCTGTTATGGGAAATTTTAATATGTGAAGCAGCCCTATACTTGCATAAAAGATGCGTAAGTCAAAGCCATGTTTGAGGCAGGGCAGCATTTTGAATTGCATTTATCACTTAGCAGCAAACCTCTATCAAATGAAACTTTCAGAAAGATCAGCCACCAAAATAAGGCAATTGCACAACCACAATTGAGCCCAAAATATCTGTTGTTAAGTGAGCCATTTGTTTAGTGAGTCTTGCCCCATTTTATGACCTTTCTTGCCACAGTTGTTAAATGAATCACTGCAGTTGATGTTAGTAACATGATTGTTAAGTGAATATGGCATCCCCATTGATTTTGCTTGTCAAAAGGTTGCAAAAGGTGAGCACATGATCTCAAGATATTGCAACCGTCATAAGTATGAGTCAGTTGCCAAGCTTCTGAATTTTGATCACATGATCCTGGGGATGCTATAAAGGTCCTAAGTATGCAAAATGGTCATAAATTACTTTTTTCAGTGCTGTTATAACTTTGAATGGTCACTAAATGAACTGTTGTAAGTCAAGGACTACCTGTAGAGATTAAATACTGGAGCTCAAAATTGTAAGCACTTTTTTGGGGAAGAGTTTGTGTTGGATATTTAAAAAGTGAATGGCTAATGCACAATGTGCTGTTGACAGGGTGCCCTTTTGTGTGATAAAAAAGATAATACATTTTGAAATAGGGTATATATTCCATAATATTTTTCCTTTTACATAGAATGAGTTTGCCCCATGGACTCAAGCAACAGGCCTCAAGCAAAATAATCCTCTATTGTCACATAATTCAATGTAGATTTAGCTTTAGCAAATCATGGCCTGGTGATAGGGGTCTGGTGATGGGGTCTAGAATGGCAGTTGGACTTACCTGAACTGCATGTTTCGACAAGAAGTATGGGAGGAGTAGCACCTCCATAAACATTTCTGGCGTGGGAATTTCCTCCTTAGCTACAGGGGGCCTATGAAAGGGTCCCTTCTTCTTCTTGCCCTTGCCAGAGGACTCAGCTGCTGGCTTAGGATCCGGGGGTGGATCCAGATCAGCTGTGGCTGCTGCCTTGCATAAAAGGGAGCTGAATAAGGAGGGGGGATAAAGGCCCGCCACGGTGGAATCCTCCTCCACCTGGGGGTCCTCATCCTCCGAAAAACCCACTTCCTTTAGTTCTCCCTCCTCTAGATCGGATGCCTCACTAGCTGTGGATGGGGAGGGAGACCTGGCTTCCCTTGCAGTCGAGGTGCTAGGGCGATCGCTCTGTCCTCTGGGGGGCTCCTGAGGGGCCCTGCTCCTGGGAGCCTGTGGCTGCTGAGTTAGGCTAGAAGCCATAACCTGGGCCAGGGCTCTGGCTAGCATGTCCTGGAAGCTGCTGGTTAGATTTAGATTTTTTTTTAGATTTTATTTGTGATTTATAGGCCGCCCTTTTCCCTGAGGGGACTCAGGGCGGCTTACAATTCATGGGAGGGGGAGTGCAAGACAAAACATAAGACAATACATGAATGAGAAAAAAAATAAAGCAATAAAACACAACTTTCATTCAACATTCGGGTGGGGGCGAATTAGAATCTTATCCCCAGGCCTGATGGGACAGCCAGATCTTAAGGGCTGTGCGGAAGGTCTGGACGGTGGTGAGGGTGCGAATCTCCACGGGGAGATCGTTCCAAAGGGTCGGAGCTGCTACCGAGAAGGCTCTCCTCCGTGTAGTCGCCAGTCGGCACTGACTGGCGGATGGAACTCGGAGGAGGCCTAATCTGTGCGATCTAATAGGTCGAAGGGAGGTAATCGGCAGGAGGCGGTCTCTCAAGTACTCAGATCCACTACCATGGAGGGCTTTATGGATGGTAAGTAGCACCTTGAAGCGCACCCAGAGATCAACAGGTAGCCAGCGCAGCTCGCGGAGGATAGGTGTTATGTGGGCGAACCGCGGTGCGCCCACGATCACTCGCGCGGCCGCATTCTGGACTAGCTGAAGTCGCTGGATGCTCTTCAAGGGCAGCCCCATGTAGAGCACATTGCAGTATTCCAGCCTAGAGATCACAAGGGCTCGAGTGACTGTTGTGAGGGCCTCCCGGTTCAGGTAGGGTCACAACTGGCGCACCAGGCGAACCTGGGCAAATGCCCCCCTGGTCACAGCCGATAAATGATGGTCAAAAGTCAGCTGTGCGTCCAGGAGGACTCCCAAGTTGCGAACCCTATCTGAGGGGTGTAAAATTTGACCCCCCAGCCTGAGCGATGGAATACTGGCCAAATTATTGGGAGGGAAACACAACAGCCACTCGGTCTTGTCCGGGTTGAGTACCAGTTTGTTAGCTCTCATCCAGTTCTTAACGGCCTCAATACCCTGGTTCATCACGTCCACCGCTTCATTGAGTTGGCACGGGGCGGACAAGTACAACTGAGTGTCGTCCGCGTGTTGGTGGTATTTTATCCCGTGCCTCCGAATGAGCTCGCCCAGCGGTTTCATGTAGATGTTAAATAGTAGGGGGGATAAGACCGAACCCTGCAGCACCCCATATGTTAGGGGCCTCGGGGACGATCTCTGCCCCCCAACCAACACCGACTGCGACCTGTCCGAGAGGTAGGAGGAGAACCACTGCAAAACAGTGCCTCCCACCCCCACCTCCCGCAGTCGTCGCAGAAGGATACCATGGTCGATGGTATCGAAAGCCGCCGAGAGGTCAAGGAGAACCAGGATGGACGCATGGCCTCCATCCCTGGCTCTCCAGAGATCATCGGTCAATGCGACCAAAGCGGTTTCTGTGCTGTAACCAGGTCTGAAGCCGGACTGGAAGGGGTCAAGGTAACTAGCTTCCTCCAAGGACCGTTGAAGCTGAAAGGCCACCACCTTCTCAACAACCTTCCCAACAAAGGGGAGGTTGGAGACTGGACGGTAATTGTTGAAAACGGCTGGATCCAAGGATGGTTTCTTCAGGAGGGGTCTCACCACCGCCGCTTTAAGTGCGGCGGGGAAGTGCCCCTCCCGAAGGGAGGCGGTAACGACCGCCTGGATCCAGCCTCGTGTCACCTCACTGCTGTTGGCAACCAGCCAGGGGGGACACGGGTCCAGTATACAGGTGGAGGCACTCACAGCTCGTATGGCCTTGTCCACATCCCCAGAGGCAACATCCTGGAACTCAACCCAGAGATGGTCTGCCAAGTTATCCCCTTGTGTCTCGGCTGGATCTGCAAAGGTGGAGTCCAAGTCCGACCGAAACCGAGCAACTTTGTCCGCTAAGAACTGGACATAATCCTCAGCCTTACCCTGCAGGGGGTCCCCCGTATCCCTCCTATTTAGGAGGGAGCGGGTTATCCTAAACAGGGCGGCTGGGCGGGACTCAGCGGACGCAACCAAGGTGGCAATATATGTTCTTTTTGCTGTCCTCAATGCCCTGATATATTCCTTGGTGCATGTTGTCAAAAGTGCTTGGTTCGATTCGGACTTATCGGACCTCCACAGGTGCTCTAGGCGTCTCCTCTGGCGCTTCTTCTCCCGGAGCTCCTCGGTGAACCAAGGAGGCCTCCGGGATCCACCGACCTGGAGGGGCCGTAGTGGCGCAATCCGGTCAAGGGACTCCGATGCCGCTGAGTGCCAGGCAGCAACCAGAGTCTCCGCCGAACTGTGGGCGAGAGTATCAGGAATAACCCCAAGCTCCGTCTGGAACCTTAGAGGGTCCATAAGTCGCCTGGGGCGGAACCACCTGGTCGGTTCCTCCTCCCTACAGTGGGGGTTTGGCCTCCGGAAGTCAAGCCTCAGTAGGCAGTGGTCTGACCACGACAGGGGTATGATCTCATTACCCCTCAGACCAAGATCACAAGTCCACTGCTCCAAGAGGAATACGAGGTCGAGCATGTGACCCGCTGAATGGGTTGGGCCCCGAATTACCTGGGTCAAGCCCATGGCTGTCATGGAGGCCATGAACTCCTGCACTCCGTCAGAGTGTTCACCGAGCGAAGGCAAATTGAAGTCCCCCAGAACCATAAACCTGGGGAACTCAATTGCTAGCTCGGCTACCGACTCGAGGAGCGAGGGGAGGGCTGCTGCAACGCTCTTGGGAGGCAGGTACATTAGCAGCAGACCCACTTGACCCTTGAGGTCCAACTTCACCAGCAGGGACTCACACCCGACAAGCTCCGGAGCAGGGATCCTACGAGGTGCTAAAGACTCCCGGATAACGATAGCCACACCGCCACCCCTTCCCTGGGCTCTCGGCTGATGAAGCACCTGAAATCCGTCTGGGCACATCTCTACGAAGGGGGACTCCTCCCTCCGTGCCCAGCCAGGTTTCAGTAATACATGCCAGATCTGCCCTCTCGTCTAAAATTAAGTCCCGGACGAGGGGAGCCTTGTGAACAACAGACCTGGCATTTAGCGACAACAGCCTGAGACCAGGGTCCTGATTACTCGCGCCATCTGGCCTCGGAGTGGGACTCATAGGGCCGGAAGGAGGGATCTCTGTGATGTAGCGAGCCCTCCTTCCCCGGTAATGGCCAGCCCTAAAGTCCCCGCCATATCTGCCCCTCCCTGTTATGACCGCAATGCTCCGACCCACTCCCGTGGCCATGGTCCCCCCAACCACCCTGGCAACCCCCACGTTCCCCGGCAGGTCCTCCGAATCAAACATACTCAGGCACTCACACAAACAATCCCCACCTTATAATTAAAAACACAGAAAATACAACAATAATAACAATATTATTGTTCGTGCTGGATAGGGAAACAGGCAGGCAAGGCTCCACAGCAGCAAGGGCAGGCAGAAAAAGAAAATGCCCAGCACACAAAAAGATGAAAAGAGGGGCTGCAACGGCGAGAAAGGCAAGCAAAAATGGAGGGGGGGCGTTCAGGCGAGCTACGGTGGTGGTGGCCAGCCCGCCGCTCGATCCGCTCGACCAAGCCACGATAATCCCCCCACCTCTTTGGTGCGATGGAAGACTGTAGTAGCCAGTTATAGGGTCCCCAAGGCTCACCGTTCCTTCTTTCCAAGCCGCATGTGCAAGTCCGGGCTGCCGAGAGTTTCACCCCTGCTTCCCTTCGTCCGTGCGAAGAGGGGGAGGAAAGACGCCCAACAAGCCGAGATCAGTATAATTCGCTGGAAAACCGGAGCGCCGAAGTCCGTTCCAGAGCCCCTAACCAAGCCTCCGGGTGATGCTTGTTAAATTCAATTGCCACCCCAGACTCAGCTCAAGCTCCTCTCCAAGCCCCTCACTGTTTAAGTCTGGTAAACAGCGGGGGGGTTTCATTCGGGACAGTTTGAAGCTCTTCTCAGCCGGAGCGAAAAGCTCAGGCAGCCATCTTCCTAGCGCATGCGCAGCTCGTGGTTAGATCAGGCAGCGCAGGCTGAAGTTCTGGCAGCTGGGAGTATTCCCTGGGTTCAGGGGATAGAGGTGCTAGGCGAGGCCTGGCTGGGCTGGCTGTTCTATGGCCAAAAGGATCCGCTCTCGAATCCACCAGGGGGGTGGGGGAGAGAGGAGGAGAAAGGGAGCTGTGCCTTCTCAGGGAGCCCCCTGGAGAGACTGGGGATGGTGATCTGTACTCAGCCCGGGCAGAGAGCCTGCGGGGGGAGTGGGATCTGGAAGGAGAAGGGCTGATGTTCGCCCTGTGCTCCCTGGCCGAGGCCCTAGTTGCCCTGGCTTCCTTCCTGGGGGTTGGCTTCTTGGGAGCCCTGGCCTTGTCCCTCCTAGCTGGGGATCTGCCTCTGGGAGCAGCGGGGATCGCTCTAGAGGACCCCTCCTCTGGATCCGCACCCCCTGGGGCTCTGGGTCTAGGATCCTTACTCCTGGTCGCCTCCGCCATTACTCACGGTTCGTTGCTCACCCACGTCCTCCTTCTGCAGCCGGCTGTAGGTGGATTCCCTTCCTAGGGATAGGATCCGCAGCTTCTCTCGCTGATTGCGGACTCCACTGCCGGCAGACAAGGCCCTGGATTCTCCCCCCGGATCACCGGCGGGGCAGAGCAGAAAGGAAGCCTCTTCCAGCTTCCTATTGCCTTGTGAGCGCTTTCAGCGTCGGAACGCTGATTACGCGCTCCCACGTGCTCCTGAGATGGCGACGATCCAAAATGGCGACTGCTGGTGCCATTGGGAGCCTCCTTTTCGCCGCCGGAACCTCCTTCGCAATCCTGGAAGGGTTCTCGGTCCTCCGGTCTTCCTGGGCTCCTCCGATCGTCGCCTGGATATTTTCTCACGATCCTGCGTCTTCCTGAGGGCTTCCACCCCCTTGGAGCGACCGGACGGCCTCGTGGGAGTCTGCGCACGCGCTGGCAAGCCGAGGCTTGAATTAGCGGCGCGGAGCACAGCAGAAGGCAGGTGAGATGAATTTTAAAGCGAAATCCTTGCTGTAGGTTTGCTAAAACTAAAAAAAATCCTGAATTTCGGAGAGAAGGGAGAGAGGAAAAAAAAACACACCATTCAGGCTGAGATTGAGGTTAATCCGGGTAGCCACAGGAACAGCAGGAGGTGTGGCTTCCAAAGATTTCCTCAATCTCCAATAGGCAAGCAGATTTGGTTAATACCCATGGTTACTCCTCCCACACCTTCTCTTCGGAAACTGGGTATGTTCAAAGAGAAAACAACTATCAGACTCCAACTTCAGCATTATTTGGCAATTACCAGTACTTTGAAATGCTGATCATCTATAACAGTAATATTGGCTATTCTGGAATAGGATTGTATATGCATCCACATAACATAAAGGTGGCATCATAAGAACACTTTTTTTCCAAGTTAAAAGATACATCTACAGAATGTGTGTTGTTTTAGCAATTGATTTTAAAACTCTAAGAGATATTAACTTATATTACTTAGATATTGAATTAATCTTTGGGAAGAATTTATAAAGTACATTGAATCCTAAGACATGAGTTGGTTATGCACAATATGTTAATTCAGAAGCAGCAAAGCAAGATTAAAGGTAAAAGTTCCCCTCGTACATATGTGCTAGTCATTCCCGACTCTAGGGGACAGAGCTCATCTCCGTTTCTTTCTTCTTTTTCTTAAAGACAAGTTTTATTGCAATTTTTTTCCCCATCATACATACTTTATGGACAGTCATAGTTTCAACATATTCTAATCTCCCCACTTTTATCAATATTCATCTATTTTATATAATCTTTTATCTTTTTCCATTAATTCATTTAAGCTTACATTTATTACTAACACCCTTTTGTTTTTGCCTTCAACTAATTATTATTAAATGATCTTTACAAATTAATCAATTTTAACCATAGCTTTGCTATTCCACTTCCACAACATATTCTCTTTGCATAGTTCTTTATCATTTCTTATTCAATTTTTACACATAGTTAACATCACTCTACACTCTGTATTTCACCTTTTTATAGTTTTTCCAGTTATTTACCCTATTTTTTTCTTCCCAGAAAATATCTCACAAATTCCCCTTCCCCAATCATTAATATTTTAAATTTCCAACATTGTTTAAATTGCATTCAAAATTAATAGTATTTATTCAATTATCTACTTTCACATTCCCATCTACTGATCTAACTCATTATATGTGTGTGTGTGTGTGTGTGTGTGTGTGTGTGTGTTAGTATTTACCCTATAATTATACCTCTCTGTTAACGTTTTCATCCTTATCCATCATCTCTTGCTCTTTTAAGGATCCCATTTTTAATTATTTTTTGATCCGCCTTTTATCCCGTCCTCTTGAAGTCTTTTTCTCTTTTTTTATTTTTATATGTGTTACACTTTCTCTTTTGTATCCTATCTTTTTCTGCTGTGTTTTTTGCACCGCCACCCCTTGCCAGAACTTTCATTTGTCTCTGCAGAATATGTCCCTTTCTCTTTTTTAACTGCTTCTTTTTTGGGGAGGGCTTTCCCCTTTTCCTCTGTACTCTTTCTACTTTTCTATAAATTTCTATAGTATTGTCTAATTGATTCTTATTTTTTTACTTCATCCTCTTCTAAGCTTTTAACTTCTTGCATTTCATTTAAATTCCCCTTTCAGATTCTTCTTTTATTTTCTTTTCTCTGTGATTAAACAAACTTTCTGTTTCTTTATTACCTATCAAAGATTCATGTACTTCTTTTAGCATCAAAAAAAATTCTCCATCTATCTTAAACTCCATTTTATAACAATTTAAAAATCTTTTAAAACCTCCCCAATTATCTCTTTTCACAGTTGATCCAAATTTAGTCTATTTAATTTCCTCGTTTTTCTTCTTTTCTTCAATTATTCCTCTTCAAAAGTAGGGTGCTCTACTGAATTAATATAATCCAATTGTAATCCAATTCCAGGAACAGACAAATCTAGTTATCAATTAACTTTCTTCAGAGAGCAAAACAAAAAGGAAAAAAACACAAGCATTCCTTAAATTTTCTGACAATGTCCAAATTATCTTCTTCTGTATAGCCAAGATCAGATCTTCTAACTGCTACTTCTCTTATTATGTAATCACTCACCAAGTCTATTGAACTTTGTAGTGCTTTTTTTCCTCCCATAGATGGCACTCTGAATTTCTATTCTATATAAGGTAGTCTAACAAATACAGCTGATTTTCAAAATATCCAGGGCAGTGGTGGCTTCCTACCAGTTCAGCCTGGTTCGGCCAAACCGGTAGTGGTATGGCTGCCTGGGTCACTGGCACCATCACCGCCACCATCTTGTTTTAATTAACCATTTTAATTGAACTGCACATGTGCGTGCAGTGCACAGTCAGCGTGCATGCGAGCAAACTGGCAATAAAGCCGGGCAGAACTCACCCCTGATCCAGGGAGTTTAAAATATACATTAAAATGCTATTTTCTCCCAAAAATCTTTTTTTAAGAATGCTTTGGCTTTCCCCAGCTTCCCAAATACACAAATTCTTCTTGGGCTTTTTATTTTATAATTTCATTTTTTTCTTTTTTCCCCCCTTTTTTTCTCCCAAGTGCCTAATTGCTACAGTTCCAAGCTCTGGAATGACTTTAAAAACACCACTTTCCAATTCCCCCCCCCCCAAAAAAAATAAGTGAGAGATGGCAGTTATCTCACTCAGTTCCAGCACCCCATCCAAATACCACTCTAGCTCAATTCTTCAGTTTGGTTGTCCCAGCTTCGAGACAACTATCTGAAAATTGCCCTGCCCCTGCTGCCAATCAGGAGAGCTGTTTATGTCCTGGTGAGGAAATTGCCAATTCCTCACCATTCACAAAATGCCTCTCCTTTCTTCATCATCCCTTCAAGATGGCTATGGCCTAAAGGCCTCCCAGCAGCAAGTACTGGTTGAATTTCACAGGGCTCATCAGAGCCCTACTATTTTCCAGGCCATTTCTGCCACGATGTCAACTGGAAGTCCTCATCTCTGTTTGAAAGCCAAAGAGCCAGTGCTGTCCGAAGACATCTCCATGGTCATGTGACCGGCATGACTAAATGCTGAATGTGCACGGAACACTGTTACCTTCCCACCAAAGATGGTTCCTATTTTTCTACTTGCAGTTTTACATGCTTTTGAACTGCTAGGTTGGCAGAAGCTGGGACAAGTAAGGAGCTCACTCTGTTACGTGGTGCTAGGGATTTGAACCACTGAACTGCCAACCTTTCTGATCAACAAGCTCAGTGCCTTAGCCACTGAGCCACTGCAAGATTACCACTAATCAAAATCAATGTGTGAATGCAGCATTTAGATCTTTAACTGATCTAAGACTTGTGTGAACTTCAATCTTTTATCTCAGGAAGCCTCCATATTTTTTTAAAACAGAAGCCCATGGACCACAATAAATTAAAAAATCTTGGTGCTTACAACAGCAATGTATGGGGCAGACATATAGACTTTGGTTTCTTTCAAGATAATTTAGAACATATATTAATATATTTAAATTTAGTAGCTGTAAAGGTGGTCATGCAAAATCTCATTAATTAGCTGCATGAAAACTGCAGGCGCCCCCTGCAGGCCAAAAGGCATTACACGGAACTGGAAACAACCCAGGGGGCAGTTGAAAGCAGTCTTTCACTCATCTCCCTCCTTTATTCGGACTCTATATTATGCCTCCCTTAAGTCCAGTTTAGTAAAAATGCGGCCTTTTCCCAGTTGGGCCAGCATGTCCTTCATCACAGGCAAAGGGTAGAGATTATGAGAAGAGATGGAATTAAGGTTCTTAAAATTAACACATAAGCGCAGAGAGCCATCTTTCTTCTCCCTGAATAGTACAGGGGCAGCCACCTTGGGTCTGGCTGGTTCAATGAAACCCCTTTGCAAGTTCTTGTCAATAAACTTCCTCATTTCCTCCATCTCTGGGCGACATAGAATAAATTTGAGGTTTTGGAAGCGGCATTCCAGGCAAAATTTCGATGGAGCAGTCAGTGCTTCTGTGGGGTGGAAGCTTATCCGAAGATTTTTCACTAAAAAACCCCTTAAGGTCCCAATATTCTTTCGGAATCTTTTCCTCCCCCTCAATTTTCTCCTGGCCCCTGGCGGCCAATGCGGGGCTGGAGCCACCAGGCTCAGGGGCATTGGCATCCCCGTCTGGGGCTGTGCTGGTCCAGATGCGCAGCCACCCCTTCCTCCAGTTAATGCGATGGTTCCATTTACGAAGCCAGGGGAGTCCCAAAATAAGGGGTCTGTCCATCCCAGGTGCCACAATAAAAGAGATCAATTCCACATGGGTGCCCATTTTCATCTCTAGAGGTTCAGTGTAGAAATGGGCCACCACCACCCCCCCTGCAATGGATCCATCGATTTGGCAAAAAACAATAGGGGTTTTTAAAGTCTTCAATTTCAAGCCCAGTTTCTCAACCATTGCAGGATTAATCATACATCTAGAACAGCCTGAATCAAGGAGGGCGGAAAGCCGCTCCATCTCCCCAGCCGGTGGCACCCTTAACTCAATCGAGATCAACATGGGGCCTTTAAAAGAACTCACCCAATGTGGCGAGGCATCGTCATCGGAGTCATCAGAGGAGCTGGTGGTCACGTCCGCTTCCTCCTCCGCCTCCTGCCGGAAATGCTGGGGGGTATTTTCTGCAGCGAAGGCAGCCTCCTTCTTCCTCCCCGGGGCCTTGCTTGCCTTTCCTTCCCTCTTGGTAGGGGGTGAGGCGGTTGGAGGAAGTTTAACGTGGCAATCCATGGTGCGATGGCCCCCTTTTCCACAATGGAAGCACGTGAAAGGCTTGGCCTTGCTGGCGGAGCTTCCCTTCCCTTCACCCCTGACACGGAACGGGGGCCTTTGAGCTGGAGGGATCAATTTCTCTGCTTTTTCCTCTTTTGCATGTTGAAGTCTAATTAAGTCAAGTTCAATGTCTGCTGCATTTTCGTACCAAGCAACCACTCGCTTGGGAAGGTGTCTGTTAATGCATTGTTGATAAATGTCCTCATTTAATCCCAATGCAAACTGATCCAGGAGCGCTTCTTCAGACCAACCCCTCATAAATGATGAAAGCTGTTGAAACTCCTGAATATATTCAGTCACCGGTCTATCTCCCTGTTTTACGGTCATAAATTTCATCTTCCCTCATTTCTCAATCAGCGGATCATCAAACCTCCTCTTTAGAGCAGTCATAAAGGCATCAAAATTCCTCAGGAGAGGGGAGTTGGATTGGTGTAAGCTGACCATCCAATAGCAATAGCAATAGCAGTAGACTTATATACCGCTTCATAGGCCTTTCAGGCCTCTCTAAGCGGTTTACAGAGAGTCAGCATATTGCCCCCAACAATCTGGGTCCTCATTTTACCCACCTCGGAAGGATGGAAGGCTGAGTCAACCCTGAGCCGGTGAGATTTGAACCGCTGACCTGCTGATCTAGCAGTAGCCTGCAGTGCTGCATTTAACCACTGCGCCACCTTGGCTCTTCGGCTGCTTTTCCTTCCAAAGAAAGTAAAACTATTCGCACTTTCATCGCATCTGTTTCTAAATCGGGCCCATAAAGTTCCATAAAGTTCTAAATCTGAATCACAAAAAGACCCAGGTCCTTGGCATCACTGTTATATTTTACTGGTAAGGGAGGGACTTTTGCCATTCTACATCTTCTGGGTGGGCCCCCTACTCTGGCAGCAGCCTTGGCTGGTGGGGGGAGGCTGTCTCTGGGTTTGTTTGCTCCCATCCTCCCTCAGCCTCTTCACCCTCCCTAAATTTATGCAAGGAGTACCTTTGTTCAAATTCTTCCGTTTGCTCTTGGGATTTCGGCTCGGTCATAGCTTCTTCCCAATCTGCTGGTTTTTTCCTTTGTTTCCTTCTGGTAACTCCTGCATCCAAATTCTCCGGATCCTCCTTTTGCCCCTCACCCAAAGTCCATCGGGGCCGAACCACAGGTTCCTCTACCCTTAGTTTGAGTTTGAGTTTGAGTTTGTTTATTATTTATAGGCCGCCCTTTTCCCTGAGGGGACTCAGGGCGGCTTACAATTTGTGGGGAGGGGAATACAAGACAAGACATGAGACAATACATAAGTAAAAAATAAAACACAACATTCATTCATCATTCGGGTGGGGATGGATTAGAATCTTTATCCCCAGGCCTGACGGGATAGCCAGGTCTTGAGGGCTGTGCGGAAGGTCTGGACGGTGGTGAGGGTGCAAATCTCCACGGGGAGGTCGTTCCAAAGGGTCGGAGCTACTACTGAAAAGGCTCTCCTCCGCGTAGTTGCCAGTCGACACTGACTGGCGGATGGAACTCAGAGGAGGCCTAATCTGTGTGATCTAATAGGTCGTAGGGAGGTAATTGGGCCACCTAGCCTTTCAGGTAAAGTTGGTTCTGCAGTTTCTCTCTCAATCTCCTCATCATCGCTCACTTGCAATGACATTCTCTCCGTTCCTTCTTTTGAGTACACCCCCACGGTAGGTTGAAAACTCCTGGTGGGTTGTGAGTGAGTTTTCGCTTATTGTCAGCACTCCTCCATTGAATAATTAGGAAACGAAACCACGAGACTCCATTGATAGAAATCAAGTGTACTTTTACTAATTATAAATGATTAGAAGCGTAGCAAAGCGAAAACTGATTATTAAGGCGCGAAAGCAAATGATATATAGAATAACCCATTCCCCACCCCTTGGCATCCCAGAGAATCATAATTCTCTCAAGTGTCAGGTGTGAGATAACGTCGAAAGGCATCACCCAGATGGAATGTCGGTGCCGTTGGCCTTGGCGGGAAACCTCCTCCGCATGCGCAGTAAGACAGGCAGCAGAAACTCCAGAATCTTCCTCCAGCACAATTAGTATTCCCCTCCCAAATACCATGCCCCCCTCCCCATTTCAATGGCAGCCGAAGCAGCAGCAAAGCAGAGGCTGACAGTTCCATGTAAACTAGAAGAAGCAGCAGAAAGATAAAAAGAAACTGGATTAATACAAAATTGAAGACAGTATTCTTGATCTGAGTTAACTCAATGAAAATTACTACAAAAGAGGAAACTAACAATTGTTGAAAGAAATGTCCTTCTGGGTTCGGCTCCAAGTGGGGAAAAAGACACTGGAGACATGGAGGCTGATTGGAAAGATGGACACCAGGACACTGAAACCTTCATAAATACGAATCTGTTGCCAAACACCAACATTTTGATCGTGTGACCATGAGGATGCTGCAACGGTCGCTAAGTGTGAAAATGGTCGCTAAGTGTAAAAAATGGTCATCAGTCACTTTTTTCAATGCCATTGTAACTTTGGTCACTAAGCCCATTATATCACCTTTCTTGCCACAGTTCTTAAGTGAATAACTGCAGCTGGTATTTTGTATTTTGGATAGAATCTTTTTTTAAATTGTCTTAGACTATTTTTAAAAAGATTCTATCCAAAATACAAAATATCAGCTGCAGTTATTCACTTAAGAACTGTGGCAAGAAAGGTGGTATAATGACCAAAGTTACAATGGCATTGAAAAAAGTGACTGATGACCATTTTTCACACTTAGTGACCATTTTCACACTTAGCGACTGTTGCAGCATCCTTATGGTCACGTGTTCAAAATTTTGATGTTTGGCAACAGTTACAATTTATATTTGTAAATTGTAGTTATGTTGAAATAAAAAAATTACAATACTATTTTTGTGTTGTATGAAAATTTTTGTTGCTCCGTATAAAATTTTTAATCAAGCTCCACCCCCGGTCAAAGGTGTCCCTCTTTACCAATCTGAAAATCTGGTCACCTTAGTGTAAGACTCAATGAGGATCTAATATGGAGAGCAAATGGAAGGAACCTGTTCCAAATCCAGTACAAATAAAATAAAATCAATCCTAGAAGATGGCATTTACATGACTGCTAGTACTATGTCTCACCTCATTGAGTCTAAAAGTTAATATTTACAGACACACACACACACACAAACCTCTTTCTGGAATTATGGAAAATAAATGGAAGTTAAATATTTTTTTATTCTTGTCTTCAACAGTTGCAAGTTGATAATTGTACTGTTTTCAGCAAAGGAAAGGAAAAAAATGCTTCATCTATTTTCTCTTAGTTAAATTGCTAGTTAGAGTGCATACATTTCTCACTGGAATCTGTATCAGTACTACAGGTGATTGCTTGGTACTTTACAATGTTATGTCATGAAATTAAAGCTTAATTAGTTGTTTAGAGAGGTATGATAACCTTGATGAGATTTAAAAATATTACAAATTCCACAAATACTACAAATTCCATTATGGTTCAAAAAAAGGCTAGATGCTTATACCCATATGTTTTAAGAGCTGTTGAGGAAGTAAGGAGGGGGGAGTTCCTAATTTCCATTTCTGTGGGTGAAGAATAAACCTGCTGATGTTGCTAAAGGAGAAATGCACAAAATAAATTCCATAACAATCTATCATTGATGGTGTGAGAAGTTCAGGCAGTCGACTTTGTGAAAATCAGGGCTTAAACCATACACAATGTAAGTTGGAAAAAACAGAAGAAACACAAATATAGGTGGCAGTTTCATGGAGGAAAGGATCTTTTGTTTAATAATGGGTGGAATCTGCGGCATCCTGAAAGGAATCTTGTTTTATGAGAAGCGAAACATCTTCAAGGAAAAAGAAAGTCCAGTTGCCTTTTGAAAAAGGACCTTTGAGACAACCATGGCCTGGATGATTGAAAATCTCCATAGACATATTGATTTTTAAGCTTTCTCCATGAATAACATCACTTCTATTTTCTTTCATGTTCCTTATTTGATTTGATGTTTGTGCATATTTACTTGTGTCTATGGACTAAACTAGATCATGATAGTCAACTTCTACTTGGGTAAAAAAAAATCCAATAAATACATTTCAGTGTAACAGTAATTTCACAAGTAAATCTTTATAGGCTGTCCTGAGTTTTTCATGGAATTGGTGACAATATTGTAATAATAATGAAAACTATTCATTCAACCTTCATAGAAGATTCTTTGGTTCAGAAGGGTTTCTTGTGAGTTATGAAAAAGAAAGGAAAACCTTTTCTACTTTTCTCCCACAACTTTGCACTCTCTCTTCCAAGATGTTCCTCAATCCTTAGAATCTTCAGTAAGGATCAAATGGGACCAGACCACTATGCTTTTTCTCATCCAATCAATACATTGACTGATTTTAGCATTAAAATCATTTTAAAATGGTAGTATCTCTATTTGCCCAGGCAGCTTTCTTTAATGTGTATGAACTCCCACTGTATCAGAAGAGTATAAGACTGAGTGCTACTGTATAATTAAGGCAGGACATAAAGCGGGATTTGGACATAATATGAAACAGGGTCAGACTATAAGACCTCCTGGGGGCCCCATCTATCCCTTCTATTTTGTTATACATTTACTGAGTCTTGAACCGGAAACTTGAACTCTGGAAATACAAATGTCAGACCACAACATCTGTTCTAAAGAGGCCAAGTCTGTTAGAGGTCTCGCCTACAAGTCAGGCATATAGCTTAACCACATATGTCAGAATAAAACTAGTGTTTCCTGTTTAACATATTATCATACCAATCCTTTTTGAAGATCATTTTCATGTTTGCCTCTGTTTCCTTTCTTTCCTTGTCATGGAATTCAAATAATTGCTGTGACTTAGCCATTTTAAATGGCCTGGCAGTTTTATGCTAGCTGGCTCAGCATATTATCTAATCTACTTTTAGACTGAAACTGATAGTACCAACAGTAGATTTTTTTTAAAAAAAAAAAACCTATTTGAGCATGAATGGATAACATCTATTCCAAGAATAGATAAATTTGAGGCATAGATGATTATTAACACTGAAGGGACATGATCTGCAACTGGGATGGCACACCTTATTATGTATGGGAAAAATAAAATACATGGATATTTTCAAAGGCATTATGTTAGAAATGCATTATTATTAGTGTGGGCAAAAATAAAAAAAAAACACAATTTGAAAATATCAGTCTGGCTCTCCACGATGGAGGCACTGATACATCCAAATGTTGTTAACACAGAAAATATTACAAGATATAAGGATATATTGAATAAAAGGGGGAACTTAAAACTATGCAAGAACTGAATAGTCAAGGGATTGATCTGGCATGGTGACCACATGTGCAAATGCAATCAACATATGAGAAAGATGCTAAAATGTATGGTTTTTATAAAAAAAACCAATGGAACTGGATCAGATATTAATAGGGACAGATGATTTTTTTTAAAAAAAATATAACTACCTATCGAGCATTAAAATGGAAGAAGAACAGATGAAAATGTTGTTAAAGTATTACAATGTGCAGAAATGGATAGATTAACATTCAAAATTCAGGAGAAAAAAGAAACTGAATACTTTTTAACATGGGATTTATTTAAGGTGACCAGATTTTAACATTGGTAAAGAGGGACACCATTGACCGGGGGGGGGGGGGGGTTTGATTAAAATTTTAAAAAAAATCGGGACTTTTTAAAAATGGGACAAATTGTTAAAAATCGGGACTGTCCCGCCAAAAGTGGGACGTCTGGTCACCTTACCCAATGGAGAAGCCCAGATTCACTTAACAGCCATGTTCCTGACTTAACAACCACCATGATTCACTTAACGTGGCAATAAAAGGTCACAAAATCCGGCAAAATTCATTTAACAAACCTCTCCCTTAGCAACAGAAATTGGGGGATCAATCCTGGTTGTAAGTCAAGGATTACCGGTAGCCAATTGAAAAAGGCAACTTTACTTGGAACAGGTGAGATTGTGCCCAGATCCCTTTCATGCCAACATCCCATCCTGTCCATGAGGAGAACTCTACAGGCGGCAAAAGCCCCCAATCCCCTCTCAACCTCCAGCTGACTCTGCCATCCGCCATAACCACACATGACATTTAGATGCCCCTCAAAGACAAAACTCAGGGGGCTGAATTCTACAGGAGGAGGAGTAAAGGGGGGATTTGAGGGGCAGTCCAAAGCACCATCTGCCTAAATTTGCATCAGGCAGGCAGTAACATTTTCATAGACCATAATCAGAGGAGCAGCTGATCCTATGGAGAGACTCCTCCTGCATTCAGTCCCAGGCCTACAAGTGGAAGTACTCCTTCCTTCCTCCTTTCACCTTCCTCTTTCCCTCCCTCTTTCTTCCTTCTAGCCTTCCTCCCTTTCCATTCTTTCTCCTTCCTTCCTCTTGCCTATCTACCTTCTGTCTTTCTGCTCTTTAGATCTCTCTTCCCCTTCCCTTCCTTCCTCCTTCCATCCTTTCACCAAAAATCAAGATGTTTTATTAGCATCAGCATCATTCTGCTGAAAATGCCAGATTCTGTGGTACTTCTGGATGAAACTTAGAAAATTACAGAAACATGAGGAACCATTATATAATTTCACTTGGCAAATCTCTGATTAAAATAATAGCAACAAAATGTAAGGTTTTTTAATTTTAAAACTCTAGATTTATTTCCAGTTTAGTTAATTAATGTCATTATAAAAAGGAATGCAATTGATGAAATGAAAATGACTTTTTCTTTTATTAAGAATACTTATTCTACATTAAACTAGAAAATATTTCATAGGCCCTTCAACAAGTTTGTTACAAGTTTTCAGGAATGCATGCATTCTTGAAACTGATACCATGTAATGTTAAAAAGCAGATGGCTAACTAAGTACACTAAAAACTATGTTTAATTATTTGCTACTTGAGGCCAATAGCAATGATGAAGAAATTTCTAGTAGACTGTCATCCTCAGTGACAATATTTTTAGGGCCAAAAAATAAAACTCTGTATATTGGATCTGTTATCCATTTCTTAGCCTTCAATCAATCAATATAATTATTTCCGTCAAAGAAAGCTTAAAAGTAGTGATTAAACAATAGCACTATAAAGAAAACATCATTTTTAATGATTTTTCTATGAATGTGTGCATAGCATTTTAGCATACCGTTATTAATAAGCTAAAAACACTTAAAACCTGAGCTAAGAATAATCTAAAATAAAGGATAAAATCATGGCATTGTTGAAAGACTATGTCCCTAATGACAACCAAACAGGAATCTGAAAACATTCTCTGATATCATTTTTCAGAATCATTGAGAATTATTGTTCATAATTCTCTAGCCTCCGTTAGCATCTCCATTAACTTTCTTTCATTGCAACCTACCCTGCAGGGTGGTTGCTGCAGGGAAAATTAGAAGGGAGTTCAAAGTTCATTGCTTTGAATTATTGAATGAAGGGAGGATTAAAGCTCAAAGATTAAGTTCATTTGAAGAAATATAAACCCATAGTCATTACTGATCTTTCAAATGTATTATGGGATGACTCTAGAAGACATTATAAATTACCAGTGGGAAATATACTTAGTTGCATAATTAAATAAAACAATTCTAAACTTAATGTCATGTATTCCAATTCACAGGCATATAATACTGCCGCGAACCTGCTGTTCATGCAATATGTTAAGACCACCTTACTATATTTGAGTTAAAAATGACCAGTAAGCACCAGCAATCTTTAAAATAGTTTGCTGTATGCTGCCACCTTGCTGACCTGGAATTTTCGCACCCTGCAAGTCTCCGTCTTCATAATTTGCTAGAGTTCATCACAGGATTTTATTTCAACAATTCAGAGTTTCATTCCAATTATACCCACATTTTAATTGCCTGGAAGCTCCCCCACCTCAAATTAAAAACAATATACAAACACATTTAACAGTTGGGGACAGGAAGGAAGAAATGCTTTTCAGGCATAAACCCAGACATCATCATGGGCGAAGGAAGGAAGATGAGGGCAAGAGCCAAGCCCTTCTTCTTCTTCTAACAAAGCAGCTGCAACTTGTGCAAGCAGGGTAGGCCTCATCACGATGTACTCATTTCCTGCAGCCACGACCTTGGCTTGGAAGTCCTCCACCAGGTCCTCTTCCAGCTTACCTCCCTCTCCAATATTAAAAAGTCCCTTCAGTCCTGATGCGAGCAACCCACTTGGCATCCCTGGCCCACGCTAGGAAATAATAGCCCCTGAGATCCCACCTGCCGCACTTCTGCCACGACACAAACAACTCCCCCAAGCAAAGCCGTCTACGTCATCAATGCGCAATGTACGCCAGGCTATGCGGTGATGCCTCCAAGTCTAATGGAAAGCCATCAAGTGTTGACTGATATAGATATAGGGCAAACAGCGTTCGTCTCCGTTTGCGATTAGCTGGAGGGGGTTTCATTCACGATTCCATGGCCATTCTGCAGAGTACAGAGACTGCAGTCCATGTCCAGCAAACAAGACTGCATGGCAGTGGGAAACTGCTGCGCAATGTTTACGCCATGTATTTACTTGCTAAAATTTACTTGCCAAAAATCTGGACTTTTTTACAATGCTGCGGGATGTGGGACAAATTATTAAAAAGCAGGACTGTCCCGCCAAAAGCAGGATGTCTGGTCACAGATTTATTTTATCAATGGCTAACTAGCAGGAACAGAAGTTATAAACTTAAAAGCATAAGGAAATGGTTAACTATGTTGAAGATTTATTAAAATGGATAAGTAAATATTATTACCGTATTTTTCTGAGTATAAGACACACCTTTTTCCCTCAAAAAAGAGGCTGAAAATCTGGGTGCATCTTATACACTGAATACATCATTTTTTTTGCCTCCTGAAATCCCACCCCCTTCACCAAAATGGCTGTGTATAGCCTTTAGGAGGCTTTCAGAGTGCTCCTGGGGGATGGGGAGGGCAGAAATGAGCGAAAGACAGACCATTTTTGCTCAATTTCCAGGAGCCCCCAGGAGCACTCTATAAACCTCCTATGGCTATGCATGTCCTTTTTTTTTTTTTTGACAAAAGAACAGGCCCATTTTTGTGAAAAATTGGCCACTTTTTGTTCATTTGCCCCCCCCCCCCGGAGCACTCTACAAGCTTCCTAAAGGCTATTCATGCCCTTTTTTTGAAAAATAAACTGGGCCCGTTTTCACAAACATCGGGCTGTTTTGGGGAGGTCTGCAGAGTGCAAAAACTTTTTTTTTAATTTGCCTCTTCAAAATCTTGGTGTGTCTTATACTCCAATGCATCTTATACTCTGAAAAATATGGTATGTGATCATTAATGTTATGTTATCATAAAAATTTATCATTAATGTTATGAATATTATTGATATTATTTTTCAAAAATAACTACTCAGTCAACACCCTGTTCATATAGACATTGAATTTTTATATTTATTATTATTATTATTTTTAAAAATCTATTTGTTCAGAGCTTATGTTTGTACTATGATTGCTTTGCAAAGCTAATTCATTCATATCCTGTCCTCTTGGTTTTGTTTTTCCCTCTAGTTACCCTGAATTTGACTTTATTCATGCTAGAGGTAGCACCAAAGAAGAGGAAGCATTAATGTGGAAAGTATTTATATGATAGAATCCATTCATATGATAAAACATCTCCATGTTATCAAATGCTGTAGGATCACTATTGTAATGGGAATCATTTCTGTAGAAAGAACAAATGATTGTGCACTATAGATATGTTGAATTTGTTTAGTTTTTTACCTACCAACTTTAGTTTAGTGAGCCAATGTTGGAAAACCATCTTGTTCCTTCAATTAATGCCTTTAGCTGTGTCATTGCTGCAAAGTTGGGGCAAAGTTGGGGCAAAGTTTTGCAAAAATAATTCTGAAACCTCTTGCCTTAATCTATGAATTTATAAAAGGCATCAAGTACATCTTGGAATTATATAGTAATGAATGATCACCCATAAACAGCTCAGATCAGCAGCATAAGACACAGCAATTCATTTGGAGAGAGGGGTGATGATCTGGAGCAGAGATGATTACAGAGATGGATAGTAAGATCGAAGGGTATGGCAGGATAAATGTGCCATTTTGACAATTTAGAAAGAGAGAGCAGTGATTCATGGAACAGTGAAAAGGGTTGATTCTCTTCTCCCCCCCCCCCCCAATAGTTTATATGAATAATAAATACATATTTGAGTAGAACTATGATATATCATCACAAAACCCAGTGGCATTTCAACAGGCTGTGGAACGTTCAACCACATTAATAAATTGCTTTAAACAAACAAACAAACAAACAAACAAACAAACAAACAAACAAACAAACAAACAAGCCTTTTAACCTAATCCCGCCTTTGGTGATATGTGGGTTATACTACGATAACAAATATTGTCATGCAGGAAATGTTTTAAAAATAAGTTCTCATTTATTATGAAGAAACAATAATACTTTCAGAATCTTTTTTCAAAGTAAAGGAAAACTTATTGAGGTATGAAGTGGCAAAACAGTGTACATGCTTGTATGTGCTGGAGGAAGGTGGGTTTCTATCTTTAATTCTAGCAATTTATAACTGTTCTGGTGGCCTCCATCAGTTAAATCCCAAGGAAACATACCATTAGCTTTTTTTTTCCAGATTGAACATTCCAGTTTTCTTCAATCTTCCTCAAAGGCACAATATTAGGCCCCTGAGTCATCTTTGTTACCCTTCACTGAACATGTTACAGTCAATATGCTTTTGGAAATGTGGTGCCAAGAAATACTTCAGGAATGGCTTTTTCACTGCAGAGTAGGGTGATAAGGACTACATATCATTCTTCTAAAGCAGCCTAAAACTGCATTTAGCTTTCTAGCATTTGTTTGTTTCTGCTGAATTAAATTCAGCTTGTTGACAGTGATTATACCTTCTCTTATGTAGCAATAGCACTTAGACTTATATACCACTTCACAGTGCTTTACAGCCCTCTCTAAGTGGTTTACAGCAGGGGTCCCCAATCTTTTGGACCTAGGGGACCACTAAATTCATAACTTTAAATCCTGCAGACTACTAATATCTGCCTAATGACTAGCTGGGTGGGTGTGGCTAGGTGATCATGTGACTGTGTGGGCATGGCCAACTTGACGTCACTCACGTTGAGGGGTGCCTCGCCGGCCTCTACTTGCCCTTTCCCTAAGGTGACCAGATTTTCAGATTGGTAAAGAGGGACACCATTGACCGGGGGGGGGGGGGGTTCATTAAAAATTTTATATTTTGTCAAAAGGTCACCCCAGGACACTGAAACCAGCATAAATACGAATCTGTTGCCAAACAAAATGTTGATCACGTGACCATGAGGATGCTGCAACGGTCGCTAAATGTGAAAAATGGTCGCAACCATTGACTTATAAATAGACTAATGTTCTGAAAACCTGACCTAAATTACTATATATTTTAAATAGCTGTAAAGCTATGCTGAAAAAGTTGTTCTCAAGGTATTGTGATAAATTCAATAAAAAGAAGGGAATTCTTCATGAACTTAAGGAGAAATGAGAGTATTGGATAGTAAATGGGCAAATAAAATTACCAATCAAAGAGAATATTTGCACCTCAGGGTTGAAATGAGATGTTCTTTCCTACTCTTTTCTCTTCTCTCTCTGTCTCTCTCATCTTCTTTCTCTTTGTCTCTCTTCTCTTTCTCCTTCTTTTCCATTCTTCCTTCACTTATTCTTTATTTCTCCCTTCTCTCTCCTCTTTGTTTCTTTCTGTCTCTCATCCTCTTTCTCTTTGTCTCTCTTCTCTTTCTCCTTCTTTTCCATTCTTCCTTCACTTATTCTTTCTTTCTCCCTTCTCTCTCCTCTTTGTCTCTTTCTGTCTCTCATCCTCTTTCTCTTTGTCTCTCTTCTCATTCTCTCTCCTTCTTTTCCATTCTTCTGTCACTTTCTCTCTCCTTCTCCCTTCTCTCTCCTCTTTGTCTCTTTCTCTCTCTCACCCTCTTTCTCTTTCTCTTTGTCTCTCTTCTCTTTCTCCTCCTTTTCCATTCTTCTATCACTTTCTCTCTCCTTCTCCCTTCTCTCTCCTCTTTGTCTCTTTGTCTCTTTCTCTCTCTCTCTTACCCTCTTTCTCTTTTTCTTTTTTTCTCTCTCCTTCTTTCCCACTCTTCTGTCACTTTCTCCTTCTCTGTCTCTTTCTGTCTCTCTCCCCTCTTTTTTCTTCCTCTCTCCCACTCTTTTATCACTTTCTCTCTACCACCCAACCTGTCCCCATACTTATCTTTGACTGATCATGTTTGCAATAATTTACCTTTTCTAAATAGGCGCAGTTCCCTTACCGGATCCCTCGCTCAATCAAACACACACACACACATACACACACATACAAAACCATTTTCCTCCAAACTTTGGTCACAGCATGGTTCTGACTTCGGCTGGTGGGAACAGCTTTCCCCTTTCCCTGTCGTGTTTGGCAGCGAGTCTAGCGGAGAGCTGTCCCCATCCCCGGTGACCGGGGCGGAGCGGGGGTAGTGAGAAAGCAGGCCCAGCTCTTCTTGGCTTCTGCCTCTCCTTGCAGCATACAAGAAACCCTGCGATCTCCGGTTTCTCTTAAGATACGGAAACTAAGCCCGGCGCCTGATACAGACATCACAAAGGAAACAGCCAATAGGAACGGCTCATGGTCACAGATCAAAAGAGGAGATCGCGATGGAGAAAGAGCATCCATTAGTGCTGCCCTCCCTTCCTTCCCTACTTCTGCGCATCTCGAGACCACCGCATAAACAGAATTTGCCCCGAAGTTTTTCTCGCGGACAATGAGCTCTTCCTCAGACCTTTCACGGACGCGAAAGATTAAAAAGCTAAATTAACTGCCATGCATGCCTGGAACGCCTGCAAAGAAAGAAGGGGAATGCGGGCAAATGTGTGAAGGAGAAAGAGCAAAAACCAACCTGTCCTTGCGCCATTCCGACGATACAGCCACGCGCTGCCAGACTCCAAATAAGTTCTAACTAGGTCACCTGTCCGCCAAGACCCATCATTTTCTCTGTGGAGCAACCCGGACAAGCAAAAACTTCTTGAGTTATGTGGCTGGATCCGGGGTGAACGGGAGGCTGGGGTGGGCACGGAGGCGCGGGCGGCCCGGATGGTTGCAGCCCCGACTTGCCTCACCCAGCGGCGGCCCAGACTAGTTTCCCCTCCCGCCTCGGAGGCGCCCTGCTCACCATCTGCCGGTGGGTGTCTCCGGCGATCCCCCGCTGACGGCAAAAAAAAGGCCCAACACCATGCGGAGGGTGGAGAAGAGCAGCACCATCGTCACCTTCGCTCTTTCTCCCGCCTTTCCTTCCCGTTGGCCGCCAGCCAGAGGAGGTGGAACCGGAGCGGGGGCACAGAAAGGAGGCTGGGAAAGCCTCCCCGGACGGCTTTCTCGCACACAGGACGGGCGCAACCTGGGAGACACAAGGAAAGGCGCCCCCTCTCACCAGCCCGCCCACCCACCCTTCGGCTCCGGGGGCAGAACCTCCCCAGCGCCACCGCTGCCACGCTGCTTCCTTCGTGCCCTGCGGAGTTTCTCGCACACAGGACGGGCACGACCTGGGAGACACAGGGAAACTCCACAGGGCGTGAAGGAAGCAGCATGGCAGCGGCGGCACTGGGAAGGTGCTGCCCCCGGAGCCCAAGGGTGAGCGGGCTGGCGAGCGGGTGCCTTTCTCGCACACGGGAGGGGAGGAGGGCGGCGGCGGCTGTTTCACTAACCCCGTGCAGGTTGCTAAAGGCCCTCAGCAACAGCAGCAGTCACCGACGACGACGACGGCTCGGAGTGGGATGAGCAGCGAGTGGAGCCTCGTTTAAAATGATGGCCGTGGCCGCTCGTTTGCTCCGCCGCTCTTGCGTGGAGGTCTGAGGAGGCAGAGGGGTGGGAGGGGTGCGAAGGAACCAGCGCAGTGGTGCTGGGAAGGTGCTGCCCCCAGAGCCCAAGGGTGGGCGGGCTGGCGAGCGGGCGCCTTTCTCGCACACAGGGAAGGGGAGGAGGGCGGCAGCGGCTGTTTCACTAACCCCGCGCAGGTTACTAATTCCTAGTTACTCACCAGTGAAGCAGCAAAACAAAGCAAATGACCTCAAAGGTGAAATGAAATGGAGATTCCTGCGACTCATGCGGTGTGCTAAGCGGACTCCAACCAATCAGTGAGCTGGCTGGGATGGAAAACTTTAAGCACGCCGCGGCATGCTCAAAGTTTTCCATCCCAGCCAGCTCACTGATTGGCTGGAGTCCAGGCCAATCAGTGAGCAGCAGGCTGGGCTGGCTTAGATTTTTAGAAATAGATGGGAACTAACGAGCGAGCTAGCGGTAGCTGATGGGCGGGGGAGTGAGCGAGCCCCAAAATAAAGCGGGTTTTTCTAGAACGGCCCGGGACACGGGGAAAATTATGAAAAGGCGTGCCTGTCCCGCCAGATGCGGGATGTCTGGTCACCCTACCTTTCCCTCCCCTCCCCACCACTCCTTGCCTGTCCGCCCAGGCTCCTTAGGGCCCCAATAGGAAGCAGTTATTGGAGCTAAGCAGCCATCATGAGAAAGAGTTGGCAAAATAGCTGATCTGACTGAAAAGGAGGCTCAGCAGAAGCACCTCACTGAGGACTACAAGCATAGGCTTTCCAAGCAGAGGGAAGACCTGCAGGAGTGCAAGGCCAGGTACTGGCGCCTGAAGGCTCAGCAAGTTGAGATGGTCAGGCAATTCCAGCCCATGATGCAGTCCCACTGGAACAAGGCCTTCCAGCTCTTTGCCACCGGCAGCACTTCCCTCCAGCCTTTGCCCAAAGCCCTGCACCAGGAGGCTGAAGCAGACTCCCAGTCAGAATTTCTGACCCCCTCTGACCCACAAAAAAAGACCCCGAAGGGGGAGACTCTCTGCAGCAACACAAGCATTCATTGCACGTATCCAACCCAGGGGCCATAGTTTGAGGACCCCTGATTTAGTGTAATATAAAAAATGCAAATATTATTTGCAGACAACCAAAATTTTCTCACGGACCACCAATGGTCCTTGGACTACCAGTTGGTGACTACTGGTTTACTGAGTCAGCATATTGCCCTCAACAATTTGAAGCCTCATTTTACTGACCTCAGAAGGATGGAAGGCTGAGTCAACCTTGAGCCTGGTGAGATTCAAACTGCCAAATTTCAGGCAGCTGGCAGGCAGCAGAAGTAGTCCACATGTTGTCTATGTGACCTATATTTTTTCTCCCTAATATAATATTTTACATTTATTTCCATGCTGGAAACCATCTGGTTCCTTTCAGCCCAATCTTCCACTGTGTCCTGATTAGATTGCAATCTCATTTTACAATCTAAGATTTTGGCTAGACCTCCCAATATCGTGTCACTCACAAATTTGACAAGCAGTCTATCAAACCCACTTTACCAATCACTAATAAAAATGCTGAATAATATTGGCTTCAAAACAGATCTCTGTGAAACCTCACTGTTTGCAGCTGTTTTAGAGGATAACTTATTGAGGAGTAGAAAAATCAACCAGAGATTAGAACCATTTGTAAATGGAGGTAGAACTGAACTCAAAACAGCAGACTGATCCCTTTTCTTCTTTCATCTCTCTGCCATTTAGTTTTTCTTATATGTAATTTGTGACCTGGGGAAGAACTTTAAGAAATTATGCTCCATTACCCAAATGTGCCTTCAAGAAACTCCATTCATATTCCTATGGTATATGAATGAGTCTCCCATTGATTCTTTTACCTAGTCACATTTTAGGGTTAGACTACATTATTGCTGAAATAGACTTTCTTTTAAAAGTCTGTTGTAATTGAGATTCCTATTTCTTTCTGTCCCATGGAACCTGACATATATTATAATGGGGTTTGAGAATAACCTTCAGGAAAAGGAGGAAGAGCCACCACTAAGACAACGATTAGATAAAAGAAATTTGACTGCCAAAATGGAAATGCAGTTTGAGAAAATGTCTCAGAAGACTTGTCCTTTCCTGTTTCTCTTGTAGATAAAGGCAAGGACAAAAAGAAGATTTTCAGACTTGTAAAATTGGTGTTAGCCTTTCCAGGTAAACCAGATTTTAAAAAACTAAAGTTATGAATATTAATCTTACCTTTATTGAGGGTTACAGTAACAGAACCATGCAATTCTGAAACCCTAGGCATATTTTATATTGTTATATTATATTACTACTACTACTACTACTACTACTACTACTACTACTACTACTACTACTAATTAATACTATTACTAATACCATGGATCAGTATCAATAATTTTGTATTCAAGTTATATATTTGTTCTTTCTTGTTTGTCTTATGGGCAGTTATATAAATTGTATAAATAAATAAATATACAAAATGGGGAAATCTGAAGAACAGTAGTTCTGATGGGCCCACCATATGCATATGTATATGTAGCTCTGACGAGGCCAGAATCTAATGCAATAGTGTTCAAGACAACATTTCTTGACCCATTCATCCTCCTTATCACTCTCAACATAAGTTTTCACTTGAAGGTAAAAACAACCCACATGAATAAAACTGAAAGGGAAACCAGGAATGTTTACATCCAAATTTTAGGAGCTGTTCTCTTCACTCTAGGATTTTTTATGTGTGTGTATGGAGTTTGCCAACTGACAGTAGACACAGTTTATAGCATCCCTTACATCATCTGTTTCAATTTATATTGTCAACATTTCAAATATCATCCAAAATTAAATCAGAGTCCAAGGCAGAGCTTTCCTCAAAGTTCCAATTTATTAAGAGAGACATGTTGGCACATCTATGGAAAACTTCCCACGGTTTCCCACCCAGTTGAAAGTTCGTGATCTTGTCCCCATGCCCACAAGTCCATCACATGGTCCAATCTTCCACTGCCACACTGGCAGTTTCACCCATTCAGTTCCAGTCAGGCTCAGAGGTGTTGAGAACAAAAGATGACCTTGGCTTTCTAGAAAGGAATTTTATTTTGACAATAATACATTCAACTCCTTATTATTCCCTCCCAATTCCCTACTAATGAAACAGCGTAGTAAAATAAGAAAGAGTGTGGCAGACCAAAGATTCTAAAAGGAACCGGCTGCAGCCCTGACATACATATTATCAATTTCCAACACTTTATTTTCCAATATATTCCAGTTTACAGTACTGTACATGCAAATACAGTCATTCTTCAATGAAACAAATTGATTATTGGTGCACAGAGATTAAAAGTGACTCAGTCATTCTGTTCTAAAGATAGATTAGAAAAAAGAGAACTAGAATAGTTATTGATATTATAACTTTCATTGAATGGACAAATTATGTAGCTTAGCAAAATTAATGTTTGAATTATTAATTAACCTCTCAGCATTGACCCCATACACTGGAGGTTGTGTGTGTGTGTGTGTGTGTGTGTGTGTGTGTGTGTGTGTGTAGATTTTCACTGGTGTAGGTGTGCTGGTCTTGTTGTATTCAGGTCTTATAGCCAACATCTTAAGAAACCCCAAAGTCGAGATCCAGCTAGAAGACCAAGTAGTCTACGAAATACCATGCAAAATCTGCCCTGCCACATACATTGGACAAACTAATAGGAGAATAAATGCACACATCGCAGAACACAAGAACGCAGTCAGAAAAAAAGAAAAAAACTTCCTCCCTTTTCCAGCACTTTAAAGCAACAGGATATGAAATTGATTTTGAAGGAACCAAATTAATCTCCAAAACTGAACACTTCAACAAGAGAATAATTATAGAAGCCATCGAAATAGAAAAACACCCCCACAACATGAATAAACGTGAGAATACCTCCCGCCTACCAGACATCTGGAAACCAGCCCTAGTCAACAATTGAGCCCCACCCACCACCCAGGTCATTACAACACAAAAGAACAACGGGCACACAGCCAGCACAGGATGATACAAAACAGCTGACCAAAACATTGCCGTATATATATCTTGGTCTTGTTGTATTCGGGTCTTTTCCCATGTAAGATTGAGATTGTCTTGGCAACATTTCAGTAAGGTTTCACTCACCATCTTCAGGCTGGGTTTTGGGTTTAAAATGTGATCAGAGTTGCCGTCTTTCTATAAATCTTGGTGGGGGTGTGCGGAGTGCTGGCTTTGTTTCAGTATGTGGAATGATTGGTTGTGTGGTTGTATCATGATTGGTAGATTGGTGCTGATTGGTGCTGGCTGTGTGTCTATTGTTGTTTCGTGTTGTAACAGCCTGGGTGGTGGGTGGGGCTTGTTTGTTGACTAGGGCTTGTTTTCAGATTTGTGGTAGGCGGGAGGTATCATCCCGTTTATTCATGTTGTGTGGGTGTTTCTATCAAAGCTATCGAAATAGAGAAACACACCTGTGTGAAAAAGTCCTGCACGCTTTCAGTTTTAAGATATATTTACATGTTTAATCAACTTTTCACTCACAAAAACCATGCAAAATTAGTACTTTGATGAAAATTTCTGTAGTCGGATTGAGATGCATAATTTTTATTAATATAATGAAGGTCTTTTTAAGATTTTGAGTGAGTTATGTGCTAATACAAACATAACTTGAATTTTCAAGAATGTTAGAATTGAAAGTAGCCAATCAGCAGCAAGCATTGGCTGACCAATCAAAATGCACAGAGGCTAAATCTATGAGCCTATCAATGTATTTTTATTATAATTTTTTATTTTTGAATAAACACAGACAAAACACAACAAACACCACAAAAATATCTTCCATTACAAATTGTAAAAAGTGTGTCAATTTGTTAAAAAGAGCTTTCGTGCATGCCTTCCACAGTCATCACCTACAATTCATATCAAGTTATATATTTTAAATCAAATATATTTATATATATTAATATCATCATACCTCAATTTTCATATGACTATGATTGTTTTTACATCCCTTTATATAAAACATTCCAAAATTTAAAGCCAAACGACATGATGGCATTCCATTATCTATTTGCAATATCATCCAGCAACATGTAAGATGTAAATCTTTATAATGCTTTCTAAATTAAAATTAATTATGTTAATTAATAATTAATTATTAATTAGGCACATGCACAGGGAAGATGGCTGCCTGAGCTTGTCGCTCAGGCTGGAAGAGAGATGAAACAGCCAAGAACTGAGCCTCTGTCAAAGCCAGACCTGGTAAAAAAGTGAAGTCTGGGTGAGAGGGAAGCAAGAGGGTCTCGGAGGGCTGATTACTCAGAGGAACGCTGCCCAAACGGCTCTGGACGGTTCCAAACGGCGCTGAGCGGCGCCGAGCGGCCTTCAGGTGACACCCCCCCCCCGCGGATGGCAACTCCAGCTGACAGCAATTCCAACTCCGAGCTCGGATCGCCGAGGCCCTGATTCGCTTCGTGAGGTACCACTGAACTGCATTGCCGGCTCAGGGGGTTGGTGAGTTTGATGCTGGTGTGCCGTGGGTCTGGGCGACTGGTCTCCTTTGCCGTCGCCGCTGCTGGCCCAAGCGCACCCCCCCTTTTACCATCGCGGCCCTTTCTTCCTCTTACCATCTTTGCTGCGGACCGGCTGCTGAAATCCTGGCTTTTTGGACACCATAGCTGGCCTCCTGGCTCCCCGCTACTGTTTGCAACTGCCATCCGCTATTATTTTAGGTGTGCCTCTTCGGACGATGCTGCTCCCCGGCTGCCCTTGCCCTTTGATCGCCCCCGCCTTTGTCCTTAGGACCACCATCTTGGAGGGAGCTGGGACACCTGAGATCAAGCATCTGTTGCCCTTTTCACCGCCATCATCTGGTTCCTGGCACGACCCCTCCCTCCCTCTTCTCCTTCTCCTCTGTTTTCTGGTTTCGATCCTGAACAACAATGCTGATGCAAGGGCTTTCCCCTCTCGCCATTCCAGCTGCTGTTGCTGCGGCCATGGAGATCTCTGGCCTCGCCGAGAGTCCTGCATTCTATTCTGTGCTCACAATCTTCACAGAAAGAGAAAGCGGGGGACGAAGAGGACGTGGGCAGGGAGCCTGCCCCCCCTCCAACTGGCGTCAACCCCTCAGCCACTTCAAACTTTTGGACCTTGTCCTCTCTGCTGGACTCCGCAGGGGAGAAGATTAAGAGCGCAAAGACCCCCTCTCTCAAATTATTACCAACTCTATCTATTTCAAATCTGCACCAACCACTTTTGCAGTTCAAGAACTGCGTCTATCTTGTTTGCCAAGAGAAGGAGTGAATGTATGGATGGATGGGTGAGAGAGTGTTCCCACGTGTTTTTAATTTAAATTAATTCATTTTTATCTATTGTATTATTGTATATTTTAATATTAGTGGGGTATGCATGTGGAGAATGTCTGGCCAGTATGTATGAGGGGATTGAGAGTGCGGCCTGGAGCCCCCTCCACTGAGTGCAGAAGCAGAAGTGGATGGGGGCCCGGATCCGCCTCTTGTCCCAGAGGGGTCTACGGGGACGAGCCGGAGCATCCCGGTCACGTTTGGGAGAGGCAGGTAGGACGGGAGTTACAGGGCTAGCCATTACCGGGGAAGGAGGATTTGCTATGTCATAGCAATCCCTCCTTCCGGCCCTGATAGCTCAACTCAAGGACCTGGTGGCAAGAGATGTCAGGGCCCTGGACTCAGGTTGCTGTTGCTAAATGCCAGGTCTGTGATTCATAAAGCTCCCCTCATCCGGGACTTAATATTAGCCCAGGGGGCAGACTTGGCATGCATTACTGAAAGCTGGCTGGGCCAAGAGGGAGGAGTCCCCCTCTCAGAAATGTGCTCAGAAGGGTTTCAGGTGCTCCACCAACCGCGACACCAGAAAAAGGGGTGGGGGAGTGGCAGCCATCATCCGAGAGTCATTAGTCCCTCGTGGCATCCCTGCTCTGGAGACTGTCGGGTGTGAGTCCCTTCTGGTGAAGTTGGACCTAGGGGGTCAAGTGGGCTTGTTTTTAACGTACCTACCTCCCAGCTGCGTTACAACAGCCCTGCCTGCGCTCCTTGAGTCAGTAGCCGGACTGGCAGTTGAGTTCCCCAGGCTGATAGTACTGGAGGATTTCAACCTGCCATTTCTCGGCAAACACTCGGATGGAGCACAGGAGTTCATGGCTTCCATGACAACCATTGACTTGACCCAGGTAATTCAGGGTCCGACTCATACAGCGGGTCACACGCTCGACCTCGTGTTTCTCTCGGAGCAGTGGAGATGTGTTCTGGAATTGAAGGGCATTGAGATCTCGCCCTTGTCATGGTCAGATCACTTCCTACTGAGGCTTGACTTTCGGAAACTACTCCCCCACTGCAGAGAGGGGGAACCGATTAGGTGGTTCTGCCCCAAGCGCCTGATGGACCCTTTGGGATTTCAGACGGTGCTTGGAGAGATACCTGACTCCCTTGCCCACAATCCGGCAGAGTCCTTGGTCGCTGCTTGGAATACAGCGGCGGCTGAGACTCTGGACCGGATCACGCCTTTGTGGCAGTGGATCCAGGAGGGCCCCTTGGTTCACCGAGGAACTCCGGGAGATGAAGCGCCAAAAAAGACTCCTAGAGCGACGTTGGAGGGCTAGTAACTCCGAATCCGACCGAACACAACTAAGAGCCTTTATTAGGACTTATTTAGTGGTGATACGGGTGGCAAAATGTGCTCATTTTTCCACTCTTATTGTGTCTGCAGAATCTCGCCCAGCCGCCCTGTTTAGGGTAACCTGCTCCCTCCTGAATGGGAGGGGTGCGGGAGAGCCCTTACAGGGAAGAGCTGAGGAATTTGTTCAGTTTCTGTCAGACAAAGTCGCTCAGATTCGGACGGACCTGGACTCCACTTGGACAGTAACAGCTGAGATGCCGGGGGAGGGCCTTGATCGGATTTCTTGGAGCGAGTTCCAGCTTGTCGCTCCTGAGGAAGTGGAAATGGCCATGGGAGCGGTGAGTGCCTCCACTTGCTTACTGGACCTGTGTCCCTCCTGGCTGGTCTTGACCAGCAGAGAGGTAACACGAGGCTGGTTCCAGAGGATTGTTAATACCTCTCTTCAGGAGGGATCTTTCCCGCACCCTCTGAAGGATGTGGTGGTAAGACCCCTCCTTAAGAAGCCTTCCCTGGACCCAGCTATCCTTAATAACTACCATCCAGTCTCCAACCTCCCTTTTGTAGGGAAGGTTGTTGAGAAGGTGGTGGCCTTTCAACTCCGACGGACCTTGGATGAAGCAGACTATCTAGATCCCTTTCAGTCGGGTTTCAGGCCTGGTTACTCCACCGAAACTGCTTTGGTCGCACTGACTGATGATCTCTGGCAGGCCAGGGATAGAGGACATTCCTCTATTCTAGTGCTTCTTGACCTCTCAGCGGCCTTCGATACCATCAACCATGGTATCCTTCTGTGACAGTTACGGGAGGTGGGAGTGGGAGGCACCGTTTTACGGTGGTTCTCCTCCTACCTCTCAGACAGGTCGCAGTCGATGTTGGTTGGAGGACAGAGGTCGACCCCTGGGCCCCTCAAATATGGGGTGCCACAGGGCTCGGTTCCGGCCCCCCTCCTATTTAATATCTACATGAAGCCCCTGGGTGAGATCATACGCTGGCACAGGATTAAATATCATCAATATGCGGATGATACCCAACTGTATCTGTCCGCCCCAACTCAGCGAAGCGGTGGAAGTGATGTGCCAGTGCCTGGAGGCTGTCAGAGTCTGGATGGGAGCGAACAAGCTTGCACTCAATCCAGACAAGACCGAGTGGCTATTGATGTTGCCTCCCAAGGATAGTCCAGACATTCCATCCCTTAGCCTGGGGGGTGAAATCTTACACCCCTCAGAGAGGGTCCGCAACTTGGGTGTCGTCCTGGATTTTCAGCTGACGTTAGAACACCACCTGTCGGCTGTGACCAGGTGGGCTTTTGCCCAGGTTCGCCTGGTGCACCAGTTGCAGCCCTACCTGGACCGGGAGGCACTTCAAATGGTCACTCATGCCCTCGTCACCTCAAGGCTCAATTACTGTAATGCACTCTACATGGGGCTGCCCCTGAAAAGCGTTCGGAGACTACAGTTGATCCAGAATGCAGCCGCACGAGTGATAACGGGTGTACCTAGATACACCCATGTTACACCCATCCTCCGTGAGCTGCACTGGCTTCCTATTGGTCTCTGAACGCGCTTCAAGGTGCTAGTCATTACTTTTAAAGCCCTACATGGCTTAGGCACCTGGATATCTGAGATACCGCCTCCTGCCACATACCTCCCAATGACCAATTAGATCTCACAGGTTGGGCCTTCTCCGGGTGCCATCGACCAGACAATGCCGGCTGGTGGCCCCTCGGGGGAGGGCCTTCTCTGTAGCTGCTCCAGCCCTGTGGAACGATCTACCCATAGAGATCCGGACCCTTCCCACTCTCTCGGCCTTCCGAAAAGCCACTAAAACCTGGCTATTCCGGCAGGCCTGGGGCTGTTGACTTCACAAACAAGGTCCAGCCCCACCTAGATGGAATGTATGGTGTGTTGTTTTTAAATTGTTTATTTTTCTATTTTTAACTTTTTAACTTTTATCTTGTTTCTGTAAGCCGCCTGGAGTCCTACGGGATTGGGCGGCATATAAATTTATTAAATTACTAAATTACTAATTTAATAACAAAGTTTCTAAACCTCCTTTCTTAATCACTGTTTACAATTTATGTCCAATTTCCCTTTTATCATGTCAATACAAATATTACATTATTATCATTATCAATCATTTATTTAACAATTTCCATCATCACTTCTTCTTTTTTTTTTGGTCTTAGTTTAACTAAATTTAACTTACTCTTTTTTTTAATGTTATAAGCTTTCATACATAACAGAGGTTCTAAACTTCCTCTCATGATCACAATTTAGAATTTATACTAAATTTCCTCTTATCAAACTAATACATATGTGTACATTGTTATCATATTGAATTATTTATCTAACTATATCCATTATCACTTCATTTTTAACATAATGCTCTAATTTTAACTAAATTTGACTAATATTTTTTATTAGTTTTCGTATCTCAACCTGTGTCTTTCCAGTGATAGTGCAGACTTATGTCTTTTGCCATTTGTGAAATTAGTCTTCTGGTTATTTCCTTAATCAAATTTGGGTGGACTTCTCTTCGCAACTTGTTGCTTTTTACATATCGTAAAATCTCAAGACCCTCCATCAGCTTCTTTAATCAGCTTATCTTTGGTTATCAGTAGTGCTTTTGTCAAAGTTTCTCTCCTTGAATCCATCAATTCTTCTCTTTTTTCTTCTTCTATATCTTGAAATCTGGGGTAGAGTTCCTTTCCATCTATCTTCCCTTTCCATGTTCCACTCTTTCCATCTCTAACCACACTCAGTTCACTGTCAGTATCCACAATTATCTGGCCTCTTTGTTCATTTCTCCTCTGGGTTTTTAGGACTCTAACCTCCACTTTTTTCATTTGCTGGATATCTTCAACTCTTCCATTGAATTTCACTGCATTACAATCCATATTTCCCAATCTCTTCTCAATTCTCTCTGTTGTTTCTAATAATTTTTGAATTTCAAATACAATCTGTTGTAATGTTATGGTTTCTTTTTGGTGCTCCGCCATTCTTCTGACTAGTAAACACTGCCACTCTAGTTTCAAAACAAGGTTTTGTTTTCACTTTTCTCCAGCTGCCACGGAAGCATCCAAAGAGCACCTGCATAAACAACCTATGCTCTTCTCCTTATTTCTTCTGTAAACAAGCTGAAGCCCTTGAAGTGCAAGGTCAAAATGATCAAAGAGAAAAAAGAGAAAGCAATATTTCCAGAACTCAACCTCCAACCTCCAAGTGGCAGTGCAACTTCTTTTCCCTCCGATATTACTACCTCTTTATATTCCTTTTATATCTTCTTTTATTCCAGGCTTAAAAGAAACAAAATTCTTAAATGGAGCAAAATAAAGAGAAAAAAACCATCCAAACCTGTTCTGACCCCCCTCTTCACTCGTTCACAAATGACAGTCAGACAGAACTTCAGTCACTCGTGCCCTTGTGACCTCTAGGCTGGAGTACTGCAACGTGCTCTACATGGGGCTGCCCTTGAAGAGTATTCGGCGACTTCAGCTTGTCCAGAATGCAGCCGCACGAGCGATCGTGGGTGCGCCTCGATTCACCCACGTAACACCTATCCTCCGCGAGCTGCACTGGCTGCCTGTTGATCTCCGGATTCGCTTCAAGGTGCTAGTTGTCACCTACAAAGCCCTTCATGGTATTGGATCTGGGTACTTGAGAGACCGCCTACTGCCAATTACCTCCACTAGACCAATAAGATCCCACAGACTAGGCCTCCTCCGAATTCCATCAGCCGCCCAGTGTCGACTGGCGACTACCCGAAGGAGGGCCTTCTCTGTGGCTGCTCCGACCCTGTGGAACGAACTCCCCATGGAGATTCGTACCCTCACCACCCTCCAGGCCTTCCGCATAGCCCTTAAAACCTGGCTGTTCCGACAGGCCTGGGGCTAAAGACTTACAGCCCCACTTCGAATGGTATGATTGTTGTGTTTTTTAGCTGTGTATGGTCTTTATGTTTTGTAACTTTGTTTGTTTGTTTTTTTCCCCTCCCTTGAATTGTGAGCCACCCTGAGTCCCTCTCAGGGAAAAGGGCAGCATACAAATAAAGTAAATTCAAATTCAAATTCAAAGGAAATATCTTTATCAGTCCTGGTTCAAACTGGCTGCGAGCCCAAAAATAAACGTAGATAAACTGCATTTTACCTTGTGTGCTGAGTGTGTGTATGTATGAATGTGAGAGAGAATGTTCCCACTTTTTAATTTGATTAATTTTTTATACCATTACTTGTATTTTAATAATTATTGTGGGGTGTGTATGAGGAGAGTGCCTGCTTGTTGTGCATGGTAGGACTGGGTGTGCAACCTGGAGCCCCCTCCACTGAGTGCAGACGCAGAAGTGGATGGGGGCCCAGATTCATGCCCCGTCCTGAGATGAATGATGTGCACGGCCTGTCGGGAAGAATGGGGGCCATGGGAGGGGGAGGGGGTCTACAGGAACGGGGGAGGGTCAGAGCATACCGGTTACAACCAGGAGGGGCAGATATGATGGGAGCTGTAGGGCTGGCCATTACTGGGGAAGAAGGACTCGCTACATCACAGTGATTCCTTGTTCTGGCCCTGCTGACTCAACTCAAAGGCCTGGTGGCAGGAGAGATGAAGGCCCTGGTCTCAGGTTGCTGCTGCTAAATGCCAGGTCTGTAGTAAACAAAGCTCTCCTCGTCCGGGACTTAATATTAGACGGGGATGCAGACCTGGCATGTATAACAGAAATCTGGCTGGGCCAAAAGGGAGGAGTCCCCCTCTCAGAAATGTGCCCAGATGGGTTCCAGGTGCTCCACCAACCATGACACCAAAGAAGGGGTGGGGGAGTGGCAGTTATTATCTGATGTTCATTAGCTCCTTGCAGGATCCCTGCCCCAGAGATTGTGGGGTGTGAGTCTCTCCTCCTGAAGTTGGACCTAGGGGTTGAATTGGGCTTGTTTCTGATGTACCTACCTCCCAGCTTTGTCACAACAGCCCTGCCTGTGCTCCTAGAGGCAGTAGCTGGGCTGGCGGTGGAGTTCCCCAGGCTAATGGTGCTGGGGGACTTTAACCTGCCATCCCTAGGTGAACATTCTGATGGGGCACAGGAGTTCATGGCTTCCATGACAACCATGGACTTGACCCAAGTAGTTCAGGGTCCAACTCATAGAGTGGGACACACACTCGACCTTATATTTCTCTCGGGGCAGTGGAGATGTGATCTTGAATTCAGGGGAATAGAGATCTTGCCCTTGTCATGGTCAGATCACTTCCTGCTGAGGCTTGACTTTGGGATGCTACTCCCCCATTGCAGGGAGGTGGAGCCAATTAAGTGGTTCCTCCCCAGGTGCATGATGGACCTGAAAGGATTTCAGAAGGAGCTTGGAGAGATACCTGACTCCCTTGCCCACAATCCAACAGAATCCTTGGTTGTGGTCTGGAATGCTGCGGCAGCTGAGGCACTAGATCGGATTGCGCCTTTGCGGCCTCTCCGCGGCAGTGGATCCAGAAGGGCGCCTTGGTTTACCGAGGAACTCCGGGAGATGAAGCACCAAAAGAGACACCTAGAGCGATGCTGGAGGGCTAGTAACTCTGAATCTGACCAGATACAATTAAGAGCCTTTATTAGGACTTATCTAGTGGCGATACGGGCGGCAAAATGTGCTCATTTTTCTGCTCTTATTGCATCCGCGGAATCTTGCCCAGCCGCCCTGTTTAGGGTGACCCGCTCCCTCCTGAAAGGTGAGGAAGCAGGGGAGCCCTTGCAGGGAAGAGCTGAGGAGTTTGTTCAGTTTCTGTCAGATAAAATCACTCAGATTCGGGCAGACCTGGACTCTACTTGGGCAGTACCAGCTGAGATGCCGAGGGAGAGTCTTAGTCAGATTTGCTGGGATGAGTTCGAGTTTGTTACCCCTGAGGAAGTGGACAAGGCCATGGGAGCGATGAGTGCCTCTACCTGTTTACTGGACCCGTGCCCCTCCTGGCTGGTCTCGACCAGCAGGGAGGTAACACGAGGCTGGCTCCAGAGGATTACGAATGCATCTTTATAGGAGGGGTCTTTCCCGCAGCTGTTAAAGGAAGCGGTGGTAAGGCCCCTTCTTAAGAAGCCTTCTCTGGACCCAGCTATTCTTAAGAACTATCGTCCTGTCTCCAACCTTCCTTTTTTGGGAAAGGTTGTTGAGAAGGTGGTGGCACTACAACTCCGATGGACCTTGAATGAAGCAGATTATCTAGACTCCTTTCAATCTGGTTTCAGGCCTGGGTACAGCACAGAAACCGATTTGGTCGCATCATCAGTGTGCGATAGTTGCAGTAATGCAATGTCTGCCAGAAAATCACCAAGTTCAGAGAGCATCAAGGACCCCACAGTTCAACTCTGAGTTACAGATATTTTCTTCTATCAATTATTTTGTTAATTTGCACTCTGCTTCTACTCACTGTAATCAGTTCATTCTTTGAGAGTGGGGAATTCTGATCTCTCTCCTCTTTGCTGTTTTATTGCTTTTCTTCCTGCTATTGAACCTATGTTGCTACTTAACACCATACCCTGGAGATAGAGAAGTTAGTCCCTTTATCTCTTAAGGTGTGCATTGGGAAGTAAATCTGTCAGCCAAGGGTTTGGTTCGCCTTTCTATTTTGTGTTTGCACTTTCCCCAATAAGGAATCCTTCACTGAATATCCTTGCTTCTTTCCATACCAACTTCAACCCTCAGTTGCATTCCACAAGACTGTTCTATGGGGGAAATGGCAGCTCTGGAATTGCTTAGTATTTTTAAAAGGTACATTGTTTAATGATGTGTATGCTTTACGTTATATCTCAAGTTCAATTGTTATGCCCACTTCTTTATGCATGTTAGGAAACAGTTAGCATTTCTAGTCATGTGATCTGGGTGCAGGAAGTTGTTGTAAGAGGGATGCTACTGAGTAAAGACAAGCCTCTGGTTCAAGATCCTTGTTGTCTGCCTTTATATTGTGTTAAATCATCTCATGGTACTAGGAGTTGGGTGAGAAGAGTCATGGCAGCAAACAGCAACACAAAGAACATTCCTTCCCTGGATTTGGAGTCAGGGAACATATCTGAAAACTGGTCAAAGTGGAGGGAGCTGATAGAGCTTGTGTTTGCAGGACCTGATGCAGACAAATGGACTGATCAGCAGAAAGCAGCACACTTTCTGATATGTGTGGGACAGAAAGGACATGATGTGTGCAGAGCCTGGCAAGCAAGTGGGGAGATCACTGCAGAGGACAAAAAGAAAACAGAAGTACTGTTTGCAAAGTTTGAAGCATACTGCAACCCAAGGAAAAGCTCCACAGTGCAGAGAAAACTGTTTTATGAGAGGAATCAGTGTGGAGGTGAATCCATGGATGAATGGGTGACACAGCTGCGCTTGCTTGCCAAAGACTATGCTTTTCATGATGTTGGAGATATGATTAAAGACTGTATTCTGATGGGCAGTAAGTTTAAGGAAGTTAAGGAAAATGGGGAACTCATCAAATTTGCAGATGACACCAAGCTGGCAGGAATAGCCAACACTCCAGAAGATTGGCTAAAGATACAGAAGGATCTTGACAAACTTGAACATTAGGCACTATCTAATAAAATGAAATTCAATGGTGAAAAGAGTAAGGTTCTAGTTTTAGGCAACAAAAATGAAATGCACAGGTACAGTATAGGTGGTACCTTGCTCAACAGTAGTAACTGTGAAAGGGATCTTGGAGTCCTAGTGGACAACCATTTAAATATGAGCCAGCAGTGTGTAGCAGCTGCCAAAAAAGCCAAAACAGTTCTAGGCTGCATAAACAGAGGGATAGAATCAAGATCACGCCAAGTGTTAATGCCACTTTATAATGCCTTGGTAAGGCCACACGTGGAATACTGCATTCAGTTTTGATCACCATGATGTAGAAAAGATGTGGAAATTCTACAAAGAGTGCAGAGAAGAGCAACAAAGATGATTAGGGGACTGGAAACTAAAACATATGAAGAACATTTGCAGGAACTGGATATGTCTAGTTTAATAGAAAGAAGGACTAGGGGAGACATGATAGCAGTGTTCTAATTTCTCAGGGGTTGCCACAAAGAAGAGGGAGTCAAGCTATTTTCCAAGACACCTGAGGGTAGAACAAGAAGCAATGGATGGAAACTAGTCAAGGAGAGAAGCAACTTAAAACTGAGTAGAAATTTCCTGACAGTTAGAACAATTAATCAGTGGAACAGCTTGCTTCCAGAAATTATGAATGCCCCAACACTGGAAGTCTTTAAGAAGATGTTGGATAGCCATTTGTCTGAAACGGTATAGGGTTTCCTACCTAGGCAGGGGGTTGGACTAGAAGACCTCCAAAGTCCCTTCCAACTCTACTATTGTATTGTATTGTATTGTATTGTATTGTATTGTATTGTATTGTATTGTATTGTATTGTATTGTATTGTATTGTATTGTATTGTATTGTATTGTATAATATGCTGATGATACCCAACTTTTCATCTCTACCCCAAACCACCCAAACGATGCCCTCGACGTGATGTCCTGATGCCTGGAGGCTGTGCGGATCTGAATGGGGAGGAACAGACTCAAGCTCAATCCCTCCAAGATTGAGTGGCTGTGGTTCCCATCATCCTGATTTGTGCATCTTGTTCCATCTTTGATGATAGGGGGAGAAACTTTACCCCCCTCAGAGAGGGCCCACAATCTAGGAGTCCTCCTGGATATGCGGCTTAGGTTAGAAGAACACCTGATGGCCGTGACCAGGGGGTGCTTTTACCAGGTTTGCCTGATACATCAGTTGGGCCCCTTTCTGGATCAGGATGCTCTGTGCACAGTCACTCATGCCCTCGTCCTTTCTCGCCTGGACTACTGTAACGCTCTCTACATGGGGCTGCCCTTGAAGAGCACCCGGAGGCTTTAGCTGTTCCAGAATGCGGTTGCATGGGTTATCATGGGGGTACCTAGGTGCTCCCATGTTACACCCCTTTTAGGTGGCCTGCACTGGTTGCTGGTTGTCTTCCAGGTGTGATTCAAGGTACTAATTATGACCTTTAAAGTGCTCCATGGCTTAACCCCAGGGTACCTGCGAGACCACCTACTGCCACCAGTAGCATCCCACTGTCCAGTGCGATCCCACAGTGTTGGCCTCCTCAGGGTGCCGTCAGCCAGACAGTGTCGGCAAGCAATCCTCAGGGGGAGAGCCTTCTCTGTGGGAGCGCCTACCCTCTGGAATGAGCTGCCCCTGGAGCTTCGCATAATCCCCGACCTCTGGTCCTTCTGACGCACCCTAAAAAGTTGGCTTTTCCAGCAAGCCGGGCTGGCCTGAATAGAATAAAATATAGGATTAATTTGGTTGTTAATTTTAATTTAATTTTTAAATTTTTATTGTAAATATCAATTGGGGTTTTTTGGGGGATACTTTATTTAATGTCCCTTTTAATTTTTGTAATATGTGTTTTCTTTTATGTTGTACGCCGCCCTGAGTCCTTGGAAGAAGGGCGGCATATAAATCCAATAAACTTAACCTAACCTAACACTTTGTACTTTTCCCTTCCCTTAACATCAGGTTTCTTGGAATTTTACTGAATAAACTGGAGAAAAGGCCATGTGAATATCCTCTCACAGGAAAACATTGTTTATAGTTCAGTTAATACCTGCTGCTAACTTTGGGGTGGGGGAAATGAAATGAAATATCTCCAAGGTTATAAGTTACTAGTAAATGGAAGTACTAAAGGTCTGGCATGTTCCTTAGCCTCTTTAGCCTTAAATAGACACCTCCTCCCCATTAAATTGTGTCTGATTCTCAAAGACAACTTCAACAAATCCCTGAAATTTTCTTGGCAACATTTTTGGAAGTGGTTTGCAATTGTCAGCATGTATTTTGTCTGCATGTATAAGATAACAGATATAAGTATAAACATGGTTATGAATACAGGAAATGGATACAAATAAGTGGGGACAGTAGGACAGGGATGGTGGTGTGCTTATGCATGCCCCTTACAGACCTCTTAGGAATGGGGTGAGGTCAACAGTAGACAGTCTAAGGTTAAAGTTATGGGGTTTGGGAGATGAAACCACAGAGTCAGATTCTGCATTCCAGACATTGACCGCTTTGTTGCTGAAGTCGTATTTTATGCAATCGAGTTTGGAGCGGTTTACCTTAAGTTTATATCTATTGTGTATTGTTGCAGTTGAAGCTGAAGTAGTCATTGACAGATAGGACATTGTAGCAGATAATTTCATATATTACTCTCTGTGTACTTTGTACTACCTTCTAAATATTTTGAATTCCAGCCACAATGTTTCGAAATTTTAAGATTTCTTCATCTGAATATTGATCCATTTTTCCAAAAAAAAAAAAGGCAAAAAAAGGAAAAAAGGAGTCTGATAGCCACTGCCTCTCTAGCCTTCCAAGCCTCTTTTGTGTGTATGTATGTGTGTGTGTGTGTGTGTGTGTATCTATCTACACACACACACACGCACACATATATATATATAGTTAACTTAAGCACAAGTTCTTTTGTACTCTTCAAAGGAGAAGAGTTCTATCTTTTTCTTTCCTTTTCCTTCTCTTGCCAAAATATTTTCTAAGAGCACCTGCAAAAAAACAATTCATGCCCTTGACTCTTTATCAGATTTTGTAAGCAAGTTTCAAACCCTTCAGTTACAAAGTCAGTAAGATCAAATAGGAATGAACAAAGGATACATTGTTTCAAAGAAAGAACTTCAGACTTTGGCTTCCGAATGGAAGATTCCACTTTTTCATACTTTTCTCAATTTTATGGAAAACAAAAATCTTTAATTGTCTTTGGTGGAATTTAATAACAAATAGTAGGAAGAATTTGTTAAAATAAAAAAGAGAGTTTTAATTTAAGCCAAAAAATAAGGTGGTAAAAAATAGAGGGGGGAAAAATCAATCTGTTCACTTCAAGCGGAGAAACAGGAAACGTTACAGTCACTTCAATCCACAAAATATCGTTACAAGAAAACACAAAAACTTTCCAAGGCAATCCAATAAGAATTAAATTTGCTGCTTTATTCTTTTACTTAAAGGACTAATTTATCTTTTTTTTAAAGTTTCTTTGGGCAATCTTTCTCAGAATAAAAAAAAACCTCACCCGATGGACTCACTTTCACTTCCTTCCGGAACTGTCTCTGACCTTGTCAGCCTGGGGGCTGCCTGTTTGCTGCCGGCTTGAAGCGCTTCCCTTTGGTCAATCAGGGACTTTGCAGTGTCTCTGAGACCAGCAAGGCTTTGTCTTCCTGATCACCGTCTCTACGGGATGGTTTAGGTCCTGCTGGACCATCCAGTGGCAAAAGTGTCAAGGGCGGTCTCGGACTGTTTGATAGGACTGTTGAGACAGCACATTGTGTTTCATAAAGCACTCCCTATTTTGACTACTTGTTGCCTGTTTGATAGGCAGCTATCCACTTGTGCAGGGATCCAGAAATGCCGTAGGATTTTAGTTTTAGAAGTAGTTTGTCATGTACCACTGAATCAAAGGCTTTACAGTAGTCTATGTAAATTGCATCTATTGCTTTACCCGGGTTGAGTTGTGTAGTCTATATGTTTTTGTAGGCCATATGTTTTTGAGATTTTTTTTAATTGAAAAAATATTGTTATGAGTAATTTGTTTTTTTCTGGTTTGGGGGGTTATTAGTGGTACATATAGTATAGTATAATTGTCTCCTTCCTAAGGCTAAGAGAGAGTGATTAGTCCAAGGCCATCTAGCTGGCTTTGTTCCCAAGGTGCCCAAGGTAGGACTAGAATTCACTATCTCCCAGTTGCTAACCTGATGCCATAATCATCTTTGATTTAGTTATGGAGGTGACTACTTCAGCAAAATTATAAAAGTGGTGGCATTAGTTTTCATTCAACTCACATCTCTGTCTGTGTGTGCATCTGTGTGTGTCTGTGTGTGTGCGCTCGTGTGTGTATTGTACATACATAAGTGTATACTAATGTATGTTTTATTTAATATTTTAAATCCAATAACCTTCACCTCCTAATTATTCTAGCAATTATACATATTCAATTACCATCTTTAAAACCTCACTCTTACTTACCAACAATTATATGCCATAGTTTTTGGAGTTTAAGATGCACCTCCCCCCCCCTAAAAGAGCGTGGAAATGTTGGTGCATCTTATACATTGAATATGGCCATTTTTTGGCTTCTCGGAGCCCCACCCTGTTTTTGTAAAAAATGGGTTGCTTTTGCCTTCCACCAGCTCCCAAAAGCACTCTGCAGGCTTCATCAGGGCTGGGGGAAGGCAAAAATACCCCATTTTTGCAAAAAAACCCGACCCATTTTCAGCTCATTTTTCACAAAAAAGTGTTTTCCCCTTCCTCCAGCTCTGCTGAAGACAGCAGTGCGCTCCTGAGGGTTAGGGAGGACAAAAACTTTTTTTCTTACTTATACCGTCTTATACACGGGTGCATCTTACAGTCCGAAAAACACGGTATATGGTATAGTATCTAGTTATGCTCTCTATCTTTACGACTTCTGCTGTTCAAACAACTCATTCCACTTCTCCTTAAAGGATCCTTGTGAGTCATGAAACATAGAAATGTTATAAATTGAGTCCCCAGCACCAGTTTTTGGAAAGATTTATATTATAAGATAAATATATTTCCTCATTTCACCTTTCAGCATGACTGAATGGAATTAAGGTTATTAACTGAAAGAGATAACCAAAATGAAAAGCTGTATGAAAAGCAAGAATCACTGGATGTTGGGTGATACATAAATTGAATAAATGATTAATTAAATGATTATAAAGGGAACAAGATTGATCCAGTTATTAAGGTGTTACATTAAAAGGGGAGAAACCTTAAACATAAAACCAGCTAGGTGGCTAAACTAGTGACTCTCTCAGCCTTAGGATGCAGCAATGGCAAACCTCTTCTGAAAACATTGCCAAGAAAATTGTATGGATTTGTCAGTTTATTTGCAGGAGACAAGGCAAACCAAAAATGAAAATACAAATAGTACTTTATTGCCAGTGGTTTGTGAATACACTCAGGGTCATGAGACTTTTCTTTCTTGGGCAGATATTATAGGAGGATTCCCATAATCATTGATTATGACATTGATGTGGCATGCTATAATCTGTGGTAGTTAATGTTAAATATCGTCAGGCTTGAAATATGCTCTATTGCTTCCAGACTCAGATATTAGGAGAGCCAAACCTGATTTCTGATAACACAAGGTACAATGATTTTGTAGGTAGATTAAAGCATAGCTCCTAGACTTCTCTCTGTTTCATTAAAAAAAATTATTGCTATTCAATTAGCTGCACTAGAATAAATACAAGGTTTTCAGAAGATGTGGAATAGCAAAGTCTATCAAATTGCTTTCAGAACACCCAGTGCCTGATATTATTCACATCAAATATAATTGTAGCAAATTCATGCCATCCATCCATCTAAATTTAGAAAAGGAAAACAAATGTTCACTTGAATTTGAGCTTCTAATTCTGATACCTCAATCAATTATTTTACAATATTATTAACATAATAATGATTTTAGCTGTAACATTTTGGTAGCCCAAGTTCTTCCCCCTAGAAGAAAATGGCAACTTCTAGAAGAAGATAGCAAAACCATGTTAGCTAAATTAATACAAGATACAAGAAAAATAACTCAACTGTACCGTAGACCTTCAATCCTATTTTTTCTTCCGGTGGGTACAACAAATGCAATTATACTTTATACAAGTGGATGCTAATGCTCTCTGTTTCAGAAGTGAGATAATTCCCAGTTCTAAACCTAAATTCAGCCCTTGTCCTAACTTAGGGCCAGAAGATCTGCGTTGCTAAACTCCAGGCAACTAATATATGGCAGCAGATACCAAAAAAATAAATATATAAATATAAATAAAATAATAAAACAAAACAAAATCCCCAAAACAAAACAACCCGCCACTACTACCTCTCTCCCTCCCACTCCTGTCATCTTGTGGTCATCTGGATTCTCTCAGACTGGATAAATTAGCTCTGCCTAATTCAGTGGGGAACGTGTTGCATCATGGGGAGAAAGTATGTGATGTGGAATCCAAATTGAGCTAGGAAGGAGAGAGGTAGAGTGTTTAGATTTGAGGTGAGGTTAAGCTACAGATCTGTGTTCTGGTGTACAAATCATTAACATTGGATGCAATTTTGGCAGGGTTACCATCCAAACAAATACCTTTAAAAATGCATTTTGTTCATAAGACATCAAATGGAGACTGATTTTTTTTCTAACTCTTCCTATTTATATTGTGGCTCAGTGCAAATTCTTCTAATGCGTTTGTTACAGGGGTGGGTTCTGGCCTGCTTTACTGCTGGTTTGCTCATGTGCGTGCTTTGCGCACTTGCTGGATACACACTGTGTGCGTATGTGCAGTTCCATTAAAATTGTTCCGAGCATGCGCAGAACTAAAAAACAAGATGGTGATGGTGGTGACCAGGGAACCGGTTCAAGGGTGTGGCAAGCCTGGGTCGCTGCCGATTCCAGCAACCCAGGCCGCCATACCACTACTGGTTCGATTGAACCGGGCCAAACCAGTAAGAACCCACCTATGGTTTGTTACTTTATGATTTACTATTTCAGTAAGTATCTTTCTAACACAAAGGAAACTTGTTAAGATTGATGGTAATTATATGCAAGATATTCACCTGCAATTCTGTATTTCTGCATGATAACAAATCTGACATGAGGGCTTGCCATCGCTTGAGTGCAGAAAGTTATTGTAGTTGTAGAAGGAACAGCCACACTTCCTCATGATCTGAGACAGAGCATTCAGAAACATATATCATGTTCTGATAGTAGTAGACATGGTTAACATTCAAAACCAATAGAGAGAGATAGGAAAAAGAATGGCTTGTTCCCTGCCAAGTTTAAATAACGATATCTGAATGTATGAGGTGGGACGGGACAAATGGAAGGGGGAATGCAGTATCATGCCAAGATCTGCTCAGTTCTTGAAATTGAGAAATTTAAAACATCCATCTTATTGTCACTGCATCCTCCAAAGAGCACTGATGTTTAGTCTGCCGATCTCTGCTACTTTGTATAAAAATGTTATTTGATTTCCTCCTTGAACTTGCAGTGTGCAAAATCAGTCTTTTCTAAGCTTTTGTCACCCTCTAGTGGAATTTATTCAGGTGTTTCCTGAACAATAACAGACAGATCCAGCTATATTGAAAACTAACAAGGAAAATATAGTGTTGGGGGGGGGGGGGCTCAAAACATTCTTCCAGGAAAGTGTTCTGGGAAATAATCTACATTCTTTCCCTCCTTTTATTTATAGCACCAACTATATAAAGGTAAATTAAATATATGAAACCTGTTACTTTAATAATAATAGCAATAGCAATAATATTTTGAGTTATATACCACTCCATAAAGTTTTACAGCACTCTCTGGACAGTTTAAAATGTAGAGCATTATTTGCATATTGCCTCCAACAATTTGGGACCTCAATTTACAAACCTCAGAAGGATGGAAGGCTGAATCCACCTTGAGCCCCATCAGGATCAAACTCCAGGTTGTGGGCAGTATTTACATGCAATACTGCACTTTAGCCACAGTGCCACCAGTGTTTACAATAACAGTGTAAATATTTGCTGCCCAGAAGCAGGCACTTTACTTTTTTTTTTTTTTAACAATATGCTCTTTAAAATTCTACACATATTATTGCATATAGCATCTTTATTTTATGGCTTGATAGTATAAAGAGTTAGTGCAATAGGAAATTGTCAGCACAGTCAGAACTTTTGTGGAATTTATCAGAGAATTTGTGTGTGTTAAAAAGTTATATTCTATCTGCTCTATAAGGAGAACTTAGGCAGGCAGGAACTGAGGTGAGGCAGGGGACAATATTTTGCGGGGGGGGGGGGTGTTAGTGATCACCAGCCAGCAATCCAAAGAGTGGTTTATGGTCGGTCACTAAGTGGAAAAACCAGCCATAAATGTAGTCGTGGAATCGCTTGATTCCAGCTACAGCTGCTAGGGCCTCCTTATCCAGCTGGCTGTAATTCCTCTCTGTGGGTGATAAGGTCCTAGGATAATAAGCAATTGGGACTTCTGTTCAATTAGGAAACACATGGCTTAGGACAGCCCCAATGCCATAAGGAGAAGCATCGCAAGCCAATGACAGCGACTAGCTGTCACTACATTGGATGAATGCATTAAGATGTCTTTAATTGTTTTAAAAGAGGATCTCTCTTTCAGGCCCCAATGCCATGGAGATTTTGAATCTAGCAGCCTATGGAGAGGCTCTGCCAGTGAAGCTTTATAAGGCAAAAACATGGCATAGAAATTAAGCAGCCCTGGGAAAGCCTGCAGTTCTGCCCTATTAGAAGGTGTTGGCATCTTTTTTATTGCCTCAACCTTAGATGAAGTGGGATGAAACCCCTGGGCATCTTCAGATGTCAGCCCTCGGGCTGCCATTCAGGGGGGAGCCCATCCATTGCCAATGCCACACCTGCTCGGCCATGCTTGCATGCCCCCACTGCTGAGGCTGCTGCCAAAGTCCCTCCCCTCCTCTCTCCTGTAGCTGCATGCGGCTCTGCATGGCTTCCCTCACAACTCTGCCTCCTAGACAAGAGATGCACTTCAGAGCCGACTCTGAAGTAACTCTTCTACTTGGGTGCAACTGCCTACTCTGCCGTAACCCTTCTGCTTGGGTACAGCTGATCAGGAAGGAGGCAATGATGACATTGAGTGGGGGTGTGGCTGAGGGTGGCTGAAGGTCATGGTGATTGGTGCTGGTGGTGAGGGGTGTCATCTGGGTGGAGTAATTGTATGTATGTATGTATGTATGTATGTATGTATGTATGTATGTATGTATGTATGTTGGTGTTAACTTGGTTAGAACTGTCTTGGATTTGTTTACCTTTGTATCATTGTCATTCAGTGCTGGTTAACACTTGATTGCTAGAGAGGGATAAAAACCTGGCATCAAACAAACTTGGCATCTTTTTAATTGCCTCAACCTTAGATGAAGTGGGATGAAACCCCTGGGCATCTTCAGATGTCAGTCTATCTATTGGTTTCTTCAACATGACTGCCAAAACATGACATCAGTTACCCTAAAAATTCTACCCGGGGAACCCCTATTCTGCATTTTTCTTATTTCAGCTTGAGTCCAGCACATTGGAAATGGATTAGGACAGCCCTTAGCTTGTCAACTAATTCTGACAGATCAGCAGCCAATATCAGAACATCATCAAAATAGTGGACTACCCCAGGCAGCCCATGGAGCAAGTGCTCCATCAGACACTGAAAGATGCCTGGGGTGATGCTAATCCCAAACTGAAGGCGTTTGCATTTAAAAGATCCCTGGTGTGTGATGATGGTTTGAACCATGGGAGTGGCTTCATCGACCAGGAGCTGCTGGTACACCTGGGCCAGGTCCAGCTTGACAAATACATTTCCCTGGCCCAAGAAGTGGAGCAGAGGTTGCACCACTGGTACAGGATAGGAGTTTGCTTGCAAAGCCTTATTAATTATGCATTTATAATCCACACATATCCTGATACTGCCATCCTGCTTAACAGGGATAACTATGGGGGTCTCCCATTTCCAATAATCAACAGTCTCAAGGACTCCTTAGGCTATTAGTTTGTCTAGCTCCAAATCCACTCTCCTAGGTTTCAAGCAGATTGGCGCTACCCGCAGATCCAAATTGAAGGAAATGGTGATTGCCTTATATTTACCAAGGCTGCTCTCAAAACATCAGCGAACTCACTGGCAAGCACACCCAAAGGGTCAGGAATAGTGGAGTGGATGCAGGATATGTCAAGCCCCAATGCCCCAATTATTACGTGGGGATTGTCTGAGTGAGTAAATGAGTCTGTCTGATTCGGAGGGCCTGCCGGGGAACGCGGGAGCTATAGGGGTGGTTGAGGGAACCACGGACTACGATCTTTTTGCTGTCCTAAGTGCCCTGATGTACTCCTTGGTGCATGTTGTTAAGGCTGCTCGGTTCAATTCGGATTTATCGGACCTCCATAGGTGCTCTAGGCGTCTCCTCCGGCGCTTCCTCTCCCGGAGCTCCTCGGAGCTCGGAGCTCCTCGGTGAACCAAGGAGGCCTCCGAGCAATTGAGTTCCCCAGGCTTATGGTCCTGGGGGATTTCAATTTGCCTTTGCTCGGTGAACACTCTGATGGGGCGCAGGAGTTCATGGCTTCCATGACAGCCATGGGCTTGACCCAGGTAATTCGGGGCCCAACTCACTCAGCGGGTCACATGCTCGACCTCGTATTCCTCTCGGAGCAGTGGACTTGTGATCTTGGTCTGAGGGGTAATGAGATCATACCCCTGTCGTGGTCAGACCACTGCCTACTGAGGCTCGACTTCCGGAGACCAAACCCCCACTGTAGGGAGGAGGAACCGACCAGGTGGTTCCACCCCAGGCGACTTATGGACCCCTTGAGGTTCCAGACGGAGCTTGGGGTTATTCCTGATACTCTCGCCCACAGTCCGGTGGAGACTCTGGTTGCTGCCTGGCACTCGGCAGCATCGGAGTCCCTTGACCGGATTGCGCTGGCTACCCTCCCCCCTCCCTCCTCCTCCCTCTGCAACTCAGCCCTTGTATTAACTTTATCATCATCTTCTTCAGAACCTTGTTTGGGTGGATTTTTCCCTTGGTGGACTTGAAGAGTTTTTTCTACTGCCTGTTATTGACAGTGGGGAGCCTCAGTTTATCTCCCCCGTCGGCCATTTGGCCCTTTTCCAGCTGGGCCTCTAAACATCTGGGCGTAGGAGGACTCCTGGTTTCACATTATTTTCTTAGACATTTGGGACTTTTTTCAGCTTTACTAGTGGGGGGAAACGTTATCCTCCCCCTCTGTATACCATCTGTGGATTGTGGCTGGATGGGGGAGACACTCCCCCATATATCCTATTTGGACTGCAGCTGGATTCCAGTTATTCTAACCATCCCGAACGCTGAGAGCCAGTTACGTTACCTGAACTTGCACTTTTAACAACTGCGCAATTTTATCTTTTCTTCTCTTTTCTTTCTTCTTTTCTTCTTTCTTTTGTATAGGATATGCATGGGATATGTATGTGATTGAGTGAATGTTCCCACTTTTTACTACTTATCACTGTTGTATTTTTTGTGTTTTTAATTACTACGTGGGGATTGCCTGGGTGAGTGAATGAGTATGTATGATTCGGAGGACCTGCCGGGGAATGCGGGGGGCAATGGGGTGGCTGGGGGGACCAGAGACACGGGAGAGGGCCGGAGCATTACGGTCGTAACGGGGAGGGGCAGATATGGCGGGGACTTTAGGGCTGGCCATTACCGGGGAAGGAGGGTTCGCTACGTTACAGAGATCCCGCCTTCCGGCCCTATGAGTCCCACTCCGAGGCCAGATGGCGCGAGTAATCAGGACCCTGGTCTCAGGCTGCTGTCGCTAAATGCCAGGTCTGTGCTTCACAAGGCTCCTCTCGTCCGGGACTTAATTTTAGACGAGAGGGCAGACCTGGCATGTATTACTGAAACCTGGCTGGGCCCGGAGGGAGGAGTCCCCCTCGTAGAGATGTGCCCAGAAGGATTTCAGGTGCTTCATCAGCCAAGAGCCCAGGGAAGGGGTGGGGGTGTGGCTATCGTTATCTGGGAGTCTTTAGTATCTCGTAGGATCCCTGCTCCGGAGCTTATCGGATGTGAGTCCCTGCTGGTGAAGTTGGACCTCAAGGGTCAAGTGGGTTTGCTGTTAACGTACCTGCCTCCCAACAGCGTTGCAGCAGCCCTCCCCTCGCTCCTCGAGTCGGTAGCCGAGCTAGCAATTGAGTTCCCCAGGCTTATGGTCCTGAGGGATTTCAATTTGCCTTCACTCGGTGAACACTCTGATGGGGCGCAGGAGTTCATGGCTTCCATGACGGCCATGGGCTTGACCCAGGTAATTCGGGGCCCAACTCACTCAGCGGGTCACATGCTCGACCTCGTATTTCTCTCGGAGCAGTGGACTTGTGATCTTGGTCTGAGGGGTAATGAGATCATACCCCTGTCGTGGTCAGACCACTGCCTACTGAGGCTCGACTTTCGGAGACCAAACCCCCACTGTAGGGAGGAGAAACCGACCAGGTGGTTCCGCCCCAGGCGACTTATGGAGCCTCTGAGGTTCCAGACGGAGCTTGGGGTTATTCCTGATACTCTCGCCCACAGTCCGGTGGAGACTCTGGTTGCTGCCTGGCACTCGGCAGCATCGGAGACCCTTGACCGGATTGCGCCACTACGGCCCCTCCGAGGCGGCGGATCCCGGAGGTCTCCTTGGTTCACTGAGGAGCTCCGGGAGATGAAGCGCCGGAGGAGATGCCTAGAGCACCTATGGAGGTCCGATAAATCCGAATCGAACCGAGCAATCCTAACAACCAGCACCAAGGAGTACATCAGGGCACTTAGGGCAGCAAAAAGATCTCACATTGCCACCTTGGTTGCGTCCGCTGAGTCCCGCCCAGCCGCCCTGTTTAGGATAACCCGTTCCCTCCTAAATAGGAGGGATACGGGGGAACCCTTGCAGGGTAGGGCTGAGGATTATGCCCAATTCTTAGCGGACAAAATTGCTCGGTTTCGGTCGGATTTGGACTCCATCCCTGCAGTTCCAGCCAAGGCACAAGAGGATGAATTGGTAGACCACCTCTGGGTTGAGTTTCAGGATGTTGCCCCTGGGGATGTGGACAAGGCCATGAGAGCTGTGAGTGCCTCCACCTGTATACTGGACCCGTGTCCCTCATGGCTGGTTGCTAACAGCAGTGAGGTGACACGAGGCTGGATCCAGGCGGTTGTTACCGCCTCTCTTCGGGAGGGGCACTTCCCCGCCGCACTTAAAGCGGCGGTGGTGAGACCCCTCCTGAAGAAGCCATCCTTGGATCCAGCTGTCCTTAACAACTACCGTCCAGTCTCCAACCTCCCTTTAGTTGGGAAGGTTGTCGAGAAGGTGGTGGCCTTCCAGATTCAACGGTCCTTGGAGGAAGCAAGCTATCTCGACCCCTTCCAATCAAGCTTCAGACCCGGTTACAGCACAGAAACCGCTTTGGTCGCATTGACCGATGATCTTTGGAGAGCCAGAGATGGAGGCCATGCCTCCATCCTGGTTCTCCTCGACCTCTCGGCGGCTTTCGATACCATCGACCATGGTATCCTTCTGCGACGACTGCGGGAGGTGGGGGTGGGAGGCACTGTGTTACAGTGGTTCTCCTCCTACCTCTCGGACAGGTCGCAGTCGGTGTTAGTGGGGGGGCAGAGATCGACCCCTAGGCCCCTAACATATGGGGTGCCGCAGGGTTCGGTCTTATCCCCCCTACTATTTAACATATACATGAAACCGCTGGGTGAGATCATTCGGAGGCACGGGATAAGATACCATCAATACGCGGACGATACTCAGTTGTATCTGTCCGCCCCGTGCCAACTCAATGAAGCGGTGGACGTGATGAACCGGGGTCTTGAGGCCGTTATGGACTGGATGAGAGCTAACAAGCTTGTACTCAACCCGGAGAAGACCGAGTGGCTGTTGTGTTTTCCTCCCAATAATTCGATCAGTGTTCCATCGCTCAGGCTGGGGGGTCAAATTTTATACCCCTCAGAGAGGGTTCGCAACTTGGGAGTCCTCCTGGATCCACAGCTGACTTTTGACCACCATCTGACGGCTGTGACCAGGGGGGCATTTGCCCAGGTTCGCCTGGTGCGCCAGTTGCGACCCTACCTGAACCAGGAGGCCCTCACAACAGTCACTCGGGCCCTTGTGACCTCTAGGCTGGAATACTGCAATGTGCTCTACATGGGGCTGCCCTTGAAGAGCATCCGGTGACTTCAGCTAGTCCAGAACGCAGCCACGCGAGTGATTGTGGGTGCACCTCGGTTCACCCACATAACACCTATCCTCCGCGAGCTGCGCTGGCTACCTGTTGATCTCCGGGTGCGCTTCAAGGTGCTACTTGTCACTCATAAAGCCCTTCATGGTAGTGGGTCTGCATATTTGAGAGACCACCTCCTGCCAATTACCTCCCTGCGACCAATTAGATCACATAGATTAGGCCTCCTCCGAGTTCCATCTGCCAGTCAGTGCCGACTGGCAACTACACGGAGGAGAGCCTTTTCAGTAGTAGCTCTGACCCTTTGGAACGATCTCCCCGTGGAGATTCGTACCCTCACCACCGTCCAGACCTTCCGCACAGCCCTTAAGACCTGGCTAGCCCGTCAGGCCTGGGGACAAAGATAACTGTCCCCACCCGAATGATGAATGAATGTTGCTTACTATTTTACTTCTATGTATTGTTTGTGTCTATTGTCTGTATACCCCCCCCCTCATTTTTTATGTAAGCCGCCCTGAGTCCCCTCAGGGAAAAGGGCGGCCTATAAGTATTAATAAATACTAAAAAATACTAATACTAAAATCTCCGGGTGCGCTTCAAGGTGCTACTTACCACCCATAAAGCCCTTCATGGTAGTGGATCTGGGTACTTGAGAGACCGCCTCCTGCCAATTACCTCCTCGCGACCTATTAGATCACACAGATTAGGCCTCCTCCGAGTTCCATCCGCCAGTCAGTGTCGACTGGCAACTATGCGGAGGAGAGCCTTTGCAGTAGTAGCTCCGACCCTTTGGAACGATCTCCCCATGGAGATTCGTACCCTCACCACCCTCCAGACCTTCCGCACAGCCCTCAAGATCTGGCTATCCCGTCAGGCCTGGGGTTAAAGATTATAATCCGTCCCCACCCGAATGATGAATGTTGCTTCTATTTTTAATTATGTATTGTTTTATATGTCATTGTGTGTATTCCCTACCCAATAAGTTGTAAGCCGCCCTGAGTCCCCTCAGGGAAAAGGGCGGCCTATAAATAAATTTATCATATCATATCATATCAGAGAACCAGTCAAACCCAAGGAGTTCCTTTGATGATGATGAGGGGAAGGCACCTGATGAACTTGCTGCAGTTGACTTTGAAAGTGCCACAACCCAGGATTGGGATAGTTTTCCCTTGATAGTCTCTCAGGGTGACAGGGCACAGTTTGAGGCATTTCTTTGACAGGCTGGTCACAAAGCATTTAATAGTGGCCCAGGAGACTAAAGACTTGGAGGAACCAGTGTCCACCTCCATCTTGAAAAGGCACCCCTTCTAAAATTACCATGAGATAAATTTTGTTGTTAGGAGTGGCCAAGGAAGCATTGCTGATTGTCACAGCCAGAGGATACCTGTCTTTGGAAATCATGAAGCAATTTTCACGTTTTAGAGGGTTTTTTCAAACTGCTTATTGAAAGTTGGCTCTGAAGCCAGGTCAGTGGCTGGCTGGGCAGCTCTGCATACTTTAACCAAGTGTCCCTTCTTGCCACAGTGGCAGCAGATGGCGGCTTTGAACTTGCAGGCTGACCTGGCATGGTTCCTGCCAGAACTCAGGCACCTATCCTGAGGTACTTTGATAGCTGGAGGCCATCTTTTGGCTGTGTCAATCTGAGGTGACTCACTTCTCCCTTGTCATTGATGATGTCGTCTTGCTTGGTGTCTTCTTAGTGGACAGTTTGATTCCTGCTGGCAGGGACAGTGGTAGGCTGGAACAGCTGAATCTCCGCAGTAGATCTGTCAGACATCTCGGACTCCTTGCTTCATCCATAGCAGTCTGGAGATTCAGCTCAGTTCTTGCCAGCAATTGTTGCTGGAGCTGCAAGACCTTTACAGATGAGCTGGTCAAGCAGGACATTGTCCAGCTCACAGACGTCACAGTACAGGGCAATTGTCCTGAGGGAAGCCATGTATTCATTGATGGACTCCCCTTTTCTCTGGGTCCTTTGCCTGAAAGCATGCTGCCTGGATATGTGGAATAATGATTCTTTAGCTTCTCCAGAAGCATCTCCCAGGGCATGGTGTGAATGGGCTGAGGGGCAGCTAGAGCCCGAGCTGTCCCAACATCTCATGAGGAAATACCCTCGTTTACGGCCACTGGACAACTCAGTGAAGTTGTTTGCCTCCAAAAAGCACTTGAGGTAGGCATCCCAGTTTCAATGGCCAGGTTGAAAGCCACGAATGTGAGTAGAGCAGCCATCCTTAAAAGGATGGAATGCTGGGGAGGTAGCCTTGGAGTGACATCTCATCACCTATGACTAGAAGGCAGAGCTCAGCTGGACATGCCTCAGCTCCAGTGGGTGACTTTAGCTAGCCTTTACCTCAGTCCTGATCCCATCCTCATCACCAGTGCTCTGTATGGAAAACTTCGGCAGGCAGGAACTGAGGCGAGGCAGGTAACAGCTAACAGTGCACAGTGCAAGGC